>NC_069730.1:7734894-8436561 GCF_027358585.1 Pangasianodon hypophthalmus | reverse complement strand
AGTAATACACTGATAAACATGTTTGAAAAATGTTATTTTGGATGATTTCTTTTAATTCAAAGTAAAATTGATAAAGATTCTAATAAATTCAAGTGTTAATCACTCAAACATATGCACTATGAGTCAAAGGTTTGGACACACTAGATTGAATATATAGTTTTCATTGTCATAAAGACATTTTAATAAAATCTTGTGGTTAAAATTAGTCTTTAAGACAAATGTAAATGGTGAAGTGAGTGTGCATTTTATTTCTGAATCGAAATATAGTTTAAGAAGTAGTTTTGATTTAATTTAATTTGTTTTTCCAAAGGAATAGTTTTCATTTATAATTGAAAAGATGCACCAAGGAGCTTTAAGAAAAGTTTCCTGAGTAAAGCTCTTTATGAAGCCGGTTGAGAAAATGGCGAGAATGTGTAAAGCTTAGGAATATTGTTAACAATTTAAACTGTAAAGTAGTTTTTCTTTGTCACTGAATAATTCTGTTTGTTATTAGTGTCAATCAATGTCTTCGTTCTTATTCTAAAATAGTAGAAAATGAAAAAAATAAGAATGAAGAAAAATCAAATGAAAAATGAAGAAAACTCTTCTAGGAGCAGATGTGTCCAAACTTTTGACTGGGAGTGTATAAAAAACAAAACTTATCCCACTTCATACTGAATAGATTTGCCTTAATGACCTTTTATTTGTTAGAAATCAACTGTGGTCAGAATTTAAAATGTAAATTAACAAAAAGTTTAAACATAAATGTGTTTAGCTTCTATCCTAATAAGCTCATCACACACAGAAATGTTCTTATTTATTTCTCACATGGTCCTATTGACCTTTGACCTTGCTACATGGTACATCATATAACATTTTGTGTAACAAAGTACACTTTAAATGGAGGTGGAAACAACATCAGGCATTTTAAAAAGCGTTGCCCAGCATCAGCAGTGTGAATGATTGATACGGGGAAACCTGCAACAGGAGCTGTGTGTTAGCATTTTAGTCCACTGAAAACCTGTTTCCAATGTGGAAACTCTTTACTGGCCCAAGTGTAACTGCATACTTGCTAAAACATCATACTGACTCATAAAACACGAAGTCACACACACACACACTCTATCTCTCTCTCTCTCTCTCTCTCTCTCTCTCACACACACACACTCTCTCTCTTTCTCTCTCTCTCACACACACACACAAATATAGAAGAAACCACACTCAAGCAAACCACATTCCACTTTCTCTGTTACATGCAGTCGTACTTTTCTGTCTCATTTCTCTCCCCCTCCTCTATTACTCTTGGCTGGATAACAAAGAGCATGAGACCATAAATAGCAGAGAACTGTATTCACTCTCACTTGCGTACACATGATGATCAGACTAATCCTTTGGACGCAATAATTCTCGAAATAAAACACCTACCAAAAATGTGTTTTCCTGTATTTCAGACAGTCACTCATTTTTCCTTGGTGAGAAATCCCACTGATGCACACCATGGAATACACATTATTGCCGATCACTACAACTCTGTGATACAACTAATTAGAGGTAATTGTCTAGACAAAATCCAGTTAATCCTGTGTCCAGACAGGAAGGCAAGCAGGTTAAAGGCTAATGTACGAGTTAGCCAGCTGCACCAGTTGAACGTAAGTTCTGTTATAAAAACAGACAGTTTTGGTTCTAAAATCTGATTTGGTTCTAACATCTGACTGAGCCTGTGTTCAAAGCCATTGTAAAATCCTTGATATTTCACACACACACTTGCAACTGTATCAAAATATTTGAATTCTATATTAAAGCACCAGGTTTTCAACTAATAAAACCGTTACACTTAAGCCATGCCCACAGAAGGTCCTAATAATAAAAAAAGTTTTTTTTTTTGTGGTTTACGATTATTGGACATGGCTAATGTCAGTGGGTCAACAGCCTGATGCAGTTACTGCAAGCAACGGATATGCAACCAAATATTACATGTTATTTACTTTAAACTACTTTTATCTGTTCCTATACTTTTGCTCACCAAAATTTGCCATGTTCTAAGTTGTTTAACACATCTAGATGTAAATATCAGGAAATTAAAGCTGAAATTCTGATCTATCGTCTCATCTTTTGATCTCAAACCCAATGTCTTCAATGTATCACAAAAACAAAAGAATCAGCCTTGCTGTTCCAATACTTTCAGAGGGGACTGCATGTTAACCTGTACAACATATAATTTAGTGTAGGATTATATAGTTTGGAGAGTTGTAGCCATTTGGCTACCTGTTTGTTAAAATCTAAATCATGCATTGTAGCATGTGGAAAAACATTTATCCTGGTCATATAAATTATCTAATATTTATTCTCTGAGGCCCTGATCATGATAGTTTTCAGTTCTCCTGCCATAATCCCACAAGATTTTATTGAACCTTTTAAAATAAAGTCTTATTTTTTTTCATGAAATCATATAACCACACGTGCACAATCATAAACACAGACCTCTTCCGGATTTGTGAGTTAAATGACTCTGCCATTCTAAATTACATATAAAAAGATTATAGGCAGCCTGTAAGTCACTCTTATTGGAACAAAATATAGCTCCGACTCAGTGAGCAGCAACATTACAAGCATCAACAAATTTTGGTCCCAGCTGGTAAAACCATTTGGGAGCTCACAAGTTGTGCTGATATTACACAGTGCACACCCGCCCTAAAAGGCCTTCATCTGCCTTCATTAAAGGTTTATTCTACAAAAGATCTCTGTAGCTGTATTTAGATTGGATTAACTTTATATTCAGTGGTGTAATTATTACCGGTTTATCTCTGGGATTTTAGTCCCAACCAAATCTGTAGTTTATACAGAGATTGCTTATCCCATGCAAAGTACTGCAACATTACAAACACACTGTATGTGTGGAACTCTTAGCCTGTCTGAACAGTAATGTAAGATGAATGTCTCACATGTAAAACATCTAATCTAATAAATATTGTATTTGTATTGTTCCCCACCACTCTCAAAAGCTTTGGACCAAACCAGATTATGAAATACAGTGGATATAAAAAGTCTACATACCCCTGTTAAAAAAAATCAGTTTTTGTGATATAAAAAATTAAACCACGATAAATCCTGTAGATTTTTCCCCACCTTTAATGTGATATAGCAACCAACAAAATTCAAGTGAAAAACAAATAGAAACGTTTTAGGAAAAAAAGAAAAATATTTACAATAACCTGGATGCACAAGTGTGTACGTCCCTTAACTAATACTTTATTAAAGGATCTTTTGCTTATAATACAGCACTCAGTCTTTTTGGGTGAAAGTTTACCATCCATCCATTTTCTGTACTGTTTATCCTACACAGGGTCGCGGGGAGCTTATCCCAGGGGACATGGGGCACAAGGTGGGGGACACCCTGGATGGGGTGCCAACCTATTGCAGGGCACAATCACACACATTCCCATTCACTCACTATAGACATTTTTAGAGATGCCAATCAGCCTACACCGCATGTCTTTGGACTACACCGCATGTCTTTGGGGGAGGAAACCAGAGTACCCTGAAGAAACCCCTGAAGCACAGGGAGAACATGCAAACTCGGCATGGGCGGAGGTGGGAATCAAACCCACAACCCTGGAGGAACATGGTCACCATGCCCCCCTGTAAAGGTCTACCAAATTAGCCTATTTTTATTTGGCTATTTTATTTTACGCTTTCTTGCAAAAATGCTCCAGATCTATCAAATTGTGAGGGGATCTCTTTTGCACAGCCCTGTTCAAGTCATTCCACATGTTTTTGATAGGATTTAGATCTGGGCTCTGACTGGGCCATTAAAACTTCTTTTTCTTCCTCTGAAGCCATTCCATTGTTGAGCTGGATTTGGGTCATTATTGTGCTGGAAGGTAAAAATTTTCTTCATATTTAGCTGTCTAAAAGAGGCCTGCAGGTTTTGTCTCAAAATAGATTGGTAACTAGAGCTATCCATGATTCCCTCTGTCTTAAGCCCCAGAAAAGCAGCCCCATAGTATGATGCTGCCACCACCATGCTTCACCAGGGGTATGGTGTTCTTTGGGTGATAAGCTGTCTTGTTCTTGCACCAAACGTGTCTTTAGGAATTACTCTCAGAAAGTTCTACCTCTCCTCAGACCATAACACTTTTTGCCACATGCAGTGGGGTGGTGTCGGTGGGCTTGGATGTTTTTTTTGTTCCGTCTAGCCACCCTACCCTGTAGCCAAGACATGTGACAAATACAAGAGTTTGCTGTCACATGCAGGGAGAGACCAATACTTGCCAGATATTCCTGCAACTCCTTTAATGTTTAATAAAACCAAGAAAATGTCAAGAAAATCCACAGAAGCTCTTTATTTGTGGGTTAATCAGAATCACTTCATTGATGACAGGTGTATGATAATGACATTTGAACATGAGTTTGAATGGGATTGGTTCGTTCTGAGCACAGTCACATGCCCCATTATAAAAGGGTGTGCACACTTGTGCAACCAGACTATTGTTTTTCCTCCTAAAACATTCTATTTTTTTTTATCATATTAAAGGTGGAAAAGATCTGACATAATTTATTTTGAGTTATCTCTGCAACTTTAACAGGGGTGTGTAGACTTTTTTTTTTTTAATATCCACTGTATCTAGATCAGTGTTTCACCAGTCTTGCTCTAACACACCAGTGATGATGAGATGAGTAAGGTGTGTTACATGCAGGGGAAATGCTACAATATGCAGTGAATGGCCAGGATTATGTGTGCACTTTCAATATTACAATAAATGGCCTGGAGGTTCACTTACTGATCTAGTTATATAAGAACTCCTCCTCAGACAGACAGACACACACACACACACACACACACACCTGCAGATCAGTGCTATTCAAAGGTACAAAGAGACAAAATTGTTGATGAAACACACTCATGCCTCTTCTGTTCAGTCTGATGGTGATGTGAGTTATATAACAGATGTCCTGCCACTGTGTCTTTATCCCAGAGGAGTGTGTGTCTCTGCATGTTCCTTTGCAGTGTGTATGTGTGCGTTTGTGAGTAGGTACATTATTATATATTGCATTTAGTGTAGTTAAGATCTGTGTGTGTGCATGTGTGTGTGTGTGTGTGTGTGTGTGCGTACTGTATATGTGTGTATACTCACGTATATACTGCGCTGTGTGTATCTCAGGTGCAGGTTGTGTAGGATAGCTCCCTCATGGAGGTCCTGCAGCGCTGCCATGTCCTCCACACCACACACACTGCTACTGTGCATCTCATACACTCTCTGCCTGCTCAAAGCATTCTGCTTATAGGTGTACACCTAAACACACACACAGACACAGACAAACTTTAAGAACACAGTATGAGTGTCTGTGTTAAAAATGTGTGTGTGTGTGTGTGTGTGTGTGTGTAAAATAGGGAGTGCTTTACTCCAACACAATGATTATGGTTTGGCCAGTCATGGAAAATATACTAAGAACCAGAAATATTCCAACCAGAGTGAGAGAGAGCGATGGGAGGAAGCTTAGTGTGTGTGTGTGTGTATACGTGTGTGTGTATGTATACGTGTGTGTGCACATGTGTGTGTATTGTAAGTATGTGTGATTGTAATTTATTGCTGCGTAGGTCCAGTGGAAGTGCCTGGGTAAGTGGCAGCTGTTTTTCTCATTATTTGTTTGAACACACATGTATAACTACAGCATGGAGGAAACACAGAACCCATTACACATTAACTTTGTGTGTGTGTGTGTGTGTGTGCGGGTGTGTGTGTGTGTGAGAGAGAGTTTAAGCTCGAGCTCTTTTTTACACAGTAAAGACAGACCATGTGTTACATTTTAATACCCTTTTTGGACAGGGAAACCTGGTGTTAGTGTGTCCATGTGCATGTGTGTGTGTGTGTGTGTGTGAGAGAGAGAGAGAGAGAGAGAGAGAGAGAGAGAGAGGGCTCTTTTTTACACAGTAAAGACAGACCATGTGTTACATTTAGTACCCTTTGTGGGCAGGGAAACCTGGTGCTAGTGTGTCCATGTGCATGTATGTGTGATTGTGTGAGTGTGTGTGTAATTTATTGCTGTTACTGTGTAGGTTTATTGAAGTGGCAGCTGTTTCTCTAATTTCCCACATTTTTTGTTTGAACTTACTCTAGAGTTACACACACCCATGTAACAGCTAGACAAAAGAGTAAAGGAAATGCAGAAAAAATTAAACATTAACCCTCTGTGTGTGTGTGTGTGTGTGTGTGTGTGTGTCTGTGTGTGTGTGTGTGTGTGTGTGTGTGTGTGTGTGTGTGTGTGTGTGTGTGGGGGGGGGGGGGGGCATGTTTATATATCTTAGTAGAGGAATATCTTACAGTTGTAACATTGTTGGGACATGTGGCTGGTCGCTATGAGGAAAACGACAGGAGTTAGATGTAGATGTAGGTATAGCATTAAATTAGCTGCATTATTAAATACGTCAGTGGAAGGCTCTCACAAGGATAGTAAGACAAACACGTGTGTATGTATGAATGTGTATGTAAGAAAGTAAGCTCTCTTTTTAAAGAGTATTTAAAAGAGAAATAAAGATAGGTTAATATCAAATAAATTCAAATCACAGTGAAGAAAAGATAAAAAGATATCTAAATTGAATCTCTCAACCCTACTTTCTTCACTTCCTGTTTCATCTGTTCTCAATTATTCTTGCCCCCTCTGCTTCCTCTATGATCTCACCTTAGTGGCTAGCTGGCTCATTTCCAGAAAGTTTTCCATCTGAACCAATCCATTAAACCCATAAAACCTTTATATAATGGGTCCAAAACAAACATATTGCAATTAATAGGGTGAGATTAGGACTGCAATAACCTGAGCAGTCCCTGAGTATTGTGATTGTGTGTATATGTATGTGTCTCATGGCAGAACAAAATTGTTGCTTGCCTTCCATGCAAGTACACGTAAACACACACACACACACACACACAAACACAGACATAGTGTCCACAGGAATTAAATATTTCTCCCAGGAAAGCATAACCTAGACCTGGCAGGGGAGGGGTGAAACTGATATAAGGGTCCTGTGCAGGACAGTTCCAAGATTTCTCTCTGCAGATTTTAATCTGCTGTCAATACAATAGCTAAAAAGAGCTTTGCAGTCTATGAAATCCAGAATATCCTTGTGCAAGAAGATGGCCATGATTTAGAAGATGCTGTGCTGACAGTGAAATAGAGGAAGAGGCATCTGAAACAGAGGACAATTGCGAAATCAATACAGAGCACGAGGAATTATCCTCTGATGAGGAAACTGATGCGCAGCAAAATACTACAAGGGATATATTCATGGCAAAAAATGTCCAAATAGAATGGTTGGTCCTTGTCTGAGTAGAATGTCATGTGGTTCTTCCCCAAACGGTTGCCACAAAGTTGGAAGCACACAATTGTCTAGAATCTCCTAGTATGGAGGTCAAAAACCTGTTCCATCATGACAATGCCCCTGTGCACAAAGCGAGCTCCAAGAAGAGCCAAAGTTGGTGTGGAAAAACACGAGTGTCCTGCACAGAGCCCTGACCTCAACCCCACTGAACAAATTTGGGATGAACTGGAACGCCAACTACGTCTGATCTCGCTAAAGGTTTGTGGCTGAATGGACACAATGGTTACGCTCCAAAATCTAGTGGAAAGCCTTCCCAGAAGAGTGGAGGTTATTATAACAACAAAAGGAGATTAAATCTGGAATGGGATGCTCAGAAAGCACACATGGGTGTGATGGTCAGGGGTTCAACTTTTGGCCATACAGTGAATATGGGTCAATTTTGACCCTTTACATGAAAGTTGAAATACACACATGGTAGAGCTAATCAAATAGAATATATGGTTCCTATATCCATAATAGCAACTGAAACCCATAAAATGCTTTAAAATGTGTGTTTTTAATTAAAAACAAATGATCTATTGTAAGGTAAATAAGATATTTATGGACAGTAAAATACTAAAAGTTAATCTGTATGTTGTTGATGGGTGAGTAGTTTTAGGACAGTTATGAGGTGAACGAACGCAGCGTTAGTGAGATTTCTAATGTGTTTGAGTTCCTCTTGAACTCAAATTATTATTAAATCCCATTTTATCCTTTAATACATTTATAAACTCTGACAACCTTCATGGTAATAACTGACCTGCTACACCTAGGCGGCTGTGTGTGTGTGTGTGTGTGTGTATAGGTGTGTGTGCGTGCGTGTGTTTGTGTGTGTGTGTAAAATGAGACCATGACCAACCGTCAGGTGAGCCTCTTCTCTGAAGTCTATAGAGCAGATGTTATGCTACTGTCTTCTGAATAATTACTCTCTTTCATACACACACACACACACACACACACACACACCAGGCACACACGAATGGCTTTACCTGTCCATAGTCGGTGCGGAAAACCACAATGCCTCCTGAGCAGGAGTCCACGGTGCTGGCCCAATACTGATCCTCCTCCCAGAGCCACACACGAGAACCCTGCAAAACACACACACACACACACACTTTTATTTAATATAAAACTTACAAAGAAATGACTATTGTATAGATATCATTTTCAGGCATTGTTGTATTTTTCATGAGTGTCTCTGAAATCCATTTTTAATGATTTATTTCGATCTTCTGTGGGTGATCTTCTGTGAATATTAGCTCTATCTATTTTACCTTCCTCTGCCTCTCCCACTAAGAGCCTGTTTTCCCTGAGATCACCCATTATTCTTTCATATCTATAAACACAGCCCTAGTGTTTATTAATGTTTTTTAGTTGACTCACATGTTGCATGTTCTGACCTGAAACATGGCCCCTGCTCATTAACCAGCTGTTTACTTAGTTGTAACCTGAGACTACTCTGGCAAATTTGTTAGCTAGCTGCCTGCTCAATCCAGAAAGAAACATGCTGAAGAAGGTTCCAGCGTCTATTCACTTGTCATTTTAAGTTAGTTGCATCAGATTAATACAAAACACACTTCAAGGCTGACTGTGTAACTTCACTGAAATTCATACTGATTGCAGTCATTGGTCACTGAATACCGATCTCTCGTAATCTCTCACTTTTGAACAGTATGTGCAATCAGTTTTTGTCGTCGCTGAACTGAAGAAGCTTCACAAGTTACAGATTTCACATTTTTTTATTCAGTGTTTTTACTCAATGTAGTATAAAAACCCTCACAGAACAAGCTCATTTTCACAATAGTTTTTATACTACAAGACATTGAGTATTCGGGCCCCTTTACAAATCACATACAGCACAATGGGATTTACTTTAAATTCTTTGCTAGTTTATATGAAACCAGTGACGCCAATCAACATGGACAGAATCACACACAAACAAACAAAGTAGCACGTCTTATCTTTAAGTGAGTTATGCTGTATATACAAGTATTTGCTTTACATCATTCAACATAGAGACTTATATTCACTTGTTAAATCACTAACACTGAATATACGGTCTGCTGTTTGAAAAGGAATATATACATCACTCATCATAGTTAGCTCGCTAGCTTGTTGATAACGGAGGCGTCCATATTTTTGTTAAATGTGCCGAGGTTGAAAATGTTAATTACTACTCATGAGGTAAGTCAAAAGCAGCATATGTCTTTGCACAAGGAATATACACGCACACACACACACACACACACACACTATTGTTGTGAGGACTATTCACTGACATAAATATTAATGCAGCTAATTGATGCTATGCTACATCTAAAGTGTAATGCTAACCTTACTTTCAGTAATCAAAAGGAAACAATTAGACTCTTTTATTATTATTTCTTTTAAATAAGAGCTGAAAAAAAAAAAACAGTTCTCCTTGTGGGGACCCCACAAGTTCAAAATCACCAAATATAAAACATGCTCACAGACACACACACACACACACACACACTTTTCCCATTAATGTGTCTGCTGATGGGATAAACACATGGTGATTTGGACAGGCATGACTGGTTCTGAAGCCCACTGTGCAAGACACAGCAATGAACTTTAACCCCATTTTCCTCTGCCACGTCTCAACACACACACACACACACACACACAATAGCAGAACCACTTCAAGCAGTTAAAGAAATGCTCATTGTAAGCTTGGTTGTTTTCTTTTAAACATCAAATGAAAACTACATCCTGGACCCACAGCATCTTATTTAACTGATTAGCTCTCACAAGTGTGAAAGCTGGATCAGGTGTTAATACATTATTGTCCAGAAGTGGGATAGGAACGCCTCTTTGTAATGATCGGACCAAATGGAGTAAAATATGAGAGTTTTCCCAAATGAAAATTTGCTCATTTTGAAAAGTAACCGTAGCAATGAGTCTTTGTGTCTCTTCCAATTTGTTTGTCTCCATGTTCCCTCTCTTTCACACAGACAACCTACTGTGTTCTGCTGCTTCACACACACACACACACACACACACACACACACACACAGCTGCGCTGAATGATTAGCCTGGTCTGCTACACGACAGCTGTGCCCCTGGCCATGCGCACTGCCTCCCCAACAACAAAGCCTGACAATGTGTGTGTTCAAATCCTTCCTCACATGGCGTAGACTGTGTCAGTAGTGCCAAAAGGGTGTGAAAAGATTCAACTTCTATTCTACATTAGATGTGAAATTTGGAAATCCTTTCAGCCTCATACTCGTCTGGTCTCTTCCTCCATTTCACCAAAACGCAGTTTCTCAGTTGACTTCTTTTTGGAGTGTGCAGTCACAAACCTTACAACCAGCTCAGACACGAGATCCAACAACACATTACTCAAAATTGAGAAAGCTGTTGAATATAATAACAAATAGTGGAGCAATTTAGAGAAGTTATACTCTTCAAAAGGAGTTAAAGTCATACTAAACTTTAAAATCAAAAACAAAATCTGAGTTAGTATCAGATTTTCAGTTAATAACATAACAGGCAATGTTCCTGTGTCATGAAATATTTGAATCAATGGGTTTAAAATGCAAATTCAGGCCATGCAAAGGAGAGTATATGAAACATTACACGTCACCCAGGGAAGAGTAAATGCATGTGGGATTCAGGTATTTTCAGTTTGTGTATTTATACAATCTGGATTTCTTGATGGGGCAAAAGTATAGCTTTTCTTAGTTTATTTATGATGTCTAATGACTTTTTTATGGAAGTGTCATGTCAAGCAAATTTGTATTCGATATAGCAAAAAAAAAAGAGAAAAACTATGAAATTGTTCTTTGGGTGACTATAATGCATTTTGGCCTTATAAACAAAACTTTAAAAAAAAACTGAACTAACAAACTATATTTTCTCATGCCAGGTGTTATAGTGTAGGTAAAAATAAAACATTAAAGTTCAATAAATTGTTTCATCATAAATGTAGTACAATGCGTTTTTTTAATATCACATAAATTACACATTAGAAAATGCCTGAATTCTGGGTAACTACAAGTGATTTCCCAAACTAGCAAGAAAGCTATAACATTAGGAATATTTCTATTAAGTGTGTAACATTTGCGCCACAAGATACCAGCTACTGATAAGCAATGTTTTGTTTCAGACAGCTTTGGAATGTGAAAATATGGGTCTTTTGTTTGGCTGCTTTTACACTAGGCATTTCTTCTCACCAGCCAGTGCACATTTTGCACGTAAGCCTATGGAAAGTGGTCGCAAGGCAATTGAGGAGATTCCATGCCAGAACGAAAATCCCTCGCCTCGTTGAAAAAATGTTCACAAACTGTATAGAATTTCATTCATGACACTGAAAAGCAAAACGTTATTTGCATTCCTCTTATGTCGCTTCATCAAAAAAATCACTCTTTAATAATAATCAATCAGCAGTAGCTTTTATTAGCATGAAATGCTCAGGTTCAAGTTCACGTTCCAAGTTTATTTGTCATGTGCACAAAATGTCAGGGACAGCTGTACACTGAAATTCTTGTAGTGAGGCTCAGGTCCTCTACAGCTGTGCATTAGAAAATATAAATACATAAGAAGATAAGGGGGACTTCATGTCAGAAGTGAACGTAATTTCCCGTTCCACTGCATTTCATGTTCATTGGCACGTGGAAGTCATGCTACACTGAAATACAATCACTGTCCAATCACAGCCCTAGGGTGTACTAGGAGGTGGAGTGTGTGTGTGTGGGGGAGGCTGGTGTGGGGGATGATACAGGATACAACTGGGCTGAAGGTTAAGGGTCTTGCTGAAGGACCCAGCCATGGCAATTTGGTGATCTGTAACTCAAAGCCTTAACCACTGAGCCACCATAACTAGCCCAATTGGCTCCCATTGATTCACCCACTTCTACCACAATTCACTCCATTAAAAGATTGCATTAAATCATTGCCAGCTAGTTGAGCTAGTTGTGGTGGCTCGGTGGTTAAGGCTTTGAGTTACAGATCAGCATCACCAAATTGCCATGGTTGGGACCTTGAGCAAGACCCTTAACCTTCAGCTCTGCTGTATCCTGCATCAGCCAAATGAGCAAATGTATTGGATCAGTGTTATTTCATATTATGGAAGAGATTACAGTACATTATTCACCTGGCAATCCAGGGTGAATGACTAAAGTGGGTTAATATGAACAAAAATACTTACAGCTCACATCAGGACCTAGTAGTTATATTATCAGATTATCAGTTACTTTGGGTGAGAAGTAGAATCTAGAAAACTAGATTCTTCTTCATTTTTAACTTAAGCTGCTGCTGTCATGTTGTTATTTCTTGTTAAGGCCATCATCAATATTAGTCTGCTTCTCTAAATATATAGGCTGTATTTAAAACAGCTACCTAAAGCTAGCTCAGAGGATTAGGACACGCAAGTAACCATCTGCTGGTCACTTTGGTAAAAGAAGCTTTTACATGTAAAATAGGAGGATGAAGTGTTTAATTAACATTGTTTCAGTGCTGGACCACAAAAAACATCTGGATAGTGCTGTGTTTTTCCCTGAAGTAACACACCCGATCCTGATTAGCTAATTATCAGCCGCTTGTGTTGATGTGGCAGCGTTAGAAGTGAGTAAACAAGAACGTCTGTAGTGTTGCAGCCCTCCTGGCCATGAGCCACTTCGGCTTCACGTGCTACTGCTGTCTGCTGTTTGAGCTAGTAATGGAAACATCAACTCTGAGCATTACGTTTCAAACTCTCACTTCCTCAATCACTCTCTCCACTAGGGTGCTTGAGTTTTCTTCGTTGGTGCACTTTGCTCTGACAGAACTGCCGTTCCAGCCAATCAGCTGCCACACACACACACACACACACACATACACACACATACACACACACACCATCCAATCTGAGCTTCAATAGCACTACACAAAAATTACTATCAGGAATCCTAAACAGAATGCGTCTGTTGAACCAAAACATCATTTACTCATCGTAGTTGCTCTCGAGCAAGTGGGACACTTTTGGGACGCTTGGTTTGTGGACACAATAAACAAACCATTGAAAAAAAAAAGTAGTTCCCACAAACCCAAGGCTACTGTAGTTTTATTTCCACCCTCCTTGCTATTAAAATATGTCCAAAGGAAGAAATTTATTATAACCATGGATAATTAAAAAGGAATATAGAACTACAAAGTGCATTAAGTGAGTGTGGTTAATCTTTTGTTTATCATAGGTTTCTTATCATAACTCTTTGAACAAGGGAAGTGAAAAAGTGCCTTAACACGGAACTCCCAGCAAAGACAGAGTGCCCTACAGGTATACACTGCACTGTACTGCACTGTGGTTAAGCTTTAAGCACTGGACTCATACACACTTACATACACTATACACTGGAAAACTGTAGTAAGAAATAAGTGTGAATTAATTAAAAAACAGGTTCTGACTTTATTTTACTGGACACAATCTATATCTACAAATATTATTTGTATTCCAATTATATAATTATATAAACACCATGGATTAGTTTTTTCTATAGATGTAACTGTGTATAGATGTACCTGGTTTATCTGCCTTTAGTTAAGTGCTCATGCAGCGTCTCATTTAGTTATCAAATAGTTATTAAACAGAGATCTAGATCTTTATTGAAATGCTTCTTTAATATTTTTTCCTATATATTCAAGATATATAAAAAGGTTTTGCCTGGCAGTGTATACACACACACACACACACACACACACACACACTACTCGTCTGTAATAAAGGGGTTTATTAAGAATTATGCATGCACTTTCTGTTCATGTGGTCTGTCATTCATAACACTCTACTTGTGTTAATACAAAAAAGTCACATTCTCAACAACTTGTGTGTGTGTGTCCTTACTGCTCAGTGTGTGCATATTTTCCGTCTCTACAAGTGTCTTCTTCTTCACTGTTTCAGAAGAAACGGTAAAATCCAAGCCGTCCCACTCTGTCTCTGTCAAAATGACTAATTGCATCACTCTTCAAAAAAGAGATCTAGAAGGCTTCTTAGGACGATTAATTCTTCTAGATTTTAAAAGAAGTCCTTCTCAGAAAATTCTGTATATGGAAAAAGCCCTGCTGTAGGGTTTACACAGAAGTTTTAAAGGTTTCCCAAGTAGGACAAACAAAAGAACTGTTCAGGGCTCTAGATGAAACCTATTTTTGTGTCAGACTGTACTGGTTACAGGGAGTAACACTTTTAGTTGTATAAGATCTGAGTTTTCGTTAACAACAATCACAACCATGGAGGAAAGTTTTTAAAGAGAGAGAGATGGTCAGTTTAACATCACTGTGCATGAAATCAGAGAGAGATGTTTTGGCTCTGACGTGCCATCTAGTGAATGTCGCTTTTAATCTTCCAAGTGCACATAAGGCAGGCATTAATTGAAACCAATTTAAGATACTGTGTGTGTGTGTGTGTGTGTGTGTGTAACATTTGTCTACCGTTAAACAGCTTTACTTTCTAATGCTTGTCTCTAAACAAATACCGGAACTGTGAAACCAGTTTCTCTCTCTCTCTCTCTCTCCCTCCCTCCCTCTCTCTCTCACACACACGCATACATGCATACACAAAAGCACATATATGCCTTAGAGCTACACTTTCCCAATGTACTGCATGTGTCATCAGAAAAATGCAGAAAAATCATTAACTACATCCTGGGAAAATTACAGGAAGTTTATTCAACTATCTGTAATTCACAGAAAAAAATTCTTTATTGTCATTACCAGTGATTAGTACAGTTTAAAAACAGCTTCAGATACTCAGTATCACAGGATTACGTTTTTTTTAATGAGAATTGTTCTCTCTGATGTGTTTTTTTGGGACTTTTTTTCAGGAAGTCACGTCTTTCAGCAAGTAAAACACAAGCAACAGGAAGAAATATAAAAACATCCTGACATCTACTTCTCCAAGTTAAACAGCACACACAAATACACACGCCAACAGATCAGCAACTAAAACATACGTACACTCTTCCTGAGGGAACAGCGTGTGTGTGTGTCAGTAATGTGGGATTGAATTAGAGACCCAGAATTCCAGAGATATACTAAATTTAGGCTGAAAGTAACCTCATGCCGTTCTGATGTGTGGTTGTGTGTTGGTGTGCGAGAGAGAAATCCTTGAACGTAATTAACTTGCTTGGTGCATATGATTCATTCGAGTGTGTCAAAAGTAAACTTCCTGTTTTAGTGGTGTTTGATTGGCTGGCAGAGACATTCCAGGGAAGAACGGTTCTGTCAGAGCAAAGTGCACTAACAATCGAACAGTGAGCAAAACTATCCCATTGAACAATCACGTTTCAGCAAGAATCAGCAGGAAGAGATGGGAGAAAATCCTCTCATCTACCTCTTCATCTAAAAGAGAAGAGCGAGCACACACACACACACACACACAATCAAACAGATCATCAACGCCAACTAAAACATCAACAAACTCTTCCTGAGTGAACAGAGAAAAGTACTTTTCATGTTCACAAAAAAAGATTGTAATATCCCTTTGAAAAATATATTCCTTTGAAGATCAATGTGTGTGTGTGTGTGTGTGTGTGTGTGTTTGAGACTGAGGTATTGTGTTCCGCTCCTGACCTGTTAAAATAATATTCGGGTAAAGAGGCCAGCCATGTTGTAGAGGCTTTAGGGATGAAACAAGCCAGAGCTACTTTGTAATCTCTTCACTGCTTAGTGAGCATGTTCAGTGCCACACACACACACACACACACACACACACACACACAACCCCAAAATATAGAGACTAACATGCAAAATCTTACAAACACACATCCATATTAAAACAAATATATTATTTTACCTCTCTCTCTCTGTGTGTTTGTGTGTGTGTGTGTGTGTGTGTGTGTGTAATCCCTGAAGCCATCCTTTCTCATGAATTAATAACACATGATCCATAATGTGTGAGAAGTTTGTGTGTTTGCTGAAAAGGTTGCTGAATCAAATAGAAGCTCTCTGTCTCTATACCCCAAATCTCCTTCTCTCTCTCTCTGTTTCTCTCTCTCTCTCTCTCTCTCTCAATCACTCTTGTCTTGTTTTTAGGCAGGAAGAGAGGGATCAGATATCGTTAAAGTCGACAGAAAAACAGGATATTAATAAGAGAAGATTCCTGCATGCTTTAAAAGCCAGAGTTTGTCTCTCACACACTCTGTGACCTCTCTCTCTTTTCACTCTTGTGTGTGTGTGTGTGTGTGTATGTGTGTGTATATACGACAGAAGTGTTTATAAGGGTGTCCTGTCTGTTTGAACTACAGCCTGCATGTATTTGACACTGATCTACCTCCTCTACCTCAAAGGTCACACAAATAAATCCATAAAATATCTCATTAGTGCTGTTTCATCTGGGAAACTGAAACTAACAGCTATTTTATTTACACGATTTGGTTTTCAATAGCACACTGGAGTCACATATGGTGACCACATGACACGTCTCTACAGTGATAGATCATTTGTTTACTTTGTAAGTTTAGTCATTGCTTATTTTACTTCTCATTAAATAAACCGTTCTGGCTAATTTTAGTTGACTTTGACGAGTGTGAACAGACACACACTTTTTTCATTATACACGTTTACTGTAGATGTAAACATGGTTGAACAAAACCGCATCTAAACCAACACACATCTAAACCTTATGACTGTAACCCTTAGCATCCTCTCTCCTCCACACACACACACACACACACACACATTTTTTCTTTGTCCTCTTGCACAAACTTGTCAGGCCATGGCTAACTGTCCTACTTTTTGGAGTGTCGTGTGTGGAGGTGGACCTGTGTGTGTGTGTGTGTGTGTTAGGGAAAGCGGTTGTCAGCTGGGAGACAGGCCATTGTTGAAAGATCTGTTTCAACCTAGCTATGGCAGCCTGATGCGTGTGTGTGTGTGTGTGTGTGTGTGTGTGTGTGTGTGTGTGTGCAAGCTGTCTTTTGACAGAGTAAAGGCAGACCACATGTTTACATTTGAAGTTCCCTTATGTACCTAAGCAAAAAAGAAACAGAAAAAAAACTAGTTTATGGATTGTAACCTTAAACTACTCTTTGCCTTTGACTTCATTCAGAGACTTGCTCTGTAAAAAAATTATGTCACAGTTTTGGGCCAATTAGGTAACAGATCTGAGGATAACATGGTACCCAGAATGCCACAGAACCTGCATAATAAACTAGTTAGTTAGTGTACAGTACTGTGCAAAAGTCTTAGGCACATGCAAAGAAATGCTGTAGAGCAAAGAGGCCTTCAAAAATAATGAAACTAAATGTTTCTACATTAAAAAAAATACTATAACGAGCAGTAAACAGTAATAAATGAAACAAAGTCAACATTTGATGTGATGATCCTTCGCTTTAAAAAAAAAATAGTAGTCTCAGGTGCAGTGTGTGCAGTTTTATAAGGAAATGAGCTGTAAGTGTTACTGAGTGTCTTGCAGACGCAGTCACAGTTCTTCTGGAGACTTTGACTGTCACACTCGCTTCTTATTTTGCAGCAAAACCCAGCAGCCTTCATTATGTGTTTTTTTTGTCTGAAAAGTGTCTCTTATGTCATATGCTGCTTTATTTACTGACATACAAACATTTTCCTGTAACATTTAATTTTGTGTTGGAAAACTAATGTTTGGAAATCTAAAATGTTTTTGTACTGAATCAATAATGTAGAATTTACATTTACATTTACAATATATTTTTGTGAATCCATTTATTTCTGTAAAGCTGCTTTGTGACAATGTCCATTGTTAAAAGCGCTATACAAATAAAATTGAATTGAATTGAATAGAAGTCATAAAATAAAAATCTGTAACAAAGTTTGTACTAAAAAAAATAGGGTCCCTAACACTTTTGCACAGTACTATATGTTGACAGGTTTGGCTACTGTTAAATAAATTGACAGTGAAAACTCAAAAACGGTGCTCTGTTATACGGTGGAGGACATTTTGCTGGCATGGCTGATGTCTGTCACTTGTCCCCACTTGACTGATCAGTTCTTCTGACTGTTCAGCTTTATCCTATGATGAAACACTTCTGGCCTGGTGGGAGTCATCTCTTCCAGGATGACCCCGGGATGATGTAAATCTTATGCTATGGCTTTCACCGTCACCAGATCCCAACCCAACTGAAACCAGTATTGGACTGACAGCATTACCATCATTACCCTGACTGTGGGAGAATCATGTGAAAGATTCATGCCTCCATTACAGTTCACGAGTCTCGTAGAACTCTATGCCAAGGCACACACTGAACCTGTTCGGGAGGCTTGTGGTGGCCCAACACCTGACTAAGTCACTTTATGCAAATTAGGCAATTTCATTTGTTGAAAATCATCATCTATTATTCTGTATAGACATTTATCAGTTTGAAATGGCATGCTCATGAGTGTTTTAATTATTTCTATATTTGAACACTACAGTGATGACTGAGGTTTAGAGTTCTGTGTTGCAGCAGCTTCAGGACCACGGGCTGGGTTTGGTCCAAATAATCACAGGCCACAACATTCATTACTATAACTATCCTCGATATAATCACTTAAGAAGATCAACTACAGCTATAACTCAGCTATTAATTTATCAGAGCAAGCAAAGAAATATATGTCACACATAAGATATGGCCAGTGTGTCAGAGTAATGACCACAGCTCCTCTCCATCTTTTCCCCTTTCTCTCCTAAATGATTGATAATTTCATTAGTTTCTGAGCTCTTAGTTGTAACCTAATGACAGTTAGGGTGTGTACACATGTACACACACATGTGTGTGTGTATGTGTGTGTGTGTGGGTGTGTGTGCACGTATCCTAAAGCTAAAAAGATTAGAAAGGGCAGAGAAAATAGGACTGGGTCATAGATGTGATTACTGTGTATGTGTGTGTGTGTGTGTGTGTGTGTGTGTGTGTGTTTTACTTTGCTCACCAAGCATGGAAGGATAACAAGAGGGATTATGTTTCATGGCTGAGTATGGGGTACAGCAGGTATTATAGGAACTAAACCCTTTACTCCCTCAGTCTGTGTGTGTGTGTGTGTGTGTGTGTGTGTGTGTCGGGGCCAAACAGCAGTTTCAGAGACTCTTGGAATGTTAACAGCAGCTCTGCAGGAAGTGAGAGAAAGGGTGGGAGAGTTGAAGTGAGAGAGAAGAAAAATGATGGAAAAGAATGAATGTGTTTCTGTTTTCCGCTGACTTGTAGCTTTAGAGAGAGTCGCTCTGGCCAACACTCTCTATCATGACAACTGTATTACAGCACTACAACATCGCTTGTTACAACATCCAGGCAAATACACACGATGTTCATTGACCAATTCACACACTAGCTCTTGCTGGGTCAAGCACACGTACATAACACACACACACAAAGTCTAAGTGGCACACTGCCACAGTGACACTCATTATCTGTCTGCTGAGCTGCAGGATTAGACATATGCTCACTCACACACACACTAGTCTTGTATTACTATCTTTGTGGGGTAATTCTGTTGACTTGTGTACTATCGTTGCTAAATTATTGTATGCCTAACCCTAACCTTAATCTCAACAACTAATGATACAATATCTACTATGTAAGAAAAGTGGATTATTTTCATATAACAGCATGGACTGCAGTGTGTTATTCCGCTTAATACCACAGTGATCTGCCAATGGTTACAATTTTTACTTCATTAATGAAGGACAAACCCTGCTTTATACCTCCATTTATAGTTACATAAGGACAGGTCAGTTCCTGTTAACGCTTACGTTACAGCAGCTACAGTATAAATAGTCGCTCACTCATGACTGAGTTAATGTGAGAAAAAAAACAGCTAGTTACTCGCTGTTACAAAGTGCTGACACTTGGGACTCCTTCCATACATCTCCTGACAGAAAGCTTTACATCAACAATTAAATGTTTTTCTTTGTTAAACAACACAGTTTTTAAATCCATTAATTATTAGGCTTAGATTATGCGGATCCTGTTCCTGTCTATGAGCTGTTAATATAGGAATGATATCATATTAGAACTAGTGCATTAATATGCAAGCTAGCATTACTGTTAACAGCTGGACCTACTGTCAGAGCTGCTGTTACAGAAAAATGATGCACACCTACTGACTCGAGCATTCATCTGCACTGTGATACAAGTATGTGTTTTACGTTGGTTTTCTCCTTTTGTTCTACCAAACACACATGGTGCTTGCTTTGAATACTAATTTAAATACTGCACAACTATACATTCCTAAAACTCAAACACATCTCTACAAAGCACAAGATATTTCAAACAGAAAGCAAGTTTAGTGCTGCGGTTCAATTATTGCACACCTCCACCTTTTTAGTAAACGATAAGCTCAAAGATCTCAAAGGAAAAAACCCCAGACTTAAATCAAATTTGGATTTGCTCGAGACATATGTGTTTAAGATGTTTTTATTTCACTTGATCGCAGCTGTCAGTCAAACTAATCTTGCATGCTGATTGGACGCCTGCAGGTAACTGTGCCATGACAGTTAAAGGACAGCAGGAATCGCCCTTAACGTCTGGAGAAACACACAGACTGTGTTGAGTCAGCTCTATTAGACACACACACACACACACACACACAAAGGGCAAATTTTAAAAAATGCAGGTGCTTACATGGAGCTGCACAAGCACAAACAGAAATACAGCTAAACCAGTAGAACTCCCGGCGAGCACACCTGCTGGGCGTGGAGCTGGGCTTTGTTTTTAATAATTATGGAGGTGTTCAGCCAGGAATAGGACGCTAAAGCAATCAGCAATTTACATTTGTTATGATTTGACAGTGAGATTATTGCTGGAGAATTCAGTGATGTCCAAAGTAACATTCTTCCTCTCATTGGAAATCCTAATACCTTGCTCTCTTTCTTCATATTCCATACACCAGAAGTTCTCAAAACTCTTGCAGTTAGGGACTGACATTAAGGACAAAAAAACATTAAGGACTCCCTGATTACAGTACAGATTACTAATATTAGTAACCTATAATCCAGCTCTTCAAATACTCACCATTAGAACTTTTTATTCAAGAACATTTCACCAACACATCCCATGCGTAGTTCTAGATTTATAAATAAATGTCTTCCTTTAAGAAACACATTAGAGATTCTGGCATAATTTAAAAACCATTAATTTCCTGAGAGCAGTCCGTTAGGATTATAACTAAAATAACAGTATCACTTTTAACTATTGTAGTTAATAGCGATCTCTACTGTCATGTTATTAAAAGAATAAGAATAAGATGCACCGTCAAAACAAAAGGTAATGTGTAGGTACATGTCAAATAACATGAATATGCTCTTAAATGTACAACAGCATGCAACAAAATTAGTTTTAAATGCACACTTCACCTTTTGAGAAAGGAGAAAGGAGAAAGGAGCGAACCAGAAACACATACCCTTTAGGGGATAACCACAGTGACAAGTGTTTGTACTCAGAAAGGTACAATTTATTACCTTTTTACAGACCCCTGGGGGTTTCTGGACACCACTCTGAGAACCGCTACCCTACACAATTCTCATTCACATATTATAAATGCACATGCCTGTGAGTAACTGGCTTCCGCATGCCTTGCCCTTTCACTTAAAGACTCTAAAGGCCCTTTTGTGTTTAGCAGATAGGCAGCAGCCAGATGATATTTGACACTAGCAAGCAAAGCCTGGCTGCACAGGAGCCATTTCACTGCTCATCAAAGAACAAGCGAACCAAAATTGGGCTTTTAACTTCATTTTTGGCGACATTCCAGGTCTAGGTGAGAGACACTAGTCATAGCTACGTGGTACCTGAAGGGATTGAGAAATGGTTTTAAACACGTCACGTTTTCGTCAAACCCGAAAGGTTAAAAAAAAAAAAAACAGCTGTGTAATGACTAGCTCACAGGTGACTCAGAGGAACTCTCCTGGTGTTGGCATCACTACGGCACACCCTTATATTCACTGATCATTAACACTATAGCAAGAGAGTTGGAGGTTAAGCCATCTAACTACACTAATAGTGGAATAAATGGCTACATTCAAAATCACATTAAATAGGCTAGTAGTCAAAATAGTATTCCACAGGCAGGACAGATTGAAGGATGAATTATATAACCTTAAGACAAAATTAAGAAGACAAAGACATTTAAAGCTAAAGGATGTAAGATTTTGACATTTTTGAACATGTCATAATGTGGGCTGTACCTCATCCTTCTCCTACACACAGACTCAGTATCACAGAAAAGAATATATAAATATGTTACGGGAGTAAAATAACTTTATTGATTTGACTGTCACAGTTCCTGAGTAGAGGATGAATGAGGAAAACCTCTCAAAAAGAGCTTGTCCTTTAGCTAGGGTGAGGAGGTTAGCTCTTACTGTGTGCCACTGAATGTAACTGTGCTCATTCTGGATGATCATAAACAGCACGTATCCTGTAGAATGAGCTATTCACCAACTTTAACTAGCTAACTAAAGTACAAGGGAACAGGGCTGGCTTGCTTTAATCTCACAGAGCACAGGCTGAATGTAGGGGCTTTCCCAAAGAGTCTGCACAGATGCAGCTAGCCTGCAAACTCTAGCTATGGTATCTAGCTTAACTAGAGTGTAGAGACCTAAGCTATAGCATCTAGTGAATTGTGTATTTTATTATCTACTCTGTGTATTTGGTCTCTAGCCTGTCAAAATTGTTTGGTATGAACCTGATAATGTTAACATGCAAGCTAGAACCCTCAGCAGAGTTTAAGAAGACGTAGATCAGATCAGCAGATGGCACAAATTACCCACTCTCAGCCATATATTACCTAAAATAGTGTACGAAGAAATTGACCAACATCACCCATTAGTCACTGGCTGCTTATCATAAGTTCTTTAGCGCAATCATTTCTCAACTGGGCTACAACAAAGGCCTTGTGGTACAGTCTGTCTTGGCCGCCATGTTGGCAATCCTGGGCAGATATTTTCAGTCAGATATAGAAGACCAGGCTCCTATCAACTCAAACAGGGATAGACTTGTACACTAGTAACAGATCAACAAGATGACATTTCTGTTAAAATCAGACAAAATGGCATAATAATTTGTGGTCTTCGGCTCAAATACCACCCCCCCCCACACACACGCTCACCCACATATATTTCTCAGGGTGCTCCAGCTATTGTGCATATGTGTTTCTCTGTAACTAATGGAGCAAAGCACACTATATCTGCATATATGTCAATGTAAGAATGTCAGTGTAAGAATATGACAGGCCCACAAGGCAATTGGCTCTTTTTTACTGAGAGGTGGGACTTATGTAACACAGCCGCCATGTTGAGCCTTACGCATGGCCCCATTTATCTCTTAGGCAGTGGCCTCTACCTGTTTTTACCTGTTCAGCAAGAAAAAACTAAAACTCCATCATTCCTGAAACCTTCTTCCTCACTTTCATTCTCTCACTCTCATTTACTTTGTTTACACTGACATGCTCTATCACTCTCTTTTTCCCCTGATTGGCAGCCAGCTCCTGCAGTCACTGTCTAATCAGACATCTTTCATGCCTGAAGTTGCCTGATGACATTTTGACATATCTGAGCTGGTCTATGAAATACTGTATATGTACAAATTTCCTGTCAGTTTCCCTGAAACAGCGCTGCCTGGGGATTACTCTTACCGGATTGTCAGGGCGACTCACAGCAGCTCAGGAACATCAAATTATAAAATGCCGTTTTTATCCCCTGACCCAATAAATTCTAATTTTTTTAATATATTTGAACAAAAATCCATACACTACAGCTTTAAAGCAAATCTTCTACTTATCATTATACTTCTTCGCTTTTTCCTGAAATGATTTGTGCAGACCAAACCGTAAGTCGTAGAGACATGAAACTATGAAACTAATAAAAAATATGCCCGCATATAACTACAAACAGGTAGAAAGGCCATATCTCCTCAAAGATTCTGCTTATTCATAACAAATTTCACACACATGTACGGTACATGACTTTGAGGTATCCCACCAATTCTAACACAGGTATCACAGTAGGCGGCGCAATAACAACCAAATAGCTGTTTTGCTGTAACTGCAAGTCAAGTTGAAAGTCAGTATGATAAATGTATCCGTTTAGCTACCCTCTAGTATTTTCTATAACCTTACATAAATTATCCGCTAGAGGCGCTGCTTGCAGAGGAGTGCTTGGACTCCGGTAATCGCTGTTTCCAGCTATATTTATTATTATTAATATTACTATTCTTCTGCTTTTTCTTGTTTTAAACTGTTTGGTATGCTGACTCCAGCTTTAGTAAATCTATCAATTAGTTGCAACTGCGGTCTAATTGATCCAATCCGGTGTTAGTTTCCACCCACTGGTTTTAATTGAGGATGTTGACAGATTTAAATATTTCATGGTATGCACCAAGGCATATAATAAATTAATAGTGAATAGTGAATTTAACTGATGAAATACATAAATAATCAAATATATGTTAAAAAAAATAAACAATAACATATTACGCTGTATTAGTTAAGTGTTAGTTTAACTTTTTTTGTATTAATTAATCAATCTCACATTTTTACTATCTAATTGTGCATCTAACTGATGTTCTGCTGGAACCCCAAGTCCTCCTTACAGACTCAAGTTCATTGCCATCTTCTCCTGTGCTCATGTGATGCACTGGTGGCTGAGGTGGCAGGAGGTGAGATGGCAGGAGGTGAGATGGCAGGAGGTGAGATGTGGGGAGGAAAATCGGGTGGTTTACATCATGACTCGGGCTGCTTTTGGATTCAGATGGAGATTTACTTCTAATAATAGCGACTGGACGGAGAGAGGAAACGGGAGAAAAGGTAAGGAAATGCCAGAGAATTCCTCCGGGAAGCTCTCCAAACTCTTTAACCCCGGTCAAACCGGCAACCGGCTCCCACACACACACACACACACACACACCTACACACGCACACACACACACACTGTGTCTCTGAGGAATAAATGAGACAAGGACGTAATGAAGGATGAAGGAGGGAAAGGAAGAAAGAAAAGAAGGAAACGAAGCAAGGATCTTTGTTCTTTCGCAATAAAATGATCATGCTTGTGTTCTTGTCCCAGCGTGCCACAACAGCTTCTGTATGATGCAAATGTATTAATCATATTTCCCAACAAGCTTACCTCTGTAAAAAAGTTATCCATGGTCCTGGTTAGTGCCAGGAGAGCAGGCGGACTTCAGTCTCAGGGCTGGAATTACAGCTGGTAAATCCTCACTCCATTTCAGAGGCTCAACTTCCAGCTCGCAGTCTCCTCTCTCTCTCTCTCTCTCTCTCCCTGTTTCCCACACACACACACACACAGACGCACGCGCGTCTTCTTTGTTTCAGAGGTTACAGATGTTCGCGAGTCTCCCGAGACAACAGCAGAGTTCACGTGCGCTGGAATTCCGGGGATCCGCGTCCACTGTGCGCGCGAGGTCACTCTGTGCGGCGTGGCGGCGCGCGCATCGGTAAACAGCGAGGGCTCCGTCTACAGCCAGGCTCCAAGCTCGCGGTGACTCCTCTGAGTCTCCCTCTCTCTCTCTCTCTCTCTCTCTCTCTCTCTCTGTAGCTCCGCCCTGCACGCTGTTTGAATGAGGAGGGGAAAAACCCGCTCGACGTCCCGGGCCTCGCGCGCTCCTCCTGCCGTTTCACGGTGAGGTACCGTGACTGGTTCACGCACCGGTTTCACGCAAAAGTAGTGCAGATTCCAGCTTTTTGGACTGCATGCGCATAAAGTCGTGAGACAAGCTGGAATCGCTGCAGCTTCGCTCCTCGCACTAACCTTGAGCAGTCTTGATTTTTTGCACCAGTTGTCTCGAAACACATCAGTGTGTACAGATAAACACAGATACCTCCAGCAGTATACACTCTCACAACAGATGTTAAAACAGCTGGGATGTGTTATGTTGGGTGTACCTGTGTGTGTGTGTGTGCAGTTAAAAGAGGTGTGTGTAACAGTTGCATCAGATTAAAAGGCAACCACTGAAATGAATCGAGGCAACTATAATAAACAGATTATTATCTATTGTAACTGATTATAAATTAAATATTATCTATTATAACTGAATCTGTATAGATTATTATTGAAAAAGGAAAGACAACTGGTGTGTAAAAAATAATTCATATTTTTAAACAGATGTGTAAATAATTGAATAGGCTAGCAAGGTGATCTGCCTGTAATGATACTTTAATCTAGAGTTAATGGTAGGCCTACTCCAGATGCTGAACATATAACTCAAATTACTAAATGGATTTGTATGGTATTTTAGCAGATTCAGCGGTATCGTGAAAATATTGACTCGTTGCCTTAAGAATTGAAATGATGGGGCTCCCAGGTGATGCAAAAGAAAAGCTTTCGCCCTGTCGTTGGGAGATTGTGGCTGTGCTGTCTCAGTGGGAGAGACAGATGGCATGCTTCCTCTCCACTGTCAATCACAATGACACTAGCCAATCATAGGAATCAGTCAGCTCATGTATGCAGAAGATGGTAGGGAGCGCTTTCCTCCGAGCATGCTTCGCTGCCCTGTGCTGTGATGCAGCATGAGCAGCAGTTTCAAAAAGATGTAGCTGTCTGGCTTTAGGTGTCTTGGAGGAAGCATGTGTTAGTCCACCCACACACACCCCAACAACCCCCCCCCCCCACCCCCTCGCCTGCTGGGTAGCTCTCATGTAAAGCATCAAAAAAGCACTAATGTAGAAATTGGGGAAAGGCCACCACCCTGCAACTGGACAATGATTAAACACAGTGATCTGGGCAGTTGTGTATTTTTACTGGAACTGAATTCAAACTGAATCTCACAGAGCACTGTTGTGAATAGTTTTCTTGGCAGGTTTCAGAGATTTTTAGCTGGCTATAAAGTCTAGTCCTTGGTTTTTTTGTTGGTGTTTAAATATCTCTATTTTTGTCATACTAAACACCATGTCAGCATTTACAGACATTCCTGACTTAAAAGCCCAAGACATGTTTTTTTAGGATCTGCTTTACTTCAAACCCACATTAATTCGTCCTCTTTTTGTAAAGCAGATTCCCAATCTGAGCTGGATCAGTAGTTTTTAATTGCAGATCTGCATATTTATGTTTTCTGGCTCATAAGTCATGTGTATGACAGTAGGACAGGTTCACATCATTTTAACTGTGAATCAGTGATTTAGTGAAAGTTTAGTGAACTAGGGATCTGTCCTTACACTGTGAGACAGAGACATGATACCCATATACCCTTATCACCATTAAACTAGCATTATCTCAGGAGTCCAGCCTTGAGCAGCCAATTGTCTGGCCTTGACACCTTCCTCTCGCTGCCATAATCTCACTTCCTGGTATAAGAGCTGTCTACATACTGTTTTGACTATGATGGATGCTGCAGTGATCATGAAGACTGTTTATCTTTATAGATTAGTATTTTTAAAAGTAATATGCATTTACACAGACATAGCCACATATACACACATCTCTTTGCAAATTTCACTGGAGGGTGAGTGGCTTTCTGGAGAGTGTTGACCTTTGACCAAAATCCCAGAGAAGAGAACAGGTCAAACTGCTCACAATTTCACTGAAAGACTGTACATGATTGTGTCAGAAATTGTGATTTGCAATGGTAGAACTTATTATTTTCATATTACATATTATACTCCCGTAGAGAGTATATTACAATATACTACAATGTCTGAATTATGTTCATGAGAAACACTGTGCCAAATTCCCCTGACTGCAAGAGTTGCAATGTGTTGATTTTTTTTATTTATGCCACACATATCAACATGTAAATGCAGAACTGAGTTATGCCAGCACTGCTTGTTGCAAGACAAAGAGGGTGGAATAGTGGTGATAAGACACAGCATTATAGGGGACATGGCAGAGACAGAAACTGTAGACAATGCAATCAATCATTGCTTAAACTCTTACACTGCTTAAGCTCTAAGGGGTTCTTTGCATCCTAAAAGTTTGTTTTTTAATCTGGAACCTTCTCCGAGTGGCTCTGTATTGTCAGCAATATTACAGTGATTTAGATGGGCAGCAGTAATCAAAAAATATTTCTTCATGTTACCCCAGTAAATTGATTGGGTCCCTGGAGGACTAGTGGTTAGAACTCGGTGCTCTCAGCGCAGTGGCACGGGTTTGATTCCCGGCCAGGGAACCAACCCCAGCCACTAGGGTTTTACATGATAGTGCACTCCCAGTGCCAATCCCAAGCCTGGATAAAATTGGGGAGGGTTGCATCAGGAAGGGCATCCGGCATAAAAACTGTGCCAAATCAAATATGTGGACCAATGATCCACTGTGGGGACCGCTAACAGGAGCAGCCGAAAGAACAACAACTCCAGTAAATTTATTCAATGCAGGGTTCAAATCATTTCTTGAATGCATTCACATTACTCCTAACATATTCATAAACCACACGAGTTTTACTGCACTTGCTATATTCACTCATATTCACATACACTATATGGCAAAATGTGCCCACATAGTTGGAAGCACACAGTAGTCTAGGATGTCTTTGTATGCTGTAGCATTAAGAATTTTCTTCACGGGAACTAAGAGGCCCAAACATTTTCCAGCATAACAATGTGCCTGTACACAACACGAGGTTCATGAAGACAGAGCCCTGACCTCAACCCCACTGAACACCTGGGATGAAGTGGAACGCTGCCCAGGTCTCCTCACCCAACATCACTGCCCAGCCTCACTAATGCTTTTGTGGCTGAATGAACAAATCCACACAGACACACTCCAAAATGCAGTGGAAAGCCTTCCCAGAAGAGTGGAGGTTATTATAACAGCAAAGGAGGACTAAATCTGGAACAGGATGTTCAACAAGCACACATTCGTATGATGGTCAGGTGTCCAAATACTTTTGGCCAAATAGTTTATTCAATTATTATTTTTTTTTAGTAAAGTAGTAAATGGTTTTGTAGACCAAACTGACCAAAATATTCTCACCCTATTATGACCAATAATTATTCCACTAAATATTCCATATTTATTTAATTTTTCAGTAACACTGATTTTCTTCATGCTCATCTGTGTATGTTGATAAAAGCCAATCACCCATAAATTATCAAGCACATTCACAGCACACTTGACTTACATTTTGTGATGCTCCATAACTCTAAAACTCCAAAACTCCATAAAAAGCAAAGAGAGCTAAAAATGACAAACTAAATGCACTAAATATTCCAGTAATGCAGCTCAGCCATTGCAGTGTTTCGGCTACAATAGACGCACACACACCACATCCTCCTTTTATAGGGTGCCTTTTCTTTTGTCCTCAGTCATTTCATATTAATGTATACCTTTATTCTGGATCACTTTCTTTGCAGTCATTAATATGAAATGACTAAGTTGTAAAATTCTCACCTAACTTGTGCATGCAATGAAAAATAAATAAGCTCTCGCAGCTCTAGCCACAAGCTTTGACCCTGAACTCAGGTTACTGTATGTGTGGAGTTTCGCCGAATTCAGCAGTTTCCTCAAACCTCCTAAAAACATGTCAGTACAGCAGGTGGATTGGAGACTATAAATTTCCCCTCCTGAATGAATGAATGAATGAATGAATGAGTGTGGGAATATGTCAGTGCACGGTGTCTGTGGTGGACTGACGTCTCATCCAGGGTGAACAGCCTCTGGAACCACTGCAACCCTGACCAGCATACTGACCAGTTACTGAAGATGAATGAATAATATTTTTCCTGAATATTTGCGCTAATATTGGTTTAACATTGGTTTTCACAGGTATATTATTCATTTATTATGAAGCATATTATACAGTAATTACACCACTATGAATGCAACAATAACTGTCCACCTAGAAGTCATGGGAATTTGAGGGGTTAACCTGGAGACAACTCGAGGTACATGGGCACAAATACACAAAGGTATACACACTCAATAGCCCTTCATGGCCACTCAGTTAGAACATCAGTGGGTTACATAGGTGTACAGGGCTGTTTACATCAAAGTGATCTCTGGAGCTGAGCTGACTGTAAATGTTGAGTATACCCTATTAACATTCAGTCATGTGGCTGAGATATAAAACAATATTGAAGCTCTTTCTTTTCATACATACAGCCTGAGTTTTTTAAGCTACAGGATGTTAGAAAACTGCCTGCTTCAGTAAACTTGCACTGCATGCACACACTCACACACAAGCCAGATTCAAAGAGCATCTGAGCACAGGAACAGGAACATAAACATTTCCTTTGGCTTCAGATGCCTGATAAAGATTTAGTTCTTCCACAGGGAGTGAAAGAGGGCAAGAGGGAGCAGCACAAAGAGACATTTTTGCTGGTCTAAAGTTTTAGTGAAGGTAATGTTTAATTCAAATTATCTTTAAATAAATACACATGCAACTTTTCATATGGTCATGATCTGGACTGCCCTGGTGGATTGTTTTAGAAACCCAAGAGTGAGATCAGAGGAACACGTTCCTTAGAAAACATTGTTTACAGTAAATACTTTATATTTAGCTGATTATTTAATGTTAACCCTTTGTTGTGTTGTGGACCATGTCCGATGGCATGAACACATGCTACAAAGGCTAATGGCTGCTACAGTGCATCATGGGAGACAAGGACCTTGTTGTAGCACATATGGAGAAATTTAGCTAGGCCCTGGTGGGTACAACACGAAACAGATTTTTACAGGGTCCAGTGTACCCCAAGAATGACAGCACAAAGATTAATATGTATTAATGAGCAAACTGGACACCTTGAACACTCTAGGGCAGGGGTGTCCAATCTTATCCGGAAAGGGCCGGTGTGGGTACAGGGTTTCATTCCAACCAAGCAGAAGCCACACCTGAGTCTATTGAAAGCCGAGATCAACTGATTAAACAATTAGAATCAGGTGTGAATCCTGCTTGATTGGAATGAAAACCTGCACCCACACTGGCCCTTTGTGGATAAGATTGGACACCCCTGCGCTAGTGCTTTTCTGTCAAGCACCCAGAAAGAATATAAGGGGCTCTAAAACAAGAGTTTGTAAAAATTTCCGGTATCTTTGTGACCACTGGCACAGGTTGTAATGTTGGGCAGAGTGTTTGGGTTTCAATGAGTACATTATCAAGGAGTGTAGTTAAGTGTATTGCTGGGATATGTACAATCCTTTCCTTCCCTTTAAGAACAGAGAGTGCACAGTGCAGCAAAAAGACGTTTAAATTAAAGAATTTATATTAATTTATAGTGGTAGAAATAACCTTCTGTATGACAGAACTTGTATTTTAATGTATTTTAGTCACTGGATTTATGTCAATATTTTAGGGTAGTGTAATATACATGGGCTAATAAAACTACATATTTATGAACTATTTAATTTTTTTTTTTCAAAACACCATAGACATGTCCAAAGATTTAATCAATATTTACACAAGATTCAGAAATTTCAGAAATGTATCATGTGTTTGGGTATTTGTTTTATTAATGTCAGAAAAGCTTAGACAATTCCACATTTAAAAACTGAATTTACACTACTTATAAAAGTTCAAATTTTTTACCATTTGATATTTTCATATTGACTCAGGAGTGAATGATTTAAATGTCTGACCTGGATTCATCATACACAGCATATATAGCATTTATAGCTGTCACTACTGGCCGTCCTATAACATCTGAGAATCTTATAAAATATATGTTCACTAACCTGGAGTTCTGAATGTGACAGGCTTGTCCATTGTTTCCTTCTGACAGATTGTTGTATTGTCGGTGCTGTTACAACTGAACTGGCATGATGGTTCCATCTAGTGGTGATATAGTGACTCGTAATAGTGTTCATATGACTAAGGTCTGGTTTACAGGCCTACTTCTGAGACTGCGTATCTTCGAGCACATCAAGACGTCATGCACTGATGCTCACACAGGTGTTTACCTTCATACCTGCATGCATGTGTGTACACTAAAGGCAGTGTCGCATGAATAAAACCAGAATTTACAGGAAACAGAACGAAGAAAAGTCCCATAGCCTTTTCTGAGAATTCTGAGTATTACCAGAATATATAGTAGAAAACATCATAGCTAAAGCCTTGTATTATCAATTATAAACCAAGTCAAATTTGTGCCAAAAACTTCTGAAGTGTTTTCACTCATCTGTATCAAGCAGTATAAAGTGGTTCATCTATTGAAACACCTAACCCTTTTATGAATAATGTCCACACTTGTAAACCACATTTAAGGCTGTTTTTTTTTTTTTATAAATGTAACATATAAATCCCCTCTGTATCACTCCAGTGATATACATCATTATTTTGATTTTTATTATTGAATTAAGTGTTGCTCCTAACACTCCAAATCCTACACTAACTCACAGTAATAGATGCCGCATATTTTTACACAAAAAGCCTGATCAAGTAAATAAATGTCAGACTGTAACAAACATTACTTTTTTTTCAAATAAGACATTATAAAACTTTGGCAGCTAAACTGCATAATTACTATATTTGGTAAATATAAATATAATATTTTCTGAATAACTTTACACACTGCAAATATTTTTCATAAGTAATGTCCACTCACTCACTCACTCACTCACTTTGAGTAAGTGCTTTGTCACAGGGCACCATGCACACACACATTCACACCTAGGGTTTTTTTTTTAACTTAGCCAATCCTTAGCCAAGGAAACATGCACAGAACCTGCACAGTATATGCAGAGAAACTCCACACACAGGGGGCCTGGAGCTGTGAAGTGGGAATGCTATCCGCTGCACCATTGTGCCACCAGCAGTAATGTTTTTATTCCATTTTTCTTTTTACATTGAGCAGTGGAGTCTCAGTGGTTACGTCTCTGAGTAACTGAGAAGAAGTTTGGGGGTCCAAGCCACAGCACTGCCAAGCTTACACTGTTGGCCCCTTGAATGAGGCCCTTAACCCTAACTGCTCCAGGAGTGCTGTATCATGGCTGACCTGAACTAGCGACAGGGTCATGGGCGCCCAAGGCTCACTGATGCGCGTGGGGAGTGAAGGCTAGCCTGTCTGGTCTGAGCTCACAGAAGAGCTATTGCAGCACAAATTGTTGAAAAGTTCAAGCTGGCTATGATAGAAAGATGTCAGAACACACAGTGCATCGCAGCTTGCTGCGTATGGGGCCGTCTAGCCATAGACCTGTCAGAGTGCACATGCTGATCTCTGTCCACTGCAAAAAGTGCCTACAATGGACAGGTGAGCATCAGAACTGGACCACAGAGCAGTGGAAGAAGGTGGCCTGGTCCGATAAATCACATTTTCTTTTACATCATGTGGAAGGCCAGGTGCGTGTGCATCGTTTACCTGGGGAAGAGATGGCACCAGCATGCACTATGGGAAGAACGCAAGCTGGTGGAGGCAACGGTATTCCCTAATGGAAGTGACCTCTTTCGGCAGGATAATGCGCCCTGCCACACTATAAAAATTGTTCGGGGACAGTTCGAGGAACATGACAAAGAGTTGAAGGTGTTGACTTGGCCTCCGAATTCCCCAGATCTCAATCCGATCGAACATTTATGGGGTGTGCTGGCCATCGAGTCCGATCCATGGAGGCCCTACCTCGCAACTTACAGGACTTAAAGGATCTGCTGTTAACGTCTTTGTGCCAGATACCACAGCACACCTTCAGGGATCTAGTGGAGTCCATGCCTCAATGGGTCAGGGCTGTTTTGGCAGCAAAAGGGGGACCAGCACAATATTAGGGAGGTGGTCATAATGTTATGGCTGATCGGTGTATATGTGGCAAATAAAGGTTTCTTATTTTACATTTTCAAGGCTTCTTCATTTACATTATTCATATAAATAATTTTTTTGTTTAGAAAAGAAGAGTCAAATCTTTTATGAATTTGCAGGCCATTTTTGAGAAATACAACCATCTAAAAATCTTGAAGTTTTATAATAATTTCTGCATGAAGGGGTTAAATTAACTAATGTTTAAATTCAGAATTCTAGCAATCATTGAATGATGGATGCTTTAGAATTCTTTTTAAATTCTTTCTATGGTTTACATTGCCTACATTGGGTCTTTACTGGGAGTCAGTCTGAAGAACATAGTGTGCGAACGTGCAGGTTGATTAAATTTATATATTATAAATTATAATGATAGCTACAGCCAGTATAAAAGCTGACTGCCCTGAAGTGGCTGGTATAAATGGGCTAGCAGAGCTCCCCTGTCTTTCAGAGATAAAATACATTATTATATGGTTTCCTCCACATCAGATTATTTGCTGTTAACAAACGTCTCAAGTCAGATAATTATGGACTTTTCTGGACACAAGCGCAACTGCACCACCTAATGGCCATAAAACCAAATCAGAATAGTATGAAGAAATGAGGCTGGGGACACTGGGGACATAACTGTACACTCAAAGTATAAATTACACAAAGGACAGAGATAGAATGGTAAGTTTGTTTATTTATTTATTTATTTATTTATTTAGAGTGAATAGGTTACAACTTCTCTGTCTCCCATGTTTGGTATTTTGATGAAACATTGAAAAATTAGAAATCATGAATGCAGCTATGTACCTTTAGGTTTGTGTGTGTGTGTAATATAGTGGGTTCAGAAAGTATTCAGACCCTGTCAGGTTTTTCACATTTTTGTCTAATAGAGTAATTTTTTAAATGATTGACATTGAAAATTGACCTTTTCTTTGTCATAACAATAACCTAGAATGACAAAGCGAAAACAAGTTTTTGGAAATGTTAGCAAATTTATTAGAAATCGAAAGTGCTTCTACAAAGTACTGAATAAAGGACCTGAATACTTAATTAAATGAGAAGTATTCAGGTCCTTTATTCAGTACTTTGTAGAAGCACTTTTTGAAGCACTTACAGCTTTCAGTCATCCCAGCAAAGTCTTTACACAGAGGATGGCTGTTTTTCCCATTCTTCCTGCCAGATCCTCTCAAGCTCAATCATATTAGATAGGGAGCATCAGTGAGCTGCTATCTTCAGCTCTCTCAACAGATGTTCTTTGGGAATCAAGGCTGGGCCACTCAATGTCATTCAGAGACTTGTCCCAAAGCCACTCCAACATTGTCTTTGCTAAATGCTTCGGGTCATTGTTGTGCTGAAAGGTTGTCCCAGTCTGACACTGAGTGTACTCTGGAGCAGAATTTCTTCATGAACTGCTATGTATTTGGCTACATTCATTCTTCCCTCAATTCTCACCAGACTGCCCATCCCTGCTGAGAAGTACTCCGATAGCATGATGCTATTACCACCCTGCTTCACCATAAGGATGGTATTACCAGTTGATGAGCAATGTACCTGGTTTTTGTCTCATCAGACCAGAGAATCTTTTTCCTCATGCTCTCAGAATCATTTAACTTCCTGCCATATGCCATTTACTCAGGAGTGACGTCCATCTAGCTCTACCATAAAGGCCCAATTGATGGAGTATTTCTGAGATAGTTGTCCTTCTGGAAGATTTTCTCATCTCTGAGGAGGACTGATTTTCTGCTAGAGTGGCCATTGAGTGCATGCTCACCTCCCTGACCAAAGCCCTTCCAGCACAGATTCTTTCTTTTCTCAATGATGGAACCCACTGTGCTCCTGGGAACATTCATCATTTAAAGCTTTAGAAATATTTTCCCCCTTGCTCAGGTCTATGTCTTATCATAATTTGATCACAGAGGTCTAGGGAGAGTTCCTTGGTCTTCATGGATTGGTTGTTGGTCTGACATACACGGTGAATTGTGGGACCTTAGTAATTACACTGATAACATTAAAACCACTGACAGGTAAAGTGAGTAACTTTGTCTCCTTACAGTTGCACCTTTCAAGGGGTGGGATATATTAGGCAGCAAATGAACAGTCAGTTCTTGAAGTTGATGTGTTGGAAGCAGGAAAAATAGACAAGCACATGTTATGACCACAGGAACAAGGCGACCCAGAAGCAGAACACAGGAGTTCAGGGTTAAGCAGGTTTTTTTTAAGGGCTTGAGGAAGTGAGAGTGTGTGGGAAAGGAGTGCAGTAATTGTACACTTGAGGTTGGGATTTGAACTCTGGTCAGTAGTGTGGAGGTTGGTAGCTCAGTTGATGCACCATGGGGAGGGGGAGCAAGGCAGAAACCAAGTGGGCTTGGTCAGCAAGGCTGGGGTTCAAACTTGGGTCGAAAGCATGAGAGCTGAGTGCAGAAACGGAAAGCCATAGGGAAGGTGAGGCAAAGTGGGACGTAGCTGGAAGTAAGCAGAGAGCTGACAAGCTGGGTGAGCAGTGAACATGGAACAGGAGGAGAAAACAGAGTGAGCACAAGAAAACGTGACGGGAAGAGCACCAGACAAATAACATAGAAAGTAAACGCGAGGAAAGCTGGAAGTGTACCGTACTAGAAGCTGGAACAATCTGGCAAAGCGTGGCTGGAGGAGCGAGGTTTTTATGTGCTGGATGCTGATGAGATGAGGAGCAGGTGTGTCTGCCGAAGCAATCAGGAAGCGCGCAAAGTGGAGTGCCATGCCCAGGGACACACAAACAGAAGCCAGAGAAAAAACACTGGAGACATGAGGGAGGGGGAAACAAAAGGGTAACACAGAAAGTCCATCCCTGGCAATGACGGAATATGGATCTAAGCAACTTTGACACGGGCCAAATTGTGATGGATAGACGACTGAATCAGAGCATCTCCAAAATGGCAGGTCTTGTAGGGTATACCGGATACAGTGGTTAGTACCTACCAAAAGTGGTCCAAGGAAGGACACCTGGTGACCTGGTGACATGGTCTTGGGTGCCCAAAGCTCACTGATGCATGTGGGGAGTGAAGGCTAGCCTGTCTGGAACAGATTTCACAGAACAGCTACTGTAGCACAAACTGCTGAAAAGGTCAAGCTGGCTGTGATAGAAAGGTGTCAGAACACACAGTGCATCGCAACTTGCTGCATATGGGGCTGTGTAGCTGCCCATGCTGACCTCTGTCCACTGCCACAAGTGTCTGCAATGAGCACATGAGCATCAGAACTGGACCATGGAGCAATGGAAGAAGGGGGTCTGGTCTGTTGTATCACGTTTTCTTTTACATCATGAGAACGGCCGGGTGCGTGTGCATCACTTACCTGGGGAAAAGATGGCACCGGGATGCATTATGGGAAGAAGGCAAGCTGGTGGAGGAAGTGAGATACTCTGGGCAATGTTCTGCTGGGAAACCTTGAGTCCTGGCATTCATGTGGATGTTACTTTGACACATACCACCTATCTAAACATTGTTGCAGACCAAGTACACCCCTTCATGGTAACAGTATTCCCTAATGGCTGTGGCTTCTTTCAGCAGGATAATGCCACACTGCAAAAATTGTTCAGGAATGGTTTGAGGAACATGACAAAGAGTTCAAGGTGTTGACTTGGCCTCCAAATTCCCCAGATCTCAATCTGATTGAGCATCTGTGGGATGTACTCGACAAACAAGTCCGATCCATGGAGGCCCTAACTCTCAACTTATAGGACTTAAAGGATCTGCTGCTAACGTTGTGGTGCCAGATACCACAGCACACCTTCAGAGGTCAGTGGAGTCCATGCCTCGACAGATCAGAGCTGTTTTGGCAGCACAAGGGGGACCTACACAGTATTAGGGAGGTGGTTTTAACTTTATGGCTGATCTGTGTACACAGGTGTGTGCTTCCCTAAATCATGTCCAATCAAACAAATTTACTACAGGTGGACTCCAGTCAAGTTCTAGAGACACTTTAAGGCAGTCTGCATGATCAGTCTCAACATAATCAAAACAAACAGAATGCACCTGGGATCAATATGGAGTGCCTTAGCCAAGGGTTTGAATACTTATCTAAATGAGAGTTTTTAGTTTCTGATTTTTTTATAAATTTGTATAAATAAGTTTCTGAAAACATTTTCATTTTGTCATTATTGTATGATTATTATGTGTAGATAAAAGGCTAAATGGCCAATTTATTCCATTTTAAATTAAATTAATAAAATGTGCAAAAACTGAAGGGGTCTTTGTCCTTTCTGAACCCACTGTGCGTGTGTGTGTGTGTGTGTGTGTGTGTGTGTGTGAGAGAGAGAGAGAGAGAGAGAGAGAGTTGACAAGAGAGGCACTTCCACTAATTTAAATATTTAACATTTCTCCTTCCTATTAGTTTCATTACTTGACAAAGTATTTTATTTTTAGCTTGCTTTTTAAGCAGTATTGCAGCATGTTTCTCTCCATGCTGCTCCATGTATTGATGAGCAATTATCTACATGATAATTCCAGTCACTCCTCTCTCCCTCTCTGTCGTAGCTACCTCAGCTTCATCATCTCATCATCCAGCTTCCTATCCACCTTGTTTTCTTTCTCTGTCTCGCCTGTGTCCTTGTCCACACACCTCCCCTCCTCAGTATCCGGGTCATTCAGTTCATTACTGTAGCGCAGTGTCTGAGCCGCCAGGAGGCGAGAAGAGACAGCTTCATACACAAGCACACAGACTCTGGCCAACATCTCACACTACACTACTAAATAGCATGTCACATTAGGATTAGTGTATTATACTCACGGTGCAGTTATGGAACACTGTTTTAGAAAGGTATGCGGTTTGGACGGAGCCTGAGACAGTATGTAGCCCATAGAGAGGGAGATCTTTCCCACTTGCCAGCACTGGCATTTAAAAGCTAGAGACAGAGGCTACAGTGAGATATGAAAGAGAGGGACATGCTGTCCTTACTATTTTGTGTTACTGTGTCGTCGTCATGGTCTATTCAAACTAAAACCACTAAAGCTGCCAATCCACAATGCTCTGAAATGGTGTGTATTATAAGTGTACTATAAGACATATGACGTTGTGTGTGTGTGTGTGTGTGTGTGTGCATGTGTGTGTATGTGTGTGCGTGTGTGTAATGTCTATACCCCCCCCCCCCCCCCTTACAACCACCCCCCACCCCCCGCCCCCCCGCCTCTGAAGGAAAGAGGAATGCAGCGCGAGCTTCAGACTGGACAGCCGGAATCAGCGCAGATCCGCCGCGCGCGCACCGGAGAGAGAGACGCGGAAAAATCCAGCACACACTTCAGAAAGGATCTTCCTAGTCGGTAAGGTCCTTGCAATCAATTTGCAATTAAATAAGACGACTATAAGAATTCTCGAGGCTTTTTCTTATTATTATTACTATTATTTTAAATGAGATGGTCTTTGGGGATTTAAAACATGGATGGAGCGCGCGCCACCGGACTGTAATGTGGCCACGTTTAAAACGCACACTTGAGCAGACAGTCTGGCTGATTCATGTGTGAAAGAGACACATTTGTTTTGTTGCGTTATTTCGAATGAAAGGTGGCTTCAAGGCGCCTAGAAGTGCAGCGGATAGACGGAGAGGGGCGTGTACAGAGGCAGGCTCGCGCCTCGGACCCTGCTGCACTAGCCAGAAAGATCATTTTCATGTTTGCGCATGAAAGACATCTGACCATTCATAGCCATTTAATGTGAGATTTATGTGTGAATATGTATGTGACAGTATATATTATATATATAAAAAAAAAAAGTTCACTCATTTGCACACCTTTGTTTTATATCCTAGCTGTAAATAGGGTTTGGGTGTGAAATTGGTGCAAGTTTTAAGTGTTTAAAAAATGAGATAAATGTTCATCTCCACCACACCCCTTTATTCTGGAGTGGAGGTGTGCAGTGCTCTGTCTAACTGCCTCACACACACACACACACACACACACACTATTAAACATACATGACAAATATATATGTACCATGAATGTGTTGTGCTGCTTTTTTCTAGTAGTAAATTGGGGTTATCTCTTATGAAGTGTATTATTTTAATTGTAAGAAAGAATCATATACATTTTTTTGACTATCAAAATGTTTGAATCCGGACATTCTTTCTCCACGAGCACATTCCACATCGCTGATGTTTCTGTGTTTTGCTGCATAATTGATATTTTTTCTTTCTGTCGAATACACCAGTAATTGCCCGCTCCTTTGTCTCAACGGCACGCATGCGCAGTACACATAGGGTGTGGATAGAGTGCCTTTTTTCTTTTTGTTGAACCAGCGCATTTAAAGCCTTAAAGCTTTAATTGATGCTGACTGAGTTTATGTCGCCACTCATGTCCATGATTAAACACGGACAGTTTGCACGTAGGTGAATAGCATGAAGGATTAAATCGCTGAACAGATTCAGCCGAGGCTCTCGAGGAGCGTGCACATTCCCGTGCGCGCGCTCTCACTTGCAGCAAAACCCACACAGAGCATAGACACCTCTCTCTCTCTCTCTCTTTCTCTCTCTCTCTTTCTCTCTCTCTCTCTCTATATATATATATATATGAAAGCCCTGAACCCATCCGTGCATCCATTATGACATTTAGCCCGAATGAAGCTGATGGAAAGGATGGGAACAGAAGGCGTTCATTCTTTGTGCAGAAGCGCATCAGTTGGTCACATGAGCCTCAACCTGCACGCGCTCAATTGCAACGCGATATAGGAAAGCAAGACATTCCTGGAAGTGAATGCATTTGGTTGACACACTGACAGTCAGACTCTGGGCATTTGGACGTGTTCAGCTTGCAAAAGCCAGCAGTAGAAAATAAAAGTGGATTGTGTGGCATGCGTGATTACGCGCACTGCATCCTGATAAAGCGGCGCTTCATGGCGCGTTAAAGAAAGTGAAATGGCGAATCAGACGCACAAATCAACAGTTGGGAGGCAAAATGGCGACTTTTACTCATTGCTGGAGAGATATTGTGAAGAGAATAAAGAGAGATACACTATGCGTATGGCTAGAGTGAGGTGATATGCATGTGTGTCTGGGGAAAAAAATAAATTTACACATCACCTTATACTGTACATGTTTATTCAGCCAAGACGTGCTTGGTGTCCAGAATTTGTCTTAGCTTTCCATGCATAAGAATGTTTATGATCACAAATTAACATCATGCAAACTGTATTACAGAATGATCACACACTGGCCTCAAATCTGGCCAAGTCACTAGTGCTTCCTAACAATAAAACAAACTGTAGTACAGCAGTAAATTGCAGTAGAACAATGATATATTGCATAAATGATAACTGTAGTGGCAGCCATTTTCAGCCTGGAATATTACTTATATATTTAAACATTTAGATGCAACTATATTAAGAAATGCTTATATAAAAATTACATAAGCCAAAAAGACCATTGGATGCACATATGATTTCAGCATGCTGTTTGCCTGTTAATCAGATGTCCTGAGCTTGCATTACATGTTTTATTATTACCTACATAAGACAATCTTCCTAATTCTAATGCAAAACTACAGATGCAAAATTTGAACACCAAACTTGTGTCTTGGCCACATTTGAGGTAAGTGTAATGTCTCTGTAAAAATCACATACATATCAACATTTGCATACACTTCTGGGCAAAAAAAAAAAAAAAGGGCCAAGCCCAACATGGCAAATATTATGTTTTTAATGGTCTTAACATGAAATCATTGGTCAGAAAATTAGCAAAAATTAAACAAATGTGCTCCTGAGACCTTCTGTGCCACCGTTTGCTCCTTTACTTTTGCTGCAGTGAACTGTTCGGGGAAATTCACTTATAGTCTTCTTGTACACAAAGGTAAAATCATGACAATGATTAAAATGTTTGATGTAAAATTCAAACTAACACATGTTAGTGTGAGTGTACAAAATTTTCCGAAAATATCTTCTGGGATGTTTTTTTTTCTTAAAAGATTAGTCATTATTATCTGCCACACCTGATGCAGCCCATCAAGGGCCACAAAGCTTAAACAGTTAGAGAAATCAAAGGGAAAAAGCTTTTGATTTTTATCTATTTGTTTAATTCTTTCTCATTTCCTGACCAGTGATTTGTTAAAAGCTTAATAGTTTGCCTTTTTTTTGCCAAGGAATGTATACATGTTCAGGAATTTTTATTATACTATGTAAAAAGTTGTTGATTTATTTTTAAAGGGTTCATGTTATGCATTTGTTATGAAAATCTCTACTCATCTCCAGACCATCACTTGAGTTAAGACGTTGTGAGAAAATGAACAACTGCAGAGAAAGGTGTGTGTGTGTGTGTGTGTGTGTCAGAGTACACTTGGAAGAGTTGTGGCTGGCTTGTGATGTATGTGATAGCCCTTGCTTTGATAAATGAGAGAGAATTATCACACTGTTGCCTGAACAGCAGGTCCTCCTCCTGGCTAAACAGTACTGTGGAGGATTCAGTAGGTCCGGGTTAAACAATGGTACGATTGTGCTGGGGACAACTCAGTCTACACAGGACAGCATGAAGTAATGAACAAACTACAACAGATATATAGTAGTGTGATGGAGAAAGCTGAATATATAGAATATATCCGTTTATCATAATGTTAGTACATTTACAGGCATTACTGTAACTAGCTGCAGGGGCACTGTAAGGGTAGTTTCAGGAGTTTATAACCTCTCATGTAGCCTTTCCATTTGTCATATTCAACATGGAACTAGCAACATCCTGTTAATATGGCCTAATAATATGGTGGCAAAACGTAGCCTACTATGCAGAAAAATATGCATTCCAAGACTAACTAATCAGCAGTAATGGTTTGTTCTCAAGTGTTTTGTTCTCAGAGCAGCGGAGGAGAGCACTTTAGGTCCACCGATAGACTTAATCACTTAACACGTTTAGCTCTCCAAAGATGCAATGCTACTAGGCTTCTTATTAAAACATATATAACGCACATATGCTATCATCTGACATAGCTTTGAAATAAATGTTTAGCAAGATCATATGATTATACATGTGAATGTACTGTATATGAAGGCAGTTGGCAGTTTGTTAAACGCTGCTCATGATATTCAAAGCCGAATCAGCTTGCTAGTAGCAGTAACGTTAGCTGATGGCAGTAATGTTATCGGATGTACGCTGCGTTAGCTGTGAGGTACATGTGATACATTTTAATTTATGCTTGCAGTGAGGAGAATAATGAGAGAAAAGGAGGACGAGCACAGAGAAAGTGAGCGAGATATCTGTAAACCAAAATATTTAATGCAATAAAATTCAACAGTCTAACTTTAGTCTGTTCAGTTTATGGAAGAATAGAAGAAAAGAGATTATAAAGTAGCAAACGGGTGTAGTACATATTCAGCATTGTGGTATATTAAATATGAAAAGGGTCACGTTTATGCAATGTGGACCTCTAAAATTTTGGTCCTGTTACAGCTCTGCTTAGAGGTCCTGGGCAGTGCTCCAGCTCTTTCTGATTAGCACATTAATGGATAAACCTTTTTTTCTGACTTCGGCATTATCACTAGTAGCTTTATGCTTATTTGATAAATATTTGATTATAACAAAAGTCATATGCAAATAGATTTTTTTTGTGGCGGCAAACTTCATCCTGAAAAGCCACTATGTACTGGTCTTAAAGGCTAAAATAATGCTCTCCCTGAGAAACTGCTCTGTGAAGTGGCTCCAAAAGGACCAGTATACAAAGTATTAACAATTCAGTCCCTTGAATTGGTGTAAAAACTGGGGAATTGGTGTGGGGCACAACTCTCCCAACGTGATCTTCTATAATATTTTAAATTCATTCCTCAACTGGTAGGAAAACATTTTACATGTGGTGTGGAATCAACGGTCAAAACCAGAATAAACATTTAATATGACAGTGGATATCTCTTCAGTATTTGACATTATACAAGACTTTACAAGCATATAACACGTGGTATTATATAGGCCCTTAATGTGTTGTGATGCAATAACAGACGACATGAACAAGACTAGTTTTTTCGGTTCTGTCTACCCTTAATGACCAGCTGCTCGTAAACTCTTTTCAGTGAGATCGTCAGTTAGTTTGTGGGCTCTGTATCCGTTTAGAAGAAAGACTACCACTATCCAGGAGAGAAAACAAAGGCATGTTCTCTTTTCATCTTTTACTTGCTAGATACTACATTTTTTAAAGGATTGGTTTGTTTTGCACTCTTAGCTTGCTTTGCTCTGGTCTGTTTGTATTCGTGACTAACAGGTTAATAAATGAATACTGAGCAGTTAAACTGTTTTTTAATCATTTTATTCCTGGGGGAGCATGCCTCGTGGCCAAGCCAGCTTTGTGTCCCCCAGGACAGGTTGCTAAATACTTCTACAGCATTTGTCTTTATCTAGCAATGTGCTGAATTTGTTCTATGTGCTAGGTATTCTGGAAGAGATTTCTTTTTTTAAAAAAACAGTCCACTGTCAGGCAACTTGCCCAGTACCAAAGTGTCTTGGTCCCAAAAATGCTACTACTACTACTACTATATATATATATATATATATATATATATATATATATATATATGTATATATATATATATATATATGTATATATATATATATATATATATATATATATATATATATATATATATATATATATACACACACACACACATATATATATATATATATATATATATATATATATATATATATATATATATATATATATATATATATATATATCAGATATAACAATCCAGATAAACCAGTGTGAAAAGGAGAGAACATTCTAGATATTCCACAGAAGGCCAGTGTCTGAGTTTGCAGTCTGACTGCTGACCGATCTGGTAAACCTATTCTGTTGGCTGTGCAATATCCACTGAGTTAAATCCACTCTTACAGTGTTTAGTCCTGGACCCATATGAATACACAGTTAAGTGTTGAATATTGAGTTTTGTGCCAAATGTGATTATGCGAGTCTAGCCAACATAAATCCTGCTGTCATTTCTGCTAAACCATATTAGAGACCAATAAATTGGAGTATGATTGGTTCTATGCATCAGTATTAGAACCATTCTTGCTGAATATGAATATTGGAGTATGATTGGTTCTATGCATCAATATTGGAACCATTCTTGCTGAATATGAATCACACCTATATAGTCTTATCATCAAACAAAATAAAAGTAGGGGATAACACACAGACTGTACACACACAGCATGCCTGGAAATGGTTGCTATGACTCCCCTTGAGGAGCTTTATTACTAAAAGTAAAATGGTTGCTTATTCCATATATTGCGCAGTAAAAGTACTAATACATTTTGCTCTCTGTGAGTCATTATAGTATGTACATATTATTATATGTCCAGTGTGGAGCCAAATCAGATTCATAATGTGTTTGCACATCCTCTGCAGGAAGAAAACAAAGAAACACCCTGTAGATTGGGAATAATAAGCATAATATGACTATGCGTGTCATTCGTATTAGTCTGATGGTGTTGGCTTTTGTGGGTTTTGGCTTACATTTAAGTGCAGTGTGTTCAGTGATTTCAGTGTGAGTTCCCATTGCGAGATTTGAGAAAGAGTTAGGGTGAAGGTACAGGAGAGCGAAGAGCTGTGGGTATGATTGATGCATGAAACTAAAAGTGAATCAGAGGATGAGAGCTGGAGAGAGACAGGGAGAGTTAGAGTTGTGCTGACAGGTAGAGACGAGAGCGCTGAGAGAAGAGCGCTGTCTGTGTGCATTGGTTAATTCAAAAGGAGTAACTAAAAAGGACAGTTAGGACAAATGTGTCTTACAGACTCTCAGTCAACGGACCTTACAGACATGTGGGCATGAATATGGGTGGGATATACTACATTGTAGGGTGTGTGTCATCATGGAATTTTTCTCTGCCCAGCTGCGATGATGACCTGGATGATGAGCCAGAATGGCAGCTTTCTTATGGTTCCTACGGCAACAGCCAGTGAGAGAGCAGAGCCCCACTGACCCCACCTGTCCATCCACTCTGATGTGAATGTGTTTGTGTGTGTGTGTGTGTGTGTGTGTGTGTGTGTGGGCTTAGGCCTTTTGTCGGAGACAAAAAGTGTCCAGACAATGGTAAGACCATCTGAGGAGACTTCATGAGCAAAGTGAAAATATTATTAGGTTTTATTTAAAAAAAACTACAGTACAGTGCAAAAGATTTTCCTTTGGTTGCTGTGCTTAAGAATTTGCTACAGTAATGCATAGGTCAATAAAAAGAATAACTGAAAACATACAGTCAGCAACAGTAGATTATTAAAACTTAAAAATAAACTTCAGATATGCAAAACTCACAAACAAAACAATCCTTCATGTAGCTCAACTTTTCATACATACGTTTTCATATTCAAAATAGATGCTGTGTTCACATGGTTATATTCAAATCCCTCATAATGTTAACAGCTGAGCTATATCTTCCTGCATTTTAGATTATTTTAGTATAAGTATAAAAGAAGTCAACATCATGTCTAATAGATGTTCTAAACATGTCAACATGTCAGTCACCACCCTTAAACAAATGCATTGAATCTCATGTACTTTGTTTATTGAAGGAATATGACATTCCTCTGAAAAACAGGCTGATATTAATATCCATCATTAATATTCATCATTGGCCAGGAATTTAATTAGTAGCTAATACTACTTAACAGGTTTTTTTTTTTTCTGTGGATTGTTGTAAAGGTTGAACTGACAGATAAGTGATGGGAGCATCGCAACTAACTGTATACCATTATATTCATAAATAGAAATACAGCACCAGGAGGGGTGTTGCTCATCTTTGGACTGGTGTATCATAGCAAACAAACAGGTGTAGTGTGATAAGACTGCTCCTTGCTTCCTAGGAAGTGTGTATGATCGTTTCTAATAATGTATATTTGAGACGTTGCTTCCACCTGTTGTCTGTCCATCTGTTTCTGTATTTATGCTCCTACTGAATTTTAATCTACTGAAAAATCTACTGAAAAAAATTCCACATTATTGTGGCCTTGAGAAAAAATTAATATTATAGCTATCAGGCAATTTTCAGGTTTTATCATTAAAAGTCATAAGTGTGTGTGTGTGTGTATGTGTGTGTGTGTGCGCATGTGAGTGCTGTCCTCAACTCCATGGCGATACAGATTAAACATCACCAATGATTTACTACTCCTTTTTTAATGATCACTCATTGCGAGACCAGACATGTAGGTGCATGTTCATTACTGAATGGCCATGTTTGTTTAATGCTTCGATTGATGGCCATCATGAGCATTAAACAAATCATTAATTAGATGCACTACAGTGTCGTACAGTGAATATCTTTATGATAGTGAGCAATGCATACATGCAATTGAGTATGATGTTGCTGTGTTTGTATATAGGTGCCTCTGTGTGTATGTGTGAGTGTGTGTGTGTGTGTGTGTGTGTGTGTTTCTTCGAGATAAGGCTTGCTCTGTCTTGAAGAGGTCAGTATTAGTGTCATTGCTTGGTGTAGTCTTTGAGGACAAATTGTTTCTGCCACTCAGTAGGTATTCATTCTCTTGTTTTTTTTTTTTTTAGTTTGATTTGTAAAGATTTCCACATTGTCACAATTACTGTTTTTCTATGTGAAAAAACAGCACTTCCAGCAAGTCTAGCTATTCTAGGCTTTGTGGTATTTACATTTGAAATGCAGACCATTGCTATGCTTTTTAGTTTTCATTTATTTGTACCATGCTTCCACGATCAGAGCACAAATCAGTCAGTTATAACCACTCGAACACTTTAGTCATCTTGCTCACTTACTTTCTGAACATGGTCAATTTTTCAGGCTTGAAGGAAAAGCCTGGAAAAAATCTCCCTCTGGACAGTGGAGCTACTCTGACTAATCTGGAGCTCTTCAATCATCACAGTATGGACTATAGATACACTACTGTAGTAATAAATACCCTCTGGGAAAAAATATTATTTTACTCCTAACACACATAAAGGGATGAAATCACTACAAAGCAAAAATATCTAGTCTTTATTTAGGTGTGATCAAAGAGAAAGCTGATAAGGATGGTCTTTCTTTGTTGGAGTTCTCGTCTGATAAAAACCATCCAGAGTCTTTCTGAGTTTGCATTTTCCATGGTTCCTGTGTAGCATCACCCTGATTAGGAGACATTGCTACTGGCATTTCTTTGGCTTGGTCGGACAAGCTGCACTTTGGTTCAAATGGCAAGAAGAACCACAACGTAGGGAAAAGAAAAATTAAGAAGAAATCAGAGTAATGGCTCTTTCGGCCATATCCACGCTATAGGAGCTCATTATTCAAGCAGCTTCTTTCACACATTAATGATCAGATTCTGTCTTAGTCCATGAGAAACATACACTTCCATAAACACAGATGATCTTGGTTATTATTATAGTTATATTACCCATCATTCCATTCGTGAAACATGCCTAGTAGCAGTGTTTGCTAGCTGTCACTCACCCTGACAGCTTTTAAGCTGGAGGTGCCATCTGACATTGTTCATACACAAAAAGACCAAAACACATCACCTAGCAACAGATGAGGAGGTATAGGCTATCTATAGTCCAATTTTTATTATGGCTACATCGAATGTTCTGGGTTTGTGGACATTACTGCATTGTACTCATGCTGGAAAGAAATGTACTTATATACTGTATTGTAGTACTGTATAATATTGTAATATTGTATACAAAGTAATTGAAGTTCTATTTAAGGTTATGTTTATATATAGATGACTGATTTAAACCTAAATCTTGGATTGCTCTACATAATCTGATCTTACATGCCTATGCATTCATAAATCCTGCTATATTCAATTATAATATCCTGAATAGCTTCATGCAAGAGAATTGCTTTAATGTTGCTCTCAGTGCTTTTTGGTGAAACAGAGAGAGAGAGAGAGAGAGAGAGAGAGAGAGAGAGAGAGAGAGAGAGTGCTTGTCTCTTCTGGTGTTTATATTCTGATCTCTGCTGTTTGTATTACTAAACATCCAGCCGAAGAGACTGTGTGTGTGTGTGTGTGTGTGTGTATGTGTGTGTGTGTGTGTGTGTGTGTGTGTATACAGAATTTTGCTAGGTCAGAGTTGACAAATTTCTCAGACACTGTCCATACATATTAGAAAACCTGCCACAGATTCAGCAAAATTCAGCTGAAACACACACACAAACACACACACACACACACACACACACACAGACACAGACACAATGCATCAAACGTTTCATGAAAAACAAACAGAAATGTTTTAGGAAAAAAAAAAGAAAAAGAAAAAACTTACATGAACCTGGTTGCATAAGTGTGCACACCCTGTAACTAATACTTTGTTAAAGCACCTTTTGCTTATAATACAGCACTCATTCTTTTCAGGTAAGAGTCTACCAACTCCTACAGGACAACAGTCTACAGGATCTCCTGTACACAGCTCTCTTCAAGTCATTCCACAGGTTTTTGATAGGATTTAGATCTGGGCTCTGACTGGACCATTCAAAATGTTGACCTTCTTCTTCTGAAGCTATTCCTTTGTTGACTTGGTTTTGTGCTTTGGATCAATATTGTGCTGGAAGCTGAATTTTTTCTTCATCTTCAGCTGTCTAACAGAGACCTGCAGCTTTTGTGTGAAAACAGATCTAATCATGAATCTATCCATGATTCCCTCTGTCTTGAGCTGCAGTCCCAGCTGAAGAGAAGCAGTCTCATAGCACGATGCTACCACCATCATGCTTCGCTATCAGTATGGTGTTCTTTGGGTGATGAGCTGTCTTGTTTTTGAGCCAAACATATCTTTTAGAACTATGCTCAAAAAGTTCTGAATTAGTCTCATCAGACCATAACACATTTTGCCAGATGGTTTAGGGTAGTTAAAGTAAGTTTTTTCTTTTTTTTTTCTCTAAAATGTTTCTATTTGTATTTCACTTAATTTTTCTGGTTGCTATATCACATTAAAGGTGGATCTGACATGATTTATCTTGGTTTCATTTTTTTACGACACAGAGAACTTGCAATTTTAACAGTGGTGTGGATTTTTTATATTTGATATGAGTAGTTTGATTACCAGCTTGGTCCCAAGAGGACTAGTGGTTAGCCCTGGGTTCGATTCCCATCCAGGGAACCAACCCATCCACTTGGGTTGCACATGACAGTGCACTCCCAGTGCCCGTCCCAAGCCTGGATAAAAATTGCGGAGGGTTGCGTCAGGAAGGACATCCGGCATTTAAAAACAAAACAAAACAAAAAAAACCCCTGTGCCAAATCAAATATGCAGACCAATGAGCAGGAGCAGCTGAAGGAACAACAATATTTTGATTGGCAGTTTGCAAGGTCAGACAAAAAAAATTTGTACTACTTACATATTGCTTATTGTGCAAGTTAGCTCAAAATATAAGTGTATGGTCCTTGAGATGTTTTTGCTCTAGTTAGGAGAACGTTACACCTTTTCACCAAATGTGGAGATTCTAGGCCTTACAGTATCTGCTACTCGTATTATTTTGTCGAGAATTAAAATTGTAAAAGTAATAATAACAAGATATGTAGCCCTGGAGATTTAAATTTGTACGCACAAGGTACTAAATTGCACCAATTTAGTTTAACATGGCCTTGAGAACAAAAAAGTGTGGCTGAGCACAATTTCCTTTATTCATGTCTATTTGCTATTTTGAGTTGTTGAATTAATAAAAGAGCCCACATTCTGGATAATTTGTGCTCACTTCTAAAGATAACATGCCCACAATTTAGTCAAATGAATATGCTGTCCTAGTAGTCAGCTCAGGTTTAGTTCACAAGTCTCCATTATAGATAGAGACTCTTTAATGAAAGTACACCTTTGCTTGGGGGTCATGGTGAAATACTGAGAGCCCTTGCCAGTTGAATGGTACATGTATGTGGCTTCATTGTCGAGTAACGTTAGTCAGCAAATGCTGGCTAAAGGCTAACTACCCTCCATATCGGTTTATCTAGATATCTAGCTGCATAAATGTGAAGTGAAGTATGACTGTACATATATTTACCAGAACTAGAGCTAACAATTTTCTAGTAATGTTTTAAAAGTACGCACATTGTCTTTAGAACAACAAATGAACCAAAATGTGGCACAATTTTAATGCGAGTACTTGTACAAAAATACAAAAATTGACAACATGAATAAAGTAGTATCTTGGAATTCATGGATTTCAAGGCATGGTGTCAAGAAAAGGTAGCAAGATTGGTGTTAATACACAAAAGAGATATGGCAAGATCTGTCCCACTTTCTGGTTTGCTATCTTCAACTGTTTCATCGTTTCACTGACTGCTTTCGAAAATCCAAAACTTGGACTGAAATACTGCGAGATGAGCTCAAAATTTGTGTGAGTAGTGTGAAGGGATCGATTCACCATGGCAACTTAGTTTTACTTAATCCGAATTCGTCATGCCTTGAGAGCCATACTGGTGTAGAAGTTATATGCAGTTGTTGGCATATTTCTGTTATATCACCACCTAGTGGTCAAATGACAGTAATTTTGTTAGTATTAGAGGTAAACACTTCTGAATATCAAATTTATATTTGATAACCTTTGTCAGGTCCAGTCTGGTCATAATTGTGCTAAAAATCTGTGAAAATTAACTGCTTTTCATGGGAAAGGATAATGCTAAATACAAATGCTATTGGCTTGAGCTGGTCTATGTTACTTAACTAACTTGCTTCATCTTTTTGTTAAAGCTACTGCAGTTAATACTGAAGCATTGGATGCTTTAGCTAGAGCATTTAGCATTAATGTTTAGCACACAAGCTAACTTTTTGCTACATTTGGGTTGTCAAGGCTGAGTCATTTTATACGGCAATTGTCACACACTAACTATTTAGTTCATATAACCCAGTTAATATAACTAAGCAGCGTCTGAGTAGATGTCTCTGTTTATCTGATGGCGAGGTGTACGAGACATGAATCTCATGATGACATTATCCTTCACATTTATTCTGGGCTTTGGAAATAAATAGAAAACAACAGGTGTCCTTTTCTGAGAGCACCATACACGTCTTTTGATTTCTGGAGCTTCAGATTCAACACATGTCCACGGGAAATGCGGGTGTGCTTGCTGAAAGCTTGCTAAGGCTGCACAGCATGAAAACAGCCTGATGCTGGCTACGCTTTGACAATTATTACATCATCCTTCATGTCCTGCAGACAAGCTGGCAGGTGTAGCATGCAAAATTCCAGGATCATAGGAGGTTAATTATTTAAACATTCAAAGTGAACATTTTTGAGCGATAAAAGCAAAGAGAGCTGTAACGGTGTTGGCAGCACACCACTAAGAGAACACAGCAAAGCCAGGGTAAGAATGTGTGAAAGTGTTGCCACACACAGAAATGTAAAACTTATCAGGGAAAAAACGAAAGTTACAACTTTCAACATCTCAACTTCTGCATTGCTCAGCTCAGTGACACACTTTCTCTGCCCACTACTCAGGGATAGAGAAAGATCACATAAATAGTTGTAGGAAAATAGGGCTCAGGTTTGGCCCATTAGTCTTTAGCTAATACCGTAACATCTCCATCTCTGTGCAATCCACTGCTAAACCACATCTCACCTGCTACAAAAACACTTAAAAAATTCTTTTTAATTATTCTTGTTAACTAATTTTAGCCAAAACCTTTCGCAGTCCTTCAAATTAGTCCCATGTCACAGCCTGTGTTGAGTCTTGTGGTAAGTCCTGTGGTAATACTTGCCCATAAATCAAACCAAAAACCTAGGACTAATTTGCTAAATGTTTTGCAGGTTTTTCCAGTATAGCAAAAGTGTATGGGGCTGGAGGCAAATTAAACTGTGAAAAATGATTTTTGACTCTTAGTACGGTAGATATGTGACAAAACATAAAATACTTCATATATATATATATATATATATATATATATATATATATATATATATATATATATATAGCTACCTTCAGGCTGAGGATTATCCCCTGACTAATAGTGAGTGGGATACTCCAGTGTTGTTGTTCTTTCAGCTGCTCCCATTAGGGGAGCAGCCGTCTCCATTTTACGCCGGATGCCCTTCCTGACGCAACCCTCCCATTTTATCTGGGCTTGGGACCGGCACTGAGAGTGCACTGGCTCATGCGACCGCAGCTGGGTGCCAAGAGGGATACTCCAATCCTTTGCCAAATTTAGTGTTTTTTTGTCTCCTATGCTTTTGGACCATAATGTTTTAAAATAGAATAATCATCCTAACAAAATCAATAGTGTTCCAGTGCTTGGACCCTAATAATCATAACGATTACTCTGTATTAATAGCAGACTCACGCACATGCACATAATACAAGTGCCCTCTCAGTAACCCAATACCAGATTATATCAGCCAGACAAACATAGTAAAAGAAAGGAAACGAAAACAACTCTCTCCCTCTGACGCTCTGTTTGACTCCAATAATCATGATCTCTATTGAGTTAACCTGAGGCAGTGTTTGAGCAGAGACCTGCTGTATGTGAGAGTATGTGTGTATATGTGAGTACGTGTATATTTTTGTGTGTTGTGTTTGACAGGGTGTGCACAGGTGGACCAGGTGTGCCATGCAATAAGACCTATGCATATGGTTAAATAGCAGAATGAGACAGAGAACAGGAATTACAGTTTTGAAACAAGGATTGCTATGGTCACCGTGATAGTACATGGAAAAGTGGATTATTAATGTGCCCCTGAGGCTCTTGAACTATGCAGGAACTGGCCTTAAAAATACAACTCCTTTATCTCAAAACTAATAATTCTACATGAGGACAAAGTGGCACTGAGAAAGCAAACAAGAGAACACTAAAACCCAGAGCACAAACATCCAACATTTTTCTGATAATATGAAAAAAAAAAATTCTAGCCCATTCCTCTCTGTTACAGAATAAATCAGAAAAAAAACAAACAAAAATATGTATTTGTAAGAACCTGTGAGATTGGTCTGTGTACTCAGAGTACATAACGAAAATGGCCACAGATCTCATTTACTGAATGGTTCTGTTATAAACAGCAGCAACTCATGTTTTCGAGCATGTTTGAGCTGGATGACCGTAAGAGTCATGAAATAGTCCTGGCAGTTGTAACCATGATGCACCGAGCATCTGTTAATGGCACTGAGCACTCTGTCAGTCAGCAGCCTATATAATGATACATTTATAAAACGAGGCACCAAATTGTGTTAGAAACATTAGTGAACGTTAGAGAAACCATGATCACTATGTACTATATATAACTGAAGCTTTTATTCACTGTTGCTAATGTGAATATGGCACATATTGCAAATGTTTTGGTTCAATCTGTTATTTTTTATGCATTATTCATTTGGTAGTCATTTGGTAACCCAAAGTGAAAATCGAGCTGAGAGGTTGAGGAATAAGGGTCTTGCTCACAGACCCAGCAGTGACAGCTTGGTGCTACTGGGATTCAACTTACAACCAGCCTTCTAACTGGTAATTCTCTGTGCCACCACTGCGCCTATTTAGGATTTAGGATATTTAGGATAAACTTTATTTGTCCCAGAAAGGAAATTTGTCATTAAAAGAACATACATTAAAATACAACAGTGTATAAATATAAAATGCAAGATATGTAAAGTGCAAAACACAGTAAAGTGCTAATATGCTATAGGTGCGTTGTTTATCGAGGCAGGAACAAATATGTTACATTCATAATTACCACTACTAGTTACCAAGTCCAGTCATAATTTAGTTTTATAAATCCATTTATCTATCTATCTATCTATCTATCTATACATATACATATATATACATATATATATATATACATATATATACATGGCACAGACCTGATTCAGAAATCAACGAGACCAAATTTATATATATATATATATATATATATATATATAAATTTGGTCTCGTTGATTTCTGAATCAGGTCTGTGCCATGTTTAGGCCATAATAATATTTCAGTATTAACAGTAAAGATATTATTAGTTAACCTGGGACAGTTCTAAATCCTTTTGGCACAGATCACATAAAACTGATATTGGGCCATTGTGCAAAAAGATGTTTGCCTTGTTGTGTTATGTGGATCTGGACTGGATTCAGTGCTACATTTGGTCCTAATCCGACGCAGTCTGTTGGCTGGGAACACTTGATTCAGCCAGAAGTGTACCGAGTGGAGTTTGTTAAAATGAAGCCTTTTATAATAACAATAGAGAGATTTTATGCTAATGGTTAATACAAACATACAAATGTAGAAACAAAGGTGTTGAATTAATAGAACTGAGATTCCCACTGGGTCTTTGAATTCTTCACCTGCCCCTGCATACAAAAACAGGCACTGTGTGTGTGAATTCATGCGTGTGTCCTTTGGCAGCCATTTCCCTCAATATTCATTCTGAGTATAAAGCTTTACATCACTCTCTCAATTTGGTGATTGTGTGTGTGTGTGTTGGCAGTTGACTTAAGTTGCAGTATTTCACTTGGCTTTTAGAATTGTAGAGAACGTTAGGAAAACAGTAGTGCTGATATAGTGTGTGTGCTGAGTTTATAAGTACAGAGTACTTGATATTAATATATACATATTCATCAGAGAAAACAGACTTGGGCCATTCCATTAATTTTTATACATTACTTTTGATTGGGTTGAGCAGGTGCATGACTTTTCCTAATAATCTCATTTGTAGGCAGTTGTTTAGAAAATGGTGAATTGGTCTGTTGATTTTGTGTGTATTTTTTTTTTAAATGTTTAATACATTTAAATATTTATATTTAAACTCTAAACTGGCAATATATAATCAAATTCATAACATGAGCATTAAATAAATGACCCCTTACTGAGCAATCATAAGAAGGTTGTCTTCAAAAAAAGAGCTCTTAATTTATCCAGTAATGTGACCATGTTGTTAGATACATTTACATTTACAGTTACATTTTTTTTTTAAATCAGCTCACAGTAATCAACATTTCAGGTAAAAGAAATCATGCATGTAGATGTGAGTTAGGTACAAGCTGATTTAGATCTGTAGCACTCTCACAGGTAGACTGTGAGAGGACTACAGATTAAATGGACAATAAATCAATATTTGTCTGTGGTGAACCACATAATTGCATAAATTAATGATTAGAGTTGAGGTAGTTACATTATGATATACATATACAGTCCCCTCTGAAAGTATTGGAACGGCAAGGCCAATTCTTTTGTTTTGGCTATACACTGAAGACATTTTGGTTTGATATCAAAACCTGAGACGATAGATCAGAATTTCAGCTTTCATTTTCTTTTATTTACATCTAGATGTGTTAAACAACTTAGAACATGGCACCTTTTTTTGAACATACCAATTTTTCACATGATCAAAGATATAGGGACATGAGACTGACAAATGTTCTTGTTGCCCTGTTAGATTTATTACTTAAACAATTAATAGCTGTGAATATCTACTCTTGGTTTGAGCCCTGGGTTTCACCTGTATAGACTGCATATGTTGTTAAAAAGGATAAACCAACATGAAGACCAGAGAGCTGTTTATGGGAGAAAAGCAAAGCCATGTTGGAGCTGAGAAAAGAGGGAAAATCAATCAGAGCCATTGCACAAGAATTGGGCACAGCCAATACAACAATTTGGAATGTCCTGAAAAAGAAAGAAACCACTTGTGTACTAACAACCAGACATGGAACAGGTCGATTAAGGAAAACAACAGCAGTTGATGACAGAAACATTGTGACAGCTGTGAAGAAGAACCCAAAAACAACAGCCAGTGACATCACCAACAACCTCCACAGGGCAGGGGTGTATCACAATCCACCATTTGAAGAAAAGCAGAAATATAAAGGCCATACAACAAGATGCAAACCATTCATCAGCAGTAAGAATTGGAAGGCCAGATTGGAGATGAGACACAAAAGTTCTGGAAGCAAGAGTAAACTCTACCAAAGTGATGGAAATGCCAAAGTGTGGAGAAAGAAAGGATCTGCTCATAATCCATAACATACGAGTCAAGCACTGTGGAGGTAGTGTCATGGCTTGGGCTTGCATGGCTGCTTCTGGAATGGGCTCACTAATCTTTACTGATGATGTAACTCATGATGTTAGCAGCAGAATGAATTCAGAAGTTTACAGGAACATTCTGTCTGCCAATTTACAGAGAAATGCCAATCTAATTGGGAGGAACTTCATCATGCAGCAAGACAGCAAAACACACTGCCAACACAACAAAGGACTTCATCAGGGGGAAAAGTGGAAGTTTTTAAACTGGCCAAGTCAATCACCAGACCTTAACCCATTTGAGCATGCATTTCACCTCCTGAAGAGGAGACTGAAGGGAGAAACCCCCCAAAACAAACAACAACTGAAAGAAGCTGCAGTACAAGCCTGGAAAATCATCACAAAAGAAGAATGCAACAGTTCGATGATGTCAGTGGGTCTCCAGCTTGATGCAGTTATTGCAAGCAAGGGATATGCAACCAAATATTTAAGTGTTATTTAATTTAATTTACTTTAAAACTATCTGTTCCAGTACTAATGCTTACCTGAAAATTTGCCATGTTCTCAGTTGTTTAACACATCTAGATGTAAATATCAGGAAATGAAAGCTGAAATTCTGATCTGTCACCCAAATGTCCCAAATATCTTCTTTGTGTATTGCAAAACAAAAGAATTGGCCTTGCTGTTCCAATACTTTCGAAGGCTACTGTCCCTTACAATACATGTAATATGGGCAAAAAACATTATGAACAACAACAACAACAACAATAATCATTGATTTATTTGTTTGGTATTTGGTCTGGCACAGCTGTGTAGTTATCTTTTCAGTGTAGATTAGAGATTTTAGTAGTTTTTAAATGCTGCTAAAAGAAAAGCGTGGGATCCGGTGACTGAGGAGAGTGCTGAATGAGGAAGGTTGTGTATTGTGTAAACATCAGGAACCATGTTCTCTTTAAATATTCCTCTAGACTCCAGACATCTCTTCTAACATTTCTTCCCAGGATGCTTTGTTACTGCCAGTGATTGGGCCAAATTTTCTGCTCCATTTTCCCTCGCTCTCTCTCTCTCTCTCTCTCTCTCTCTCTATCTCTCTCTCTCTCTCTCTCTCACACACACACAGGCATGATCTTGAACACTGTTTCTATAACCCTATAACTGTCACTGGAGTTTGCAGCATAAATGAGTTTAAATTCAGCCTAAATTTTTTTTTTTCCACCAAATCTGGTTTTCCCACCACAAAAGCAAGCACATTCACACAAAAACCACATCCACTCACCCCCAACACAGACACACACACACACACACACACCATGGCAAGAGATGACAGAATAGCTATGACAAGCTTTCACTCTTCCTCACATTTCTCTGTTTCACTCTCTTTGTCTCTGACAGGGTCTGTTGTTCTCTGTCTGAATCACAGTCTGCAGCTCTCTGCCCCTGTGTCTCTCTCCTTCTCCCTCTATCACCACAGAGCAGGGTGCTTCAGTGTAGTGTATTTCACTCTTGTACTAACAAAACTCATGAAGATTTGTGAAATTGTAGCGTTTGGATGGGATGCTGTCAGCAGTGGCACTAAACATAGTGTGAGACCAGCTCTACTTTCCTGTCACAGGAACTTTTTGGGAGTCAGGATTTTAAAGAATGGCTAGAATGAAAGGAATAAATAATGAAAGGATTTTAAACATGACTAACTACTAACTTCAAGTTTGCATTCTTCCATGCATATCTGTAACTACTGTATGTTACAGTCTTGGGGGGTCGCAGTGACTTAGTGGTTAGCACATTTGCCTCGCACCTCTGGGGTTGGGGATTCAAATCCCACCTCTGCCCTGCATGCACGAAGCCTGCATGCTCTCCCCATGCCTCGGGGGCTTCCTCCTCTAGTCCAAAGACATGCGTTGTAGGCTGACTGGCATTTCCAAATTGTGAGTCCCTGGGATAGGCTCCAGACTCCCTCACGACCTGGTGTAGGATAAGAAAATGGATGGACGGAGTCTAAATCCCATTTCACACCAGAAGTGGTACATGCACAGCATACAAAAAATACTCCACTACATTTTTCACTGCATTTTAGCATTGTTTCTAAAAATTCCTATGTTGTCTCTTATTCATTATTATTGGCACAGAGACTGCTATTTTTCCTGTTCCCTTTTCTGTTCATTCTGGTTTAGTTCATGCATCACTGCCCCCTAGTGTACACGTGACACGCAAGTATGAAAGCAGACACCTATGCAAGTGTCCTCTCATGGCGCCATGTCATGCTCACAGATACGCAGTTGCAAACCAGGCCTGAAATATTATGCTGGACGCATCACATGCTTATGAGGTCTGATGTAAAATGGCGCAGCTCTCTTTATTAGAAGCCAGAACCCAGCTGTTAGCTTCTAGTTCATTTACATGAATATATAAAGTGTGCAATATCTTAAACAGTCAACATTTACTTTAAGTCATTAAATAAATAAAAAGTTCAGACTAGCTCAAACACTCAGGAGTCAATCTGATCAGGAAAGTAGCACACGACCTAAAACACAAATATTGACAGATATTTCACAGAGCTTAAAAAAATATCGAGATGTTTAAGAGGAGAATTACGCAGTAAAAACCATTAATCAGAAATGAAACAAACATAGACATGCAGATATTAGAATCTAACAACAACAACAACAACAACAACAATAATAATAATAATAATAATTTATTTCCATTAATAAAAGTTCACATTTATATCACATCCAGAAATTAATGTTCATTTCAATATTTATATCTTAACATACAGATTTTGACCTTTTTTTTTTACTTATTTGATGAGGGGAAAAATTAGCTTGCCTTAAATGTTTTACTGATTTGATCATTTCAAGCTAAGGGTACACAAACCTTTACGCGACTCTAAATGGTCTACCCAGTTTGGATATAATTCTCCTCACAATAAAGCTATATTTTTACATAGTCATCAAACTGGTTTTAAATCCTTTAATCAATGTACAATGCAGACAACAAAACTGTGTTACTATTTAATTAGTTACGGATTGCACTGTGAGCACGGTTCGCACTTCTGGAAACCTACCATAGTAATAATGTCTTTTTACTAAATTTGATTCAAGAGACAATCTACATGATTTTGTCTTTGATATAACTGAAATCAAACGGTTAACTTGTATACTATAATTATATAATTTCAGTATTCAGTGCAGACCTGTCATTGAGAGCACATGGCATAAAGCTCGCTCTCTTTAATAGAGTTTTGGATTATCTTTGGCTTTGGCCACATACAGATACAAATATCCACAGGAACTGGATACAGGAATGGCACATTATTCTTACTGATGGCGATGGGGGAGACTGACTCTTTTGTTTTCTGAAAGACACACACACACACTCACACCACTAGCACCAGCACTACCACCATTGTTATTTCTACGAGAGGAATAGTTCTGAGTGTGTTTTTGGTTTGGTCACATATATCTTACGTATGATGACTGATCTGCTCAATACATCCACCCCCATCTGGTGTACATCACACACATGCATGTGTGTGTGTCTGTACTGTATGTGTGTGCATGTGTGTGTCCATGTTCTTTTCACTGTGAGCAGGTCATGTGACTGTGGTTGCTGTGGTAACTGCTATTCTGAGTCTTGGGTTGTGGGGTTTATCCAGACTTGTCTTGATACAACATCCCCTACTTAACACTGTGTTACATTCTGTTTTCAGGCTGCACATTATAAATATATAATGTTGAGGGACAGTGATTACAGTTTACATTCAGTTAAAAGGGACTTTCAGTTGTATTATAATACAAGTAAATGTGCGCCGTGAATAATAAATTCTATCACTGCAAGCTAGCACAGTCATTATCTTGGCAGTCCATCCCCTGACAAACAATCTCTGCTGGCACTGTCGGTGCCTGAATGCCCAAAATATAGTGAAATCAGTCCATCATGCCTGTGGGCTGAGTCTAGTGACAACATACACGCTGGTATAATGGGCACTGCTGCAAGCATAATACAGGCATAGTGATAAGAAAAACCTCAAGACATTTCCTTGTCATTTCAGCCATCACAAAAATTTACTCAAAGAAAAACAAGCCTTATAGACTCTTATTTACTAAAGGTTTATGATTGTAATGACGCTATTAAATGTACACATACTCAGGCACTCTTGCAGGATACAAACCTTTTTTCCAAACGAACTGTGTTTTCATGAATTCTGCATTTCTTGTGTAAATGCTCTTATTTATTTGTGAATAAATTCATATCCAGGTTGATAAATGAGGCTCATTGGCAATGAAATAACAGTGACCAAGAAAAGTGTTACGCAAGTCAAAACTATTAAATAATGTATATTATGATCAGAATTCTTGATGAAGCTTTGCACACTCTTGATATTTTCTCAGCCAGCTTCATGAGGAGCCTCAACCAGGAGGCTTTTCATAAAGTCCTGAAATAGAGCTCCTCAGTGCTAAAGTCCTAAGATCTAAATGAAAACTACATGTTTGGGGAAACAATTTAATTTGAAGTAAAACTGAGGGAAAAACTATGTATTGAAATGCACTTTGATCAAGAAATATTGTTGACTAAACAGATTTCAACAATAGGTCTTTATCAGTATGTTTAAAAATAGAATTAAAATACTATATACTGTATATAATTAAAATCTACATATATTCAATCTGGCTGCAAATCATGCATTTTCCTGTTTTTGTAGGCTATTACATGCACTTGAATCAGACATGAGACTGATTGTACACATATGGCAAAGATGAAATTGTTGAATAGCTTGGTGACTGTGGAATATGGAAATGAAACTGGTGAATTTTCCATATGGGTATTTTAAGATCAGACTTGACCATACACAACTTTGAATTGAAAGTAAGGACCATTATATTTGTTCTCAGAATGCATTAATAGTCTGTCTGTTTATTTCTTTGTGTTTCAGAGGTTAAGGCACCATGGGAGGAAAACTGAGCAAGAAGAAGAAGGGATACAATGTGAATGATGAGAAGGCAAAAGAAAAGGATGCCAAAACAGAGGGAGCATCAGCAGAAGAGAATGATGCTTCTAAAGACAACAAGGAGGAAGCACCAACTGCCACGGAAACCACCGAGACAGCCAATGACACGGCGGCAGCCACCAAAGAAGCAACGCCTGTTGCGGATAGCAGTGCAACCGTGCCAAAAGAAGAGGAGAAGAGTGTTGCCCCAACAGCCAAGGAAGAGAAATCAGCAGCTAGCACCACCTCAACATCTAATGCCAAGAGTGCTGACTCTGCAAAAGTGGAACCTGCCAAGAGTCCTGAGGCCCCACCCACCAAGGCAGAAGAAAAACCTGCCTCTGCTCCAGCACCGGCCAATGAGAAAGAACCAGCGAAAGATACCACCCCAGCTCTCAAAGAGCCTGCCCCAGCTAAGGATCCTGCCTCTGCGATGGAGAGCAAGGCAGATGCTGAGGCTAAAAAGACTGAAGCTCCACCCGCCAAAGGGCCCGCCTCTGCACAGCCTGTAACCACGGAGACCAGCCCTGCCCCCAGTAAGGAGCAGACAGTTGCTGTGCAAGATTAACGAACAGAGGCAAACAAACCAATAAGGAGAAATATAAATAATAAAAAATAAGATCAGATTAAATTAGTGAAACTAGCCCTTCTTAAATTACAACCACTATAATATTGATAACTGTAATAAGAATATTGACTTTGACAACATTACTCAACATCTCAATAATTTGTACTGATGGTGTTTTTTTAATCGAGCAGAGAGCAATTATGAGGTGGTAATGAATTTGTATTTATAAGTAGAATATGAGATAAAACGATGATGTTGATGATGATGATGATAAACATGGTGCTGTTGATTTCTGTTGTCACAGTTATTATTGTTATTTAAACACTGACACAAGACTGAATCTACCACCAGCCCCCAAATCTAACTCTTAATGTCTCTCTCACTCTTAATGTCTCTCTCTATCTTGCTCCCGGTCTCACTCTCTCCATTTAACCCTCTATTTAATGGAGGGGTCAAATGAAAGAGTGAAACTGGCTTTTTGCAGGCCACACACAGAGTTCTCACCAGTCTGTTCTTACATTGCTCACTTTCCAAGATGAGTGTGACTGATGTGTGTGAGTGTGCCTGTATGGTGGTCTTGCATTCTATTGGGTATCTTCTCTTTGCTGCCGTCTGGTTTGTGCTTTGGTCATTTGCAGTGGTTGACGTTGTGTTTTGGCCTTTGTTCTCTAGTCTTTCCTGACCTTTCAATGCCTTTCATTAATATCCTTTATATTGATGGAATAAAAAAAAAAACAGAAAGTGTGTGCAGCACAATGTAATATATGCACACATGCACGTGCACATTCACACACACACACACACACACACACACACACACACCACAGAGAGAGAGTCTGTGTTAACAAGTGTTAATGCATTAAAACATATGTGCACATTTGCAGTGTTTGTTTAACTCTCCAGTGGTATTATATGTACAAATAGAATCCTATGTGCGTGTGTGTGGGGGTGTGTGTGTGTGTGTGCGTGTGTTTAGGTGGTGATGCCTGAGGACCCAGACTGCCTTCTTAATGATTAAGCAGCAGTTGACATGGTGTCCGTGCATGACAGGAGAGAGAGTGAACGAATGAATATAAAGACAGTAAGAGGGTGAGATAAAGAGTGATTTGGAAGTATAAATTTAAGTTTACTAGAGAAAATAATTTCTCTCAGTGCAATGTGACCTGGTTTTGTGTATGTGTGTGTGTGTGTGTGTGTGTGTGTGTGTGTGTGTGTGTGAGACAGTGTTGTAACAGACTTCTTGCATGTCAGTTGTTGAGTGCCCCTGTAGTGTATTTTGGTTGCTGTGGAAATAATGTTGACAATATTCTATTACTCTATTTCATTAAAAATGCACGAACACACCAACAGACTCTCTCTCTGTCTCTCTCTCTCTCTCTCTCTCTCTCTCTCTCTCTTACTTTGTCTATTCCTCTCTTAACATCCCTTGCCAAAATGGAACAGAACTTAAGCTGGATGATTTGAAATTATATGTTCTTGTATAGATGGAGAAACTAATAAAATGTAAGAAACTGATTGAAATCTCCAGTGATCATGTCATGTTTTTTGTCTCTGCATATTGATGTTCTCTACTTTAAGAAAACATGAATATATTTTACAAAAATGACAGAAATATTTTTAATTTAGGTTATTTTCTAACCTTGCCATGGCTGGCTGTCTGCAGAGATCACATCAGCCAGTTTAAGGAACACAGATATACATGCAGCCACTAGCTAAATAAAAAAAGAAAAAGCCCTTATTTGTTACATACACAATACAGAACGGTGAAATTATCTTCTTCACATATCCCAACTTGTTAGGAAGTTGGGGTCAGAGGACAGGGACAGCCATGGTATCACACCCCTGGAGCAGAGAGGGTTAAGGGCCTTGCTCAGGCTTGGCTGTGCTGGGGCTTGAACCCATAAACTTCTTATTAGTTACCCAGAGCCGTAACCACTAAGCCCCCACTGCCCAAATGTGATTTTCTCATGATATGTTCAGGTATTTGATAGTTAGATCCACAGTGAAAAACACATAAGCCTAATCACTTCAATTTGTGATCAGATAGCGTCTGTCAAAATATCTGTGATGCTCCTGCACCATTACATTGTCATACAGAGAAGAGCGCTTACACACTCTGTACAGATAACAGTGGACAAAGGTTAAAAATGTTTAAATGACCTAATAAAAAGCCATTATTAACAAGAAATTTAATCAACAGAACAGAACTGGCTGCTTTTATCAGCTATTATTTCCCCACATATTCAAGCACAGAGATCAGTTGAGTGAAAAGATGATTTAAATGCCTTTTATATATATATATATATATATATATATATATATATATATATATATATATATATATATTTAAATTCAGTGTTCACAATTCATTTACAATTCATGTTAACAATTCATTCTCAAACCAGCTTTGATTTATTACCAAGTCATTCTCTTGAATGTCTCTTGACTAAGCTGAGTCTATCTAATGATTCATGAAGACTCTGTCATGCAAAACTATAATTCTTAACAGCATCAGAGCTGAAATGATTCTCTCATTATACTCCAGTTCCTAATTAAAGCAATTACTGATTCAAATCAGATCAGGAATGATTCTCCACTCTGATTCCTGATTAAAACAATTACTGATTCAAATCAGATTAGAAATTATTCTCTACTTCATTCCTGATTAAAACAATTCCTGATTAAAATCCGTGTGAAGCTCTTGAGAGAAAGCCCTAATCAGAATATGCTAATCCTTGCATGAGAAGAAATTCAGACTCATCACATGTATTCTGTAGTACTTTCATGAGCTTCATACACACAGTTATATAGTGACCAACTATAGGATCAGCCAACACAGACTTTGGACTGACTAATTGAAAGAAGTACTGTGTGACAACATCTGATTGGCTGAGGGCTGACCATGGTTACCACTCTTGCCTAGCAACACACTTGAACACAGACAGAAAGGAGCTACAGCATATACATGCAGGAAGCTATACGCACCTGTATAAAACCCCTATAAGCAATTAAACAAAGGTTTTTAACTGTGTTAACACTTTATTACCATATAAACATTAAATAATAACATCTTTAAATAGTCCATCACACATTTTGTTGAACAAAGGCATGCACAAAGACACACACACACATGCACACTCTGCGCCCATCGCTCTCTCTCTCTCTCTCTCTCTCTCTCTCTCTCTCTCCCCCCTCGTGGAGAAACTTGGAGAATAAAATTAGCCATGGTAAGGCCAGATTGGTATAATTTACATTTCAGAGTCACTAAAGATGGTTTTACTGGTAAAACTCCACCCCCGGCTCTCTAAGATAAGCAGAGTCCCTGGGGGGAAAATCAGTGCCTGTCATTGGTTGGCTGCATTTCTATGGTAACACAGCTGTGTGTGCATGTGTGTATTGGAGGCAGGTGTGCTTCTTACTAAACTGCCATTCACAGCCTAGACCCACCCCTGCACCACCTACTCCCTGCCTCTGCCCTGCCCACACTTTGCCTATGTACCACTCACTGACTGCCACTTGTGCAAACTATTAAATTTATCCAGAACCCAGTTCAGTACTTCTAAAATATGTGTAGGTGCAGCCCAGCTTGCACAGACCTGTTTGGAGAATAACAGCATCGCCATTGTGAAAGCACCACACAAAACATCCTGGAATATTGTAAGGTTGTTAACAGTTTACGGTGTTGAACAATAATTAATATGTATGTATGTAGGGACTAAGCAGGAACAAATTAATAGTTCTTCATTAACGCTCAAGTTGCTACTATTAACTTCTAAGGAATGCTCATTATACTTTCACTCTCTCCTCCAAAAATAACATTGTAAAGTGTTACACTTCAGAACTTGAAGACTGCTCGCTTGACTCCCTTGTGCCCTTAAGGACACATGCACCGTAGAACCACCAACAGTGATACCAAAATGCTGATGTGGAGAAGGAAGGAAGGCTGAGGGCACAGTTTGGGACAAGGCAGGATCATTTGAAGTTATTTTAATTTATTAAGCTTACCAATACATCTCACAATGCAACGTGTTTACTTATGTTTACACACACATATCAGTTGTGAAGATGAGGTATTGTCAAGTGTAGTGATATATTTTTGACTTTCAATGTTCCTGACTTCAGAGGCTTACTGAAGTAATAGCACAGGAGCTGTCCAGTGCTGAACTCAAAATAGCTCATTGGCCTGTGTCATGTAGTGGAAGAAGTGGATTTAAGTGCAAATTTATTTATTAGAAAATCCAAATTGGCAAACAAGGCCAAAAACCAGTGGCAGACAAAGCACAGTCGATCAGGCAATCAGTGCAAAGCAGGGCAATGAAACTCATGAAGAAAATTAAGCCGGAGTCTAAACCGGATAGAACATTCAGAAATGGATAAGAAAAGGCAAAACCTCACAAAAATGATGAGGAGCTAGTTAAATACACAGAGAAACTGTGATTGAAACAGGTGCAGTCAGTATTCAGGTCAAAGTGAATAATGTAATGTCCAGACTGGACACATATTTAGAGTTGTGGGGGCTCCTGGATCAGCAGCAGATTTAATCTCTTAATCTATTGTTAATGTCTTGCATAAGTATTCACTCCCCTTGAACTTTTTCTCATTTTCTAATGTTTGAACCTGGAATCGAAATGAATTTGGATTTTTACCATTTTTATTGTGACAAAAAGGTTAATTAAACAACAAAAAAATTGTTGTTAGAACCATCTTTGACTGCAATTAGAGCTGCAGATATTTTGGAATATGTCTCTATCAGCTTTGCACATCTGGAATCAGATATTTTTGCCCATTCCTCTTGGCAAAATTGCTCAAGTTCTGTCAGATTATATGGACACCAATGGTAAGCAACAATTTCAAGTCTTAATTGGATTGACTGGATCATTCTAACACATTCAGATTCTTGGGTTTGAACCATTCTAGTGTAGCTTTGGCAGGATTCTCAGTGCCTTTGTCCTTTTGGAAGGTGACCCTCCACACAGTCTCAAGTCTTGCAGACTGGAACAGGTTTTCTCCTAGAATTTGCCCTGTATTTGGCTCCATCCATTTTGACCTCAACCCTGAACAGTTTCCCAGTCCCTGCTGATGAACAGCATTCCCACAACATGATGCTACCCCCACCATGCTTCACTGTGGGGATTGGGTTCTTAGGGTGATCAGCAGTGTTGGGTTTCTGCCAAACATAGTGCTTTGTGCCAAGGCTAAAGGTTACATTTTCTCATCAGACTCATATGGCTCATACTGCTTTGGTCTCATCAAACTCATATGGCTTTTTTCATTTCTCACCACTCTTTCATAAAGACCAGTTTTGTGGAATGTCTTCCCTAAGGTTGTCCTGTAAATAGTTTCTCTCTGCTGACGATCAGAGAGCTGTTGATCTCTCCATCTCTTTTTAAACTTACCCTTGGCCTCTTGGTTGCTTCTCTGTCTGATGCCGTCCCTATCTGCTTACTGAAGTGTGGATAGCCTCCTTCAGGAGAAGCCCATGGGAAGTTCAAAGTTAGGGATATTTTTATAACCCTGACTGACACTTTTCCAGCACTTTGTTGGAATGTTTGTTTTGAATGGTCCTTGCTCTTCAAAAAGCTGTTTGTTTTGGTATGTTCTCTAACAAACTCCTTCCAGGAACAGACCTATTTATATTGAGATCATGTGACACTTTAATTGCATTTACATTTACAGCATGTAGTAGACACTCTTATCCACAGCAACTTACAGAAGTGCTTTGTAGTGTGCATCAAAAACATATCATGATGCTAATTTAATAGGTCAGTGTCTAAGCTAAAACCCTGATAGAGAGAATGTAGTACAGCAAGAAAAAAAAATTTAAAGATGAATGTATACAGTCCCTTCCAAAAGTATTGGAACAGCAAGGTCAATTCTTTTGTTTTTGCTATATGTTGAAGATATTTGGGTTTGGGATCAAAAGATGAATATGAACAGATAGATCAGAAATCCAGCTTTCAAATCCTGATAGTTACATCTAGATGTGTTAAACAACTTAGAACATGGCACCTTTTGTTTGAACCCACCCATTTTTTAAGTGATCAAATATATCGGAAAATGTGACTGACAGGTGTTTCTTGTTGCCATTTAATAACTCTGAATGTCTACTCTTGGTTTGAGCCCTGGGGTTTGCCTGTGAAGACTGCATTTGTTGTTAAAAAGGATAAACCCACATGAAGTCCAGACAGCTGTCTATGGGAGAAATGCAAGCCATTTTGAAGCTGAGAAAAGAGGGAAAATCAATCAGAGCCATTGCACAAGAATTGAGCACAGCCAATACAACAATTTGGAAGGCCAAAGTATGGAGAAAGAAAGTATCTGCTCATGATCCAAAACATACGACCTCATTGGTCAAGCACAGTGGAGGTAGTGTTATGGCTTGGACTTGCATGGCTGCCTCTGGAACCGACTCACTAATTTTTATTGATGATGTAATTCATGATGTTAGCAGCAGAATGAGTTCAGAAGTTTACAGGAACATTCTGTCTGCCAATTTACAGAGAAATGGACCCAATCTAATTGGGAGGAACCTCATCATGCGGCAACACAATGACCCAAAACACACTGCCAACACAACAAAGGACTTTATCAGAGAAAAAAAGTGGAAGGTTTTAGACTGGTCAAGTCAATCTCCAGACCTTAACCCATTTGAGCATGCATTTCACCTCCTGAAGAGGAGACTGAAGGGAGAAACCTCCCAAAACAAACAACAACTGAAAGAATATGCAGTACAAGCTTGGAAAAGCATCTCAAAAGAAGAATGCACAGTTTGGTGATGTCAGTGGGTTCGATGTAGTTATTGCAACCACGGGATATGCAACCAAATATTAAGTGTTATTTAATTTAATTTACTTTAAAACTATCTGTTCCAGTACTTTTGCTCACCTGAAAATTTGGTGGTCTGCCACCAAATGTGCCATGTTCTAAGTTGTTTAACACATCTAGATGTAAATATCAGGAAATGAAAGCTGAAATTCTGACCTATCATTTCATATTCATTGTTGGATCTCAAACCCAAATGTCTTCAGTGTACAGCAAAAACAAAAGAATTGGCCTTGCCGTTCCAATACTTTTGTAGGAGAATGTATGCTGAGAGCTTTTTATTGTAAAACAATGGTTTAGGTGCCACAAAGTATATGGCAGGGAGAGTTTATATTAAAAATAATATTCCTCCAACATGAGTGCACAATAAATAATACAATGCTTTTGCAGTAGAATATTGGAAGCAGCTGAGACCATTCACCCTGATAGTCACTGGAGTGGTTTTGAGTGAAAAAGTCCTGAATAGTCCTTCAGCTTGACCACAGATTTATGGTTATTAGCCAGAGCTTAGTCTCACCAAGACTCTCTAAAGAGCACCAATTTATGTCTTGTGAAAAATGGGGTTCACTGACCCAACAGTATTCTCTGGTATACAATAGTAATATTTCAGCAGTGGGATTAGAAAGCCTGTGTCTATGAACAATTGTCAGATGAGAGAGTTAACCTGCAGGATTTGGGACTAAATACAGAAGGGGAATAACTTGACATGCAATTGTACATTATGTAAGAGTGTGGAACACTAGTACTGGTTGGTCAGGATTAGGTTTTTGTTATATCAGAATCTCCAGTTCTGAAAGTGATTTTCTGAGAGTAGCCGATTACACAAAGACACAGGATGGGACTCTGCTCTAATTAATCACCATTATAAACTATGAATAATTAATTCATAGAACTTGGTCTGAAAGATTGAAAAGTAAAAAAAAAAAAGCCATTTGCTTATCTACGATGTAGCCACCTAGGAAATCCAAATGCTCATGGTCTTTTAACAGGAAGCGTTGAGAGCAACCTGGAAAATGCAATGCCTGAACTTTGCCAAGCATCATTGGTAGTACAACTGGAAAGATGATATGCCAGAAGAGATCAACATCTTATTGACCATACACACCATTAGTATATTTGGGAAAGAAAGGGGACTGCACACAAAGAAAAGCCTGCCCGCTGTACTCTATGGTGGTGGATCATTGATGCGTTAAGGCTGTTTCACAGAATCTAGTTTCCTTATGTTCCTTATAATAATGAACTTCAACCTCAGTGGCAAGCAGTGCTATAGTTTAGTACCTTTTCTCTGAACTATAGACATGCAAGGGCCCTTGTGAAGATTGGAAACCTCTTGAAGTCCACTAAATACCATGTTTTGGCCTAAAGCTTGATTGCCTGTACCAGGAGATTAAGACATGGCTATTCCACAAACATGCACTCAAATCAACATATAAATGACACAAAATCACTGTTTTGGCATAGCCAAATACATAATAAAAAGGGCTTAAAATTATCAAGAGTGAGTAAGCTATAATATAACCTATAAATATTATACGATAGTATATTATTGATTGTAAAACACGTGGCTTATATATATTGGCATGCATATGAATGGGGCAGTTGAGGGTGGTAAAAGGAGGTGGTGAAAAACTTTTTATATCCTTGCCTTATCATGTCTTTGCCACCAGCAGATTTTCTGTTTTTGTGTGTGTGTGTGTGTGTATGTGTGTGTGTGTGTTTGGAATGTCCAAGCAAGCTACTAAACAAGCTAAAAGAAGCTCTTTGATGTATTTATCACAGGGCTATAGTTGTGTAAGGAGATAAAATGTAAGTCTCTCTCTCTCTCTCTCTCTCTCTCTGTGTGTGCATGTGTGTGTATGTGTGTGTGTATGTGTGTGTGTGAGAGAGAGAGAGAGAGAGAGAGAGAGAGAGACAGAGAAAGTTCCATTCACAAATCCAGTTATCTTTGTCAACTATCTATGTCTTCAATGCCTTCAATACATTTTGAATGCAATTTCACTCTCAACAAGCCTCAAACAAGTACAGTCAGGAATGTGTAAATATATGTTCACAAAAAGTGCTCCTGGATCTCTAACCTCCAGCAGAAAGCACGAATCCACATTCCTGCAGAATTTAGTACCAAATAACACACCTTGCCTATTGTGAGACGATTAGTATGCAGGAGGAAGCAGGTGGAAATAAAATCTGCAAAATTCACAACTGGCAGGATGACAAGTGAACAGATATTACCCAAACATAACAGCAAAACATTACTAGGGATGACATGCTGTAAATATACACTCACTGTACACTTTATCAGGAACACCTGCACACCTACAAATTCATGCAATTATCTAATCAGCCAATAGTGTCCCAGCAGTGCGATGCATAAAATCATGCAGATCGGGCCAGCAGCTTCAGGCAGCTTCGGTTGAGCTGATAGAAAGGTTACAGTAAAACAGATAACCACTCTGTACAATTGTGGTGAGCAGAAAAGCATCTTAAAATGCACAAGCTGTCGAACCTTGAGACGGATGGCCTACAACAGCAGAAGCCCACATCAGGTTCCACTTCCGTCACCCAAGCACAGAAAGCTGAGGCTGCAGTGGGCACAGACTCACCAAAACTGGACCAAGCCTGATCTGATGAATTTCAATTTCTGCTGAGGCACACAGGGTCAGAATTCTGCACCAACAGCATGAATCCATGGACCTGCTTCTGTCAACAGTCCAGGATGGTGGAGGTGGTGTAATGGTGTAGTGGATGTTTTCTTGGCACTTTAGGCCCCTTATACTAATCATCGCTTGAATGCCACAGCCTATTTGAGTATTTTTCCTGACCATGTGCATCCCTTCATGGCCACAATTTACCCATCTTCTAATGGCTACTTCCAGCATGATCATGCACCATGTCACAAAGCAAAATCATCTCAAACTGGTTTCACGAACATGACAATGAGTTCAGTGTTCTACAGTGATCTTCCCTGTCACCAGATCTGAATCCAATAGAACACCCTAGGGATGTGGTAGAACGGGAGATTGAAAGCATGAAAGTGGCCCTGAAAAATGTGCAAGAATTGCATGATGCAATCATGTCAACATGGACCAGAATCTCAAAGGAATGTTTGAAATGTTTGACTTGCCATGAAGAATTGAAGCTGGTCTGAGAGCAAACGGAGACCCTACCCTGTATTAGTAGGTGTATTAGTGTTGGTGTTCCTAATAAAGTGCTCATGAGGAGTGGGTGAATTTCATGAGGAAAAAGTGTTGTAGAACTATGTCCTGAAACAATAAATTAATATTAATATTACAGAGCACTGTATATTACAAAATGTAATTGTTGCTGATATTTATGTCAGAGCTCATCGTAGCTTACAGTATTTTTAAGACACTCATCCACCATCTACAGTAACACTACATTAAAACATTCATAAGACTTTCATTTAAATATTCATAGGACTTATAAATAAGGAAATGAATGTGTATTGATCCAGAGAGCTTATAGGGCACTAAGATACCTGACTCAACCCATTTCTGCATAAAGTAAACAATAAATAAATAAATGATGATATTCACACTGATTATTATATTGATTGTACTGTTGGTGTTCATTGTACAATTACTTGTTCATAAAAAATTATGACAAAATGCTCAAACATTCATGCAAATATCATCACATGCACACATGCACATGCAGAGAAACTCAAACACAACAGTCAACAGATTAGGATGTACACTAGGACCGCCACTTGGGTGGTTGCCAAGCAACAGGATGTGTGGCAGGTTCAGGATTGTCACTAAGTATGTGTTATGTGTTTTCAAAGTACTGTAAAGAGTGTGTATATTGGCTTGTTAGGGTGAGGAGCTTTCAGAAAAGATGGACCTGACAGATGGCTTCTCACATTATAAACATTTCTACGCACACACACACACACACACACACACACACACACACACAGCCTGCAGTGTCACAGCTGAGCTCATATTTATGCCAGTTTCTATGCTGTTTAACTCTTTGATATCTCTCTTGCATGCTTTCCATCACCATGCTTTTCCATCTTTCCCTCCCTCTCTCGCACACATATTGCATACATTCTCTGCTATTCATCATAGCAACTGTCTTGTCATGATTTCATTGGTCAGATAATGGAGCAATGAGAATAACATCAGTCCTCTCTGGCCTGGATGGTGAGGGCATGGTGAGAATACTGAGCATACAGATTAGTCAAACACATTCTGACAGGAAGAAATCTTTCCAGCAGACAAACACTCACATATCAACACAACCATAAACACACATTTAAACCAAGCGATATACAGACACATTCACAAATATGTATACACCCCCCCTCCCAAACCAACAGACAAACACACACACACACACACACACTCACACACAAACCAAGCCTTTCCTGTAGGGTGGCATGATGAGCAGATCTAGGTTGCCATGGATACACATCCTACGTAAGGAGAGGAAACAGAATGGAGAGATTATGCTAATCTATAACTTATTCCATAAAGACTAGTAGTGACCCAGGTGAGGAATACAAAAATCATAGGGTTTCAAAGGTTCATAGGGTTTAATTACAAAAAATTATGCCAATAGTACACAATAATGTACATTACCTTACTGAGTATAGTTTCCCCTCAAAGACATGTGATATGACCAGACCATGAAATGATCATTTGATCAGACCCTGATTTGATAGACCATGGCATTAATTTCTTTTGTAAAATTTGCCTATTGGAAATAAAACACATGTTGGCACAAAAACATGAAAAGCTTCCTGAAATTAAAGCAATTCTATGTAGTGAATTTATTACCTAGTTTAAGAGACACATTATTATCAGTTTGTTCCATTAGTCACAATGAGTCCAGAGTGTAAACTGGCAACACAGGCACAAGGTGAGAGAATTCAGCCTGTATAAGCTGCCAGTCCACTACACTGCACCATGCACACACACATTGACACCTAGGGGCATTCTAGCATAGCCAGTCTGTCTACCTGCATGTTTTTGGATAGTGGGAGGACACCGGAGAACCCAGAGGAAACCCATGCGAACACAAGGAAATCATGAAGAACTCCAGAGAGACAGTAACCCAAACTCAGGATCAAACCAGGACCCTGGAGCTGTGAGACAGCAATGGAACAACAATTCCAGATTATATTTAAAACCGCTTAATTCATAGTTTAGTCGCAGAAGGAAAACCGGTTTTGGTCAATTTAGTGTGCATGTCATAACACTTCAAATGCCATATGAAGCAAGAAGAGGACATGCCTGTGCAGTGCAGGTCTGATATCATGTGCTCAACTGCCCTGACTGCAGGTTTGGAGACTTTCCATATGGTCCTAATATCTCCAACTAAATGCCAAAAACATGTTGTTGTTCTTTTGGCTGCTCCCATCAGGGATCGCCACAGTAGATCACCTTCCATTGTCTGCATATTGATTTGGCACAGGTTTTACACCGGATGCCCTTCCTGACGCAACCCTTGCCATTTATCCGGGCTTGGGACTGGCATTGAGAGTGCACTAGCCTGTGCAACCCCAGTGGCTGGGGTTAGCACCCAGCATGGGGCTCAATCCAACAGTCCTGAGATCAAGAGTCCCATGCGCTACCAACTGAGCTAACCGGGCACCAAAATGCCAAAAACATGTAAGTGTATCAAATGTCACTCTGGTAAAGACTTATATAAGCCACAGTTTGTTTTGTACTTCTAATATAATGTTAGACTACAATATGATTTTGAAGATGACAGAATAATCTATTTGTCCTCTCTTGAACCTTCTGCACCTCAGGAGAGTCAAATGGTACAAGAGTTCCAAGGTCACAGTAAAATTTGCTTAATTTCACAGAATTTCTAAACAATCACAGGTTTCATAGGTTTTAAAAGAGAAAGACTACAATTCACAGCAATTATTATAATGATACGTTTTATCCCACAGGACCATAACCATAGCCTAGCTTACGTCAGTGGGTGAATGCTGTCTCAGATGCTAGCTACTGAGACCGCCCCCAGCACACATTAACCAATTAAAGTTAGGCACTTGAATGTATTGCTGTGGAGGTCTAGGTAAGTGAGAGGTTTACCGGTGGACATATAAATGAGCAACTAAAGAAAACATTGGTGATTTTTATGTTAATTCTTGGGGTGTTGAAAACCTACAAAAGGAAACTGATGTAGCCTATTTGTCTTAATATATAACTAATTGTGTCAACAGTCCAGTTGACACAATTAGTTATATATTGACACTGTTGTTGACACTGTATAACCAAACTGCTATGCTGTTTTTTCTTCATTTTTTAAAATAGTTTATTCAGGGAGAAAGTAGCTTAATTTTTGTGTGTTCTCAATATGAGTATATACATAATGCAAATTGTCTGTATTGGTCTATCAGATTATTATACACATGCATTACTATTGTACATGTAAGGAATAAAACACAATGGAGCTTGATGTTATAAGGAAAATAATCAATATCTTGGTCTGTCATCACCAGGACATTCTTTATTTTCCAATGACAGTTCATCCCAAACTTAGACCACAGCAATTTAACAATGCTAATTATTGTTTCTTTATAAAAGATTGGCATACCACATGTTTTACCCATTTATAGTTATGTTTATGTTATGTGTAGTTACTGATGTTGTGCAAATTCATTCCTGTTAATTCCTGTTATCACTTACACTATAACATCTACATATAAGCAATTATTCCCTTACCAGCCTCTCTTTTTCTCTCTCTTGAAGTTAACAAAAAAAAATGCAGCTTATTATTGAGAAATCAGAAAGGCCTCCATCCTGAAGATTTTCTGGAAACTCGAAAACTTGAAAAGACTCCTTTAAAATAATAATAATAATAATAATAATAATAATAATAATAATAAATTTTCTAAATAAATAAATAAAAATAAAAATTAAAATTAACTGAACCATTTATCAATAAAAAGCTAGTGTGTGTACTTCAGGTATAAAATTCCAGAAGAAGGCTTGAAACTAAGAAACTAAGAAAGCTTCAAGCACACACAGACACCGACACAGACAGACAGAAAGACACACACACACAAACACACACAGGGTCTCCCCCCGGCTAGGCAGATAGAGGTCAGAGTCCATGTGGGTGAACCTTTTACCATTTTCTGATGTTATATTATGTCTACAGTGTGTGTGTGTGTGTGTGTGTGTGTGTGTGTGTGTGTGTGTTGTGTACGTAAGGACCAAATGTCTCAACACTATAAGAATACCTGTCAGGTTGATATAGATATTAAAGATATTTGGCTGCTCCCCACAAGGAAAAAAATTCCCATGAGGTAAATGCAGCTTTTATTTGAAAAATCAAAAGAGTAAAAAAAAAGAATCCATTTTGGTTACTGAGTTTAGGGTTAGGGTTAGTTAATTTAATTAATTAGCTGCATTAAGCTAATTAAGTTTCTCACAAGGATAGTAAGATGAGTATGTGTGTGTGTGTTTGAGCAAAACAAAAATGAACACTTTGTTCTCTCTATCTAATTGTACACCACAGGTGATAAGAGATTGCATATTCATTGATCATTTTGAAACTGAGTGACAGGAGAGTCCTCAGCGCCATCTGCTGGATGTGAACTACAGCTACAGAAAGTGTGAGCTTGATGGAAGAAGGGAAGAATCAGTAAAAATGCCCCAAGTATCAATGATCTAACGCCATATTTTACAGTGGATTTCAGGTGATTTTCACTGTATGCAGTCCCTTTCTTTCAATACTTCCAAACAGTTCCTTGATATGACAGTGACATTTAACAGCTGATTTGGTGCTCTTGTGTCCAGTTCCTGGCAAAGTTCCAACTGTTTCAGATCTATGAAACATTTTTATGGCCTTAATTTTGCATAATGTTATTTGAGCTGCTTAAGTGTACTATATTGCCAATAGTATGTACCTGACCATCACACCCATATGTGCTTCCCATCCCATTCCAAAACCATGGGGATTAGTATGCAGATGGTCCCCCTTTGCTGCTGTAACTGCTTCTACTCTGAGCTGATGTTAGATGAAAAGGTTTAGTGCACAGTCAGCGTTCCAACTGATCCCAAAAGTCTTGAAGTCAGGGCTTTGTGCAGGTCACTCAAGTTCTTCTTCACCAACCTTGGCAAACCATGTCTTTATGGACCTTGCTTTGTACACAGGGGCATTGTTCCTGGCTCTGTAAGAAACTTAGTGAAATGAAGACCAGGAGACATGGGTATATCTTCAGCAGGATTCTTTATTGAGAACGTGCTGTTTAGTGCTGCAGTCATCAAGTCTAAACAAGGGATCTGTACATTGCAGTTTTATATACATTTTAGTGAAGTGAAGTGAAGTGACTTGTGGCCAAGTATGGTGACCCATACTAGGAATTTGTGCTCTGCATTTAACCCATCCAAGTGCACACACAGTAGTGAACACACACACCGTGAACACACACCCGGAGCAGTGGGCAGCCTTTTTCGCTGCGGTGCCCGGGGATCAGTTGGGGGTTCGGTGCCTTGCTCAAGGGTCTCACCTCAGTCGTGGTATTGAGGGTGGGAGAGAGCGCTGGTCATTCACTCCCCCCACCTACAATCCCTGCCGGACCCGAGACTCAAACCCACAACCTGCAGGTTCACCTTCGGGTTGCAAGTCCGACTCCCTATCCATTAGGACACGACTGCCCCACAAGTTTTAGGGGCAGACCTTAGAGGTGGAGACAAAAGCATTCAGATGACAACCTTAACAAAGCTTAACACTCAGACACTTCATATTATCGTAGAGATAAAGAAAGGTCTACACCTCAGGTATTGATGCTCATGAATAATGGCCACTAATTCAAAGAATGGGGCAGCGGCACCAAGAGCCATCACAGACAAAAGGTGATAGCATCAGTTACAATGCTGCAGAAACCTTCTACTAGAAACTTTGCTCAACATAATCATTCAGCTGATGCTATACACATGTAGGAAAACAGTGACTCTTATATTTGTATTCCTCAAGCTCCTTAGTTCCAGTGAAAGGAAATTGTAACTGTAAGAGCATACAAAGCCATCCTATACAACTGTGTGCTTCCAGCTTTATGGCAACAGTGTGGGAAAGAGTCATGGTGTGATGGTCAGATGTTCACATGCTTTTGGCCATATAGTGTATCTTTATATCTGTGGTGTTGGGAGCATGGTGAAATGCAGCTTGTGAATGGACGGCAGAGTGTTGGAGAAGGAGTGAGCAATTTGTTGAATGAGCATACACCTGTTACACACCTGATTAACATGGCTCCTTTTTGTATACTTTGTCTTGCAGTGAAAGAAATGCCAAGCATTCTCTCAGGTGCAGATCCACAGATCCTGTTGAGCTTGTGTGTGTGTGTGCACATGTGAATTTTGGATTTTTTGTTTACCTTGAAGTATTTCAGTATTTTAGTATTTCACTTTTCAGTAAAGTATTTCAGTTCACTTAAGTTGGTTGCAAAGCTGAAAAGCCCAGACAAAAAGAAGACTAAAATAAATGTAATGCTGCACTCTCTCACTCCTACCTCCAGAGTCCTCATTATCTTCACACCGACCTGGGTGCCACAATATCCATTACTTGATTTTCTCTTAGCCCTTTCTTTTTCTCTCTCTCTCTGCCTTTCACTCTCTCCATAGTCAGCTCACTCAAAAGTATTGAGAAATAAAAAGAAGCTAACTTCAATTTCTTGGTTCTAGGTCCTTGGAGGAATAGTGGTTAGACCTCGGTGCTCTCACCGCTCTCCTAGGTTCGATTCCCAGCCAGGGAACCAACTCCCGTGGCTGGGGTTGCACACGACAGTGCTTTCCTAGTTCTGGTCCCAAGCCCGGATAAAATTGGGGAGGGTTGCATCAGGGAGGGCATCCGGTGTAAAATCTGTGCCAAATCAATATGTGGACCAATGATCCGCTGTGGTGACCCCTCACAGGAGCAGCCGAAAGAAGAAGAAGAAAACCAACAATGACTTCAATTTCGTGGTTCTGTCTTTTGATTGGTAGTGTTCAGCTCTTGCAGAGCTTCAGTTCTCACACAGAGAAGGAGAATACATATAAGTGATGGGAGCTGTGAAAAACGAGTTTTAATTTCTTGTTAAGTAAACTTGAAGAATGTACTTAGAGTTAGTATTAGCTAAAAAAAAGCATTGCATTAATGTTGTATTAATTAAAGTAATCCTTTAACTTTATATTTTATATATATTTGACATGCTAGAGGTGAATGGTTTGTTCCAGACACAGCTAAGGGCAGGGCTTTTGGTAGTAAGAATGGGTACAAGGTGCAGTTGAAGGCAAATAGAGCCAATCAGGGCCATGAACTAAAAATAATTTTTACCTTTTCCTAGGACTGTAGTGATTGTTTGTTTTTGGGTGTTGGTCTCTCAAATAAAAGACACTGGAGTTTACCTGGAGCTCCACTTTCCACTCTCTGAACCCGCTCAAGTGTCATGCACCATCAAAAGTGGTTTTAAAATTTAAGGAGAATTTTGATGCCAATCTAAGCACAGTCCTGTGACCGAAACTGATAGAGCTCATACCATGTTTCCCAACATGTTCTTTATGTCATACTTGCACTCACCTGGTGCAAGTAGGACATATGACTACTCCTGGGGGTGTTTTTAAGGCAACAATTATTGAATCCTGGAGGCCTGCTGCCAGGCCATCAAGGAGAAAGTGCAGAAGATGCTGTGGATGGGGATCATAGAGTCATTGGACAACTCTTGGTCCAGTGCTATAGTTCTTGTTCCCAAAACAGATGCAAATTGGATGTTTTGTTACGACTTCAGTTTCAGCCCTTGACTCACATCTCTTACACAGAATTTATTACTTGAACTTGTGAATTTACCCCAGGAGTCTCTGGCACTACAAGGTACATGCTTCTGGACTTCATGGAGCACCAATGACGTTCCAGCTGCTCATGGTCATTATCCATGGCATTAAGCAGAAGCCTACCTCAATGACATTGTAATCTATTTCTTCTTCTTCTATTTCAAGTTTTGGCCTGAGTTCCTGGTACAGGTAAAGGTTATCCGAGCACTAAAGGAGGCTGGACCCAAATAACTGAGAAGTACCAGCTTGCTAATCAAAATCTCAATAAAGCAAGGCCAGAAAAATACAAATATATGGACAGATTTGAGCAAACCTTGGGAAAATCACAACACCTCTGAAGTATACCACTCACTTAAAACCATTACCAGCTACAAGAAAAATAGTTCATAATTCACACCATTCCACAAGCTATCAAACTCTTGCTTTGAAGGTAAAAAGAATTCAGCCATCCTCTACTTCCCTCAATGTCTGTCACTCCTCATCCTGCACCTTTGAGGAACAAATCACATATAGCAACTTACACTATTATTACACTTATGCTATTATTTTTCATTAAACCTCTGGCCCACTGTTCAGGTTCTTTGTGGAATTTGTCCTGCGATTTAACTATTAGAATTGCGATTTAACTCATTTGAATTTACAGGGCTGTTTAACTTGGCAATATGGACATACCTGTATTATGGCAGGGCAGCCAATGCACTTTCTGGTAGGCATTTCTGGAAGAAAAGAAAAAGTACAGCTAGCATAAATTATTTTACTGCATTAACATATTTCATATTAACCACCATGTTCATAGTGTGATAAGTGTTTGCTTCTTCATGACTCTACTTATCCTCAACATTGCATCAATATCCCTTGACAAATTACACCTTGATTACTACAGTGAAGTTAACATTACATCCTCGTATGGAAACTGTGTCTACTTTCCATCCTCATATGGAGTCCACACTTTGGTTGTACGAGTTAATGGTGATGGGAGGCATAGTAAGAGTTGACATCTTTGAAGTGTCAATGTAAAACATTTATGGATTCAGATGTAGTAACACTGGCTACTTGTGTTCACTGAATTGGCTTCTGACTGTTGGGCTAACGGGCAGTGGTGGTTCAGTGGTTAAGGCTCGCTGCTATTATGATGAGGAATTTAACCAAACCGATTATCTAATTTTCAGAATTTGAAAGTAGTTTACCATTTGTGCAATACTCAGTCTGGCAGGGAGCTCTAGTCCAGCAGCACTCATAATTTGTTGTAAGTCACTTGTTCATGTTCTGTAGTATAGAAATACACAAAAAATATATAATGCTATTTGAAGGCAATACTGATATATAAACATGATGTTATGAAATGCATAATCATATAAATCATGCACTGCTCTGCTGCAAGTCCCAAATGCAGCCATAGCTTTTTACCCGTTCCTTGACTTCACACTTTCTGGTGCTGTTCATAATTTAGAATTCTTACCTGGCGTGGTCTTCTAGTTCACTGTGTGAAGAAGCAAGCCTTCTGTTTTGGCCTGCTTTTTCATTATCATTAGGATCTTTACAGGCTGGCACGCATATGTGCTTCTTGAGCATCCCATTCTAAAAATATGGGCGCTAATATGGTTTCCCTCTTTGCAGCTATAACAGCCTCTCTTCTTCTGGGAAGGCCAAAGGAGTTCATTGGGGTTGAGGTCAGGGCTCTGTGCAGGTCACTTGACTTTTTCCACACCAACATTGGCTCTTTATGGACCTCACTTTGTGCACAGGGACATTGTCATGCTGGAACATGTTTGGACTAGGACCCTTAATTCCATTAAACGGAAATCTTAACACTACAGCATACAAAGATATTCTGGACAATTGTTTGGAACCAGTATTGTGGCAACATCCTGAGGAAGGGCCACATACAGGTGTGATGGTCACATGCTCACATACTTTTAGCCATATAGTGCACTGTATCATAAAACAGGCACAATGCTAAAAGTTCTTTTATTATGAATAGTATTGCTTATGATGGTCTGCCTTTGCTTCCTTGAAAAATACATTTAAGATTAAATGATTAAGAGAATATTTGTCAAGACCTTACTTTATATTGAGAATTATTTCCAATTTTGTATTCTGTAAGGTGGGTGATCTCTTGTCTTTTTGTTACGTAATTACAGCATATCAAAACTACCAATTAAGCCATCCAATTTCTATAAACAAGTGCTTTAATCCTGATTTATAGTTGGAATAACCAAGATAAGGTCTAACCCTAAACCTGGTAATTGCTGCTATTCCTAATAGAGTTACTATGCTTTTAAATGGTTATATTAAGTCTGTCTCCTTACTGTTTGTTGCATAAAATTTGCTGGGAAATGTCATGAAAGAACACACCTGCATGGTACAGATGGAGCTGTGGAGTTAGGTGGTAAAACAATAAGACACTCGGGTTTGGTTTGCTGAGAAATTATGCTAGTTAGTGTGAATAATGAGCGCGATAACCTTACATAGCGTACTAGTAAACTAGCCAGCAAAGTAAGGCTCAGTATAAGCTACTGAACTTAGTTGGAATGTAAAATATGCACAGGAAATTTCTTTATTTTCAAGTACCCCTTACTGTATCGAGTTATTTTAGGGGTGTTTTACAAAACTGAAGATAGCTAACAAATATGGCGGAAAACTTCCCTGTTGGGGAAAAAATCCTACACAGTGCCCTCTAGCGGTCAATAACACATCTTTTACACATTATACAACTTTGCTATCTTGGACTCCTGGGCAAGGATGGCTGTGGCATTATCGGACTTTGAAATTGCAATCTCCAAACAATATGGTGAATGATTTTCTGTTGTTCCACAGAACATGAGCATTACTTATCTTCTTAATCATGGCAGAATAAATGCTGACAAGAGGCTTTTCTCTCTTCAAAGGAGTGATGAGGCATGCTCGAAAGGGGCTGACAATGGTTTTGAGAAAATACCTGATGCTACTGTAAAATTTTGATGGTGTCATATGTAATCACCACCCCTTCCACCATATGTTATTCTTTACAGTGTTATACAGTATTTAAAAAAGAGTAAGTTGCTGTTGGAAATTGGCTGTGTTTTTATAGCAATTTTTACAGTATATTTTGTGTAGACATATAATCCCAATTAAGTCCATGTCAATTTCAGCTTGAAACACTACAAAATGTGGAAAATTGTAAGGTGGGTGAATACTGGATTATTAGTGACCTTCAGTAGTATTGGATCCGTTTAAAAATTAACATAAAGTATCTTAGTAAGGTGTTGGGCCAAGAACAGCTTCAGTGTTTTGGAAAAGATGCTACAAATCTCTGGAACTGTACTGAGGGATGAACACTATTGGTTCAAAAGATCATTCCTTCCTGGTGTTCTGGGTTGAGATCTCTGTGGCCGTATGTATAAAGCTGCTCAGAGTAAAATTTTAGCCTTAAGTGTGTCAAAATTCTAAGAAGTCTTATTCCTAGACTTAAGAATAACTGTGATTAATACAGATTCCTAAGTGTTAAGACAAGGTCTCAGCTCCTAAATTATTGAAGAGTGCTGGAGAGGTATCTTTTCCTAGTTAGGAGTAACAAGATGGCAGCAGAGAGGCAGAGACCATGCACTTTCCAATAAAGAAAATGATACAGGCTTGATCTTCAAGGTATTCTTTTTGTTACTGACCTAGTAAGAAATTCAATAACCTCTCCCACTCTATGAAACTATGCTCTAACTACAGAAATGAAAGTAATAATGACTGCATTTTTTAGCGACTGGAAAAATGCAGCAGTGCACCAGTGATGACTTGGGCCCATCACAGTCCACAGTAAGCAGGGTCTTAAATACCGCTATTGTGGCACTAACCACACCAAACATAGTAAGGCAGTTTATCGACTTCCCAACTGACCTTCAAACCATATTGCAAAAGCAAGCTGCTTTTATGATGGTTATGTTCTTCCCCGGAGTTGTTGGAGCCATCGCTGGGACTCATGTTCACATCATTACTCCAACTGTAAATGAGGAGACATGCATCAATAGAAAAGGACTCCACATCATCAATGTTCAAGTTGTGTTTGATGCCAATTACAAGATCCTGGATCTTGTGCCAAAATGGCCAGGGTCAACACATGATGCTCGAGTTCTTTCCCAGAGTGGCCTCACTGGGTTATTCGAATAAAATTATGCTCACCCTGGATGTCGTCTGCTGGGTGACTCGGGATATCCTTTAAAACGCTGGCTTCTCAACCCTTACAGAAGACCAGAAGGAGAACAGCAGGTCAGTTATAACAGGTACTGTACTGGACTGAACTGTAGACAAAATACCAATTTTGTTCACCGAGTGCATTCCTGACTTACTTGAACTATGTCAATTTATCTTTTTTTGTGTCATGAAGAGCACACAAACTAACAAGAGCTGTGGTGGAGAGAAGAATTGGACAGCTGTAAAGGAGATTCCACGTTGTTCATGGAGAGTCTCGACACTCCCTGAGCGTGCTAGTCGCATTATTATGGCTTGTGGCATTCTACACAACATTTGCAAAGCTCGTAACCTTCCACTGCTTGGTGATGATGACGATGACAGTGATCATGATTATTATGACAGTACCACCGAACACACATTACAGAGTGTTTCAGCGAGAGCATCGATAATGGACTGCTCTGTCAACTGACATTTTGGGTAAAGTAAAACTGGTTGACAATAAGTACACACCAAGTACTAACGCACAAATTTATCATCACACCATTTTATTTACACAAAACAGATGTACAATCAATGAGTATTCTTAGTTTTAGTGGGTAATATTCATTTTGAATTGCCAGCCGCTTTATTTGTAATTTGAGCTTTTTTCTTTTTAAGAGACTCCATGTCATCCTGAGGGGCTGCACTCTATGCAAACCCTGTGTCTTGTGAGGCAGAAGGCTCATCTGGAGGACACGGGGCGATGTGCTGAGATGATCCAGGAGAAGATGCGTCAGATGGACCAGCTCCAGCATCATCCACACTACATTCACATGCAGAAAATATTAAACAGTGCAGATATGTTTATTCAATCCATTGTGTTGTGCTTATTTCATGTCCATAGATAAAATAACCAATGCCAAGTTATAAAAAAAATAACACGTTACTACATGTATTATTTTCTTCATACCATCTTTGTAACTCCAAGTTTGAGCAGTGCAGGGTCTGAGGCATCTGCAATGCCACAAATGGATGGATTAGCCATTCCCAGCGTCTCCTCTACGATCTCAGTGATCTCAGACAGAAGATTACATAGAGGTAATCTTCTGTCTGAGATGAGTATTTTTAAGCATCTCAGAGTAAAATTTTTTGCATTTCAGTGGCAAAACATTTATAGATATAAGGGAATTTACTTTTAAATGGGCGAGTACTTAGGAGTGCTTCATTGGTTTCTCAAAATTGTTCAGAGTAGCAGCACAAAAAAAGGAAAAAAAACGCACCCGTGGAAAAACCAATCTTGTAGACTGAAATAACAGACTATCACTTGTTTGTGAATTCTGTTGATTTCAAATGTTGTTTCAAATTTTTGTGCATTTTTGATCATTTAAAGAGGCTAAAACTTAAATAATTCCTTTAGTAAATATCGAGCAGCTATAACTGGATGTCCTTGCTGGAAGTGGCATTAAATCACTGAGACTGTAGCTTATAATTTTTTTTATTAATTTAAAAAACACCTGTGAGTGTATGTGTCCAGGAGCAGCTCTGATTGGTCCCTGCACTTTGATTGCTGCTGAGACATGATTGGTACAGCCACCCCACAGTCACCCTTTAAAGAGAGGCTCATCCAGGATTTGAACCCGGGACCTCTCACACCCAAAGCGAGAATCATACCCCTAGACCTAGACCAAGGAGCGGGGCTGTCAAGGACACAACATAAAAGGAAACTGAGCCAGAAGTAAATTTTAGAGTCAGTTTACTTTGAAAGGAAGTGCTGAAGAAAAAACTCATTTACCTCAGGAATTGTGCCAGCTAAAATAATAAACAAAAATATTCTAAAACAAAACTTACTACCCTCACAAAAGAAAATTGGCTTGCTTACAATTCTAAACTAATCTCCCTATCCAAAAACATAGCCCAAAGGTTTAACCAAAAGAAAAAGGCACAACTCCCTACTTACCCCAAGAAGGTACAATATTTACAATTATCTATACACCGGCTGAATCAACGTTCCAAAACAAGAAAGGATCACCAAACGAGTTAACAGATCAGCAGAAACAGATGTGGCACAGGTGTGGCACAGGTGTGGCACAGGTGTGGCACAGGTGTGGCACAGGTGTGGCACTCTCTCCGTCTCCGCCCCACTCTGGAAGCAATGGTATGACTTCTCCCCTTTAAAGGGTGACTGTGGGGTGGCTGTACCAATCATCTCTCAGTAGCAATCAAAGTGCAGGAACCAATCAGAGCTGCTCCTGGACACATACACTCACAGGCAGAAAAAGAAAGTCAGGAAAACAGTAATAGGTCGTAACACTGACGACATGGAAACAATCATTTAATATAAAAAAGGGTTGTTTAGTAGGTCGAAAATGAAAAGTACCAATGGCTCACACGCTTTCTTTGTATGCTGCAGTTTCTTTGCGTGTAATGTTTTGGCCAAAACATTGTACTACCTTTTCTCGCAATGCATTTTTTGTCCTAACTTGTTAAAGTCAGGCCAAATCTTCTTCTTATCATCTCCTTCCATTTAAGGACTGACTGCACTAGAAGAACATTTTCTTCCTTGGACCAGTTTGGTTTTCCTTTTGAATCTATTTTTTTTTTAAGATAAGCAAACTTGGTCTTTCCTTTATATATAACTGTGAGTGCAATTTAGAATGATGTGATTCATCAGCTTAATTACTTAAATAGCATCACATTTTTCCTCTGTTGAAACTCGTTACTAAAACCAGAGCAAAATTGCAAAAAATTTTTGCACATAATTCAAAGCAAATTTTTAAAATAAATTTAAATATTAAAATAATTGTTTCAATGTCTTAATTAAATCATAGAAATGGTGTCATGCTGCTGTGACTTTACCTTTGCAGGCTCACTATTGGCTGATGCAGGTTGAGGGCGGCCATTTTGGGTTGACTTTATTGTAGTCCTTAGTTCAAAATCCTTAAGTGCCACCTCAGTCAGCACTTAAGAGTCAGTCTTACACTTTGCTGAAAGTTGCTTTTAGTTCCTGTATAAAAAGCTCCTACTCTTACATAAGTCCTACTTTTTACTAAGAATGTTTTTCCCCTTAAGTCAAAGACTATTCTTAAGAGCATTTCTGAGAAGTTTAAGAGCATTTGTGAGAAGAATACAGCCACTGGTAAGTGCAAAGGCTATAGTATATGATTTAAATCATTCCATGCTCATCAAACAATTCAGTCAGCCCTTGCACACTGTGGATAGGAACACTGTTATCCTGGAAGATGCCACTCCTATCAGGATAGAAATGTTTCTTCATAGGATAAAGTGGATCAGTCAGAAAAACTTTGCATTGATTTGCAGTGACTCTGCCCTCCGAGGGAGCAAGTGACCCAATCCATGCCAGCTAAATGCCTCCCACAACATTACAGAGCCACTGGGCTATACTGTATAAGCAGATTTAAGAAAACGATCTGAAAAAAAAAAGCTAATTTTGGGTAAGTTAATAAAAGGAAAATAAAAGCTAATAAAAGGAAATTTCCAGTAAGTAGAGAACTTGACTAGAATTGATAAAAAATGTAACCCTAAAATGGTGACCAGGATTATCCTATGAGAACATGGTGAGAACTTGATGAGTGTTTTTAAGCATCTCAGAGTAAAATTTTTGCATTTAAGTGGCAAAACATTTATAGATATAAGGGAATTTACTTTTAAATGGGCGAGTACTTAGGAGTGCTTCAGTGGTTTCTCAAAATTGTTCAGAGTAGCAGCACAAAAAAAGGAAAAAAAACGCACCCGTGGAAAAACCAATCTTGTAGACTGAAATAACAGACTATTTCACTTGTTTGTGAATTCTGTTGAATTCAAATGTTGTTTCAAATTCTTGTGCATTTTTGATCACTTAAAGAGGCTAAAACTTAAATAATTCCTTTAGTAAATATCGAGCAGCTATAACTGGATGTCACTTATCAAATGCATGTTATTAAAAACAAACAAACTTATATTCGCCTTATGAGGCATGAGCAGTTTACTTCTGTTTGTGATTATTATTATTATTATTATTATTATTTCATACAAATAAGAGAGATTTCAACACTGGTATGATTGTGCTTTATGTATAACCCACTATTTGTGCTTCATGTTGTACTTCATGCTAAAGATTTACTCCTAGGATTAACTCCTGCTCCTCATTAAGAGTTGCTCTAAAAACCTTTAAAGACACATTTTTATTCCCAGCTTTTAACTAAGACTTTTTTCCAGTCTCAAATAGACTTCTCAGATTTTATGAAGCTTTATGCATACCAGCCCAGACTTTTTGGGGAAGCAGGTCCATGATTTGTTTCTGGATTTATCACTTTTCCAAAACTCTCAATATGTAGTGCATGCAAGGAGCATTAGTGATGGGCAGTAATCCAATGTTTAAAAAAAAAAGCAGGTTTCCCAAGTATTTATAAAAAATTAAACCCCTTTATTGTGTTTGAAATACAAAAGAAATACTAAAAAAAGAAACAGCAATACAGACACGCAGGCAGTTGATCAGACAGTCTTTGGGGCAGCTCAGTCTTTTAGTCAGGCGTTGTGGTGCTTTGTTCAGACTTTATCCTCAGGCCATCTCTATCTTGGCTCAGTGTTTTTTTTCTTCTATAGTTTTTAGTCATTAAAAAAAAAATAAAGTGGTAGCCTTTAGGCCAGTTCGTTCTTGTCTGTGGCCATCTCAGCATGGCTGGCATCAGGCCCTGTGGGTGCCAGCAGGGTCCTGCGGTTATAGTGGCCCTTCATGATGCCTGAGTTGTTGTTCTCGTTGAGGATCTGCTTCTGCTTTTGGCGGTTGAGTGACTGGACAAGGCCAAGCACCACAGCGGCGAGCGAGTATTGGCCTGTAAGCTTGCGGGGCTGCAGGATGAGCGGGTTGGGTTGCACACGGCCTAGAAGGAAGTGCGTTCTGATTTTGCCCTCCTGCTCACTGATGCCCTTCACGTAGATCTCACCACGGTATTCAAAGGCAAAGCCACGCTCTGTCAGGATGCTGTACGTCTCCTCAGGGACCTGGATTTTTCCACTCACACCTGTGCTGTCCATGCGGCTCGCCAGGTTCACTGTTTTCCCCCAGATATCATACTGAGGCTTTTTAGCACCAATCACACCTGCTACCACAGAGCCATGGGCCATTCCTGAGACAGTTAGAGAAGAAAAAAAGAGGAAAAGAAAGAACATGCGTAAGAAGTGGAGAAACCAGAACAGGAAGAGAAAGACAAAAGAGTGGAATTTTCTGAAGTTCTCCCAGAATTTAAGTATAAATTCGTATGAATGACTGATCTCTTACCAATTCGGAGTTGGAAGTTGTTAAAGGAGTGTTTGTTGATCTCTTGTATGCTCTCGTTTAGAGCAATGGCAAAGTCAGCCAGAGCACACAGGTGACCCCATTTATCTTCACATTGCTACAGCAACAAACACAGACATGCAGAGAGAGACAAACATGTACATGCTTATTAATATATCAAGGGCAGTATTCAGAGTTGATTTTAGTCCAAAAGTGATATCAATATTTATGTGGGGAAATTTTGCCTGCATTCAGATTTTTTCTCTGCAGCTGCTTAAATTGATTTTCTGAGCTCTCCATTCAGATTATGCAAATGATCTCTTTTGAGGTTGCCAGATTGAGTAGATTCTTGAGTAAAAGCGCCTGAGAGGAGGTTTTCAATAGTGTCTAGACCACTGCCTTTAAACAGAAACATTTGCCTTTAAGCCCAGGAAAAACTCAGGGATAGAAAATGCAGAAGAAGGAAATAGTGGTTTTTTTTTTGGCGACTTGCTGTCTAATGGAGGATGGAGGATGGAGCGTGCAACATAAATGACAGAGACAATTTAAAAATCAAAGTCAAAAAGACTAATATGATGATATAGGCTATCATATATGGAAGCGTTGAAATAAAGCAATCTAACTGCAGTCTAGTATATTGTTAATGAATAGTCCTAATCACTGCAATGTTTGGGTTAATTTTAACAATATGACCTCAACCCATATTGATCAGCAGCTTATAAAATAGCACTTGATCCAGAACATCTTATTAGTTTGCATTTTATTTTTTTTATTGCATGGAAAATAAGCAATGTCTTTGATTAAGATGCATCTTCATCCTCCATACACTAAAAGAAATATGCTACATAATGGGCATGTTTATATGGAGAATTTTTTTTGTGGTATCCTGATTTATCATATTGTATAGTATATTTGTTTAAGATCAGTTATTACAATCTTATTTTATTTTATTTTTTTCACCAAAATACATACTGATATCATATAAAGCATCGGTTTTTTGTGCTTTACCTGTTTTTCAGGTGACAAGCCAGACACAGCCATGTATGTACTGCCAATGGTTTTAATCTTCTCAATGTCTTGAAAACGATCCTCTCCCAACAGCTTTAGAAAGAGAGGAGAGGGCAAAAGAAAGGTCAGGACAGAGGAAAAGTATGAAATACACAGAGTTTTAAAGGGTAAGACTTAACAACAATTAGACCTTGAACATTATATAGACTTTGGGTGAATGAATTTACTCTAAGGTTCCTATATTACTCTATACTTAACAACAGCAGGTTTAAGGTCTCTAAGCGCAAATCTGAAGTCACCACAAGCAGCAAATATCAAACTCCTATCTCATTACTGCCACAACCTTGGGTTTTGGCTGTTCTAGAAATAAAGCTGCACAAAGATTGCCTACACAGCCTAATCCATGGACAGAGACTATAGCAGATTTGGATTTAGAATGTAACAATCTTTAGAAAACATAGAATACTTTAACTTTAATTCCTGGGTATGTACTTAGTCATTCTATATATTTAAGCCTTGTGTTCTTTCACCATTAACCATTGTGAACAAATTAAACTAAAGATCACAAAACACTGACTCTAAATGTGGTAATTGCAGTTAAAGTCTCCCAACATGAAGATGAAATAAGTGTCAGTGCTAGCAAAGCATGTGACCATGAGGATGAATATGACCACATCAGTAGAGCTATTGTTTACTCCAATATAGCAGCATAAGTAATTTCACTGATTTCCTCCTCTATACAATCTATGGCATCTATGCATTTTCCTCAAAATACTATCAGAAGTAATCAGACCTGTTAACAATAAAAAATGTATCTCTTAGGATAGGATATCAAACCATTAATAAAAAATTGACCTTGACCCATGATAATTTTTAAACTATAGACCAATATTAAACCACTTTTTATCTCCAAGAACCTAAAGTGTCCGCAGATAAGCTCATCCATCACATACATGAAATATTTCATTCAGGGTTTCGGTAGTACTGGACTGAACTTCTGAAATTGAGACTGTTCTTAAAATGAACTTGAAGAAATGTACAAAAGGTACAAAGAGATAGGAGGCTACTAAATCAAGGATACACAGATGCTTCCTACTTGGAAATCTTTTTTTATAGCATGTGATGTAAGCCTGAATTAAGCACTACTCAGACAGTTGTATGCAGGGCAGCCAAAAACAGACAGGCATCTCAGTAATATAATTAGATTTTTCTTGCACAATATCAGATTGAGCATCAAGCAGTGTTACGTCCAGTGCCACTTTCTGACAGTTTTATACCACCTGACACTGTTAAACACAATATTTCACATTGAAATACAAGTTTTGGGCTGTAATTACACTCACTGATGTTTGGTTTAAGGTTACCTCTGAGCGTATTCAGTAATGAGTATATGAAGCTGTATTATCGATAGGTGAATTCACCAAAGTCTTTTTTTCTTTCACTCACTTTAAAGTGATGTTTGAGATCAACAGAGCAGGCACACACGGCATGTCTGAAATGGCTGTACCTCAATCAGCTGTTACTGCTGTTGCTTATAGCTAGAAATATTTTATTTCTAAAAAAAATTTTGATTAAAATTTTTTTTTTTCTGTCTCAGTGCTGCCACCTTTCTCTACTCCTAAATATCTCAAATTTTTTGGCACTTAAGACCAATTTTTTTTCTGAGCTCTGGGATTTGTACATACTGGCCCAATGACAGCGCTTGTTAAAGTAGTAAATAACCAACTTCTGGTCGCTGATTGGCATTGCATCTCTTTGCTTGTATTTTTCTCAGTTGATATAACACATTTCTCTGAACTAAGTCCAATATTCTCAAAGGAAAACTTAGGAAAACTGCAAATTCTTAAAGCCCCGACTGTCTACTTTCATATTAGCCATTAACTGTGGCTTGTGATATCACAAATAAATTCAATGCTGAACACAGGCACCCCCAAAACAGGTGGAAATTCCTTTTTTTGGCCTCTGTTAGTCAAAATGTGACAGGCCTGTTTTGAGTTTAAGGCAAGATTTAAAAAAAATAAAATGTCATATGAGAAGAAGGCAGTATTTAATTCTGCAGTGGAATTCTGCACAATTAAGAGTTTTTATAATGCTGATTTTAGTTTGGAGAAAAGTGTCATATCAATTGAGAAAAACACTGAAAATGTATTAAACAACATAGAACATGGGGGGGAGGCGGGGGGGAGGGGGGGGGGGGGGGGGGGTCTCCTCTTCAGTAGGTGAAATGCATGCTCAAATGGGTTAAAGTCTGGTGATTGACTTGGCCAGTCTGAAACCTTCCACTTTTTCCCCTGATGAAGTGCTCTCCTGTTTTGGCAGTGTGTTTTTGGCCATTGTCTTGCTGCATGATGGAATTTCTAGATTGACTTGGATGCATTTCTCTGTAAATTGGCAGACAAAATGTTTCTATAAACTTCTGACTTCATTCTGCTGCTACCATCATGAAAGATTAGTGAGCCCATTCCAGAAGCAGCCATGCAAGCCCAAGCCATGACACTACCTCCACAGTGCTTGACCGATAAACTTGTATTTTTTGGATCATGAGCAGATTCTTTCTTTTTCCATACTTTGGCCTTTCCATCACTTTGGAAGAGGTTAATCAGGGTTCCAGAACCATCCAATATGGCCTTCCAATTCTTCCTGCTATAACATCTTCACCCCTGCCCTGTGGAGGTTGTTGGTGATGTCACTGACTGTTATTTTTGGGTTTTTCTTCACAGCTCTCACAATATTTCTGTCATCAACTGCTGTTGTTTTCCTCAATCAACCTGTTCCATGTCTGGTTGTTAGTGCACAAGTGGTTTCTTTCTTTTTCGGGACATTCTAAATTGTTTTATTGGCTATGCCCAATGTGTGTGCAATGGCTCTGATCAATCTTCCCAGCTTTTCTCAGCTCCAACATGGCTTTGCTTTTCTCCCATATACAGCTCTCTGGTCTTCATGTTGGTTTATCCTTTTTAACAACATATGCAGTCTTCACAGGCAAACCCCAGGGCTCAAACCAAGAGTAGACATTCAGAGCTATTAAATGGTTAAACAATCAATCTAACAGGGCAACACCTGGGCAGTAAGAAACACCTATCAGTCACATGTTCCAATATTTTGATCACTTAAAAAATGGGTTGGTTCAAACAAAAGGTCCCATATTCTAAATAAATATCAGGAAATGATATTCATTTATTGATCTCAAACACAAATGTATTTAGTGTACAGCAAAACAAAAGATTTGGCCTCGCCATTCCAATACTTTTGGAGGGGACTGTATATATCATGTTGTATTAATTTGCCTACTTTTGGTTGCCTGAAATAGAGCTAAAAGTAGAAGTAGTACCTAAAGGTTTCATCCACATAAATATTGAATTAAAGTTAACCTTCTGCTTTTTAACCTTACAGTCACTGTATCATTTCAAATCCAGTGTACTAGAATACATTCATAAGAACATTAATTGTTTGTCATTTCAATTTGGTACAGTATTCTCAAAATATTTTCACTTGTGCATGTATGTGTGTCAGTGTCAATGTCAGTGTCAATCCCGACCTCGTCAAAGTCAGCGATGATCTCATTTAACAGCCGTAAGCATTCAACTCCTTGATTGTTCATTTCAGTCTGAGAATAGAAATCAGCAAAGCCAGGAATAGAGGCAAACATCACCCCGACAGCATCATAGGACTGAGAATACAACTCCTGTAGAGAAATAAAGTCAAAAAGGACAAGAGAAGAGAGGGGTTAATCAAAAAAAAAAAGACAGGGGTGGGGAGCATAAAATATTTGGAATAGTAGTATGAAGAAGTGTGTACCGGTCTGAACCATGCGATATGCATATGTGCTTTCTGATACTCTAATATTTGGGTTAAATGTTTGATTTGGTCAATTACACTATATGGCCAAAAGTATGTGGACACCTGACCATCACACCCATATGTGGGTCTTCCACAAACTGTTACCACAAAGTTGGAAGCACACAATTGTCTAGAATGTCTCTGTATGCTTTAGCATTACAATTTTTGATGAACATGTTTCAGCCTAAAGAAGATTCTACCCATCACCTGACTTCTCACACGACTAACAGAGCAAGGCATATTTTAATTGACATGCATCTAAGGATTTTATTTGTACATACTATTTATTTAATTAAGACGATTAATTCTGTATTTGTGGCTTTTATTGTTTTATCATTTAATAGAATTTGTTTTTTAGGAGCAGTGGAGTATTTATCCCATAGGCATAGATGGTCATGGGCTGAAGGACATAGGATTGAGGAACTGGGGTGCATCCAACATTTATTTTATTTTATTTTATTTTATTTTGTTTTATTTTATTGTATTTTATTGTATTTTATTGGATTTGTATTGTATTGTATTTCGTTCTATTCTGTTCTATTCTATCTTATTTTATACACTGTACTGGTCAAACTGGCCACCAGAGGGAACTGATGCTCCATCAAATATTCAAACACTGCAACACCAAACACTCACATTAACGTACAATTTATGTAGCAAAAGCTATGACAGTAACTGGCTGTTTTGACAAAGCAGTGTATGATAAACTGCACCACCATCAGTGACCTTCGCACGTTTATGCTCTAGCTCTGTCTGTGTGTGAGTGTGTGTGCATGTGGGGTTCAGATCACATTTCTTTGCCAGTATGACAATAGCATTGAATCATTCAGCTGACAAAGGTGGAGTGACGTAAGTTACTCCATTAAAACACACACACACGATAAAAAATATATTCATTGTCCCTACTGAAGCATACTATAACAAGTCACCTGAACAATGGATGAGATAATTAATGAAACCTAACACACACAGCACAGACAGACACACACACACACACACACACACACACACACACACACACACACACACACAGGTCTGAAAGATGTATTTTTAATAAGACTCCAGTGCCATGTTGGCACCATTCACTGACAGCCAAACCTCCCACTAAGACAGACAAGTGGTTTAAAAGCACAGATACACAAAGCCAGACACATCTAATGTCACACACACATCACCCAACAACACACCAGAAAGACACTGTCACACAGTCAAGAACCAAGAAATTATGCATTAAAAAAGAGCCACATAAGACAATGAAAACAGAGATACTGACAGAGTTGGAGAGTTAGTGAGAGATTAGGGGAGGTAGAGATGAAGATGGTGATTGGAGATAATAGCAGTTATTCATCAAAAGTATGTAGAAATAGTTGCAGATTCGAGCACATGGAAGGGCATATGAACGACTATGCATCTTATGATTCATTAAGCTATCATACAACATCATACTGATCAGTGATTTTAGTACAATTGATGAATCAGCTTAAACTGCATGGAAACGTCTCATGCCTGCTAATCCCTTATTTACATCACATATGCATATGGCATGCCCCAATTTATCCTTTTCTAAACCTAATTTCATACATGAATCAATAATGTATTTATGAGTTACAAAATTAAACCAATGAAATGAAGGCATTCAGCTTTTCCACAGTTTCAGAAGAAGAAAGGATTGTGCAATACATCTGTCTTTTGCAATCCTTTGTTTATACCAAAATGAATGGTATCATAGATGTGAATATAAACACTTATGGAAGTGGGCTCTGCAAAATCACATAGAATCCCACACAAAATCACACAGAACGCATCTGCAAAATCACACAGAATCCCACACAAAATCACACAGAAAGCATCTCATCACTTGTGGGTAGTAATGTGGATTGGTTTTTATTCATTTTATTACTCAAATAGTTTGATTAAATTATAAATTTAGGTCAGGTGAGTTTCCATTCTGAGCAAATACGCCCTGATTTCGAATTCCAACCAATCATAAACACAATTCCAACCAGTCATAAACACAGTGAAAATGAGTTCTGATTCACTGCATGAGTTGTGTTTTAAATTGAGAAAATGTTTGTCTCATAGACTACTTACTCATTTGAGACCATGCTCAGTAATATTCAGCCCATCAAGTTGTCATGCAAACTACTGACATTATAGGCAATGTAGCATAAGGTAAAGTTTAATGAAAGCTTGATAAATATCACCAACCACCTAAGGTAAATAACTCAACAGAAAACCCAGCAATTAATAAGCATGCTTTGGCCAAAGAGATCGCACTTCCACAGTTTTTATGATCAAATTTGAATGATTTTGTCAATTAATAGTTGGAACCCTAAACAAAATAATGAAAGAAATGAATAAAATCATGTCTGGTATGTTATAGCGTTGACATGAAATAACGTAATAACTTAAAAAAAAATGTGTGATGATATCCAAACGTCTTTGAATAACCTGCTCAAGAGTTCACATCCAGGTCACTGCTTTGTGGTGCCTCTTGCATGTAAATTCAACTATTACTCAATTAAAGGACTTGTAACATCACTGCCAGGCTCAATCAAAAAGACAAACTCTGTTTTTCAGCAAATCACATCATGAACAAACCAACCACACACTCATGAGTCAGAACCTGGCCAAAGAACTCGTTAAGTTCTAAGGTTCCAAGAATACAAAGGTAGACCTTTACTTCCTGAGTCATGCTTTGTCAGGGCTAACATGTGGGACATAGACCAAGAAATAGTTCAGGTGTGGGTCAGTTATTGGACATCTTAAAAACCTCTGTGCCTCCACAATTACAAAACAAGCTCCTGACCTGCACACACTACTCCCCAGACTCAGGCCACACAGGGGTTCATAAAACCTACATGGTTTCTGCAACATCACTGCCAGCTGTACACAGTAACAGTGTTCATCCGGGACCACCGCTTGATTGCTAGTGCATCCTGGCCCAGAGCATTTGTCTCTGCCCAGTCCATGAACCCCATTGGAAAATGAATTGTGTGTCGGTTCGGCTCTTCTGTAGATGCTGTACATTAGCAAAACTACCTTGTTGCCAATTCCAGGTGATGGCACTGGACTGTTGAAAGACAGCATGACCGCTAATTTGACTGCATCACCCTAAAAATTAGGCAGCCAGGCTGCTTGTGATTTTGTTCCCCCTTGATGGTTCATATATATAACCCAGTTATGTTGTTGTTTGCACTAGTATGTGTGACCTCTTCCTGAAACTGCTGCAGTCCTAGCCACACAGCTTTTATTTTGATACACATTTTCCCACCTTGCTTTTACTTTCAAGTTTTTCTACACATCCCCCTGCCTTGCAGTCTGTGGTGCAACATTCCCAGTTTTCACTCCTGGAGTTGTAAATAATAGTCAGCCAGATGTAGAAAGTCTAATGGGTGATGTGCGGCCATATGCAATTTCATGATTGAGACAGCTCTGTCTTCTATCAAGAAGGCTCATAAACCTCATGCCATTGAACAATATGCAAAGTAGTTGAGTGACTCTTTTCATGATTGACCTTTTGTGCTAACACCTCCACAGGACATTTGATCAGGAGATCATGATATTTGTCTGGCTCATCCTCATCATGGGGCCCGCTGTCCAGATGCACAGGGAGTATGCACAGATCACGGCATTGCAGGGGTTCTAATGTGACTTGAACACACTTTATGAACACCCTGGGTAAAGCTATCCAAAAGGGGAGGGCAGTTGTTCTAAGAAGACATTTAGGCTTCTTAGATCCAGTATGTGGTGATTTGTTTGACACCATATGACACTATGATATGGTCACTGCCATACTCTTCACTGAGGTCTGTTTCACTGTGTTGCATTTCACCGGGGGGTGAAAACTTTTTGAATTTGAAGATCAGGGTAAATTTAATTTATTTTGTCTTCTGGGAAACATGTAACTATCTTCTGTAGGCTCTGAAGGGCAGTACTAAATGAAAAAATACGATATTTAGGTAAAATTATAAAAATGTAGACATCTCCATTCTGTTCAAAAGTTTTCACCCCCCGGCTCTTAATGCATGGTTTTTCCTTCTGGAGCATCTGTGAGCGTTTGAACCTTCTGTAATAGTTGCATATGAGTCCCTCAGTTGTCCTTAGTGTGAAAAGATGGATCTCAAAATCATACAGTCATTGTTGGAAAGGGTTCAAATACACAAAAAATGCTGGAAAATCAAAGAATTTGTGGGACCTGAAGGATTTTTCTGAAGAACAGCGGGCAGTTTAACTGTTCAGGACAAACAAGGGACTCATGAACAACTATCAGTAAACAAAAAAACACAGCTGTGGATCATTCAGGTAACAACACAGTATTAAGAATCAAGGGGATGTAAACTTTTGAACGGGGTCATTTTTATAAATTCAACTATTATTTTCTCTTGTGGACTTTATGTAAACATCTTTTATGTGAAATATCTTATTCAGGTCAGCACTAAATAAACAATAACACGCATTTTGTATGATCCCTCTTATTTTGGTAAAATAATAAACATTTTGCAGATTCTGAAAGGGGGATGTAAACTTTTGACCTCAACTGTATGTCAGAACAAGACAAAAATAACTTTATACGTTTGACTTTCATTTTTGCTCATTAAACAAGCAGGCAGGAACTACGTTGTAAGTGGGGGATTGAATTAACTTCAGATCATATGATTAGTACGAGGAATCATTCAACAACATTGGATTTGTTGCTTTATCATGTCATAGCTAATTTGCAGTTAGAGTGGAGTGGGTTGCAAGTTCAACGATGCCACAGCCATCCGTAGCCAGGAGTCCAAGAGAGCAAAATTAGTTGTGCTCTCAGGAAAGAGGGGTGGCATCACAGTGTCACTAGCCAATCATAGGTGTTTGTGAGCTCATGCATGTGGAAGAGGGCAGGTAGCACTTTCCTCAGAGTGTGTTACGCTGCCCCCTGATGCTGTATGAGCAGCTGTTTGGAAAGATGCGGTCAGCTGGCTTCACGTGCCTCGGAGGAAGCATGTGGTAGGCTTCGTCTGTGAGATTTCTGAACCCATTATGTCTATAGTTATGGGTATTATCTCATTATGAGCCAGAACTAATTTTGTCTCATTCTAGGAATATAATCCACATCGGGTATAGCATCATACGCTTTCTGAAGCCATGTGTCAAGACTTTTATATTCGGTTGCATGCTGTGCAGATTTATGTGCAGCACTTCATTAACCTGTAATACAAGTGAGGACATGCTAGAATGTTCTTCATAGATGACAGCTCTGACTTTAACACCATAGTCTCCTGCAAGTGGGTCACTAAACTGCAGAATCTGGGCCTTAATGTATCCACCTGTAATTGAATCCTGGACTTTTTAACTAACTGTCCCTAGTCAGTCAGGCTTAAATTTCTTCTACACAAAGATTTTAATATCAGGCTACTGTATATACTGTATGTGCCAAACATATTACTGACAATAAATACATAAAAATAATTGTGGAACTTTAAATTATAAAAATATGATATCTATAATATTATGATCTCCACATGACTGGCTATGATTAAGAAAGCATCATAATTTATACACTCACAGTTTGCAAGTGCAATCACATACATTGTGTGGGCAGTTATTGGACATGATGGATGATTGACTAAGAGTTACTAAAAGTAATTGCGTGATTAATGTCACATATAACGTAGGGGAATGAATCAAAATTTAAATGAAGCTTTTGTGTCTGTTATTTGTTATTTGTGTCTGTTAATATCCATGACGAACTGAGATCTCAGAATCTTTGGAAAAAAGAATGGCAAGAATGCCGTTTTAAAGACCTTTGTCAGCCCTTGTGTGCAGTGTATAGGTGTGTGTCAGGACCTCATTGTCTCTGTCCTTCTCCAGAAAGTGGCGGGCAACATGGCTGGGCAGAATGTTGCGCAGCATATTCTCATTATGCTCCCTCAGCTCCCGCATTTCGTTGATCTCCTCCTTCGCCTGCACTCGCCACAGAAAGTCCAACCTCGCTGTGTATTCCAGCTATGAAGAGAAACAAAGAAAGGCAGAGAGAAAGTGGGAGGAGCAAGTGAGACAAGGGTGTATATCAAAGCTCTTTGTCTGATGTGTGAGCAATACATATATCTTTGCAAACATTAAGATCCAGATATAGCTGGAGGTTCTAAATATGAGTAAAAACGTTAACACTGATGCTCCCATACTGACAAATCTGAGGATGGTATAAGCTCTGTGTGTGTGTGTGTGTGTTTGTGTGTAAAAGTGAATGTATGGTATGGGAAACATTATTTGTGAAGTAAGTAAATCAATGCTGAAAGCATGCCTGTATGATTTTCACATAGTGCAGATATATACTGCAAATCAGAAATGTGCGTCACTGGTAATTTGTTTTCCCCCAAAAGATCTGAGAAAACGAAGAAAAATGGGACTACCTTTTCCCATGCCTGAATATTTCAGGCTAGTTTCAAGTCTTTTTGTGTGGTTTATTGGATTGTAGTTGGGGTGGGAATTTTGGGAACCCTCCCCATGAGCTTTGGTGAGAGATGGTTTTTAAAATTCAAAATTAAAGTTAAAAACCTCATGCTCGTGTGACTTTTTTTTCTTTTTAACTCTGGTGGGATCACAGTCTTGAAGCTTGAAGAGTTCCAAAATAAATAAAACAAACAAACAAATAAATGAATAAAAAAAACAAAAAAACAAAAAAAAAAACAGGATACTCTGTATTTGTATTCTTTAGGATGCATGATCTGTTAAATCTGAATAATGTATTCATATACAGTTACAGCCCTAATGTACGTGTATGTGTGTGTTTTAAAGACAACCGCATACAAGCCATTTGTTCTCTCTCGCTCTCTCTCTCTCTCTCTCTCTTTTGCACTCTTGTGGCTGAATGTCCTCACAACCACACTCCAAAATCAAGCAGCAAAGTGGGAATAACTCAGTGTTAATGTTAATTTCTAGATATATCAGCGTTTTTTACTCTTCTATGAGAGTCATGATTTCTTATGCAGATTTTTATATTTAGAACTTCACATAGACTGCATCATGGTGGGAGGCCTGTATGATGTCAGCCTGCACCCATACTCTGGAAATGTATGGTATATATATATGTATATTGGATGGTATAATATATATATTAGAAAAATCTTTCAAAAAATGATATCAGCAAGAATATTTATTTAGTTGAGACAGATCTTGGATTTAGTTGAGACATTCTGGATTAGTTATTTATCCAGGAACAGTATAGAGCATCACAAGTTAAATACATTTTAATGAAGCTTAAACACTCTGATTTAAGACAGAATTTCATCACAAAAAAGCTAAATAAATGTTGTGATGAAATAAATGTAGAAATAGTAACTCCAATAATTATAACCTTCATATTAATGTCAAGTCAACAATGCAAATAAAGAGAAAATTATTTTTAAGTGATATTGATTGTTTCAGGAGTCCAACTGAGAGATGTATTACAGAGAGTGTGGGAGAGAGAGAGAGGGAGAGACAGCTGATTAAGATGAAGCAAGAGATGAGTGACAGAGTATAACTGTAAATCTAACAGACTTTGTTGTTTTTAACATATTTATATTAAATGTATAGTTTATATAGTTTATATCCTATATATTATATCTGAAATATATATTAAACATACTACAATATCACCCCTAAAACATCTTCCTGAAGCCAAAATCTCACACTTCACCCAAACACACAGCACCAAAAATATTGCAGCAAACCTAAGACGCTCTAGCTAAACACTGCACTAAACTCCATAATACTGCACTATATCTAAGCAGAGAAGTTTGCTCTGTTCTGCTCATCAAAACAACACAGAATGGCTGGAAATGTAAATTAATTTACTCATAAATGACAGTTTAATGCTGGAGTTGTCAAAATGGATTAAAACCAAAGTGAGCTGTTGTTCTTTCTCCTACCAGCAGAGCATACAGAAATGCATCCAAATAACACACCATGCCCAAAAACACTGCATCAATCCCAAACACTGCATTCAGTGCAAAATAACACACTATGCCCAAAAACACTGCACCAATCCCAAACACTGCATTCAATCCAAAATATCACACCATGCCCAAAAACACTGCACCAATCCCAAACACTGCATTCAGTCCAAAATAACACACCATGCCCAAAAACACTGCACCAATCCCAAACACTGCATTCAGTCCAAAATAACACACCATGCCCAAACACTGCATCAATCCCAAACACTGCATTCAATCCAGAATAACACACAATGCCCAAACACTGCACCAATCACAAACACTGCATTCAGTCCAAAATAACACACCATGCCCAAACACTGCATCAATCCCAAACACTGCATTCAGTGCAAAATAACACACCATGCCCAAACACTGCATCAATCCCAAACACTGCATTCAGTGCAAAATAACACACCATGCCCAAACACTGCATCAATCCCAAACACTGCATTCAGTGCAAAATAACACACCATGCCCAAACATTGCATCAATCCCAAACACTGCATTCAGTGCAAAATAACACACAATGCCCAAACACTGCACCAATCCCAAACACTGCATTCAGTGCAAAATAACACACCATGCCCAAACACTGCACCAATCCCAAACACTGCAATCAATCCAGAATAACACACCATGCCCAAAAACACTGCACCAATCCCAAACACTGCATTCAGTCCAGAATAACACACCATGCCCAAAAACACTGCACCAATCCCAAACACTGCATTCAATCCAAAATATCACACCATGCCCAAACACTGCATCAATCCCAAACACTGCATTCAATCCAGAATAACACACAATGCCCAAACACTGCACCAATCCCAAACACTGCATTCAATCCAAAATAACACACCATGCCCAAACACTGCACCAATCCCAAACACAGCATTCAGTCCAAAATAACACACCATGCCCAAACACTGCATCAATCCCAAACACTGCATTCAGTCCAAAATAACACACCATGCCCAAACACTGCATCAATCCCAAACACTGCATTCAGTCCAAAATAACACACCATGCCCAAACACTGCATCAATCCCAAACACTGCATTCAGTCCAAAATAACACGCCATGCCCAAACACTGCATCAATCCCAAATACTGCATTCAATCCAGAATAACACACTATGCCCAAACACTGCACCAATCCCAAACACTGCATTCAGTCCAAAATAACACACCATGCCCAAACACTGCATCAATCCCAAACACTGCATTCAGTCCAAAATAACACACCATGCCCAAACACTGCACCAATCCCAAACACTGCATTCAGTCCAAAATAACACACCATGCCCAAACAATGCATCAATCCCAAACACTGCATTCAATCCAGAATAACACACCATGCCCAAACACTGCATCAATCCCAAACACTGCATTCAGTGCAAAATAACACGCCATGCCCAAACACTGCATCAATCCCAAACACTGCATTCAGTGCAAAATAACACACCATGCCCAAACACTGCATCAATCCCAAACACTGCATTCAGTGCAAAATAACACACCATGCCCAAACATTGCATCAATCCCAAACACTGCATTCAGTGCAAAATAACACACCACGTCCAAAAACACTGCACTAATCAAAAACACTAAATTCAATCTAAAATACCACACGATGCCCAAAACACTGCACTAAACACAAACACTACATTCAGTGCAAAATAACACACCATGCCCAAACACTGCATCAATCCCAAACACTGCATTCAATCCAGAATAACACACCATGCTCAAACACTGCACTAAACCTTAACCATACCAAAGTATACTCCAGATCAGCACAAGTGCAAGCCTTATACATTCTTACATTTGGTAGATCTTAAGTGTTCTCATTATGGTGTTATTATTATTATTATTATAATCAGTCGTTTAGCTTATATCATGGACTGCAGTGGTGCAGTGTTTAACTCTGCAAGCCTTTCATTTTGAAACATTCGTTAATTATTCAGTTGAATTAAGGGTCTTGTTTGCACGCAGTACAGAATGTAACAGAATCTGTCACTTTGAGTCTCAGTCAGAATCTGCAACATTTCCTGTTCTGGGTTTAAACCAAGGTCATAGATTCCTCCACAACAACAAAATGCTTACTTCGTTGTTAAGTCATTTAAACCTTTATTTAAAAAAGACAAGAATAACAGTGATTAAATGTAAAATATGCCAATAGAATAAGAGCATCCAGTGAGAAAGTTTTTGGGGTTTATCTGTGATTATATGTGAAGGCTGTCTTTCCCAGCTTGGGATGAGTGCAACCTGCTGTAGGCATTAAGCTTCCAACGTATCAGAGAGGTGATACATAAAAGCTATTTATGGAGAATGGGTTTAATAATAAACAAACAAAAAAAAGAAAGAACCAACTGTGATCCCATCTAACACTGAGAATCTCTCTCACCTTTCTAAAACACAATCATCAGTAGTATATTTATCCTGAAAGGTAAAGGATGAACAGCAATGAGAGGTTCAAGCATAAAAGGACACAGTCTGTATGTAAATTACAATTCCAATTGCAATTTTTTTTCTACAGCATTTTTCTGTAGAACATTAGATACCCGGTGAAAAACAGTTTGCTAAAGTACACTGAACTTGATTATGCTACAGCATACTTTGGTGTTCTTGCAGCCATACTAACGATCCATACATTTAAGGTGTGCTATTCAAAGTGTGAACTATTTTTGTTCTTAATATATTTTAAATGCTCAAAAACAGTATTAAAGTCTAACCTTAATGCCATCACCGTGTACTTAACCAGGCTATAATTGAACTACTGTATTTCTAGTATAGTCAGTTTTAAATATTCTTTACTATATGATTTTAATGATGATGCACATATGCAGTATTTTGTGTGGAACTAAAACATATTTTATATGTATTACAAATACATGACTACTGCACTTGCACTAACTGCTCATTTCTGATTTAAAAGATGCAGTAGATTGACTCACTAACTCACGAGGTGGAGATGTCCCAGTTCAATATGTAAGTGATCAACGCAAAGCAAATCATTACACTGCATTCCTTATGTCACCTTTTTTGTGTCACCTGAAAAATAACGTGGCTTGCCCCAAAATGCCTACTCTGGTGTTTTAGAAAGCTCCATCTTTTTTAAGGTTGACAGAAAATAAATCAACAAATATTCCACAGTTCAATACATTCAACTGAAGTTCAGTCTGAATGCCTCAGACCTGCAGGCAGAATTAGCAGAAGACACACGTGCACATGTGCAAACAGTTACAGTACATATATACCCCCACATGAGCACATACACAACATGCACATTGCATGAGGTTTGCAGAAACACCATGACAATGTAAAGACAGCACTGAGGAGAAGGAAGGCAATTAGCAGAGTAAGGCGTGCAACTGTTCTTAAACCTTACGCAATGATACTATTTCTAGAAAAAGTACCAGCAGTGAGAACTATACCTCTCTTCCCTCTTAAACAGTCAGTTTCTTGCCTCAGCCTTTCTTTGGCTTTCTCCCTCTCTCTTTCATCTTCTCTCTCTCTTCAACCCTGTTCCCCTCCCTGCTACTAGTTTATTGCTGTTTCATTACCCTGCAGGTCTCATATTGATCACTGGTATCAAATATAGTAATTCACTAGAGTGAACTTAAAAAGCATCCTGTTTGTCCCGTTTCTCTCCAAGACACACACACACACACCCCACACACACACACCCCACACACATAGTCCATTACAACACAGTCCATTACAACACAAGACCTTACAAAGACAAACAAACACAAGTGTGGACAAAAAGCTAAAGAAACAGAAATTCTGAGTGCAAGTCTCTCTGTGTGTGTGTCTCTGCACATATTTAGCTCTTTGTGGGGACCAGATGGCCTCATGATAATAGGAATATATGACAATATTGGCATTTTAGGCACATTTGGTTGGCTCACATTAAGAAAAGTGTTTTTTACATGTTTCTTTTTAGGCACTGAAGTTAGGTTTAAGGTTAAAGGTTCTCTACAGTAATACACAAGTCAATGGAAAGACCTCACAACTATAGTAGTTGTGTGTGTGTGTGTGTGTGTGTATTCTCTCACCTGTTGTCCGTGATAAAATACGGCTAAAAGGAACATTGCCATCAGCAGTAAAGATGTTCTCTTGGTTCCCAGGAAACATTCGCTGTTGTCGGGGTAACAGGATAAAGAAAGTCATCAGTTGGATTTATTGGATTCTAAAGGGCAGAGATTCTAACACTAGAAGTGTGTACGTGTGTGTGTTTAGGTTTAGGTAATTTTTGTTGAGATTTATAACTATTAAGTCATTATTTCTGTTTAATGTGTATGTCTTTGTGTGTGTGTGTGTGTGTGTGTGTGTGTGCGTGTGTACTGACCTCTGGTTGGTGAAGCCATCGTATTCGGTGATGGTGTCATATCGGGTGAACAGTGAGTGATAGAAAGCTTCAGTCAGTAGTGAGTAGATGGCGATCATTAGCAGCAGGATGGCCAGTTTCAGGACAGAGTTTAAGCGCAGGAACACAGCACACGTCACCATGGCCAACACGCCCGTAAACACGAAGTACTGGACAAAATAAACTCTAATAGGTTAATATGTAAGTGTGGCTGCAAAGTCAGAATAACATTAACAATAAACACGTGTCCATAGACACAAATATACAAAAAAACATCAATGAAAAGCACCTCATACTGTGCACCAGCTTAAATAATCTTACAGTTAATGGTTTAGGATTTCTCAGGAATCATTTTAATAGCACTCAATTTCTTATGACTGCATAATCTTAGAACACTTTTACTCTGTAGTCATTAATCTGGTTGCACTGTCTGCTATCCAATTACCTAAAGGATGCTACGTAATACTTAATTATCCATCCTGATATCTTTAAATAGCTACACCATTGTGTTCCTGACATTTCGGTCTCTTCATTGAATAAGCCACAGGAAGAACAAACCTCTGGGTAAAGACAGCCGGGAATTGAAGCTGAAGCATCGAATGTGCCGTTCCTGAATACATCCCAAATTGATTTATCAACATTACACCATAACTAGAGAGAAACAGAAATGATATATGTATTACAAAGACCTTCATATGAAATGCTACATTTTATATGTAAATTATTCACTACAATATGCCAAGCAACATGTCAGACAACATCTATACAAGATGGAAGCATTCATTTATATTATATACAATTAGTATTTGTATAAATACACAACCAGTAATCAAATATATATATATATATATATATATATATATATATATATATATATATATATATATATATATATATTGTTCATGCAGTGCAATATTGTCTTTTTAATTGGATATGAATAGGGATGAAACTCAAAAAAACTCCCCAGATGGCAGGCGTGTGTGCACTTGTGAAATGGAAGAAATGCTACATATACTAAAATCAATACTTATTTCATATTTACACAAGTTCAGTGGCTAGTGAATTTCTTTTACATCACATTGCTACCATCACATAAAAAATGACATGAAAGGGTATGAAGTAGAACATGCTGTGTAACCTGTAGTATACCACAAACCTTAACTCATTATTGTTATAGACTCCATGTCTAATGTATAGCAGACTCTATGTCTAATGTATCTAAAGTATATAGTGTGTGTGTGTGTGTGTGTGTATTATACTCACAATATTGATAATGGCTGCCAGGAAGTTGATGAGGATGGAGAGGAGGATGATAACGTTTCGCGCTGTGTACGTCTCATTCACCCAGCAGCACGCCTTACGCAAAACTAACGGCAGACACTTGTAGTCTTCTGCCGTCGTCACGACAACCAGACAGCAGTGCAGTAAGATAAGTACAGAAAACTGGATCACCATGGTCAGCATCCTACAGACATCACCAACACACCCAGAGTTATGGTTAAAAACTTCTGCACAGTGCTTTAGAGAAAAAGTGTGGAATATAGATTAAGTAAACTTATTTTCATGAACACTATACCTTTAAATATCTTATAAAAAAACTGTGCCTGCAGAGTGGGTACTGTTTCTGTGTTGAAAACTTTACCTTGCTGAAATATTCTATAAAGTATATATTTTGTGTTGGAGCAAGGGTTTAACAAATTATGCTTTCAAAATGTGTTTGAAAGCTTGTTATTAATATTAGCAGTATTAATAGCAATACATTTTTAAGGATGAAAGTGGTGTTCAGGCTTACGTCTACACGCTAGACTCCAAGTCCAGTAATGGCTACAATTAAACTTAAAAACTCCAAAAACTAAAAAAAGAAAAAAGAATTCTGTTGTTTGTGCTAATTTGATGTTGGTTTTATGATTTGATTATTACAATTCCATATGTAATATTAATCAGTACACCAAGAGGATTTCACAGCCCTTACATTTAATACAATACTAAACGTATAATTTGGAGTATTTATACATTTTAAAATACAGTCAAAAAATGCAAATTTTGTATTTGATTTGTAATACAGCCTATCCTTTAATATGCAAGTTCCAGACCCTGGTCCATGAGTACCCCCTGTCCTGCACATATTAATGCCTCAAGGTGTGTTAGTGTTTTTTATCAATATTCAGAACTGTATCAACTTTGAACAAGATGCTTTTATTAATTAAAGAGAGAGGTAGAGAGAGAGAGAGAGAGAGAGAGAGAGAGAATAATTGTGTTATGTACAATTATATGGTTTGTACTGTTTAGTACGCTATAGTATATAATTTACTTTATTGTAAAGTTCATATTATCGTATATTGAACCTGTTCTGCACAAGCACATGAAGTTTTTTTTAAGTATATAAAGGTATTTGTAAATGAAGTTATACACTGTAATTACTTGACATCATATAACATAACATCATATAACATCATGACTCTTAATGTCTAATGGTTTAACTAATGAAGTAATTGAAGACCACATCTATAAGATTACAAAAATTATTAAAGCATGACTTCAATGTGCTAAAGTTAATTAATATTATACATGATGTGACTGTAACATTCCAAGTACAAATTAGTTTGTATAAGCTTGGTGAAAATGATATAAGGTACTACTGCATTTCAGTGTTTGTGTTTTACCTTGCAGATGGCATTAGGCTCTGGATTGCTGTGATGAAGAGGAGCACAATAAAGGCACATACCAGATTAGATTTAAACACCTCATCCCTCATCTGGGAGTACTGTGGGAAACACACACACACACACACACACACACGCACACGGTTACAAGAATGGATATTCACATAGAAGCTCATATAGTCAAACCTCATCACTGCGCAGATACAAGAGAGTGGATGTGTGAGTCTATCACACATATATACTACACACACACACACATACACAGAGGCACACACTCTTCTGTGAGAAGAATATGTGATGTCAGAGTTGGAGGCAAGGCAGAACAAACCAATCAACTGCAGAGTAGGCCACACACAGCAGGGGGCAGCTCAAGGTCAACTCAGGTAAAGACAGTACAAGCAAAACATAATGTGATGGGGGGAAAACAATGACAATTGGCTCATGAGTAAACAAAGGGCAGATCAGTTAATCAAAAGTCAACCATCACTGGCCAACAGAGATTATCCCTTTCAGTCACGGCTCTAGAGATGCACATTTTATCAGTGCTGTTTGTATCCAAACTTCTGGATCTGAATTCTAGAGAGATGCCGATATGCTTTTCCTATAAACAGACCAGACATGTTTGTATGTGTATGCACATCTTGGCGTGTGTTATGCATCAGGGTGTGTGATTGGAAATATCCTACCACACAACAGCCTTTTGCTTACTTATGAGAAAATGAATTTCTATTAAAAAAAAAAAGATGGGGGAAAGAAACAGAAAAAATGCAGCACTGGGAGAAAAGCAGGGATGATGGAGTTCAGGCGATGATGCTGATGATGATGAGCTGGGGCAGCTGGCTACCTTGTGCTCCAGGACGGCTTCTCTAAACGTGAGAGAGAAAGGGATGATGTGCTGTCGTCGGAGTTTGTCTCCGCTGCGCAGTGCGATGGTGCTCTGCATGCGCGCGTTAATTTCCTGCGAGCCAGCGCGCACATGCAGCGCCTGGGCCAGATGGTTGGGGAGCAGGTTTATGGAGTGACGAGTGAGAGCAGCCAACGTCTACAGAGGGAAAGCACATGCAGCCTCCATGAGTGTGCGGGAGAGGGGGTGTTTGTCAGGGTATATATGTGTACATGCGTGGTTTGTCTGTCCATTTGAATGTCTATGTCTGTGTGTTTGTGTGTTCACAAGCTAATAAAGCAAGGGAAATGACTCATCAGTCTTGTTTCTTAGAAAGACAACAAAAATACCTTGACTAGTTTTGGATGAGCTCAAGTTGACTGGAATGAAAAGAAGCAATTTCCTGAGAAAGAAGATGTGTGGGAGCTTTCTGAAAGTAACTGGGTCACTGACAGAGGTGACATATATTAGAGCAATAGCAGGAATTTTTATCCTTGTTCCTAGAAATATACTTGGCACAATTAAATTCCTGTTCCTGAAATTGATCTGATGTATAATTTACACTAGTTCCTCACAGGGCTCACTAAGCTGGTCTATTCAGAAAAGGTCTTATAGGAGCGGGATTATAGTGACTAACTCGCTAACGCATTAGACTGGTTGCACCAGCAGGACTTACGCCTGGTCATGAGGTGAGTTAGTTCTAAATTTATAGAAGTAAATTTTAGACTGCTGCACAAACTGATCATTGATTTTCATTAACACTGGGCATAAAATTTACAGCTAGCTGGCAGGAAGCATAACATCAAATTCAGAACTATTTCTATGATAATTCATTTACATTGCTCATTCTTTTAGACAGGAGAAAATTAGCTATTAGGGATCAAAATGATCTTTTCCATTTCAAATTATTTACCAACAATATTACCATAAATACATATTTTTTTGGGAGGGACACTCTCACTGGTTACATTATTATTATTATTATTTTAAAGTTTACATGTCTTTTCTCTCACAGTTCAAATGGGCTTTCCATTTTTCCTTACATGTACTATGCTAGACTCTTCTCCTGAATCTGCAATATTCCATACTTTTATGTTAATATATTGCAGATTGTTAACATATATGTGGACTGTTTTATTACTGTTTATAATTATTCAGTGGTATGTAGCCGTCAATGTGTCTTTGTGGCAACTTGATAATATTGATATTAGACAGTTTTAGAATCAAGTGTAAGACAAATATATGCCGTCTGCTACAATTTTCTAACAAAATTAAAAGTTGCAAACATTTCTTCATTCACCTATACCTATTTCCTATTTAGTTTTTTTTTAATTCAGGGTCAACCAGTTTGGGGTGTGTCATAATTTCTCTATCTCTCTCTCTATCTCAACTAAGCCAATATGATCTCTCCTTTGGCAAAACAATGAACAATGAACAATGATGCACCTGATTATTGTGTCTGTGTGGTGGTAATGACACAAGTTTTTGTCCCCTGTGGGCATCCATAGGAAGCCTTTTTCACAGGTTCTCTCTTTAGATGATGCATACATAGGAACAAAAACTTACTGACAGAGGGAGAAAAGCTGAATTAAAAGCAGAAGGGACTACTGCAAAGAAACATCTTAATTTGCCAACCACCTGAAACAGTTGACAGAGTCTCTCTCTCTCTCTCTCTCTCTCTCTCTCTCTCTCTGATTATGGGTAGTGTATAACAGTTCTGTATGTGTGGCTATTGAAATGTCAGCATATGAAAAAGATTTAGAAGGTTAAAAATTCATTAAAGGCACATGACTAAGAAAAATGATGGCACATTTCTCTCTCTCTCTCTCTCTCTCTCTCTCTCTCTCTCTCTCATCCACACCATACACACATACACACACACGAATATATTCATGCTATCCTAAAGACGAGCGAAACCCCAGGCTCAATCCCTGCAGCTATGGTCCTGACTCACATGACAGAGAGGACAGAGTTCTACACAAGTAATGCTCAGATGATTCCTGCACACACAGAATCTCTTACACTTGGTTCATTGTGTGGTATAGTTGTGTGTAATCAAAGTTCTGTAAACTGATGTGCGTCACTGCTGTAGGATTAGGTCCTGTTAATCTGCTGATAGCTGCTGGGATTTGCAATAGGATAATTCTAGTTTATGACCCCTGTCTCAGGCTAGAAACACCCCCCACCCCCCGCGCTTCATATGGACACTGCTCTCAATGCTCAATAGTTCACCTAGCAGCAGTAGGCATGTCTGGAACAGGTGATTTTAGAATTCTCGCACTGGGTGTAGAATGAAAATGCAATATCATACATGCTACTCTCAGTTAGGGGCAGGTTCAAATTTGATTCCAGGTCTCAGCCCAACCATATGAGCTTACAGGAGAAGTGAACAATTGTTCTCCAGACCAAGGGTGGGACATAAATATATAAAAATGTATTATTGATTTAGATCTATTTATATATCTAAACATAATATGTAATATCAATATTTTAACTCTATTTAATTCCACTCATGTTTAATCAAGAGTGTTAAGACTGATGTCAAGCATGTGGACAAAATTTGCACACACACACACACACTCCAGGATAGTTTATTTACTACAATATTGTGTCTACAGTTTGGTATATCCTATATAGTGTATCTAAAGCAGTGTGTGTGTGTGTGTGTGTGTGTGTGTGGGTTTGGATGACAGCACGCATTATTTGATCCACTCACACACCAGCACACCAAAATAGACTGATCTTATGATACATACATAAATACACATATGCATACAGTGTGGCCAAGATGATGAGGAAGATAAGAGGAGGAAAAGCACAAGAAAGATAAATTGATAAAAACAGCACAGCAGCTGTTGAAAAAGGTGAAGGTTAAAGAGAGAAAAAGAGGGTGGGAGACAGCGTGATAGAGTGACTATGGGAAAGGAATCCTGTTACTACCTTACAGACATTCTTGTTGCCATGGAGACCATTACCAGAATATCTTTCTGTCTCTCTCTCTGTCTCTCTGTCTCTCTCTCTCCCTCACACACACACACACACACATGCTTGCACACATGCTGTCTTACCACTTCAGTGCATACACAGTCCATCAGATTTTTAACACACAGATGTAGTCTACTGTAGGGTAATAAACTGCACACAAACACAGACCAAGTCTTCTACATTAAATGAGGACACACACACACACACACATACACACACACCCACACACACACAAGGGGAGGGATTTGTGTTGTGCTAGAGCATGATTGGGCAATGTTAGCATTGTGGTAAGATCTCTTTGAAGTGTTAAGCTGTTCTTCAGAGCTGACTGCATGACAAAAACAACAAAAGTGCCGCGCTAATCAAAGACTACATTCCCCTATGTTAACCAAATCTCCATCAAATCTCCATAGCAACAGCCCGGTAGTTCAGCCAACGACAAACAAGAGTTCTTCATTACAAGCAGCAGCTCACATACCAAGAACGTTCTAATCAACTGCTCCTCATAAAACCTTCTACACCATTCATCTGCACCATCTAGAACCTCCTGCATTCATTTTAGTCTTTCTATAATGTGTCTGACCAACACCTAAAACTTTATCTTAAACTATCTTGCACTATCTTCAACCCTTTGTAGAAGTGTTTTTATCCAGGAGGAGATAGTAACCACAATACTAATGAAAATGGATGTATGACTACTTCATCAGCTTGTACAGTACAACGTATTACACAATACACCATCCACGATCCTTCTGTAACACTGAACTGTACCATCTAGAACCAGTGGCAGAACTCTCTTACTATGTAAGCATTACATTTGGGCGCTGCATTGCCTTTCCAAATTATTTATTTGCATGTGCATATTCTCACAGCCTTAATATTTCTCGAACAGTCAGTAACCTGGTAGCCCTGTTATAGCCAGTGTACTGTCTACACCTATGTAACATGACCCAACACTATCATAGAAAAGCAGAAAACCAGCAAGCATTTAGCACATAAATGCACCTACTATCAATTAGCCTTTTAAAGAACACAATATTATTAAACTGTCTAGCTACCTAATTTATTTAGGATAGGAAAATGATACTTGCTATAATACTATAATGTTATAGTGTTGATCAAGCAATCAGTGACATTGCTAATCAAATAGTGGCAATGAAACACACTACAACAAGATAGTTGATATAAACTGTAGCTGTTAGCCAAGTAATTAATAAGTACTAAACCATTACTCTTTGCTAAACTAGTCATGATTGTTTATCACTAACCAGCCAGAGTTAGTAATCAAGGAAGGAGGCGAGATACCAGAAGGACCAGATGTTTAAAAAAAAAAAAAAAAACCAAAAAACTTTTCCAATCATGGGAGCTTTGCCCTGTCCAATTCTTTCTCTTTCCTCTAACTTTGCTCTTGGCTCCACTTTTATGTTTATGATAAAGGTTCACTATAAAACTCTGATACTTTTGCTAAGTATCCTGGCAGAATTATAGAACAACAAGATGTAATTGGACCATCCATTAGCAACATCTAAACCATGTGATGAAATACAGTGTGTCCTATTGTATGTAATGTTTCCCAGATTCAAAATTGGGGAAACCATGGATTACCTTTCAAACTGCAGAATGCAAAATAATGCAACATTTTCAGGAGGAAAAATCTGTTGAATGTAAAGTTGTAATGCATTAGTTATAACAGAAAAGTAAATTGTAATAATGAAGTAGATTTATTTGCCTTTCACTGTCTGCTTCTAAAGGCAGAAGGAACAAGATAGACTGGTTAAATGGATAAAATAGTGTTTTCGTGGAGATTAAAATAGTGCTGTTAGCCACAGTTCAGAGTAAACAATTTGCCACCTGGATCATGAGCCTCAGTGCAAATGCACCAGCTGCACCACAGTAGCTCTTCCCCTGTCTAGAACACATTGCAGCTTGACTGTTGTGCACCATCCAATTATAACACTACTCTAGACTGTCTGTCTTTCACAACCCACCAGCAATACACCATAAACGGTAGAATTTTCTACAATACTGCTATAAATGCAACAATGAACTATTCTACATTTCACACATCACATCACTTTTCTTCATCATACCATTTTCTTTGAGATATTTCAAAATACTGTACTGTATAACTGTGCAAGTTACAGAAAGCACTTAGTCTATGGAAGAAGCCAGTGTTTTACATAAACACTACACTTTCATATTGAATTCAAAAACAAAACACTAAATGAATAGGCTTCCAGTCATCGGAGTGGTTCCACAATATGACTGGGCTTTATTCTTCTGCTGAAGGGTGAGTGCAACCTCAGTGTAAACACAAAAGATTTATAGTGCCGTATATTATACGAAAGGCAACTCAAAACAGAAACCCATGAAAAATACTTAAAATGCTGAACATTTGTGCAGTTTGTACAGTCTACACTGTACAGAATTGTGGTCAGGTAATATGCAAAGACTGTAACTGTAATGCAGATAACCTGGTTTTATTAATGTTTATGAAATATATCATATTCGATTCAGCCTTAAGATTTCTAAGTGATTATGACAGATTTGATGTTCAGAATTATTTCAGTCCAAAGCCATAGCCTGAACTATCAGTTCTTTTCCATCCAAACCAAAAGTATTTAGGTTAAATTAGACTCTACTCAAAAAGGACTCTGCTTTATGGAATTCTGAGTCCTTAAATAGACCGAAAGAAAACTTTCTCACAAGTTCTAAATGTCTGCAAAAGCTTGAACGAGGTCTGGCACAAAACATGTTTATCCACCTACATCACCTTACACCTAAGCTTGAAAAGCATCTGTTTTCCCTTTTTGTAGATCATGACCTGTATTTCATAGAGTACTTTTTCTCCTTCCTCACAGTAGGTACTGGCAGGCTAAAGCTTTCTTCATAAAGTTTTAAAAAGCTATTCAGTGTCTATTAGTAGATTCAAACCTGACAAAGTCAAATTTTGTGTTCAGGTTAATATTCCTTATACTTTAGTGTATATATACTTCTGCTTGGTTTCATCACATAAACCATGACATGTCTTATCATCATCATATGTTGATTATACCCAAATATCCTTCTCTCCACTGATAACCTCAACCCTGTCACTAAACTCCCCGAATGTCTTCTGGAAATCAGTCAATGGATCTCCCAGCTACTTATAGCAGGTGCAAAGGCAATGAGGAGGGAAATACTGTACAACCACATCCAGCTACATTTACTAGCTACATTACTTTTAAGCATAGTGAAAATATTAGATATTATTAGATATTATTCATGCTGATCTTAATTTCCAAAATTATACTACCAATTACAGATTAATTAATTATCTCAAGAATCTCCAAATCTTGTGTCAGTCTGATGCTGAAAGTCTAATCCATGTATTTATCCATAGATTAGACTATTGTAATGCTAGACGTCCTCAAAAATCAATAAAAAAAGCTCAAACTTATCCAAAATGCTACTGCAAGGGTGCTTATCCAAACAAGATCCTTAGATCACTTAGATCACTACACTGGCTTCCAATCAAATACAGAACTGATTTTAGGCTTTTAATGGCATTGCTCTCAAATATATTTCAGACCTGCTCACTGTGTATAAACCAAGCAGAATGCTCAGGTCATCAGCCGCTGCTCTTCCAGTCATTCCAAGAATTAAAACAAGAATAGGTTATAGAGTTTTTAGTCATTATAGTCCTACACTGTGGAACACACTGCCTGATGGCCTAAGATCTGCCACTACTGTGCTCTATGAAAATAATATGTATTATTATTTTTCATAAACTAGCTTGCTTTTGTCAGAGTTACTGTGCTGTCCATTTATATACCAGATTTAAATACCAGTCCCCAATTAAACCTGTCAAAATATAAAACAACCACTACTTACACTAGTGACCTCTGTGACCTTTCTGCTGTATTAACAAGTTTAACAAGTTATTTACAACAAACAACAGTTATTTTATAGTCAGAATCTGTGTCTGTGTGTGTGTTTCTGTTTCTGTAGAATGTACATGTCACTCACATTCTGCTTGCCCACTATATTGTGGAATGGGAGTTCTGGACTCCATGTGCCCTCAGTAAATGTGGTGGTGGACGCTCTGTGATCTGATTGGTTGGTGGCCTCCTTCATGATGTCCTCAGGCAGTGTGAGGAGACTTTCCTCAGGCTGCTTGATCAGGAAAGTCTCGATGTTGTGTCGGCGCAAGAAATCGTTCCGATCCTTGCCGTGGCCCGCCTCGACTTCATAGTCTCCATTTAGACAATCCAGTGCTGCTTTAGAGATGTGGATTCGCCTATAATACAACACACACAGCCAGAAATCTAGGCACCTCTAAACTTAATTTAAAACTAGAAAGATAGGGCTTTAAGTAACATGTTTATGTGATTTCATGAGCTATCTCTCATGTCTGTAAAATAACAAAAAAGACATTAAATGGACATAAAAATGTGAGTGTATGTGCATGTCTTACCCTGGTATGCCTCCAGACTCAAGTTTGTTGGCAATATCGACGTCCCAGGACCAGACATCAAACTGCCACTTCCTCAGTCCCAGAACCCCGCATAAGACTGACCCAGAGTGAATACCAATACGCATGTCGATGTCGTGCTTCGTACGTGAACGCACATACCTACACACACAAATAATACAATCACACAAACACCATATACTAAAAATAAAATAAACAGTCACATCCTCCAACAGCAGCACATTATTGTACAGCTTCAGAAGATAACGTAACTTAATGTAAGGTGCAAAGAAAGTGGCATAAATACGGATCATCAGTAGTTGTTCTTGAGTTGGCTTTTTGTGATTTATGTCCACGTAATTAATATACAACGCTGACACTGTAGGGTGCATAGGGCCAAATCTGTGTGTGGCTTGTTCATTAAACATGAGAGAACATGGCTGAAACACCAAAATAAGGACCATGAAAGCTAGCTGAACTGGTCACCCAAGTCAGTTGAAGCATTGGTGCTGTTAAGGCAAGGCATATTAGCTAGTATTAGAAAAGAAATGACACGTGATTTTTTTTGCCTGGACAGCCATTGTGAAATTAGGAATAAATTAATTATAATCATTCATTCATTAATCCGTTATATGCTGGATTTACTGTGAGGTAGTTCCATTGACTTGTGTTACTAAACACTGTATATATAGCTGAACACACACACTGGGCCATTGTCCTTGCCATGGCCCAGCTCAACCTCTTAATCTCATTTAGACAGTCCAGAGCTATGGCTGAAATACTGCATGAATGTTTTAGAAGCCTTATGATGATATTCCAGATGTTAACATCATTGTGTGTTGCGAATGTTGCAACGTTTGTAGGTTATGATAACGCAGTCTAGCCCACATCTGAAGAACAGTAAAGTAAAGTAAAGTGGAATCACAGCCACACCTCTACCAGGAGTCTGCCAAATTAGAAAATATCATATGGCTCACATCTCTACAGCCAGAGCAATGGCACAACACATCTCTGTCAGACATGAGCCATATTAAAAATCTGATATTTGAGCAGAATGAGTTCTGAGATTTGTGTAGCCCACATATGGATATCACACCAAAAGCCAGGCGAATCCCAGATCTTATTCAAAACTACACAAACGCTACATTATTTTTAATTTAACCTACCTCTACCAACAGTATTTTCTGTGTATATTTTCTACACAATAGAAAATAGGCTTAGAAATAGGTATAAGATAACTGAGAAATGTTTTTGACTTTTTATTTTATCGGAAAAAATCTATCTCTAACTAGATCATTATATCGAGATCACGTTATCTGGATAATTAGGTGCATATATTTGTCTTACTTCATACTAAAACTGTCTAGTACCAACAAATATATAGTCTTACAGTTATAGGCTTATAGCAGCTTACAATAAGTAATCTAGTTACTGGTTGTTGTACTGTACAGTCCCATTAGAATCCGAGTGTGGAGTCCCTAAACACAAAGATTTAGGGATTTGATTTTTTTTTCTTTTTAAATAACAGGGGAAAACATCTCCCTCAACCAGTATTTAATTACCAACAGTGGGTAATCTATAATAAAATGTAAAAAAAAAAAAAAATTGGTTGTGTACATTAACTAGTATTATTAGATATTATTACACATTAAAAACCAGCAGCCTTTAATCAAATAATTTTTATTTCAAATAATATTATCATATAAACAGTATACAAAAATGTTTATGGCATTTACATCATTAACTGGTTGCTTCAGGTCATTTCAGTTGGTCGCATGCAGTCTGAAGATATGAATTTGTGTCAGTCTCATTATTTTGTCACATCTTTGGGCCAAAGTGAGATAAAAGGCATGAAACGACTGTGACTCTTATGCAGATTTACCACAGATAAAACTGATCTAGACCAGAGTTCTCTACTATCTGGGAATGTTCTTGTTATTTTTGCTAACCTAGGCCATTTCTAAATCTGTTTAGGTGCAGATCCATAAAATGATATTGATGCTATTGCGCCTTAAACCAAAGCAGTGCACATTTATATTCTGCATTATTCATTGTTCAAATGTATGCTCAGTTTAGTGAGGACTGTTTGGTGTAATTCTTGTCTAACGTTACCAAACCCCATCTATTAAATATATATTTGTGTTTAAATAGTAAATGAAGTGATTAAAAATAAACACAAGCACAGTAATACACATTAAGATTTATTTAAATGCATGCTCTTGTATGTATGCATAATGCATATTTAGTGAGTATATTTGGGGGAAAAACATGAATACAACAACATGTAGATTTATTTGAAAAACTTTCTCATAAAGTACAGGTTATAAACAATATTAATAAATTTGGATTTCTGTAAAAACCATTCACAAAGTAATCTTTTTTAATGATGCAAAAGCAAATTACATACACATATTTACATTGCAAATTATGTGTTCATTGTAATATCATTGAACAATCTTAATGTTTCTCAACATTTTAAAATAGATCAACACACACAATCTACTTGCAACACAGATTTACCCAACGGAGGATAATGGCAGGTCACTCTTCTCATCTTCTCCTTCTTCCTCCACCATCACCATCATCATCATGCAGTTCCTCATTTTAGATATAAAATAGTATGTAGCATCAGAATAATAATAATAATAATAATAATAATAATAATAATGTTTAGTAATAACCAGTTTAACAATATTCTTACCTCTCTTTAGTGACATTTTGTCCTCTCCGGCAATGTAAAAATGAATCCATTCTTGTCTATCTCCTCCAGGTGCAATGAGAGTGAATGTTTTTTCCCCCTTGACTTTACTTTAAGTTTTAGAAAAGAATTCCTGGAACACACTCCGTAGCCATTGGCATACAGTTTGCTAAAATGAAGTCAGTGATTATACGTCTGCGAAATAAGGGAGATTGACGGAAATGGACACCCACTCACCGCCCCCAATTAGCGTGGGCTACGTTATGAACTGCGGCATGATTTCCCTGCTCAGCTCCTGAGCTCCAGGCTACATGTAGCTTTCCAGCTTTGAGCCAAATAAAGCCTACACATAACACTTTCAGTGGTGTTCCCACCCCGTACCTATGTGTTCTTATCTGGGTCTTATACGTCAACACTAAAGGTGTTCCAAAAGAGAAATTCTCACCAATTCTGCAGGTATGCCAAAACATGTAACTTTCACATTTGGCCAAAAGTATGTGGATACCTGACCAATTAGACCCATATGTGCTTTTTGAACACCCCATTACAGATTTAGTTCCCTTTGCTGCTATAACCTCCATTCTTTGGGGATTTGTGCATTCAGTCACAAGTGCATTAGTGAGGTCAGGTACTGATGTTGGGAGAGGAGGCCTGGTGCGCAGTCAGAGATCCAGTTCATCCCAGAGATGCTCAGTGGGGTTGAGGGCAGGGTTCTATGCAGGCCACTTGAGTTCTTCCACTCCAACCTTGGCAAATCATGACCTCACTCTGTGCACAGGGGCAGCTGTCACTCAGTGAAGTATACAAAGACAATCTAGACAAGTGTGTGCTTCAAACCTTGTTGCAACAGTTTGGGGAACAGGCGACAGTCAGGTGTCCACTTACTTTTGGCCAGATAGTGTACCTTGGCCAAAAATACCGGATAGCAGCCACATATGGGCCAAATATACATGCTATCTAGGTACATTACCTGATGGTTTTGATCATGCTGAGACCCATTTCTACACAGCAGTGGGCGTGATCTGGTCTGGGTTCAGGAAGGCCTGAGACACAGTAATAACAATCTCCAAGAATCTTTATCCTCAAACAGTGGTGCTCCTACAAGAGAGGCAGAACGAGAACTCAAGAAATGCATGTAATTTTATTTAAAATGGCAATTGAGAGTGAAGAAATTCAGATTCATGCTGGAAAAAAAAGATTTGACAACAATTTTGCAAAAACTGGCACTCTCCCTCTATTGACTGAGAAATGTAAGCCTGACAACATATTTGTAAGAGTACATTAGCATTCTTGACAGACACAGACAGAGTATTAATGATAATCTCACTTAGTTGCACTGATATCTATTACTCATGCTTGCTGCAGTGTTTACATGCTCTCACGACTCTGTAAACAACTGTGCAGAAACAAAAGACCAGTTAGTGCTGCTCATCACTGCTAAACACTACACACTGCCACAATTAGCCATGCTATGAGTCATAATTGCATGCTTCAGCTGCTAGCACTAAATGATATAGTACAAGAGCAGACTGAGATCAGTTCTCGACTGGAGAAGCTACAAGGGTTAAAAAGAGATTTAATCACAATAAGACTACAGTACTATGTAAAAAATCTAAATTAAATGAATAAATAAAACAGCTCTCCAAACAATACTTTTCTAACCAAAATTAAATGGCACATAAAATTTTTGTATGTCAGTAAATAATGTTAAATAGTACATACTAGACTACTATTTAGACAAAAAAAAAATGAATGCAGGCTGTCAGGTTTTACCTGCAAAAACAGAAGGAAGTTCGACAAACAAAGTCTCCAGAAGAACTGTGACAGATTCTCCAAGATGTTCAGAAAAACTTATCAGCCAATTTCCTTATAAAACTGCGCAAAATATACCTGAGACTGCTGATGCATTTTTAAAGATAAAGGGTTATGATGCCAAATATTGTTTGATTGACACTGCTCTTTATAGAATATTTTATATGGAAAATCTTTTATTGTATTATTTAAGTCATCTTTGCTTTACAACATTTCATTTACATGTGTCTAAGATGTTTGCACAGTACTGTATATATCACCTGTGGCACCAGAACTAAAGATGAAGTTAAAAAAAAAAAGATCATTCCTATGCTGAATGTAGAATACATATCTTTAGAATAAATATGCCACTGGATTATATAAGAGGGCTATTTACTATTACAGTACGTCATCTTAAAAGAACACTAATAAGTGTTTTTGTCACCCAATATGCCATCCAGACTCAATCCTTTCAATCAGTTCAGTTATATCCTCATAAGAACCTCTGATGCCAAATAGCATTTATTAGCATCTTAGCTCTAACTCACTAATGAACTCAGGCTCATTACAGTATCGTACAATTGGTCCTAAGAATTTTCATGTTTCACGACATGTTAGGAATGATTCATCAGAATTAATAGGGACATTAACTGTGATGGAAGTCTCTAATCACAAGCTACCACAATAGTTTAAGCGATTTTTATCCCTGAAAATTCTTGATTTCATCCAAATTTAACTCTTTCCCACAATTCAATTAACCCTTCATAGAAAATACTGTCATCAGCTAGCTTTCATTAATATCTTTGCCTTAGCAAACTTACTAATTCAAGCTCCTTAGAGTATCCTATGAATGTTCCAAAGGAATTTCATGTTTCAGGATAATTTAGGATTGATTTAAGTTGATCAAAATTAATATGGATATTGCATATTAATATGAATATGCACTGTGTATGATATGCCAATACCCACCATGCAACAGTGGACTATCTCTACCTGTGCTATGAAATATCTGCCCGTTACAATGCTAAAGCTAATAATGTTTTAGGACATTATACTGTTCTAGATGATTTCACATTTTCAGGTAATAAGTAAATTTGGGTTAAATCAAAACCCTTTCTGGAATAAAAATTACCCTGGATCAGATACTGTAGAATTTTCCATGAATCCACAGTCATACAGGTCTCATATTTTTGACTGACAGATTTTTTTTCTTTTCACAAACACTCATATCTAGTTTTGAAATTCACTTTCTGAGCATAGTTTAGCCTGACATCTCTGGCTGCAATATTGAAGCTCAGCTTTGGCGCCTGAACACTACCATAAATATCAAATGAAGCTTATTTCAGGCTCATGTGAGTGCTGCAGCCGCTGCTGATTAAATTACTGACTCCATCTCTGAATCTGTCCTCTCAGGTTTGTGCAGAAACAGAAACGTGCTTATTTTCATTGTCCCATATTCAGAGTTGAGTTACGTACAGGTAGTGAAGGGTTGTGCATATTGGTAATCAGACCTCAGGGTGCAGTTTGCCAAAAAAACAGAGGTGTGTTTCAGTTACGTGTGATGCTGAACTGGAAATAAAGTCAATTTTTCTTGCAGCATATAGGCTAGAGTGAGGAACTGCGTTTAAACAGTAAGTCCAGCACCGCTGTCCAACAGTTTACAATGGCAATATTAAACATATAAATATGAAACTATTGATTAATTAATTAATTAAGGTTTTCTTTTGCACAGAGGAAAGAGAATCTGAAGGAGACATTATCTCTAAGACCAAATTTGATATGGATTTTATATGGGATTATGAGCGTCACATACTTAAATTGAGATGTAAGTTAGCAGGTAAGTGCTTGGTCGACTTTAAAACATGGACACAAATTCGTTTACAGAACAGCACATTAAATCAACAAAAATATCTTATTTGACAACTCAAAAAAAAAAAAGAATTAAATGCATGATAAAATAGCATACATCCCTTAAACACATTACACAATTCATGACCTCGGTTTAATATCTTGTTGCCACACTAACTTTACTAACACTTGTGTAACTGCTGGCTCAAGATTTTAAATATTAAAATAACAGCAGATAACATTGCCTATGCTTCAAGCTTTGTGCCAATGTACTTCAATTTCACTGTGAAAAACAAAAGGATGTGCTGGATCAAGTGGATCAACAATAAGACGCGCTGGATCAAGTGGATCAACAGTAGGATGCGCTGGATCAAGTGGATCAACAATAGGATGTGCTGGATCAAGTGGATCAACAATAGGATGTGCTGGATCAAGTGGATCAACAATAAGATGTGCTGGAGCAAGTGGATCAACAATAAGATGTGCTGGATCAAGTGGATCAACAATAGGATGTGCTGGATCAAGTGGATCAACAATAGGATGTGCTGGATCAAGTGGATCAACAATTTTAACTGCTAAATAATGAGAATGGAAGCCATATTGTTGTTGTGTTTAATGTGATAATTACAACTATCACTATTCATGCAGCAATATATTGACAATACTAGATTCCTATTAGATGTTTATTTGAATGTTTACAATTGTCTTATTCACTCATTCCCATATATCATCATATCAGTCTTTCATTTTGTTTGTTTATTTTTAAATTGCCTTACTTTTATGTTGCATATTACTTTTGACACTAAAGAAAATGCAGCAACAACAAATGCACTAAAGAATCCTGTGCTTGTCTTTGTCTTTAAAGGAGGCGGTCTAGATACTATTGAAAAACCCCATGGACACCTCTGCTCAAGAAAAATCTGAAAAATCAACATTATACAAATCAAATATGGCCAGCAGAAAGATGGAAATACTGATACTTATTAATGTAATGACTCCAACACACACACACACACAGACAGTATGCATATTGCAATCACTCTATATTTGCATAGCTTTACACAGACAATGACACACACAAACACATGAATAGTAGAGCCATCTTATCAGTAATATGCATGACACTCACATTATGCATGAATGAACATGATTGCCTCCCATCACAAAAACCTTGTACTTACACATATTGGCTATTTTATCAGTCATATATATGCACCTTGTAAGTACAGTATATAATTGCTATAGCCCATCTGTTGCTATGCACAAGTTCACCCATCTTTACCTCATTTATCCACCACATGACTACCACTGATCAGATATTATTTGAATGGGAGATCATTCTTCTTCTTCAGTGTAATTGCTGTGTTGAAAATAGTCTACCAAAGTATCTAGCCAGCAGAAACCCAGGGGTCAGAAAGTGATTCTAATACAAACTGCGCATGAAAAAAAAATTAGGAGTTTATGACTATGCAACTACAAGGCAATAGAGTAATAGTAATAGTGTGCAATAGTGCAGCCAGTAAGGGTACACAGTGTCCAGCACCACTGCTGTACTTGATACATTCCTACCAGTGTCACACATGACATTACCATATCCATTTCCAAGGAGGATGGATGGAACAGCCAACTCATAGATCCTAAAGTGGCTGAGACTACAAAATGCCTCTCCTAAACATGTCTCTTTGGGTGGAACATACTTCCATTGCAACCCGTTATCCTGGGGCACAGGCAGAAGCCGGACCGGTCCTGGAGCTGATAGAGTCCACTGATCCACTAGTTGGGTGCACAGATGCCCAGGTGTGCACTGGCAACAAGTGGAAGGCCCAAGAAGAGGTGGGCCAGGCAATCAACAGTCTCCAACACCAAGAAGTCATTGGCAGGGTCCAGGCAGGATGTACCAGACTAGATTGGGGAGAATCTCTGCAGCTCTGGTCCAAAGTCAACGGGAAACAGAAGAATGAGTTGGTCATGACATAAGTGGCAAGAGGAGAAAAATAGCAGTAAAAGATCAAGGCTCTGTCTCAAGGCCAATTCGTTGGCCTGACTTGTGGAGAACCTCACAAGCCTGGCTCAATTTCCTGATTAGATCCACCTATGATACCGTAGGGCGTCATAGCAACTTCCGCCCATGGTTTGGCACAGAGCAGAGTTGCACTCTCTGTAACACATCTCTCCAGGACATTCTTACAGGCTCCAAGACCATGCTAGCTCAGGGGAGATACAGCTGGTGACACGATCAGGTTCTGAGGAATCTGGCAGTAGTGTTTGAGATTGCTGCTAAATGCAGGGTGGCCAGCTGGAAGACTGTTATATATCCTGTGGAGGTTGGCTTCATATGCACAACAGCATCATGCCTCCGCAGGGATAAGGGGGTTCTGCGAGCCAAGCTGCTAAAAGCTGGAAGAAAGCTGGCAAAGGAGACAAAGAAGGCCAGCTTTTGGTTATGGCTCAGGAGAAAGGATAGAAGTTGGGGAATACACATCTGATCTGAAAGCCAACTGCAGGGGTGGCAGGGAGACATCCGGCTCCACCAACAGGTGATGTACTGGGGTAAGGAGCAAAACATCAAAGATTGGCGGTCTCCTGGCTGAAGACCCTGAATCTGGCATCACCAGTAGAAATGCGTCAAGCAAAGATGCCCAGCAGGTAGCAACATCCATCTGTACACTGCAGGGATTCTGACTGAGTGACATTTAACGCAAAACCTCTGAGTTGTAGCATAAAGTATAGACATGGGACAGGATTGACACCATTTGACAGTTTCTCACAACATATGTAGTAAATATAAAAAGCACACAGTTCTGTGCATAGTTGATGAATTTTTATTACAAATCTGGTCACAGTCATTGGTAAATGCATGTGCTGCATGAAACAACGATTAATATTAATGTTTCCAATACAATAGGGGTATTCTGGGAAAGATGGAGCCACCACCAACCCTCCATCCCTTTCGTTACCACTGGGTTAGACATGCACATATGCGACAGCCTAATAAAGTTAGAAAGTGTGTGTGTGGTTGTGTGTGTGTGTTTGTTTTTTTGGTTACTCACATGTGCAAGACGATCAAAGCGGGCAAAGAGCTCGTTGAGCATTCGGACGAGCTCTTGAGCTGAGAGGGTGGTAGACAGGTTTGTGAAACCCTTCACATCAGCAAAAAGAATACTGCAGGAGACACAGGCATCACACATATAAACACACAGATTATCCTGTTTTATGCACCTAAACAATTCTGTACTCAGTTATTTTACTAAAGGTGTAATTGGTAGTACTACACACTGGCAAACCGCCAATAATTGATTTGTTCTCAAAATTTCAGCCTGTTTGTCCTACACTCCCCACTGTAATGTAACCGATCATGCTTTATTCAATAATTCCCTGACATGCTTCACTCTCTCACTGTTCATGATCGAATACGATCTCAGCTGACAAGCAGTCACATTTCTCACAGCAGCATCAACAGGACGTCTGGCGCCAAAGTAAAAGAAAAAAAAAAAGCACAAGTTTCACATTGGAAAATATTTAAAATATTATTAAATAGGTAAATGCATTTTTAAAATATTAAAATTGCATATGTTAAATGTATAATTCTTTTATAAATATTTTAAGTGAGTCAGGCAAATTTATTCCTAAGCATGGGGAAATTAAAGGTTACTTTGACTATTATTACACACTAAACAAGCACAATTCTGAAAAGCTACAAGCCTTTCTGTAATGTCCTCTCAAGGTCATAATTGCAAACAAATTTCAAAACATACTATTCTCTAAATGGGTTACTTTAACATGCCGAGTCCAGCCAGCAAGCCAACCTCTTCCCACAGCTCACAACACCACACTCTCTGCAGTGCGAACCCAGCGCCCCACCTCGCCAGAGCATTAACACCTCATCACCATAAAAGACTCACCATTCCATCAGTTCCCTGCACAGCATTGCACTTCCCCCTGTGCTCTCGCTCTGCCGCGTTTTCCATCTATGCTCTTGCCTGTATCACTTGTTGTTCTTTGATTGTATTCCTAGTCATCTGTTGCTCAGTTAAGTTCTTTTTATTTCTGCATATCTTGATTTTCTTGTAGTTTCTGTTGGTAGTGTCCTTTCAGGTTCGCTGTGTTTGTTTACTTCCTGGTTCTGTTTAACAGTAATTTAGGATGCTGCCTTGGTTTAGTTATCATGTTTCCCTTTCTGCTGTTTTTAAGAGTTGTATGGTTTGTATAATAAAACTGCTAGTGTGTCCTTTGTCTCAGTCTGTGTCTTTTGTTACAGTTTGAAAATCAAACTTGATTTATGATTCTCACACATTCTCTCATTCATCGTTCAGGAGTGCAGTATCAAATGAAATCTAAAATCATGAGTATTTTGTGAATAAAAGAACAAAGGCACTAAACGCAATGTAGTCTGCCTGGTGAATTACATGGATCAACGCAGCAACATTTGTTTGGCAGATTGTAGTCCAAAAGGATTGATTCACTATAGTGTGTGTGTGTGTGTGTGTGTGTGTGCAAGAACACTGGAAAGACTACAGCAGTCGAGCAGGGTCTGTTGTTTGAGTTGACATGTTAGCCTGTTGGAGTTACCTGACGTTCTCATAGCGGTGGATGTAGATGCGGTGAAATTGATGCTGTAGATTCTCATCTTCCACATTACTCATGTCATTAATCATCTCCAGAACCACAAACCGTGGCAGCACTGACAACACCAGACGCTCCTGGCACAGGGGAAACATGGGTAATCAAGTTCAGTAGCCATCTTTATTCACATGCACAGAATAACCCTTATTCATCAAAGTTGCACAAAAATAAGCACAAATGTGAGTGCACAAAATGACATGAATAGATCTTATGAATACACTTATTCATGAAATGACATCAAAATGAGCAATGGGTTGAGCACAAATGATTGATCAGACTCAAGAATGTGGACACAAGCTCCTGCACTCAAGTCCCTTATTTACCTGTCATATGCATATGCCACACCCAAATTGACCAATTGATACATTATACAAATGTGCCTGTTAGTGAACTGAAGGATGAATGACCTGGTAAAGACTCATCTCTGAGCATTCTGATTCCCATTTACAACTTATACGTTGACACTAAGCCCCACAACCTACATTTTAGTTTGAGGTTCCTGCATGTGCAGTTGTCATTATCAATGTTAATGTCTATTTTTATTGTTAGTACTTGCACTAGTCTACTTACTATTCTTGCTATAATTATTGATTTTTCAGGTTGTTGAAATGGTCTGCTCAAATTTAGATGCATTATCCTACAGACATGGTGAAGATTGAATCGAATTGATTCAGTTAAACTGTTGTGAAACAGTAAAATCTGTGTATTCAACTTTGATGAATAAGGGCCAAGGGTTTTGTGGACTCATGTATACATGCTTACTACAGTGGATATCAAAAGTCTACACCAGATCTATCAAACTGCGAGAGGATCTCCTGTGCACAGCCCTCTTCAAGTCGTTCTACAGGTTTTCAGTAGGATTTAAATTTGGGCTCTGACTAGGCAATTCGAAAAATGTTGATCTTCTTCTTCTGAAGCTATTCCTTTTTTGACTTGGATTTGTGCTTTGGGTTATCATGTTGTTATCATGTTATAGTGTGATTATTTTTTCTTTACCTTCAGCTGTCTAACAGAGGCCTGTAGATTGTGTATGATGCTGCCACCACCATGCTTCACTGTGGGTATGTTCTTGGGTGATAAGCTGTCTTATTTTTGCACCAAACATATTTTTAAGAATCATGCCCAAAATGTTCTACTGTGGTGTCATCAGACCATAACCCAATTTGCCACATGGTTTTGGTTTTCATGAGAAAGCATACATCTAGTCACCAATGAGAGATTAATGTTGCCTTAAGTCTCTTGGCTCTTTGATACGTTTTCTTGTTCTTTCATCAATTTTGGAGGGATGTCCTGTTCTTAGTAATGTCTCTGTGGTGCCCTATTTTCACCACTTGTTGATGATGGCCTTCACAGTGTTCCATGGTACATCTAATGTTTTGGAAATTCTTTTGTACCCCTCTCCTGACCAATACCTTTCAACAATGACATCCTGTACATGCTTTCTAAGCTCTTTGTGGACCATGGCTTCAGCAGTCAGATGAAACATTTCATTTGAATGGCACAACATTTCTGTTTAGATTTATTCACCACCTGTACTGGTAAGTGGACAGATTTTGGGAATTCTGAAAAAAAATCGCTTGAGAAAGATTTCCTTCCTCTGTCCCTCTCTCTTTCCCCAGAACACCTTCTCACACACACATTGCACAACATCCCCATCTCTTAAGCACACAAACAAAAGGGCACACACAGACATACCCACAAGTAATTGATTTAAAGATGAGAGAAGTAATCTCATGAGAAAGCCAGACAAAAAGAAAAAGGTACTCAGACTCCTTAGGGAATATTTACCTTCCTTCTCTCACCATGTCTCTCCTTTTCCCTCTTTCTCTCTCTCTCTCTCTCCTCCTCCCTCTATCTTACAGAGAGCTCTCAGGTGATTTGTTGAAGGGGGTTCCATTTGCTAGTCAAGTGGGGCCCATGATGCAATCACGGAGTGTGTGTGTGTGCGTTTGTGTGTGTGCAATGTTTTTTCCCCAAGGGTGTGCTGGTATGATAATCTTACTTCTTTTGTGACAGAAATAAACACTTACACAGAGTGATTCTCTGGTCTAGAGGGTCACATGAACAATTATCTGTTAGGATGCTTTCCAATCTATTCAAACACATAAACGCACAGGTTCACACAGACACACTAACCTGTCTCTGATTCTCAGTCTCCAGGCGGAGGCGAGCTTCAATGCACCTGCGAGTCTCCAAAAAGGCCTGCCGTTGAGCACGGTCTGCCAGGTAACTGATAAAAACACCCGCAGTGTTCATACACAGGAACAACAACACCTGGGCACAGAGCTAGAGAAAGAGCGAGAGAGAGAGAGAGAGAGAGAGAGAGAAAGAGAGAGAGACAGAAACCAAGAAAGGGACAAAGTGACATATTTTATACCTTGTATACATCTTGTTCATGCCAGCATTGAGCAATAAGAGTCAGCCACAAATATCCATGTGCCTATGTGCATCAGCGTATGTTTATGTTTTGATAACCAAATGGCACAAGGATAAAAAAATATCTGACAATTGAGAACTTGTGGCAACACTGGGCTGGACCCCACATGTTTTTAAAAAAAAAAAAAAAAACTAAAAGAGGTAGTATTAATTAATTGCATTAATAATTATGTAAATGGAAGGAGTTGACAAAGACAGTAAGACAAGTGTGTGTGTGTGTCTGTTTGATAAAGAGGGACAGCTGTTTGTGTATTCCTATGTGTAATGTGTAATGATAGAAATATCTTAATTAACTATTTAATTTTGATCTTTCTGTCATCATTACATTATTGTAGTTTGCAGATCCTGTGAATTCAATTTGACAGATGTTCCTTTATCGCACTGTGCTTTATCATACAGGTAGCCTAAATGGTCTATATGTATGTGTGAGTGTATGTCATAAATATCAATCAAAATTCTTAAACACTTCCCATTGATCAATTCAATTCTTCCAATGATCAGCCCACAACCTCATCACATGATCTTCAGTCAAGCTCCTATCCCGGTCTTCTGATTACTAATTACATTCACCTGTTTGCAATTACTTTAACAATTTAAATAAAACCTCTGTTATGTGCCATGGTTAGTGTTTTGCTCATAGCTTGCTTCACATTTCCTGACTTGTCTTGTCTAGTTTATACCTATTTGTTGATCTTCTGATCATTTGCCTGTCTCACATTTCTGAGTATTGCCTAGCATTTTTGTTAGTGTGCTACATTGGTTTTAATAAAACCAAAAAAACCTGCACTTGCTTCTGTCTGTCTGCTTCATGTCAGAAGTCTTCACCAAAAGCAGGGATAAAGCAACAAAATCGTTGCTCTCTTTGCTCAAGGCCTTGTAGTCGGCAAAGAACTATACTAAATCTCTGCTAGCCTACACCATAGATTCCCAACCCCGGTCCTGAAGTTCCCCCTTGTCCTGTGCATTTTACTGTTTTCCCTGCTTGAACACACCCACTTCAATTCATGAATGGCAGTTAAATAGCTGTTCAGTGTTGAACAATAGTTGAATCAGTGTACTGGGATTCTCCAACTCTTGCCCTTACCAATCCCACAATGCCCATGGCTCCATATTGCTATAAACTTTATCACAGATCTGCCCTCCTCTCAGAGCCAACCAACCATCTTTTTCCCTCCAACCTATTCCACTTCCTGTCTTACCTACAGCATTCAAGACAGAAGTACTATTTCAGAACATTATAAGATAACTCAGTACTGTGTTAGACTGAAGGTTACCATTTTACCTGGCAAATATGAAGGGAATTTATGGTGAACCTAATAGTATCTGTTGGTTTAATGTCTGCTTATTATCCGCAAGGTAACGGGCAAGTTGAAAGTTGATCAAGAAATTGGTTGAATCCTCCTTACATTCTGCGTTAATTGCCCAGAGGTACTCTCACATTTCCTCCCACGGGATGAATATGCCACAAACTCCCTGAGTCATTCATCCACCTGGCTCATACCTTTCCATTGTGTACTGGGCAACAAACCATCTGTCTTTCCCTGGACATAGTGTGTTAAATCAGCCTTTTCACAATAATCCAGTGAAGCTACTTCCAAGTTATTAACATATACCCCCAAACGTCCATGGTTCCCTTCTCAAGCCTGTCATTCCTGGAACACTAGATGCCACCCACTCTGCCCATAACCTCATCATATGATCTCCAGTCAAATTCATATTCTAGTTCATAGTCTTCTGGTTACCAATGACAATCACCTGTTTTCAATCACACTACTCACTTTAAATAACCCAGACCCAGTGTCACTTTGTCTCACTCTGGCAACATGTCTGTGAATATCCAAGCCTCATCTCCCTGTCTTGATTAGTGTTTTGACCATATGCTGTTTTAATAAAACCGGGAATTCTGCACTAAAATAATTTGGGAAATTTCAAGTTCTTAATGAATCTGTTGTTTAACACAGTTTAGTCACAACCTTTCCAAGCAACAACTTTGGGCCTATTTTACCACATCACACATTTTCCCAGAATAAATTCAAGGTTCTTCTGTGTATGTGCTGTCCAAATGTAAAATTCAGGGAACTGACAGCATCCATCCTAGACTCTGTGGTTTGTGCCTGTTCACTGGCAACATGCTCTCCTTCAGAGAATGAAGAGAATGAAGCCCACAATCTTCTCTCAAATCACTCATCAGTTCACTGGAAAACAATAGAATTTCATGTACTTCCAACCAGCTTTAGCAAACAACGTGCTGTAAAATCTGTAACAGTGAACGTTATTAGTGATCACAGTTGATGTGGAGAAGAACCACAAATTCTTTAAATTATTCCAACATCATATAAGAAGCTGTTATTCTGGAGCTTCTGTTTCTTACAGACTTGGCTTGACAGCTATTGTATCCAATGTATCCAATGTATATCCAATGTATCCAGTGGTACAGGTTAGAGGGGTAATGACTAATATGGAATACCTGAACCCTGTTGTCCCCATATATTCATGATCTCTCTCTTTCTATCTCCCTGAGATGTACTGTTGCAGTGAGAAGTGTAAAAGTGAAATGAGTAAAAGCTGAGCAGGTAGTAGCGAGCAAACTGGAAAGCTACAAAATTTGTTTTGAAGGTTTTTTTTGTTACTGGTTTTCTATTGTGCACAGGACATAACCCCCCCCCAAAAAAAAAAGCTCATGCGAACTCTTACCTTGGGTCTACTGTACTGTATCCCTGTACCCCTTTTCATTTGAATGCCTTACAGTGCTCCGCTGCTTTGCATTGGTGACCAAACAGTTTTGGTGATTATTGTATATCATATCATGACCTGATCAATATGGTGCTTGTTTTCTAGTGGAGTTTGGGAAAATACTATGACTCCATCTGATTTTAACCAGTCTATGATTTAATTGTGAGAAGAAGTCATATCAGAAACAGTCTTGTGTAGTATGATAAATAGTATAACTGTAGACCAAGTATGGCCTGACAAACTGAGGCAGAAAATCCTATGGAAAGATCAGTTTAGATCACAAAAGTGCCATTGTTTCAAAAAAGCTGGTCAGCATCAAATTGCCTGCAGGTTTCTGTAAATCAAGGCCTTAGTCAAGTGGATCTGTAATGATCTGTGGAAGAATTGAAACAAATACTGTCATACAACAGGTCAGCTGATGTTGGGGCATGATTATATTTGACCTTACCATGAACTGTTATTTAAAGCTACAGCATAATTTTTTTTGTTTTGTTTTGTTTTTGTTTTGAGTTGCTTAACGGGTAAAAAAAATAATAAAAATGAATGTTGAAAGTCCTTGGTGTGATTATCAACTCCAGTCTCGCATTTGAAGCTCATGTAAGTAAAATTAAATGCGACAGCCTTTTTCCATCTCAGAAATGCAGCTATGCTTCTGTAAAGCCTTGCTGTCTGCCTGTTCCAGTAAGTGCATAAAATAAAACAAGCTTCAGGTAGTGCAGAATGCAGCAGCCAAAGTCCAGGAGAACCAGAAACTCTGATCATATTACCCCTATTTCATCGACATTACAATGACTGCCAGTAAAAATTCACAGTCATTAAAAAATGCTACTTACACCCCACAGGATGCCTGAGGGAACTTTTGGCCTACATCTGTGTGAATCTAAAGGTGCTGAGAATAATCAGTACCTTTATTAGTACCTAGAATAATAAAGACTACAGCAGGGGACAGAGTCTTTTCTTACCAAATATGGGATAGCCTTCCCATTAATGTTCTGGACTCAGTCACAGTCTTAGTCTTTAAATTTATCCTGAAAACCTATTTGTTTAGTCAAGCATTTGTTAAATAAATCTTCTCTTAGCTGCAGATCTGGGCATTAATGAGTATTCAGGTCATCATTCAGGAGTATGTGGAGTTGGAGCTTTCAACAGATGCTCTCAAAATCATTTAGAGTGAGCCTAAACTAGAGAATCATAGGGAAGTCATGTAAAAGAGCAAAAGTGCAGCACAATCCAGGAGAAACAAACTGTCCAAACTGCAAAATTGACTGAGAATGCTTTTATCCTAACAGAATTTATACTGCTCACTATTATATAAATAGATTGGTTATTGCTAGTTTTTTACTGTATGCACCACAGATGTAAACTCCAGGTAAAATAGAAGCTTGTCCACAACTAAAAGCTTCATAAAAGCTTTTGTTGTGATTTGCTCTTTAGTAGTCACCACTGTTGCACTCACCTTTTTGGACCAAATTAGGTTTTAATACTTTACTGCTCTGGAAGATTGTTAATCTCACACCATCTTTTGCTCTGCTCCATAGCACAGCACTAATTTATAACCAAAATAGCAACAGCATAAAAATGTGAAGAAAAACCATGACTTGCAATCAACCAAAATGCCAAGCTATTGGAGTTCATCAGCAATTATATTAGGCAGCAAGTGAACAGTCAGTTCTCAAAGTTGATGTGCTGGAAGCAGGAAAAATGGGCAAGTGTAAGGATCGGAGTGACATTGACAAGGGCCAAATTGTGATGGCTAGACGACTGGGTCAGAGCATCTCCTAAACAGCAGGTCCTGTGGGGTGTTCCCGGTATGCAGTGGTTAGTACCTACCAAAAGTGGTCCAAGGAAGGACAACCGGTGAACCGGCAACGGCTCATTGATGTGCGTGGGGAGCGAAAGCTAGCCTTTCTGTTCTGATCCCACAGAAGAGCTACTGTAGCACAACATGCTGAAAAAGTTAATGCTGGCTATGATAGAAAGGTGTCAGAACACACACTGCATCGCAGCTTACTGTGTATCGGGCTGCGTAGCCGCAGACCAGTCAGAGTGCACATGCTGACCCCTGTCCACTGCCAAAAGCACCTACAATGGACAAGGGAGCATCAAAACTGGACCAGGGAGCAATGGAAGAAGGTGGCCTGGTCTGATGAATCACATTTTCTTTTACATCATGTCGACAGCCGGGTGCGTGTGAGTCATTTACCTGGGGAAGAGATGGCTCCAGGATGCACTATGGGAAGAAGGCAAACCAGCGGAGGTAGTATGATGCTCTGGGCAATGTTCTGCTGGGAATCCTTGTGTCCTGGCATTCATGTGGATGTTACTCTGACACATACCACCTACCTAAACATAGTTGCAGACCAAGTACACCCCTTCATGGCAGCAGTATTCCCTAATGGCTGTGGCTTCTTTCAGCAGGATAATGTGCCCTGCCACACTGCAAAATTTGTTCAGGAATGGTTTCAGGAACATAACAAAGAGTTCAAGGTGTTGACTTGGCCTACAAATTCCCCAGAACTCGGTCCGATCGAACATCTGTGGGATGTGCTGGACAAACAAGTCCGATCCATGGAGGCCCCACCTCACAACTTACAGGACTTAAAGGATCTGCTGCTAACGTCTTGGTGCCAGATACCACAGCACACCTTCAGAGGTCTTGTGGAGTCCATGCCTCAACGGGTCAGAGCTGTTTTCATGGCACAAGGGGGACCTACACAATTTTAGGCAGGTGGTTTTAATGTTATGGCTGATTAGTGTATAAATAGACCTTATGTGTTGGGTTAAGCAAACATGTTTTGGGTTTTAAAAAAAAAACAGGTGAAACAAACAGGTCCATGTTCCCAAATAAAAATGTTTTAGTGTCGCATTGCTACATCTATGGAACACTCAAATATGATTTTTGTGTAGCTATTGCTCCTGTAAGCATGACTGATCAACGATCTTGCCCTGTATGTTACACACTAAGCCAAGCACCTCAAGAGATTTCCTAAAAATACACCCAGACTCGAAAACAGCATGCATTTTCCTCAGGGATTATTTTGTAACCAGCTGCAACCATTACCTACTGAAACAATTACATCTTACGGAGCAACAGGTATACAGCTACAAGACACTGGATAAACTTGTCCAGACATGTCTCAGCACCTGCTAATCCAAAAGCCTCATAGGATGTGTGTGTGTGTGTGTGTTATCTTTTGGATCACTGTATTACCCTAACAATTTCAAGAATAACAAGAGGTTTCTAATTTTCTCATTATCTCCATCTCTTCACCATGGAATTATTTTCCCCAATGAATAAATATAGAGAAAGAGTAGAATAACAATCCTGAAATTTATCCCTTTCTTCCCCATATCTTCCTTTATGTTTTTATCTTCCCCGTATTCATCCATCTCTATCTTTCTATCTTTAATTCACTCCCTATACAACCCTCCCTCTCCATGTCTCTTTCTGTCTCTTCTACCCTCCCTCATTCCACATCCGTCCATCTAAACACCATAAATAAAAAGGAACACTACATTCCAGGCAGCTTGAAAGAACAAGTCACAGAATGGATAAAATGAGCCAGTAACATGGCATTACTATTGATGGAGAGAGAGATACAGTTACTGTTGTATGTGTATGTGATGCATGATGGAAAGATAGCTGATCTGATTTTGGCTGCTTCACAGCAAACAGCACTGACACACGACGTCCCTCAATTAGAACAGTCACAGTACCTTACATACTCATAGATGCATCACAGGAATTTAATACACTGGATCATATTCAGAGTTGGTGACTTAAATTGCCAATTAACATATGTCAATATATGACATCATTTGTCAGTAAAAGTAAATGATAAACATTATATATTCAGACTTGTGAATATGTCGGTGCTTATCTTTATTTTCTAGGGAATCCATTCAGATTATTACAGATAAGGTGGATCATAATCACACCATGAATCCAGGAAATCAGTAGAGAAGTCTCTGTGGTTTTATCTTGATATGATTGGTTTGTAGAAATGAAACAGAGCAGATCTAGACGCTAGCCTGCAGTTAACCACAGAGGAGCGCTTACCACCTGCAACACCACCAGTACTCTATTAGAGGAGGTGTAGGCAGTGACAGTCCTGCTAGAGGTGCTGTGTGTGAATCGCTACCAGCATGACATGAACACAAGCTTAGATGTCCATTCAATGATAGCTGGCTGTGTGTGTTTGTGTGTGCAAGGAGGGGGCACATGAAATTACATGATTGCTTGGTTTTTATAAACACTTGTGATGGTATGCAGAAATCAGAGGCTTTTCAGAGGCAAGCAAAAGACTCTGGACTTTCACGGAGCATTACTCAGAAGAAAGAAGGCTTTTGTCACACACAATCTGACAGAGAGGGAGTTACTGTAACAAGATCAAGATCAGTTTTGATTTCAGGTTAGGTTTTTAATGAATGATGAGGTTTTCAAATCAACTGCGTCTAGATTGCCCAATTTAAACAAAGCACTTACATTTAAGCCCTTTAATCTCTAAATTTCTATAAAGTTATCCATTCTGCCAGCCTATGCAATAGCACATGACACTTTTGAGCAAGTCCTACTATTAATAGAAAAGCAAACCAGATTTTTTTTAATGAACTGAATTCTTTGCAATTTCCAGAGATTTCCATGGATTGTGAAAATGTCAATAGATGCATCTATATTTCCTGTCTAATATACTGCATCTCTTTGTTAGACTGCATCCAAAAATTCACTTTTTATCAAGTGATGCACTTTCATCTATAGGTGTAGCTATACCATAAGTTAAAGACTGCCCAAAATAATTTGGCCTTTCATATTGGACATTTTTCTCCAAAATGTATCTAACTAACTGAGCTCATACTTTGAGAAAGGTTAGAGACAAAGTGGCTTTATTTTGATTGCAGTCCTGGATTTAGGGTATAAATCGTAAAGCGAGGAGATCTGGAGAGAAGTGTCTGTGTTTTAATTAATTGCCCCTAGCAAAAATCCCAGTGATAATCTGTGGAAGAATTATTTATAGGCTGTAGTGATATTAAAACTATTTACAAAGCTAAACAAAATCTAACAATATCAAATAAAAGAAAAACCTAAACCTAAAGATCAAATAAAATTAAAAAAAAAATTTAAAGAAAAAAAAAACAACAGCTACCTGTTGGTGAGCAGTTTATTATACTCATACTACTGTATAATACTATACTATAATATACTCATACTATAATATAAAACAGTGCAATGCATCATTCACAACAGAAATCACACTTTAAGGAGTGTCTAAGAAATGAAACTCCTGTAACTCCTAACACACACATCCACAACAGATTTACAACATTGTAAAACAGGTCTCAGGGCAGATCTACAGTCATCAGAATAAAAACAAAGCCAATAATGTAAACAGTGATTCCATTCAATTTCTTCACAGGATTTTAACACACCAAAATCTGGTCCAGATGCAGTTCTGAACTACATTAAAGACAGATCCTAACCCTACACTGAAGATCTGAAGATCCTACAACACCATACACAACTCCATCTGCTGATGAGTTTAAATGTGACTGATTAATTTTGGGATTTATCCACTCTGATAAGTGCATCCCAGATGAAGTGATCAGAAAAGTGACAGCTATGATTGCTGATCCATAAATGACATTTAATCACTTCAGCATCAAATGTAATCACTCCCGTCATTAATCCAACCCAGAAGACAGCTTCACACAATGACAGGAAATTATCAGCTAGAAAGGCAAGTACAAAAATAGACTTTCGGTTGGTTTAACATCGCTGGATTTAAAACTGCTGTTTTAAGGAGAACATTCCATGCCAGAAAAAAAACAAAAAAACAATCATACAGGTTAAATAAGGTCAAATGCACTACACAAACGGTATAGCTTTTCATTTATGACATGCAGATAACAGGGCACACTGAAAAGAAAAACCTTCATTGCGTTGTTCTGTTGGTCTATTTAATGAAAAACACATGCTGAAGTTTGTGTCAGAAGTGGATGTGATCCATCTTTAAAAGCAATCAATGCCACTGCACTGCAGCTCACTGCGTGATTCCATTAAAGATAGAAAAGCAATCACCTGGTGAAAACTGTTTAATACAATACACAAATGATATTGTTTTTCATTAGTGACATGGAAAATGATACACACTGAGCAAATCATTCACTACAAACAATCATCAGGGTATTGCTTTTTTGAAGAATTAAGTGCTGACTTGTGTCAGAAATGAATGTAGTGTAATTCATTTACAATGCACTTGCTTTCAGGGGTTTGCATGCACAATGTCCCAGATCTTGCTGTGAGCCCTGAAGTGTGGCTTAGGACTGTGATTGGACAATCTGACAATTGCATTTCATTGTAGCATGACTTCCACTGACGGGAGTGAATTGTAATGCAACAAGGAATAACATTTGATTCTGACATGAAGTGAGCATTTAATTAAAAAGCAACACCCTGCTGATTGTTTTTCATTTTAGAGATCAAACAGCATAAAAGCAATGTGTGTTAAAAATATAAAGCAATACTGTTTGTTTATTGCATTTCATATTACTTTACTAGTGTAATTGCTTTTCACACTGGCACAGAATCAGCATACAGAAAGATTTCATACGTCAGTGGTGTTCTCAAAGTTATTTTGGTTATAATCTACTAAAGTTACTGGAGTGATGTGACTGCTTAATTATGCTATGATTACATAAATGAAGGTAAAGAACGGTCATTATAGATGGTCACTATCTCCAAGTGAGAGATTGTTAAAGTTATTATTACATTTTAGTCCTTGCAAATAAGTCCCAGAAAACTACTTAATTAATGCAAGAACTTTGGGAGAAAGTATGCATGTGTGTGTGTGTGTGTGTGTAGGTGGATGTGTGTGTGTAGGTGGATGTGTGCGTGGGTGTGCAGGGTCAGCCTATCCATGGGGCCAGGGCCCGCCCTGCTTTTGCAAAGTGCTGCTCAAAGATGAGGATATTTGAGAGCAATACCGAGTGTGTAACTGTTGCATCAGTGAGTTAGCTATTGTTACAAATGCAGATTCAAATCTACTATGTACAGTTTAACCCCTAATGTCTTCATTTAAACGTTTTATAGTTATGTGAGTGATGAATGATCATGTCTTGACTCAGCAGCAGGATTGAGACTTTAAGGGGATAACATTAGGCATAACTAAACCTGCATTCACACTATACACTCTCTATATAAGCACTTGATGTGGAATTAAAATGTAAAATGTCCCTGGTTTATCCAGACCCATCCTATGGTGCAGGTTGCCTTCTGTCCCCCAAAAACTCTACTCTCACTACCTGTCTTTAGTCCCCTTTCAACTGCAGTTGGCGCTGACAGTTGAGTTTAAGTACTATATAAAATACATTTACACATTTGTAACTCAGTGATGTGTATACATTTTGGCTACTGTCTCATGTCAGAACCTAGGCAGTGCACACACACAAGTGACAATGATGGCAGTCACCACACACCCCCAGGAGACAAACTACGAGTGACCTTATCTTTCACAATAAGACCTTCTAAATGTAATTAATTTCCTGCGCTGTTATTGCTTGGTGGCTTAGTGTGTGTCTTTCGCCAAGTTGTTCACCATGTATCTTGCTAGTGTTACAGAGAAATATTAACATGTAATGAACCAGTTAGCTGGTTTGCAAAATAGTTCAGAAATTAATAACTTACATTGTATGTACTGACTCAGTGGTTGGTTTTGTGACTTTGTTGGTAAAGTGTATGTGTCTGCAGGACAAGGCAATATTTGTTCCTGAACTATGAAATCACATGGAGAGAGAGAGAGAGAGAGAGAGAGGAGGTAAAGAAGATGATTTAAAGAATAAGATGGAAAGGAGGAGGGATGTAGCTAGGCAAGTATGTGAGTCAGAGAAACCTTTTTCCATATCATCTTCCCACATGTGCTATTTTTATACTATGTCTCACCTACACACACACACACACACACACACACACTCACACACACGCATATGTAAGACATCTACATGCCACCCAGTTGCTTTCTTAAAGATAGCAGTGCCTTGCGTTGGGCATCGACGTCAGAAATTCAAATCTTCCCAAACTGAAAACCAAAACCTGCCAAAACTGAAGATGTGATTCCGCTGCAGTGGTTATATATGTGCACAAATATCTTTTTGTTTAAATCTGACCTTTTGTTGTTTAAAATAATGTAAAGGGCATAGTTATAAACTTTGAATGTAAAATGAAGATGTATTCATTTGCTATTTATTCCAGTTTAATAGGGAAAGGAATCATATTTATTAGGGAAAGACTTCACGACTGTTCAAATATACGTTGATTATAAATCTAATAATGTCAACACAGACTCAAAATATCAGCAGTATCTATTACCCTCCCTCCTCACCCCTCCCCTGGGCACAAGATTTCTAATCTTTAATACTATTTTGCAGACATACTGTAAACATTCACCACTACATAATACCTGAACCAAACACTGCTGCCCTGCTATACTAACCACATACATATCTGCCTAACACTTCTAAACATATGTTGGCCCTCATATACCTATATGCATATACCTACATATATGATGTTGGTGCCTGATCCTGACAGACTTCTACTGTTGTTTCTTCTCTCACACTCCATATCTGCCTTATTCAGCCTGATACCTCGTCTGCTTGGAGTTTCTTTATTTGTGACTCACTCTCTGCTGCTATGGATGGTCACACATGGATACCCTAAAGACTGCACTTCCTAATACCCAAGTTTATACCCAAGTCTCACCCTTTCTTCAGTGAATAATCTCACTTGGATTTAGTAGACTTGTACTTACAGTGGAAAGAAAAAGTCTACACAACCCTAAAATTAGCAGGTTTTAGTGATATAAAAAAGAAACCAAGATAAATCATGTCAGAACTTTTTCCACCTTTAATGCGATAAACTGTAACAAGCAACAAAATTCAAGTGAAAAATAAATAGAAACAACAGAAAAAAACTTACAATAAACTGGTTGCATAAATGTGCACACCCTTTTATAATAGGGCATGTGACTGTTTTCAGAATTAACATTCAAACTCATGTTCAAAAGTATTTATCCTACACCCATCATCAATGAAGTGATTCTCATTAACCCCAGATAAAGATCAGCTGTTTCTGTAGGATTTTCTTGACTTTGTTTTACTTCGTTTTACCCGGCTGCTGAAGCCATGGTCCGCACACAGCTTACGAAACATGTACAGGAGCTCACTGTTGAAAGGTATTGATCAGGAGAGGGGTACAAAAGAATTTCCAAAACATTAGATGTACCATGGAACACCATGAAGGCCATCATCAACAAGTGCATAAAACGGGGCACCACAGTGTCATTACCAAGAAGGGGACGTCCCTCCAAAATTGTCAAAAGAATAAGAAGAAAACTTATCAGGAAGGCTGCCAAGAGACGTACGGCAATATTAAAGGACCTGCAAAAATATCTGGCAAGTGATGGTCACTCCCTGCAGGTGACAACCATCTCTCATATTCTTTCTGGGCTGTGGGGTAGGGTGTCTATTCAGAAGCCTTTTCTCATGAAAAGACAAACATCCAGATCTGCTTACGATCACCCCAAACCATGTGGCAAAATGTATTATGCTCTGATGATACCAAAGTAGAACTTTTTTTTGGCATAATTCTAAAAGATATGTTTGGTGCAAAATCATAGTGGATTTTGTGAAGCAGAGTGGTGAAGCATGGTGGTGGCAGCATACTATGGGGCTGCTTCTCTTCAGTTGGCAATGGGGCCCTAGTCAAGATAGAGAGAATCATGGATAGCTCCAAATACCAATCTATTTTGGCACAAAATCTGCAGGCATCTCTTAGACAGCTGAAAATGAAGAAAAATTTCACATTCTAGCACAATAGTGATCCAACGCATAAATCGAAATCAGCAAAGGAAGGTCAGGATTTTGGAATGGCCCAGTCAGAGCCCATGGAATGGCCCAGTCAGAGAACATGGAAAATGTGGAATGACTTGAAGAGGGCTGTGCACAGGAGATCCCCTTGCAACTTGATAAATCTGGAGTATTTTCTTCAAGGATTTGTGGAATAAAATTGCTAAGTCAAAATATATTAAGTTGGTAGACTCTTACTCCCCCCCAAAAAATGATTTAACAAAGTATTCTTTAAGGGGCGTGCAACCAGATTATTGTAAGTTTTTCTTTTTCTTTTTTGCCTTAAAACTTTTCTATTTGTTTTTCACAAATCTGACATGATTTATCTTGGTTTCAGGTTTTACATCACAAAACCCTGCAATTTTGATTAATATATCCACTGTAAAAACTGCTGCTGTAATCATAAAGACTGATGAACATCTGAACCCCTGAACGTCCTTTCAACACATAGTACTCTTTGATTATATAGTATATAACTGTGGAAGAGTAATGGTTTATAATTGCTCTATCTGGTATCACCCAGAAGAGGATGGGTTCCATTTTGAGTCTGCTTCCTCTCAAGGTTTCTTCCTCATGCCATCTCAGGGAATTTTTTTCCTTGCCACTGTCACCTCTGGGATCTATATATAAATCCCTTCATCCCTTCATTAATATAAAACTACATATAGATTTCTGTAAATCTGCTTTGTGACAATTTCTATTGTTAAACTAATACAAATACAAATGCAGCTGAACTGAATTGAATTGAAGATACCAACCATTACTGCATTATCCAAACTGCCTCCCAACCAACTTCTTAGCCATACATCAATTTAAATAGTCACAAAATATAATAAACACACAAATCACAAATTCGTCCAAACTCTGGCCCAGGCATACTAAATACAACATATGGCCAAAAGTATGTGGACACCTGATCATCACTCCTATATGAGCTTGTTGAACATCCCATTCCAAAACCATTAATATGGAGTTGCGTTCCCCCTTGACTCTACGTTTGATTTTATGCACTTGTTAGCAGTGGGTGTAGCTGAAACACCTAAACTCAATACGTTTGTATGTCTTTCTTTTATGTGTATGTATTTCTTTTGTGTGCGTGTATTTCTTTGCTACCTGTATAACAAACAGCAGCCCAAACAAAATAGTAACCCAACTCTTCTAAATCTGCATTTACTTTTGAGGGAACACATCACTGATATCACCCTGAATTTGTCCGTTGTTTACTCTGAGTTACTGGTTTATTAGGATACACTCTTCACTCATTGGTCATTTTATCAGCTACACATACCATATACTGTATTATTCAATGATAATAGGAAACATTTCTATGTGCTGCCTGTGTTGCCTGTGTCCTCTAGCCCATCATCATTAGTTACTTTTTTATAAAGCTTGACTTAGTTAATATCAAGTCATATCCACAACAATATCTGATATTACAATTGATGTAAAAATGTTCAAAATATGTATTTATAAGTACACCTGTGTGGCCTAGCTAGCTATATGTTCCTTACAAACATATAGCTGTATTTAAACATTGAAAAAAGGCAGATGGTTGGTCTGTGAGCACATTTCTAACTATACGTAAAACACTAACCTAGCCATGCTTACCTTACAGTCCACACAGACATGACTCCAAACTTAGGAACTAAACACTACTTCAATCACTCTCCTAACCAAACACTGGTCCAGTCCGACACCGCTGAATGCCTCAAATAAACAATACCAACACAACACTAATTCATATTAGACAAACTTATAAAAATGTGTAATGCCAATATATTATATATTATATATGCATCATAAATATATGTAACAAAAAATAAACGTTTCCACTAAGTACACTAAGTAAAAATGAACAGAACATTAGTCATGCACATAGGCCTATGTTTATAATTAAATCATTTTCAAGATTAGTGAATGTGGTTCAGGTTAAGTGGAGAGAGGTTGAGAGTTAAATTATGCATTGATTGATATATGTGCATTGAATGTGCATTAAATTATTGTAATAAGCCGCGGAATATGGTAGATAGGAAATATAGAATTCTACTTAGGTCTACTACTCTATGCAAAAAAAAAAAAAATTACTTAGTGTACTTAGAGGAATTCTAGAGATTAATTTTAAGTTTATTTCACTGTATTCATTTAATGTCCTGTGTTATGCTTCTACAGCCAGAAATAAATTATAAAATGTTATTTACCATGTAGTGATGATTTTTATTTAATCTGTTCATACTGAATTTTAGAAAACATTAGATATGTATTTGGAAAATATGAAAGATTTTCTAAACCCTGATTGTTGTTACTGCTGTAAGGAATGAAGTATAAAATGTTACACAGACCAACAACTGAAAATGTAGTCAGTTTTACTGAGTGTGTTGTGTTCATATGATATTAGAATACGCTGATCAAGAATTTGGAGATTTTTTTAAGTCCTGCTGTTGAAATTTGATTTGTTCTATGCTACAAGTAAATAACGTTTTAAACATGTCACTGAGGATTAAAGTAAAACCAATGAAAATATGTGTCCCAAATTACCAAACGTTATTAAAATGGATTTCCGTCAGTCTCAACAAAAGGCTAAGCCAAGCTTCTTATAAATACGAAATAAACATTTTCCTTCACATGTAGATAATCAGCACATTGAGGACTTCAGAAATTTGTCATGTTTGTCAGAAGTATTTGTTTTATTAAATGCAAGAAAGGTTAAACAAGGTGAAAACAAAAAAAAACTGAGTCAATGCATCTGAATTCACCTACAAACTGGATAAAGACAGTTGATTTGGTATTTGCTTCTGGTGGTTTGATGTTAGAGCAGGAGATGGAAATACCGGGATCACGGTTTCAGCACGTGGACAGCGACGAGATTTGAAAGTCTTTACTAAAGCCATGGGAACAGACTGAACTTTTTCCACTATATACAAAGCTTTTTATATATGGATAAGTAGTTTAAAGTCATTACTGGTTCAATAATATTACTATATTATGCTATAGGCTCTGACATTACTACAAGGGTGCGCGCGCATTTTCCCCCACTTTGGAGCTCTACTTTGTTTCATGATCATGAAGAGTAAGAATGTGAAAATTCCAAGCTATTTGCAGTATTACCTGATTGGTGGAAAGCTGCACATGGGGCGCCACGAGCAGCTGGAGCGCTATGTGCAGCGCGGAGGTCAGCACTCCCGCCACGATGGCCCAGGTGAGCGGCAGGGGCAGCATGCTGTAGGTGGCGAAGAGCGTGAAGAGCACGTAGCCCACACCGTCTCCCAGCAGCCCGTAGCCGAGCCCCGTGGCCAGGATCTGCGTGGCCATGGCCGCCCACGTCACAGCGCCGCTGTACTGCAGGTAGCCGTGAGAGCTCGCGTCCTTGCGCACCACGACGAGCGCGCAAATCACCACCTCGACGCCGGCGAAGAAGCCGAGCAGCGCGCCCTTTATCGGGTCCACGGGCGTGGCGCCCAGAGTCAGGTGCAGCACGAGCAGCGTCAGCTTGGTCACCACGTCCAGGACGTTCATCACCGCCACGGATTTGCGCCTCTGACCCAAGAAATAGCGCTGATACAGGCGCTCGAGTTCGCGCGATTTGAAGGCGTAACGCAGAGTGGGGAAGATGACGCCCCGGTACGCGCAGCCCCAGCTCACGAAGAAGTCCGAGTTGCTGGGCGCGCAGTCGAGCTGCAGGAATCCCAGGTCACTGCTCGAGCGCTCCGGGAACACCTTCGTGCCGCAGTTGTTGTGCCGCTCGCTCACTGATGTCCTCCCAGCTGACTGCTTGCGCAGGTCTTGTCCTGGTGTGTCCTCCGCAGCAGCGGCCTTGGGGCTGTTGTGCTCGTGGATGAAGCGCTGCTCGGTGATGTGGCGCACTGCGTTCTGCCACAGCAGCCGCTTCGGTCGCCCGCCGCTGTTATTCGTGGGGGTTTTGTTGATAGTGTACAGCTCCTCGCTCTCGCTCGAACACCGGACTTCGGATAATTCCATAGTTCCCGGACCCTGTACTATTCTCAGTAACTGTGTATGTGTGTGTATGTAGGTATGCGGATGTGTGTAAGGACTAATTGAACATGTTCAACGCAGCGAGTGAGGTTTTGACTCCGCAGTGAGTCAGGCGCGCGCCTGGAACAAACAGGCTGGTGAGGAAACAATAGCAGTGCATGATCAGGGGCTCACCTACAGTGACCTTTGTCCTCGGGCGGTGTCGTTTGCAAACCTCTACCCCTCAGCTCGGGAGTCCTCGAAGTCACAAGGGCTTGCTCGCGGTGGCGCTGCCACGCGGCGGTGAGGCTGTAGTGGATGTGTAGTCCTATAGCGGGGCGCCGTTATTTTCCAGCGCGCGACCCAAGTGCATAGGCAAGAATCTGCAAGAGGCGAGGCGCCATTCCGCCTCCCACGCGCCGCATAGAGAGAGCACTCTGTCACTTTACGTTATGCGCGCGTGCGTGGCGTCCTGGGAAGTCAAGACAGATCGCTTCTGCTGAATGTACCTGCAGCACGAACTCCAGGAAAGCTCGGAATCCTCAGCTTAACGCTGAGCGGAGATCTGGTGCCGCCGGCATCTTCAGCCGCAGTGACGAGAACGTGTCAGTGTCTCCAGAGCAGTAACCCCGGGAGACGTGTCAGCCTGCCCCTCATTTTGGGGGACTGGACCACCAGCATGCGAGGAGGGAAAGCCTGCAGGAGGAGCAGTACAGCGCTGATCTCGTTCTTCAAACAGCAGACGAGCATGAGCATGTGAGCATGAAGCGCAGGCGCGCGCGCAGAGTCAGCATCAGCACAGAGCCAGGCGCGTGCAGCGCTCGACCTGATCCACAGACGTCTTCACACTGAAATGACAGCGTGTCAGTGAGAGGGATGTGTGCGTGTGTGTGTGTGTGTGTGTGTGTGTCCCGGCTAGTTCAGGCATGGGGCGAGCCGTGTGTCAGCTGAGTAAATATGACGTCACACAGCCCTAGCCTCGTCCCCGCCCAACGCGCTCCTTTTGTCTCTCCGCTTTAATGCACCGGCAGACAGACAGCCAGTGTGCGTGTGTGTGCGTGTGTGCATGCGTGAGTGTGTCAGTCATATTTATTATCCTGCGTCTTGTAGCTGTTCATGATTAGCTATACTGGTCAACCGTAATTTATTAAAATGACTAAAGAGGGATAACACGGATCATAGCTATGTACAGCATCCCCGTGGTTCTGCTGCAGTGTGTGTGAAGCCAGCCGTGTGTTCCTGTGCTGGAGAGCAGCAGTGGGTGGTGAAGTCAGGCGGAACTTTGCACTGACTCACCGACTTTTCGTCTTTTTCAGATCTTTTAGCGCGCGAGACTCAGACTGCGGCACATCAGAGCTGATGGACGCCTCTCCGGTGACTCATCACGTCCCCCGCGCGCGCTGCGCTTCTCCCTTAGCCTGTTTATTCATTTGTGTCTCTGCCTCTTTGTCTGTTTGTCTGTTTGTTTGTTTTTCCGTTTGTTCTTTTTCAGACTGCACGAGTTTTGTCCGGTGGCAGTGTAGTATTTCACGCCATGGTGTGATGGTGTGGAATTAAAATGGAACTGTTCCGACAGACATCTTGTGCCCTAATACATGCATCACCTTGTCTCATTAATACTGCATTAAACACACACACACACACACCCACACACACGCTTTGCAGGGCTAAATCATTTATAACTAGCCTACACGTTGCCATAACCCTAACCTCAGTGAGCAAAAGGAAGATCAAAATGGTTCTATAGTGTTTTCATTATTATAAGGCATTTTAGCCCCATAAATAGATCATCATTATTATCTCCTGTAATTATTATTATATAATATTAATTAATATCATACTGGATGCATGTGTTTTTTTTATGGTTCTGCAACGTCATGTGTCATGTGTGAAAGTAAGTTTCTATTCTGGGTGAATTGCTTAAGGTTATGATTGTCCTTTCTGCACCTCCAGAGAGACCTGAACACCCAATCAGAACAGTTACACTTCAGAGTAATCACAACAGCCAATCAAAACTGAGGACAGTGAAGGTGGTGACACGAGGGTGAGAGATAATCAACCCAGACACTGGCTGTTAAGGCTTTTCACCAGATTCCCATGACTATTGGGGCTTTAAATTCAAGTATCCTTCCTATGGGGTGCTGTTCAAGAAATAATTCATACTTACTGTGTGCATATAACCTGGGAAACTAATGAGTTTAATGCCAGATACATTGGTTTTGAGCTGGACTGGTTTGGTAGAACATATAATGGATTTGGTCCATGTATATTGGCTTTTAGACGTATTTATTGGCTTTTGATCATACATATTGTTTTGTTGCTTGTTTACTGATTTGCGATTTTACATAATGACTGTGAGAATTATATTATTGCTACAGGATGCCCACTGGATTGTTGCTTAACACAATTTTTTTTCTTGCAGAAGTACTGGCTTACTAATATTGATTTGTTGGGATAAGTATTGATCTATCAGTGTATACACCATTTATCTGGGATATATAGGTTCATATACATCCATATTTATTCATATACATTGGTTCATGTATATATTGGTTTATATACATTAGTTCATGTATATTGGTCTATGTACACTGGTTCTTATTTATTGGTTCATGTACATTGGATAGAATACTTTGGTTCATATAAATTGGTCTGTGTACTTTGGTTCATCTACACTGGTTTATTAAGGTATTGATGCATGTAACCTTACACACCTGATTCAGCCGACCAGTGCCATATGAATATTTGAGTTAGGTGTGTTGGAACTGACCTGTAGGCAAGTAGATCTCCAGAACTGGAGATGAGCAGCCCTTCTCTACTGCTTCACTGGTAGTCAGTTTCCGGCCACAGGACCACTGTTGGCTGGATAGTTTTAAAAATTCCATGTAAAAACTGCTGTGCCTTATGTGCTTTTACTTAACACCTACATCCATGCCACTACCATGTCGGTAGTTGTCTGATATTTGATACAATATGTAATAACACACAAAAAAAAAATTAAAAATGATGATGACTATTACATGTTTAAGTAGTATATAAATACCAAATACAAAATACCAAAATACAGCATGCCTAGATTCCATTATGGTACAATGTCCTTTTAAGGCAACATACACATTTTCATAATTTCCAATCATCTACTAAATTTCCCATTATCTACAATAATTTGCACTAACCTATTACTAATGATTAACCTAATTAATTTTGTTCCTGATGGTAAAGTTAGTTTTTCTGTACGTAGGCAATGAAGCAGCATATGACAAGCAGCTTCACAGAGATTCATGGGATGCAGAGCGACATGCGACAAATGTATATAGCGCTATTGATTTCTTTAGGACCTTGCCTCTTTTTTAAGTATAGATTCATTTTTATGATGTATAGTCTGCTTGTATTAAGTGAAACATGGTTATATTACTTAAAGGCAGCATGGTACCATAGAGGATTTATGAGGTTGAGCTTTAGACTCTGAGGTGGCTATTCCAACCAAGCTTTAGCTGTCAAACAGATAGGCTCACATTTGTTGGTAGAATACTTTGGTATAAAGGAGAGTCCAAGATACTCCTAACTACAGGGTGTTCAGGTTCTGTGGCTGCAAAATAAGCCTGATTTATGACCCCTCCGCAGCTTAGCCTGACAGTTGTATTGAGGCATTTGTGATTATACACTTTGTTCAGTTTTCATCATACATGGTTTTGTGTGACCAAACATGTCCACCTTGTCCAAAGGACAGTGCTCCAGGAATCTTAAGGTTGCAGCTGCAAACCTAAGCCATGCTTCCATGTTCGTTTTGACAAAAGGGACTTTCTCCTGGTTACCCTTTCCCAAAACCCACAGCTGTTCATCATTTTGTCATGTAATGTGTTACCCACAGTCTGTAGGGACTTACATTCAGTTATTGGATTGTTAATGATTTCTGTGAGTGTTATACTGCCTGACCTAGCAAGCTGGGATGGCCAGTCCTAGAAAAACTCTAAACCATCCTGAATGTTCTCAAATTTTTCTCAAAATTATCACTATAGAATAATTACTTGTCACTATAGAATAATACATTTCAGATGGCTTACAGAGCTCCCCTGATCAGATGACAGAAGAATAAAAGGTGCCACATTCAGAATGCCCCCCCCCCTTTCTTTCAAAGTGTGTATGTTTGAAGGTTTTATGTTTCAAAGTGTGTAAGACCTTCAAGCAAAATATCAGTTTCAACATAGAGTTCATCTAGCAATATGGACAGTTCAGCAGACTTTAAGTCTGGGTGAGTGTTAGCTAAAGATGAGCTAAAAATGAGGAAACAATGAGACTGAGGTAATTCTGTTGAGGGTTGCTAGCAATTCTCCAAAACAATCTATTATATCTTGTTATTAGCTTTTATCTTCCACATGGGGTAAATGGAGGAAACGGAAATTGTACCTGAATTTGAACAAAATAACTCATAATAACTACAATGTTTTTTTTGGTGAATGTTTTTAAAGTAATAATAATAATAATAATAATATTAATAATAATAATAATAATAATTCCCATATGGTTCAAGCATTTTGGCTTAATTTTTGTTAAACAAATGGGATCCTGTTTCTGGTTTTCGATTCTTGCCTTGCCTTATTTATGCCATTTGCCACTTGCTTGACCATTGCCTGTTTCCTGTTCCTGACTTTGTCTCATGATTGGGATTTGTTTGCAAGCTTTCCTAACAAAGCATTTGTGTACTTGCACTTGCACCTGTCCCTGCTGCCTGACACCGATTTACATGGACCAGTGTATATGAACTGGTGTGTATTATAAACAAATACAGTCAGGTCTATTTGGACAGTGATTGTAATTTTGGCTCTGTACACCACCACCATGGATTTGAAATGAAGCAATCAAGATGTGATTGAAGTCTAGACTTTCAAAAAAATTGCATTAACCGTTTAGGAATTACAGCCATTTTTTACACAGTCCCTCCATTTTCACAAGCTCAAAAGTAATTGGACAAACTACCTTAATTATAAATATGACATTGCAGTCAATGACTGCTTGAAATCTTGAACTCATGGACATGACCAAATGTTGAGTTTCCTCCCTTGAGATGCTTTGCCAGCACCTTTACTGCATCCGCTTATTTGTAGGTCTTTCTGCCTTCAGCTGACAGCTTTGTGTGTGTGTGTGTGTGCGTGTGTGCATGTGCATCTTGGCTGTATGCCAAGAACCTGAGTGAAGTGTATGAAGTGTATTTGAGGAAAGGAAGTGGGTATGGAGGTAAGAGGATAACAGAGAGGGCTTGATGATCTGATCTCTCCAGCTTTTAAATGAAACACAGACATGAAACCCTTGAGAGAGCGGGGGTGGGGTTGGGGAGAGAGAGAGAGAGAGAGAGAGAGAGATAACAAGGGAATGGGGGAGATTTGACACTTGTAGCTCTATGGCTCCTTCTCAGATGTCACTTTAATTGGAAGCCCTGCCCATGCACACACACTCAGTGCAGCTGGTTCAAGCTAGTTTATACCATATCTGTATGGTGGAACACAGGAGACAGTCAGACAGAAGGAAGGAGAGAGAGAGAGAGAGAGAGAGAGAGAGAGAGAGAGATCAGCAATTCTGCTTGACTAAAATAGCCCTTGAAACTTTTGAGGTGCATTAAGACATTAAGGCTAGGAGGTAGGGTGATTTCAGGATTAATTCATCTGTGACTACAGCTGCAGCTGCTAAAATAATAATAATAATAATAATATATGGATAAATAAATAAATGAATAAACTACTTTTAAAATTGAGTATTTTAAGAAGATTTTGAATTTGTATGTCAGAGATTTTTTTAAATTTTACTTTTTAAATTTTTTTTTACAAATCTCCTATGCGTGACATCATAGCGCATGTCACATGTATTCTGCTGAAAATTCCAGCACCCCCAATGTAACACACCCACCAAGATATAAAAATATGCAATATCCTATAGCCATGTGTATGGTTTATAGTGTGCTCAGTTGCTTTACTGTCCTTAGGTTTGATACAGGTCAAATATAGATAGTGAGTTAGCTAACACACCTGTTTATGTGATGGAACTACACTGCAAAAAACAATATCTTAGCAAGTGTAAATATCTTGAATAAAGTCACATGTATCTATTATTTCCTATTATAATATAATAACAAACCAAATATAAGATTATTAAACCTGTTTTTACTCATATTCTACTAATTTCATGCTTGAAATAGTCTTGTTCTATTGGAAGATAATCTGTTTTCTAATTTTAGGCATTTAGCATTTTAAGCACCAGTAGAATAAGAAGCTTAAGAAACCTGTGTAATGTAGTATATGAAAGTTTACCAATTATGTTCCCTATATTAGTTTTCTACATTGTGCTCATGAATTTTACAGTGTAGGGAATAGTGTGTCTGGGAACATTTTGAACACAGAGTGAGTTCCAATGTCACTTCAGCAGTGTATTTCCGAAGATCAAAAATAGCATTGACAAAATGGGATTGTGAATCACTGCAGAGTGTAAAATGGTTCCCCCAGGCAAGGGGTTTTTTCTGTAAATTAACATTTTTTCAGATTAGTTTTATCTCCTCTTGCATGAATGTGACTTTAAATGTGCAGTCAAACCCGGCCGATATCTGCTTCGACAGATTTTAAGTTATCATCCAAAGGTATTTTCCAATGTTCCATGCCTTAAGACACAAACGTGAGCCAAATAAGTGTAACTGCATCTATGGCATCAATGGACTTTTCTAAAGAAATTCATGATACTGTCTGGACTCTTTCCACCTTTTCAGTGTCCTTCATTTCACATCATGTTATTTCTTTTTCTAGCAGAAAATGACTTCCTTGTGTTTAACAAGGTTGTCATGGTGAGGGCTGCTGGTCTGATCCTGAGCTCTGGTTTCTGTCGGTGTGGTTTCACATGTTCTCCCCATGTCTGCGTGGGTTTCTTTCCACCTTCAAAAGACATGCCTATAGATGGATTGGCTACACTAAATTGCCCCTAGGTGTGAATGTGTGTGCCCTGCACTGGTGCACTCAAACCTCACACAAAGTGTTCAGAGGATATGCTCTGGAGCTACCACAACCTTTATCAGAACAACACAGTTATTGAAGTTGAATGAATGAATGTATTTAAGCGCTCCATATTCTACCGCAGTATCATGGTCTATTGATTTGATGGTCCATCTGCCCAGAAACCAAGGCTGCTCACTGCTTAAATTGGCAACACTGAGTTATACCGAAGGGAAGACACGACTACTGCAGATATGGAACTGCACTTCAGAAATAATAAATAACCCATGTGGGTTATATGACTGGTTTATGTAATATGAGATATTCTTATAAAGGGCAACTCCTCTGAGAGAGCCTGAACACTGATAGCGAAACACTCTCAGCACTCTTCCTCTTTTGTTTTTCTTTTTTGTTTTTGAGGTAATTGTTCAGCATTCTCCTGGTTATTGGGATGTATTTCAATAGACTCTTAAGACTGTATGTTTGATATTCTCACTGACTGTGTTGTGACTGAGTGGCACGTTTTGCAGCTGCTAGTGTTGTCACCTCACAGCTCCAAGGTCCCTGATTCGATCCTGAGCTCATTTTATTGTCTGTGTAGCTTCTCGTGTTCTCCCAGTGTCTGTATTTGTTCCTTTTGGGTTCTCCAGGTTTCTTCCCACCTCCCAAAAACATGCTGGTGTGTGGATTGTTGAGCCTAAATTGCTCATAGGTGTGAATGAGTGAAAGTGTGTGTGCATGATGCTCTGAGATGGACTGGTGTCCCATCCATGGTGTATTCCCTTCTTGGACCTAAGTCTCCTGGGATAGGCTGCAGGTCCACTGTGAATCTTACCAGTTAGGGAAGATGAATGAATGAATGAATGAATGAATGATATTTATTTGGTAGATTTATCTGTCAGTATGTGTAAGTAAGTAAGAAAGACAGAGAAAGATACACATGTGAGTATGTCCACGTGACTGTGCGTCTACTGTATCTTGCACCTGTTTCAGTTCAGTTAGTGAAAGAAAGTAAAGAGGCATTTATATAACTGTTGAGTCCATTAACAATTTTAGGCTTAGACTGAGTTCTGCCTCACTTGTAGGTCTCTTTGGATAAATGTGTCTGCCTAATAAACAAATGAAAATGGTCAAGTGTAAAAGGTTCAGAATTAGATTTCTTACCTTCTTTAGTGAAGTCTGTGCTGCTGATGGAGGGCAGCAGAGTGCACTAGACAACTTAGACATACTGCACATGGTGAGAGCAGAAGCTTTTGATTTCATTTATATGCACTTCAACTAATCCGATTAAAAGCATTTAGTCTTCCTCACAAAACACCTTATGGAACTGCTGCAGCAATCAGGTCAATTTCACTGCAAAAGCAAAAGCAAAAATTTGGCCTTAAGTAAAACATGTGAGATGCGTTCATTGTATAAATGTTGTGGAAATGCTAGAAAAAAGAAAAAAGATCTCAACTATCTTGTGTGTGTGTGTGTGCGTTTGTGCATGTGTGTGTGTTTGGGGGTGGGGGGTTGGAGCGCTTAATCTACTGCGCTGGCAAAAATCTGCTCTAATTACTCTATTCTCCTAAGAAAAAGTTCAAGAGGTTTGGATCAGTCAGAGAAGAGACAAAGAGAGAAAAAGAGGACAGATGGAGAGATACAGACAGGCAGATGGAAGAGATTGCTTGTTTTTTTGGACAGAAGCCTTTTAGGTTATTTCTCCAGATTTGTCCCACTCTCCTTCTGTTGTGTGTGTTTGTGTGTGTGTGTGTGTGTGTTGTGCCATCTTGCCATTCTACAAGTTTTCAGCTCATTTTACTGTTGATGAGTTGAGAACCCACAAGGGTGCACCAACACACACGCACACGGACACACACACACACACACACACACACACACACACACACACACATCTTACTTCTAGCTTCCTGTGGTCCTAATAGAAGTACTTCTGTGTTGTTAGAATTAAGTAGGAGGAAGTTACTCTGCATCCGGTGTCTAATGTCCTTCGCACATTCCTCAGCATTATTAAGCTGGTTTCTGCCATTTGCTTTTGTTCAAATATCAATCTCCGTGTCCTCAGCCTAGCAGTAAGTTAATACCATATCGATAATTGTACTTGTAGAAGGAAAAAAGCAGTGGCCCTAGAACAGAGTCTTGCGGAATGCCAACTTTTAGGTTTGTATGCATACATTATCATTTACAATACAAACTGATAGGGGTCAGTCAGACCACTACTGACTGACCACAACTATTCTTCTACTTGCACATTACTTTCAGTTGCACTGTAGTGTGTTTGGATTGCACTCACTCGTGTCACTGGATCCATTTACACATACATACAGTGGGGTCCATAAGTGTGAGACCGCTAGTGAGAATGCGTCTATTTTGCATTCTTTTCTAATTTAATACAACAATTTTCATTATTGACAACAACTTGACTGAAAAGTAGAATCTTTGTAATATTTGAAACATGAATTTCAGAGTTTCTTAGTATTCGGTATGTCCCGTTTTTGCTTTAATGACAGTGTGCACTCGAGCTGGCATGGACTCCACAAGTTTATGCAAAACCTTATGATCCATTTTAGATCAAATCCATTGGAGTGTCGTCTGAACACATAATTCAATAGAAGAGATTAGGCATGAGGAAAATCTGACCTTTTGTACAAAGCAGTTAACCTGGTCAATATCACAACATTGCTTACATTAAAATAGGGACCTAGAAATAGTGATAGAAATAGAATCTTGAAAATTAAATATTCAAGATATTGAACATTTGCTTTCTTTGTTTTAAATATTTCAACATTCTAAAACCTTCTGTTTATTTCCAATTTTAAACGAATTAAAAAAAGTGGTCTCAGACTTTTGGACCCCACTGTATGTTCAGTTGAACAAGAGAGAGTGTAATGCTGACTTGGACTATATTCATCTATGTCTTTGGCCTCATTTTCACTCATATATCATGCCATTTGCACTGTTTGTCACTTTGCACTTTGCTGCCATCCTACCTCATTTGTCTCTTTCTTGCACTACATCAATCAATGCTACTTTGCTATTTGCACTTCTGGTTAGATGCCAAATTCATGTCATTGCCCTTGTACTTGTAGTCTACACAATGACAATAACAGTGAATCTAATCTAATCTAAAGTAATGTAATCTAATCTAACCTAATCTAATCTAATCTTAGACCTAAGCCAGGAAAGAACCCTTCTCTTAGCAATCCATCTAAATGGACGTTGTGATCAATGGAAAAATGTTTTTTGACTATTGGACTGGACTATTAGACTATTCTAATGCCTTGCTTCCTGCAAGGTGCATGAACAAGATCCAGTTAGTCTAAAATACTGCAGCCAGAGTCTTTACTAGAGCCAGAATATTACTTCTTCTTCTTTTTTTTAGTCATACTATAAGTTTGCAATGATAATAAAACACTACTATTGACCTATAAAGCAGTGAATGATGTTGCTACACAGTACCTGAGCAAACTCTAGGTCTATTCCTAGCCACCACACAAGCCTCAATCAAAAGGTTCAGGTTTAATAGGTACTTACAATAAAGAAAACTACAGCAGGTGCTAAACCTTTTCCTACAAAGCCCCCAGAGAATGGAATAGCCTTCCTGTTAATTTTTGGGTCTCATCCCATCAAGGATGAAAATATATTTGGTTAGTCATGAAATTTGTTAAATATTTTTTTGTCTTAGGTACAGAGATACATAGATAAAGAGATGGTGCAGAGATCTGGAGGTTAATGAGAATAGAGAGTTTTGGTAAACTGAAATGGTTGGATGATGTGTCTCCCACTCATGTGATCACTCACTTTATGTCCCAGGGTGCTTCCAATATCTTCTGGCTTTCCCTTTTAGTTCCCTGTTATAGTTAGACCTGCTGGAGACCCTGCTTTCACTCTGATATGAAGACCCTTTGAAGTCACTGATCAGAATTTTTCTCTTTCTCAAACCGTATGTGCTCGTCTGCTTCATGTTGTGATGCCAGTACAAGATCCTGGCAAATTTCCTCTCACCCTCTAGACCTGCCTTATTATTCTTATGCTCTGCTCCTCTTTTCCTCTTGCATATTCACCTGCAGTTGCATTCCACTCCCAGTGGAAACAGTTTATGCCTAAGACACATTTTCCTGCTTTAGTGAATAATGTTAACCGTATACCCATTAACACTGTGCATACACATTAACACTGTTTGCCTATAATCACACTATCTGTTCACTAACCACACTAACCTATCCAGAAGAGGATGGGTTCTCTTTTGACTTTGGTTCCTCTGAAGGCTTCTGCGTCATGTCATCTCAGGGAGTTCTTGACACTGTAGTCTCTAGCTTGCTCATTAGGGACCTAAAACCACATCTGGATTTATGTCAAATGAATTGAATTAGGAACAATAAATCATGCTAATACATCACCACATAGCACAATGACAAACATAGCACAATGAACCTTAAACACCTAAAACGAAATATGCATGGATGCAGAAAGTTATGTACAAATCATTTCAAAAGAGGTTTGAAATGTGGGTTTTATGATTTTACATTTTACTTATGAAGTACATGTCTCTTTAGTGTAATTTGTCATTCTGTAAATAATGCTTTGTTTGTATACTTTCTCCATCTGAAGCTCATTATTGAATAATTCATGTTGCAGATGTGGCCCTGTAGTAAACTGCGAAACTCTGAAGCCAAAATAAAGTGTTATGTGTTATGTTATGTATTATGTCTTTGCAACTAAATCTTATTTGTGATCCAGAGTAGGAGTGTGGTGCAATGTCACTAATGGCCTAATTTAAACCACTGTGACACTGACCAAGCAGTTACAGAGGATGAGCAAATGAACTTTGTAAATGCACAAACTAACAACTAACATTCATCTTTATGAATGTGGTCGTTCTCCTGCGAGCTTCATATCTGACCTCTCAGTCACTCTCACCAGCTTCATATCTGACTGTTTGCCCACATGAAAGTAAAAACCTCCAGCATGCAACTGTTTGATGCACCCGTATTCTTTGTTGTACACCTCTAGTTGCCCTGTGAACCTTCCTGGCAAGCTTTCTAAAGTTAAAAAGAGAGACAGAGAGAGAGAGACAAACCAATGTGGATATTGTTTAATCACTTATACAGCTCTTACGGTGACATCACAATCTCAGTCCATATTCCCGCCTGGGTTTTTCAGCTCTGCCTTGCCAGTCTACCATCCACTGGCACCACTTGCTCATTTAATTGACTCGTTTTACGCCACCTTACATATTTTTGCCGATCCCTGCTTATTTATAGTAGTCAGTTTGCTGTTTTTAGCCTCTGCATGTTTTTCTATTTCAGTTGTGGCTCATGGTCTGTTTTCTGCCACAGAAAATACAGATTGTGAAGCCTTAGGCGAGACCATGACCATGGGCCCCCAACACAAAAACATACAGTACATATAGAGATACGTAGACTGACTACAATGCATTTCTCTAGGGCATTTCTCTTCATGTCAAACCAAATAAGACTGGTATAAGGCATATTTACACACTCGGGGAGGAAATGTCCCTGTAGAGTTGCCAGATTAAATTGATTGCTCATACTAATCACAGTTTAAAACTCGCCCAATTGACTACAGATCATCTCAAACTGTGGCCACATGTAAATAAAATATTATATCAATACAGTATTGTTTGTTTCCAGGTAAATTGTATTAAGAATATACATAGCCTATCTGTGCTTGTGGGATCTGATCAGGTGACCTCAGTAGAAACAAACACTTTTCACTGGTAGTGCAGTGTTCAGTTGTACTAGCATTTAGTAGTCTTACTGTCTTGTATTTTATGCACTTGATATTTCAAATCAGCATTCGAGCTAATGATAGACAAAATCCCAAAGTGGAAGGAATAAGCCTTTCTCATCACACTGTTTGGTTTAAAAAAATTGTTTTATTGTTTAATTGTTTGATTTCTGAAGGTATCTGTAAATGATTGTCTGATTGCTGTTTCTATTATATATATATAGCCTGTTATATAAATTTATGTTATATAAATAGCCTGTTATATATCAGGCTATTCTGAGTGAATTAACTCATCGTGTGAAGTGTGAGTTGGCCACAGAAGCTGTCAGTAGAAGAGTGCACATATATAAGAATCTGTCTGAGAGCGCATATTGCATTATTTAGAATATATCAGTAATAAATGTTAGTTTTCATGCAGGCAGCGAATTAAATATACCTGGTACCTCCCCAAGTCTCTCTCACCACCATCCCTACCCCAAATTTTCCTTACAGCCCCCTAAACTCTGGCTTCCAGTTAAAAGACTTTTTAAAGAATTTTTTTCCATTATCAAATACATTATTCAGAGACTCAGACACTGAAAGTAACACCAGCCCCAGTACTAGTACTTCTCCAGTGAGCACAACTACACAGTCAAATTAAAGGCTACAAAGAAGCATGCCCTGAAGTGTATAGACTGTATATAACAGCACTGGTCATCAGGGTATTGTCAGCATCATGTGAGAGTTCACCCTCCACTCTGTCCCTTGTCCTGACACAATTCCATAGTACTATGCTACATGAAAGAATGAAGAATTTAGGGATTTGGGCTCATGAGAAGAGTCTCGCTTTGGATGAATTTGTAACAGTTTTTGCAAAAAGTAGAAGACTGGTAATTTGACTAAGTCATAAAAATAGAGAACAGTGAAAGGAAAAACTATAGACAATTTTATAAATATAGATAGTTTTACAATTAACAATAATGTCACAGATAGTTACAACACAATAATTTTACAGTGAATTAAAATTTTCAATTCTTATTTTTTTTAGAAAGATCTATAGAAAGCTATTGCAAAAGAAAAAGAATATTATTTAGTTTAAAATTGAGTCCTTTCTGAACACCAGAAGACCTTAACCCTTACACTGAGTATGGTTGACTATATATGGCCAACATGCAGCAAAAAGCAAACAAATAAAATAAAAATAACATTTAGATAGATTTTTTTAGTTAACAGACACATTTTTTTTTTCCAAAGTGACTTATAGAACATGGAAGGTGTGAGTATATATGCTCCCTGGGAATTGAAACCAAAGAACTTAACCTTGCTAGGACCATGTTCTCTCAGTTCTCTACCAGTTGTGCTATAGGAACACTATCCCACTGTCCTCATGGATAGCTGGGCTGAAATTAAAGGTAAAATAAAATTTAACATATGGCAGGGAGCTTGCAGTTTTTTCGCCTTTTAGTTGTTTACAACTAAACAACTAAATAGAGTCTTAAATTATTAGTTGTTTACAGTTTACAGCCTCAAATGATCATTTATGACCTATGAAATATATTACAAATATATTTCCAGTGATTAATGAACAGTAAATTTAGTAAATTTATTTATTAATTTAATATTTTATGCTATGGGAGGTATTCTGTTGATATGGTTTGAGTCAACCTATCCCCAAGGGTCCCCAAATGTATGATGTATAATAATTAATATAGTTATTCTGACTAGTCACCTTTATCCTATGATAAACTTCTTCTCTCTTGATGTGAGTGGTCTTTTCCAGGATGACCCCACTCCCATCCAGAGGGCAAAAGAGCTCACTGAATGGTTAACTGAATATGTATGATGATAATATAAATCATATGCTGTGGCCATCACGGTCACAACATTTACATCAAATTACACACCTAGGAGAGGTTTCGGGCTGACATGAAGGTACAGGCCACTAGGAAGTTGAAATAACACACAATGTGCCATACATCACTGTCCGCTGGAAAATGAGTTGTATTTAGTGAGATTTTATGTTAAGGATCCTACACTTCTGAGTGTGCATGAGGGATCTTTAATGCTGTTGATTGTGGAATGACTACACAGTCACTCACTTGTGCGATTATATCACAGATTAGGTTAGACATTCAATCAGCTGTGCTGAGGTGCACTCCTGCGTTAAACTCTGCTCATCAGTTCCTCTGAAGGCTCTGTAAGTGCTTGTTGAAGATGCTGCTGCTCCAATTTGGGCAATGATCATGTCCATCATTGGACTCCATCAGGACATGGCAGAGCAAACAGCTCACCATCTTGCCCTGAAAATACAAGAGGTTGGAAAAGTTGACAGTTCAATTATTCACACAATTAGGAATTTATGGAATTATTAACGTTATAAGATTATTTGGTATGCACAGACTCAAATAATAGGCCACGTGTCTGTTCCAGTGACAAAGTCAAGAATTAGGGTGCTATATTCATCTTTGTATCCAAGTCATCAACTCTTCACCAAGATGGGAATGGGAAAGAGAATGAGCATGATCTAGTGGGGAGCTTTTATATACCATATACTATTTCAGGCGGAAACTACTGTCAGTCTGGAATGAAAGGAAGTAGAACTGAAATATCACATTTAAATAATATACAATTATTTAAATTTCTCCCATTCTGTCATGTTGGATTTGTGTTTACCCATATATTCAAATCTCTCCAGAAATGTCCATTTGGATTCAAGTATGGGTTCTGGCCATTCAATAATTGACAGATACATCCCAAAGCTAGTCCTGCATGTGTTTCAGGGCATTGTGTTGTTGAAAATATTCATCATAATCTAAAGCCCTGAGCGTTCCTAAGCAAATTTAATGCATTACTCTTTCCCTCTTATCCTGACAAGCTTCCCAGTCCCTCCTGCTGAAAACCATGCCAACAGCTTGATGCTGCCAGCGTCATGCTTCACTGCTGGCATGGAGCTGGCCAGGTGATGAGCGGTGCCTCGTTTACTCCAGATGTAATACTTTACATTTAGGATAAAGAGTTCAATCTTGGGTTTATCAGACTGTAGAATCCTTTTAGTGCTTTTAAGGCAAACTCCAAGTGAGCCGTGATGTCGTGATGGAGAGTGGCTTCTTTCTGGCCACTCTACTATAAAGACCTGGCTGGTGGAGTACTGCAGAGATTTCTACCTCTCCACATACTGTAGGACCTCTGGAATTCTATCAGTGTGACCTTTTTGCTCTTAGTCAGGTCTCAGCTTGGCAGGTGGCCTGATCTAGAAAGTCTCTGTGGTTCCAAAATTCTTCTGTTTCAGATTGACGCATGCTACTGTGTTCTTTGGAACTGCCAAAGCTACAAAAAATGTTTCAGTGCAACTCAACACAATCCTGTCTTGAAGGTCTACAGACAATTCCATTGGTTTGTTTTTTTGCAGCTATATGCCCTTCCACATCATGTCCAATCATCTAATTTTACCACAAGTGAACTCTAATCAAGGAGTAGAAACATCTGTTCAATGGCACGATCAGCTGAAATGGGATGCAAATGAGCCCAATTTTGAGTGTTATAGCAGTGAAGTGTTTTTGCAGATTATTAAATAACATAATATTAAATAATATGATTAGTTTTGGAGTAAGGCTGCAACATAACAAAATGAAGAAAAAGATCTGATTACTTTCTGAATGCACTATATGTATGTATGTATGTATGTATGTATATAATTCACAACCTATGAGAACCAGGGGGAAATCTTGACTGAAATCTTGACTGAATTTTAATACCACCTGCTCAATTTATATAAACTTGCATTCCATAAAAAGTTTTAAAGTATATAAAAAGTATAATTTAAAGCCAGCCTCCATTATCCCTGACAATAAAGAGGATTAAGGGTTAGCTCTTGAGTGGTGTAGTGGTAATGCATTTGCTTTTAATCAAGTGATCAGGGTTTCAATCCTGCCAGAGCCTTTGTATGGGGCAGTGGGGGTTCAGTGATTAAGGCTCTGGGCTACTGATCAGAATGTCATTAGATCTCATATGATGTCATATGACTTCAGCTTCCTGACAAGCTTGAATATGCAAAGAAAAGAATTTAACTGTACTTGTGTATACAGTGGGGTCCAAAAGTCTGTGACCACACTGAAAAGCTGGGATTTTTTTTTTTTATTTTAAATTGGAAATAAACAGAAGGTTTTAGAATTTTGAAATATTTCAAACAAAGAAGGTAAATGATCAAAATTAAATATTTCTTGAATATCTAATACTCAAGATTCTGCCCTATTTCTGGGTCCCTACTTTAATGTAAGCAATGTTGTGATATTGACCAGGTTAACTGCTTTATACAAAAGGTCAGATTTTCCTCATTGCCTAATCTCTTCTATTGAATTATGTGTTCAGACGACCCTCCAATGGATTTGATCTAAAATGGATCATAAGGTTTTGCACAAACTTGTGGAGTCCATGCCAGCTCGAGTGCACACTGTCATTAAAGCAAAAACAGGACATACCGAATACTAAGAAACTCTGAAATTCATGTTTCAAATATTACAAAGATTCTACTTTTCAGTCAAGTTGTTGTCAACAATGTAATTTGTAATGAAAATCGTTCTATTAAATGAGAACAGAATGCAAAATACACACATTTTCATTAGTGGGCTTGGACTTTTGGACCCCACTGTATATAATAAAGACTTCTTCTATTTGGACAGAGATGCTTTGTCTAGCAAAAAAGAACAACTGACCACAATCACGCATTTCACAACTAATATGGTCTACACTTTTCTAGTCTAATTCTCACATAAACTCTGGCATCTGTGAAACATCTTGGTCCACACTTACTCATATTTAATAACTTAACCAAGTTTTGTTAATATCCTGTAATACAATTGGTATCATTTGTATTGGATAAAAAAAGCCTTTTTAAGGCAATCATCAGTAGTAAGGATACACAACCAAGACAAGAGCATGAAAGATCACATCTTACTTTATTAAAAGACACATCATTTATTTTGCAGTTTGAGAGTTATAGAAAAAGCCAGATATCCACAATAAGAAGGAAACACTTTCAAGAAAAATACACTGCTACACTGGATACCAAACTGAGTCTGCTAGCAGTAAATTACAAAATCTTGTATCCATGCAACTGGCTAAATAGACCACTGTTCTTAATAAAATATGGAGGCTTAGACAATAGCAGAACATTATATTCAATGTCAAGCTGTTGCACACCAGGTGCCTGTTTGCAAAGCAGGTTTAACATAGTCTTGGTTCCTGACTTAGTTCCCACTTAAGAAAAGCTAACAAATGCAACTGCCGTTAACTTGTTGCCCGATGCTTGTTAATGACGTTCTCTGTTGAATCAGATTTAGAGAATCAAGATGTGATTAATTCCTGTGTACCTGCACAGAAAGGTGTGGTCTTTGAGTCAAACAGCCAATTGTGCAAGACTTTACTGAGGCAGAACAAAAATGCTACAACATCAATGTGAAATTCTGAAATTACTGAATACATATGCCATGTTCATTTCACTTCAAACATTTAACTGATATTTTATATAGGCTAAGCTGTCTTTTTATAATTATTCTTTAGTTGCAACACTAGTAATGTAAAGAAATCTTGAAGACTAAGTAATTGCTGTTCCATTCTTCTTTGTCTTAATCTTATGAATACTATAAAGAGGAGAGCTGTTTACTTCTATTAAACTGAAAAAAGTGACCTAGGAAAAGACTAGTGTGAGGTCATACTCTCTCAGCTCTGTGATATTTGTGGTTCAGTGTGGTGTGTAATCTGACTTAGTCTCTGGCAGCTACAACTATGGCTCTTTGCTACACGGTATGTGTACGTGCTTTACAACAGTGATGCAAGTACATGGAACTGTGTGTTTTTCTCATTTACAGTTGAAGCGAACGTCTGTGAGTGTGTTGAAATGAGCACAAACAGTTATGGCGCCCAAGCAGAAGAATATACCAAAAGCAACAGTGGACAAAAACATACAAGCTTTCATGTTATTAATACACTACAGTATTTGGTTGTTGGGGGAAAGTACTGTGGAGAGGTTTTCTTTGTGCTTGGGAGTTGCAACTGCCAAAGGACGTGTATGATTCTTTTATATCTTCTCAAGGAAGAATCAAGTGTATGAAAATAACTTTAATTGGGAAATAGAAAAAAGAATACAGATCTTTCTGCATATCTGATATTTTTTCCCTTTAAATAATGGCTTGTGTTGTATTGAAATTATTATTTTTTCTCGTTCTAGCAAGATACAGTTACCATCAATATCAATACCATTTATGTTAATATTCAAATATCTGTTTTCAAGATAAGTAAAATCAATATATCTGCTTTGCTGATGTACAACACTACTCAGTAAGCATTTCTGTACCATGACATTTTAGAATAAAGGGTAAACTATTTCACACAGATTAGTACCCACTACAGGACCCTATTACCTAGCCTGCCATTATTAGGTCTATATTTTCAGATCTACTGTATAGCCACACTTCCTGTGAACCATGCAAAAGAATGAAATAATTTTCAACACAATTGGCTATGCTAATAAAAAAAAAAAAATTCAGTGTGGCTGTCAGCTTGTCCTATACTGAGCAGAACGACTGTAAAATCATGAACATGGTATTTACTGTATTAATGTGTAAATGTTTTTAAAGTGATGTGGAATTCTCATGTTGGTTCACAATGTGCCATTCAGTGATGATATGTCCCTTGTGAAATGGAAAAATGTTTTGCTTGAAGTGTCAATCAAAATTAACTTTTTGTTTAGATACGCTGTGCTCTCGAAACTCTAGTGTGTATCAGAGATCGTATGTGTGTCAGGAAAATGTTCATTACATTACTGATCTGTACTGCTGACACCAAACGGGTTGCAAAAAGTTGTAGGTTTTCCCTACAACAAGAAGCAAAGTCAGATATCTGAGTGATTATTTGTCTGTTACCATATATAGTATCTATATGTTGATTCTGTCTGGGCATTAAAGACTGAGCATTTACTCAAATGCCAGCAGTGTGTTAAAAAAACCCTCCCCAAACAGTTAAGAACACACATATGCTGGCTACACACACACACACACACACACACACACACAATGTAATCTCTCTCTCCCTCTTTCTGTTTCTTAAGGGGTAGCATTGATCTGGAACACAGCATGAAGGAGAATATGAAAATCAGTAGGAGTTCTGTGTATGTGTGGGAAAGAGAGAGTGAGAGAGAATGTGCACATTCTTAACAAATCACATTACTAACACTCAGGCAATTCATGCATGTATGATTCATGTTTAACAATTCATCTTTGCTTCAGCAATTCTGGCTAAACTATTCTGGCTATGTCCAGATATGTTCACTATATGACATTCCATCCATGACATGAAAGTGCCTCATACTATTGTGATTGGTTTTTTATATAGATAAATTTGTTATTTGCACTCTGGTAGGTCTATTAAGGTTTAACACAACATGATTTGTCTTTGTTTTTTCTTTTGTTTGATCAGAGTACAAATACAACCCCTTCTCTTACTAGCCACTACAAGAACAGAAACAACCATCCTAGTCCCTAGTCCCATCACTTGTACCAGTAATTCACATTCAGAGCTATAAGGCACAGATTGGCAGGAGTTTTTCTTTAGATTTAGCTGAGATGATGTATGCACTTTGGTCGACACTCGTTGTCTTTTAAAAGTGCTATATAAATAAAGGTGACTTCACTTGATATGCCTTAAGGCATCATAAAATCAAGTAGCCTTTCCCCTTCTACAAGGCCTTGTCTTTGAGCTACTCAGCTAATGTTAACCCGTTACCTCAGTGCACTGATGGATCATAACAGAAAGAAGTCTTTCCTTTCCAAAAAGGTTTTGTCTTTCAGCTAGCTAGCTAGTGTTCATAGGTTAGCTCACTGCTGTTAGCTCTGTGATGTGTTCTGACCTCACAAAATGAATACATAAATACAGAATAAAACAGATGGCAGCAAGCTAATTGGCTAACGATAACTTGCTATCTGAAAGACGAGGTCTTGTTGAAGGAGAGAAAGTTTGCTTATTCACCTAGTTCTCACACTCACTAACACATTGATGCGCTTAATAAGGTTTTTATTCTCATAACATTACTGTAATACTGAGGAAGTGATCATAAAGGCAGAAGATAATTAAAGCCTCCAGTTTGGGCTGTGTCCCAAATGCTACACTACCATGCTAAGTAGTATGCCAATACACTAATGCTTTCATTGTAATTTAAGTATCCTGTTTAGAATGTGGCTTGGGATGCATCCCTGAGTTCTCATTGAATGTTTATTGCTTGCCAGTGGAGAAGGACGCAGCACGACCAACATTATAAAGTGTTCTTCTGCAAAGTGAAGAAAAAACATTTTTCTACCATCTGAAGAAACACACTGTAAGGTGAAGAATCATACACATTATTTACAGTCTAACTAGAAATCTGAGTGAAATGATAGTTACATATTTAACTGAGAATCACCTGCACCTGCTTGTGCACATTCACGTGCATGCTGAGACCTTCCAACACAAAGTCACAATGAGACACATGACACAATATTTGCAGTAAATGTTGCTGTCATACTGTCATCTTTTCTTGACTCTGTCTTGAATCCGAGTTTTTCTTGGAGTATCTCTGGTTGTTATCTGGGACTCATTCACAGTTACATACAAAACTAGCATTCTACTTCACACTTCCTAACTACCAGAGTTATTAAGAATCACCTGGGCAACATATGGCAGAATATCATAAGAGAATGGACACACCTTAGAACTAACTGAAAGAGCAGGACAACCTTGTAGAACCAGGATAAGGTGCACAGTGATGCTCAGGTAGCAGCCATGCAGACTTTTTGAAGAGACACAAGTAATGCCGTAGAGTGATATGGTACATTAGGCGCTGGGCATCTAGCCCATTTATAGCCATGACCTCTACCGTGTACACTCATCACTCAGCTCCAGTTGTTAAGTTGGCCTCAGTGAGGCTGACTGTGGATAATCCGATCTGAAGAAATTCTGTGCATGGCAGAGAGCCACATGTCATCCTGATGGCTGGAATAGTTGACCATCACAATGCTTTCTGAACCAACACACATTGATGTCTCAGATGGACTTCCCTCAATTCTAGTTGATTGATGCATGTTGATCTTACACCAAGAGGCCACCCTGTGGCACTACACCCTTGCCTGAGGGCATGACTCTCCCTGCCTAAGGCATATGCAAGGCAGAAGGACCTTTGTGGGCACTTCAACATGAAAATATTTTTGATGGCATAAGGACCACAAGGACAGTATGTTTGAAACCTGCACTATCCTATCCCTGGGCTTCTTTGGCAACAGAGCAACTCTAGCACACAGGGCAGGTTTGCATGGTTTGATTTTCACACATCCAGCAGTGTGGATTGTGCTAAGCACACTTGGTGCTATGCAGGTTGGCAGAGAGTTGCCCCATAACCTGGCCTAGACGTCCCACCACTAGAAGCAAGATGTTGACCAGCTGCCCACACAGGGATCAACTACTGTAGATTGGGTTGCTTTTCCAATGCTATTGCCAGTTTGTGCCACACATGATGCAATTTTGTAAGTTCTCACTAGAACATCATCAGTATGTCTGCATGGACAGCGCATATCTTTGTGCTTCAGCTGTGTATGTACTCAGCTGTGTGAAAGAGTACATACAATATTATGGGCTGTATAGCACTATCTGATCCCACTCAGGCCACCTCCATTTTAAGGGTGGCTGTCACAACTAATTAAAAAAAAAAGCGCCAGCAGGCAGAGGCTAAGACAGAGGTTCAGCTCCTAGGTCAAAGAAAAAGAATAATCAATTCAGAAATTGGCCTACAAAAGGGCTCTATTGAAGGACATGAGCCTCCAAGTTGCATGGTCTCAGCTCCTCATTAATTCACCTAGAACATAACTCCTTTTATGCTTAACAGTCATTGTCAAATATGGGCATTTGCAACTAGTGAACTGCTTGGGCTGTAGTGTTTGGGTCTTCTCTAAATCAGGGCCTAATTCTGCCAACTGGGCATGTCTTTTCGACATCAGACTCACTGGACAGTCACTGCAGGGAATATCAAAGTCCTTAAGATGGTACATGCCAGAACATAGCTGGTGTGAGACAAGGTGAATCACAATGTTATTGTGAGGTGGCCATTGCAAAGCAAGACTAAATGCCAGATTATTATCAGCTGTGCTGATCAGGTGTGTAAATGCTATAGTCTGACACCTGGCATGTTTTAGCCTAAGCACAATTAAATAAATTGATTTGCTGAGTTAAAACCAACTATTTGTGGTGTTTTTTTTTTTTTTTTAAAGATTTTTAAATAAATGTACACAATATTATAGTATTCTATTTCAGTTTGAATGAATAATTTTCAGGACTGTACATACATTTTCCTCAGGCTTACGTCTCTTCACATGTTAGATATGGTAACAAGAAATGCTAGTTATATATGTAGTTGTAGTTCTATGAACCCAGGATAATCACTAGGGATGGTGTGATTCACTTAGATAGCTTGCAGATAACCTTCAATGAACACTGTAGCATCAGTAAAGTAGCTTGCAAAATTGGGTGATATGACCTTTGGCAGAAATCCCGAGTTCAAGAACAAGATCAGATCAGAGTCCTACGGCCACCAATTGATTTAAGTTGAGCTTACTGGAATAGCAACTTGATTTAAGTTGAGCTTACTGGAATGATTACTTCTTTTTTTCTGAAGTAATCATTAGAAAAAAGGCAGTTTTCAAAGATACCCATTTCATTTTGTCCCATGCCTGGCAACTTGCTGTAACAAGTTTATGAGCCCCCAAGGACATGCTATCCATGGTGTTGTGACATGGTGCAATGGCCCACACATACACCTTTAGTAGAAACGAGGATCTGCTGCTGTCTAGAAGTCCCTGAAGGAGAATTCATATATAGGGGTTCAGGCAATGAACCAGACCCGATCAAAGAGGTGCATACCATCCATCAAAGAGCTTCGACCTATGGGCATATAAGGACAATGTACTAGAAGCCTATGCATTCAGGAGTGTTTCCTGGACAGCTAAGCTGTAGTTGCACTGCAGCTGCCATCAACAACCCTAGCAACCTCAACAGCAACGAGTACTGCACATAATGGCCTGGCTGGATCTGATAGGCAAGCATGATGATGATGTCTCCTGCAGGCTGGGGTAATAGGGTGGCTAGCAATGTCAATGAATCCAGCTTCACATCAATGAATTGTGTGGTGCTGCAATGTATAGCCACAGATTGTCTGTATCCCAAATGGTCTGTCCGTCAGTAATGGTTGCTATCATATAGCTAGTGTGTGCCACATGCAATGTAATATAGAAAGTACTCACTAGAATATCATGACCTCTGAATACACTGTTTGGGCAGCATCTGGACATAGAGCTTCATCTGGCAAGCTCACCAGTCTGACCTGTTCATGATCCATTGTATAAACTGGAATACCTGCTGCAGACCTCAGCATGGTTGCAAAAATCTGAGTGGAGAAAATGCCAAAGAAGACACTGACTGGTAAAGAGAATGAGGGTTGAAAGGTTCCAGACAGCAAAGCATTACAATAATCCATTCTAGAGGTAACAAAAGCAACACATTTTGATAGATCCTATAATGGCATTACACTGCTTAGCTTAGCAGTGTTTCTGAGAAGGAAAATATTTGTCCTAGTAATGTTATCTACAAGAGTTATGGGCAATTTGGGCAACTTGGTCCCCTGTTTCAGCAAAGTCAGAAGAGAGACACCTGCTTAATAAAGTTGAAAAATGTGTAAAAAGACATTAGACACTGTAAGCTAAGTAACTCCTGCTTAATTCAGCCAAGACAGAAGCACTTCTATTTGAACCACAGGTAGCTAGAAATAAGCTTTCTGATTATGTAGTAACTCTTGGTAACCTTTCAGTTACACCATGTGCAGCAGTGAAAGAAGGTGTGATTAGTGACTCCAGTCTCTCATTCGAAGCTTATGGTTGATTATATTTCTAAGACAGCTTTTTTCATCTCAGAATCAATGCTAAGAAATATAATGTCATTACATGATGCAGAAAAACTAGTCATGGTCTTTGTAACTCTAGTGCAGAGAATAATGAGGACTACAACAGGGGATAAAGCTACAAAGACCCCCAGCTACAGAATAGCCTTCCAATTAGTGTTCGGGACCCGGATACAGGACTCTGAATCTTTAAATCTAAGTTGAAAACCTATTTTACTCAGGCATTTTTAAATAGTATTTTCTCTTACATAAAGGTGCAGATCTGGGAGTTCATGGACATAGAGGTTTATGGTAAACTGGAATGATTTGATGATTGCACAGATTATAATGTATACTTGAAAAAAACAAAAACACTGTAGGATAAGAGCATATCTAATAACATGCACGCCTGCTGTCTGATGTGATGCTGGTGCCAGATCCTGGCATGCTACTACTGTGGCTCCTCTTGCCCTCTGGACACGACTGATTCGCCCTAATGCTCTAGCTCTCCTTCGGTTTTTCTTCACTTGTGACTCACTCTCCACTGCTTTGGCATGTACCACATGGACACCCCATGCACTAAAACCCTAATAAGTTGACTGTACTCAATTGATTGAGTAAGCTCGTTCCCTCAATTTAATTGAGTAATGGGGTCTCTCAAAACATGTATATTTAAGTTCACTTAACTTGGTGCTCATGTAGACGGTACTTATATTGTTAACTTCACTTACCTTGGTGATCATTTCAAGTGTACTTAAATAAATGGTGTCCCAAAAGAACACACTTTTTTTTAGCAAAATGTAAATTTATTTACAAAACAACCTCTGCATGATTGCCATTTCTTTATAAACTCACATGGAGTCGTCTCTCCCACTCATGATGAACTTGAGTTAACACATCTGGTGTAATGCATTTAATTGCATGTCCATCGCAACCTTGCAACAGCTTCCCGATCCAGCCATGAGAATGATTTCAATACGTTTTTCTTTTTCAAAGGCATTCTTAAAGGCTATCTGAAAAAAAAATAGAATATCAACTAAGTATGAAAACTTTTTTTGAACATACACTGTCAAACTACTGGTGGAGTTAAATGTGCAAAGACAGTCATGGTGTAGACATGGAAAATGTACAGTTTTTGTATAACCACCATGTTCAAGTGATAATGTTTGAGAATTTCCCCTTTTTTCTCAAAGCTAAAAATGCAATACTTACATTTCTAAATTCTCTTGTCTCATATCACCTGTAATATAAAAACAAATGAAAATATTTAAAAAAAAGTTGACAATGATGAAAATTTATAATAATCTAACAACGTTATTCAAACACTAACAAAATTCACCTAAACCAGCAAATAAAGGGCTCTGTCTTCATTTTAAAATTACAAACATGCTGGAAGGGAGATCAACAAGATTTAGCTAATAAATAGCTAGCTCTCTCTGTAGCCAACTAATGGTGACAAGTGTGAAAGTGGTGTGAACGTTCACCGACTGGGAAACACCACTAACTTGTCTCACCAATAGCTGCCATGTTCTTTCTCATAGAAACACATAATTAACTTATGATTAAGATTTATACAAATATGCTTAAATCTTACAAATCAAATTAAAAAATAAGTTGATATCTCAATTATCATACCAATATAAAGTCATCATGAAAATATCATTAATGTATGGCTATGTTGGCAAAATTTGACAGGGAAACATCAGTGACTGGCACCAGCAGCAATGTTATTTATTATAGAACTGTACCAATAAGGTTTAAACAATCATATTTCATCATAATCTCCAGTCTTGAACTTCACTACAGGGGTACCATCAACAGACACTCTAAGGCCTACCAGAAGTTGGAGGTTATCCACACCACCCCTACTCCCCTGGCCACCAGGAAAAATTGTGAAAACATGCATTGTCCCATCTATCAGTTCATACATCCGACAGAGGGGACTGCACTACCACATCTGACAAACCCAGCTGCAGGCCAACATGAACTGGCAGGGGCAGAACCTGACAGCTCCCCAGAAACTGCTGAGCTTATGAAGTGTAGTGACGTGATGTGTAGCCAAGTATGGTGACCCATACTCGGAATTTGTGCTCTGCATTTAACCCATCCAAGTGCACACACACAGTAGTGAACACACACACACACACACACCGTGAACACACACCCGTAGCAGTGGGCAGCCTTTTTTGCTGCGGCGCCCGGGGAGCAGTTGGGGGTTCGGTGCCTTGCTCAAGGGTCTCACCTCAGCTGTGGTATTGAGGGTGGGAGAGAGGGGTCAGTTGAGAAAAACAGTCCTCCGTGTTACACATTCTCAGCTCGGTCAGTGTCTAACCTGTGCATGTACACCCAGCAAGTTGTTTAGACTGACAGACTACAATGTGGACTGTGGGAGAAAATGTAAATAAAATGTACCCAAGTGTAGATAAATGGACATTTGAGTGGAGGTAATACCCACTCGAGCTATGAATTAGTGGAAATGCAGAAATATCAGGGAATTTAAAGATTTGTATGTCAAACAAATACCCACTTCCACTTCACAGCAGGAGAAATTGAGCATTTTGTGATTTATCATATTATAGTGAATAAAATTTACTTATTTAAATTTACTTAAAACTTACAAGTGAAGCCACTAAGAGAGAGCCTGTACAGATATGTGCAACAAAGCCCAGTCACATTCTATAAATAAGAGGAATAAGAGGAATAAATAAGAGGAGTTTTCAGAGGAATTTACATGAAAGTCCAGTTAGTTCCAAACAATTTTCTATGTTTTGAGAGTGCTTGATTTTTATAAATTTACAAATAAACTGAATAACAGCCAAACTGAGTTACTACAATTATATAAATAATTATATAAATAATGGCGCGCTTCTCTGCTTCTTTTGCGGGGGAGGACGAGCTTGCTTTCTATTTCAAGCACGGGGGGGGATTTTTGGAAAATTTGTGGTTTCCAGGTTCTATCCGGAGGCCACGTTCTGTGTTGGCGGGGAATTGCGCGTATTGTGCCCTGGTTACTTTTTTTTGTGTGTGTTTTTTTTCTTTTTATTTGTTTGGGGTGAGGCCGCCTAATCGTAGCTGAGGGCGACGGCAGGAATAGGCCCAAATAAGCATGAGATGTATTTATGCAAATGGTGGTTATGAGGTGGGCAGGGGATAGAAGCATCAAATAAAATGACCCAATAATCAGAAAAACACATATCTACTATCTCTACATTAGAAACAGTGAAACTAAATAACACAAGGTCAAGTGTACGTCCATGTTTACGTGTAGGGCCGATAAATGACTGAAAGAGATCGAAAGAGTCGATAAGTCACAGGAGTTCAACAATCGTAAGAGGGACAACAAATATGAATGTTAAAATCCCCAAGAATTTAATTTTTTATCAAAGCTAGGCATAACAGCTGATAACAACTCAGAGAATTCCTGAATAAAATATTTATTGTTTTAGGGGGTCTAGACACAAGTGCACAGAGCACACGGCTAGGCTGTTCCACTTAAAATGTATTGCATATAGGGAGCCATCTCCTAGCAGGTATGACAACCTGTAGACTCAGACAACTTTCAAAAATAAGTCAAAGGAGAATTAGGATACTCAGGTGCATATTTATACACTACATTAGCCAGCAAACCGCAAAACCACCAAAAATCAATGTTTAGTGAGGAGAGCAGCGGAAACTACATTCCCAAAAACAACACTGGGAACTGGCACATTGATGAAGTGGAAACTTACTCACACGAGCCAGACACAAAAGCTGGGCAGTGCGGAAAGGGACCATGAGGGCTCGTGTTAGACTGGTGCCATAGGGCTATGAGTAGATGAACTGATATGTGAAATAATTCCAGGGAATCATTGCAGTTTTGAATCAAATTTTCTGTTTTTATTCATCCAAGTAATCCAGAATTTGATGGTTTGGACAGACATAAATAACAAAAACATAAAAAACAAACACAAACACTGGACAGCAGTGGCAGACAAACATGGCAGCTTTGGTGATTGTATTTATGGTGAATACTGCATCATACTTCACTATGTGATCTGTGCATGTGTACACACAAGGTAGTATTTCTGGGTTACCGAAATGGTTATGAAGTGTGAAATACTGTATAAGAAACAAATTTGCATTTTTCACACTCGACTTGGCAGGATAAAACATAACGATATTGCTCAAGCTACACATTTCTATGGGTGGATGTGTTCAAAGAATCACACCACTCCAGCATCTGAGAGGCTGATTTATCACACACCAGGTTGTGAGGCTCTTCAACCAACAGGCATTCTTTGCCAAAATAATCACAAAAGGTATTACCAGAGCATGGTTTAATCCTCCTGCTGTGCCTCAACCTTGGTCTGGTTAAAAGAAATTCAGAAATGAACTCTTCCATACCCCATACTCCTCTCTATACCAGTCTTTTCACCTCACATATCTTGGTGTGTGGTTGGTCTTCTACACACATGAAGAAGCTGAAACTGCCTATAGCATCAGTTTTTTTCTTCATCAATTCATCATATTCAACAATAGCTGAGAAAAGTTTCAGTCAACTTATATAAATCTTTACCAGTGAACAAAAATACAAACTTAAAAAAAAAAAAAACTGTCACTTCAAACCTCTTTCAAACACTTTTGTAATAAAATCGATATTTTAATCTATTTTCAGTTAATGATACACTTGCAAAGTGTATCTCTCTCTCTCAAACTATAATCAACATTTAAATTCATGCCAATTTAAAAATTGGTGTGGGACTTGTGTTTCTATAATTCTTAAGAGACTCTTATTTAACATTATGATGCCTTTGACAAATTTGCTCCCTATGTGACGAGACAGTTGCTGGTCTTGGTAAACTGATGCACAGGGGGCCAGTCTTGATGCTGTCTGCTGGTTTTTTCAGTAACACAAAGCAAAGGCGGATGTGTGAGTGATTATTTGTGTTGCGGTATGTCTATACATCGATTCTGTCTGGACACTGTAGGCTGAGCAGTGACTCAAATACCAACAGCGTGTTAAAAATGTCAAACACCCCAAGACAGCAATCAAAGGGCACACCTATGTGGGCTACACACGAACCCCACCCTGTGCCCCAACACACACACACACACACACACACACACACACACTGCTAAGGGATAAAATTGATCTTGAACTTAGCTTGAAGGTTAGGAAAGAAAATATGAAACCAGTAAAAGTCAACTGTGTAAGAGTCTTTGTGCTTGTTAGAGGGATCTCAGTAGGATAGACACATTCTGGCAACCAGAAGTCTGTAACATACCAGACTCGGGATATGGTGGGGACCATGTGCAGAAGTTTAACGCAGAAACTGTGGTCAAAACGCCAAGCAAGAGGTCATACACAATTCAGAAACATTAAAAAACAAACAAACAAACAATCCAGATAATCCAGAGAACAGTCAAGGGGAAAGTTAGCAAAGGGTCATAACGTGGACAAGGCAGACAGATCAGTACGACAGAGAACAGAGGTAATACGGGTATATAGTCATACGGGCATGGTGTGCTTATATAGTCCTTGATCAGGACTACAATCATTTTACAGTAAGTGAACAAGAAGGCTAGAATTCCAGTGACAGTGACCTCTGCTGACAGGGAGGGGTATTGTTATGGGCCGCTGTCACAGTGTTTCACTGCCTTCACACCGCAGTGCTGGTGGTGTGGCACAAAAGCCACAGAGAGAGATTGTAGTGGTGTGTCAGTCTAGAGTGGGTTTATTGTGCAAAAAGCAAAAAAATTGATAAGAGACGTGTATTTATGGGTTTCCAGGCCTTTCGATGTTGTTGAGCTCACCAGTGCTTTCTTTCTTTTTAAGAATGTACCCAACTGTTGATTTGGCCACACCTAAGGTTTTTGCTGTCTCTCTTATAGATTTATGTTGTTTTTCAGCCTAATGATGGCCTCCTTCACTTGCACTGAGATCTCCTTGGACTTCATATTGGTAGCTCCAGTTGAACAGCCAACTCGATACCTGATATCAAATGCCAACGCAATACCTGATATCAACTCCAGACCTTTTATCTGCTTCAATTGTCTTGAAGTAACGAGGGAATGGACCGCACCTTGTCAATTAACTTCTTGTCAGTCAATTGTCCAAATACCTTTGAGCCCCTGAAAATGGAGGTACTTTGCTGAAAATGGCTGTAATTCCTAAATGGTAAATGCTATGTTTCTGTGGAACCGCTTAAAATAAAGCTGAAAGTCTACACTTCGATCACATCTTGATTGTTTTATTTCAAATCCATTGTGGTGGAGTATAAAGGCAAAATCACAAAAACTCTGTCATTGTCCAAATACTTCCGGACCTAACTGTATATATATATATATATATATATATATATATATATATATATATATATATATATGTATGTATGTATATACCTCATACAATGGTTCAATCATTATTCACACTCATTATTCTTTCTCTCCCTCTCTCTCTCTATTGCACACACACGGAGCATTAACTAAATCAAATGCCACAAATGACCACAGTGGATTATCAAGACAGTGTGTGAGAGTGAGACTGAATTCATGCAGCTTTGAGAAAGATTATTTGAGGGAATAGGATTACAGTTTAGTCTGACAGTTTAGTGCTTATTATGTCATGTCAGAATGCTTTTTTTTTTTTTTGGCTAACAGGAGATAAAAGCATATACTTCAACTTAAACTGCCAGCTGTAGATTGAAATCACTTAATCACTCAATCATAATTCTACTGAGCTCCAACAGCTGAAGCTTAATTCTGCACCTCTTCTATCCCACCATTAAATACACACAGAAGTATAGCCTTTCTGCAGGAAACTGCTTTATTCTGACTGAGTAGCTTGAGTATTTTGTATTTAAAATTAACTTAACTAATGTTAATAATGAAGATAAGCAGGATGATGAGAGTATAATTTTAATTTTCTCTGTCTTCACAAAGGATTCTTTTAGATACACTGATGATATTTACTTTTTTTTTCTCTTCTTTTTTTTTAGCTTTGTAATCATCACTAGATCAAAGCTAGGAGCAAGACTTTGCATTGACACTGGGAGTCAAGAAATGATTTGACCATGTAAACATTCAAGATTATTAAGAATATTTCTTGTTTTTTTTCATAGTTTCTTTTTCAGATAGTTTCTTCTTTCTAGAAATAAACCCTTGAAATAAGCAAAATTATCTGCCAACAGGACAAGACCATTTTAAGTTTGAAATTATTAAAATGTCTTACATATGCTTAATTATCTTATATTTCAGATCATAGTTAAATTATGCAATTAGCAGCATTTAGATACAGCAATTCACTTGCTATAATATAATCTGGCTGTGACTGAGAGTTGGGTAAATTACTTAGGAAATGTAATCTGGTACTCAATACAAACTACATGATAAAATATATTATGCAGGCATTTTAATTAATATGTTTATAAATTAGTGTTTTAATCAGTGTGGCTGGGTGCTTCATATTTATTCTATTATTTGTGTTTTATGTATGTTCTGTGTTTTTTGTTCATAATATTTATGTTTTATATGCTCTTAAGTATATACAGCACTTTGGGCAACTCTCATGTTTCCTATGTGGTTTAAAACATACTTATTTACTTACTTGACGCTTAATTTGGGGTTATCTTTCGACTACTTCTGATTTAACTGGCTTTCATATTTCATATACTTCTGTGTGGAAAACGCTAATATTCTATTGATATAATAAATGTTAAACCTCAAAGAGGAATATATACTGCAGTGTTTTTATTACCAAAAAGAGGTAAGTTCAAGACTTTGCACAGCTGTCTTCTGTCTAGACGTCTTGTTTATACACCTGTTAGCAGGTATACACCTTTCATATAGATGCACATTGAGGTATACAATTACTGACTGTAACGCAGGTGCTGTTAAGTGCTTTGTCAGTCCTTTCTACCAAAACCTCACATACCCTGTCAGTGTTATCAAGTCTGCTGTGCTGGGAATGGTTCACAACCCATGGTAGTGGTTGATTATGAATGGTGAAGAGGTGGGCTAACAAATTCTTCCTAGCAACAGCTCATAGAACCAGGGTCTATGGTTTGATTCAGAGCTTGGGTTACTCTCAGTGTGGAGTTTTGCATGTTCTCCATATGTTCGTGTGGATTTCCTTCCCATTCAAAAGCAAGTGGATTGTCCTGTGCTGGAGTGGTGTCCTATCCTGTGTGTTCCCGAGGTAGGCTCTAGATCCACGGCAGCCCTGAGCAGAAGCTGTTACTGAAGATGAACGAAAGAATGAACATATTTTAGGTGTAAGTTATAAACAAGCAACCTATAATATAGATACTGAAATCGAAAGATACCGATGAAGGATATCTGGACATTCACGTCAAGAACTCCTTGCTGAAATAAAACAATAGAAACCCTCATAGAATGTGTGATGGTTTTAATGGTTATAATGTGAATTGTATTGGTTTTAATGGAAACTGTAATGGTCCCTGCAGGTCTCTAGTGGTAATTTGTTGATTTCTATTGGTGGCATGTTATGTCTAGTGGATACCATTAAGGACCAGTAATGGTAATGGTTTTAATGGTTAGCTGATGGTTTGTAATGGTATTTGTAGTGGAAACCTTTAGAATAGATGGTTTCTATTGTTTTTCAGCAGGTTGGGCCTTGTAGGAGGCACTGTACTTTTGTAGTTTTGTACTGTCTTGTGCTGTCTGTCATGTTAGCACTGTGCACTTTATGTAAATATGTGTAGTCTCCTGTAGTTCTGTGTTTGTTTTATGTAGCACCTTGGTCCTGGAGGAACATTGTTTTGCTTCACTCTGTACTAACTAGCTGTGTATGGCTGAAATGACAATAAACCCATTTGACTTGAACTCGTCACTGTTTAATACTTTGTCATAAATGTTAAGAGGACACGTGTACTCAACAAACAAACAAACAAACAAGAAAAACTTTTGGAAACAACCCCGTACACACACTCAGCTGCCTGCTGTACTCAGAGAGCAGCTCCCACATCCGCGTTGCTCAGTGACGTCACGCCAGGCTAAAACAGGAAGCGCTAATCTCCAGGGGTTTTCGCGGCTCGTCCACAGGTATTTATTCTCAACTTTCGGCTTGTAGTTTCGCTATAGTGTGTGAGAGCTGTCTATTAAACGCTGCAGCGACACACAGCTATATCCCTTGCATGTAGCACAACCCCTTTAAGGTTTGGGGTGATGTTGTTGTTGTTGTCATGCTAAGCTAGTTAGCTAGCGGCGGACAGTGTGTCAGAATGCAGGTGATACGGATGATGACATGTCTGTGAACGCGCGCAGGATCTCTCCGATGCCGTATGTGTTTCATCTCAGCACTCATCGCACTTCAATAATCTTTATTCAATATTCACGTTTTCTGTTTTAGCGTCCCAAGCGATCGGGCTTCAGACGTGGTGTGTGTACTTTCAGCGAAACCTAGAAAAACTGCCCAGCTCCAATCGCAGCGAGTCAGAAGACCTGCGCTGGTTAGCACAACAATGCCTGCCGGTAAGCAGTCGCGATTTCTGCACTGTTTCATCCTCAGAAAGCAAGAAAGCAAGAAAGAAAGGCAGAAAGAAAGCACCAGGACTGCTGGGGGACTCCTCACACTGATGTGCACAGCTCTTACTCTCCACTAAACCTGTCTGACTTCTGTAAACAATAACATCTCTGACGTGTAACAACAACCTAGGCTTGTTGTTTTAAAGTTGCCTCTCATAGAAGACTTGCACACACACACACACACACACACTTCTCAAAATAAGAGTAGTCACTATTAGATCCAGAACTTTCAGACAGATCCAGAGAATCTGTATTCACTTTATAAGCTTGAGCCTTTTTTAAGAGTGTGAATAATTTAATAATAACAGTAATAAAACATGTAATAAGAGCATTTGTACATGTCTGAATAACATGTTTATGGTCATCCTCACAGTGACTTGCTCTGGTTTTCTACATAGTCCTTATTCCAACTGTACGAACATGGATTTCTGTACAACAGTGGACCAGTGTGGTCTTATATAACATACTAATACTATATAAATTCTTATGTAACTGTTACTGACAGTTGAAGGAGCTCAGATACACTATAAAGCCAAAAGTATTTGGACACCTGACCATCACACCCATATGTGGTTCTTCCCCAAACTGTTACCACAAAGCTGGAAGCATGCAGTTGTCTAGAATGTCTCTGTATGCTGTAGCATTACAATTTCCCTTCACTGGAACTAAGAGGCCCAAACCTGTTCCAGCATGACGATGCCCCTGTGCACAAAGCGAGCGCCATAGTCAAACATGGTTTGCCAAAGTTGGAGTGGAAGAACTCGAGTGTCCTGCACAGAGCTCTGACTTCAATCCCACTGAACACCTTTGGGATGAACTGGAACACTGACTGCACACCAGGCCTCTTCACCCGACATCAGTGTCTGACCTCACTAAGCTCTTGTGGCTTAATGAGCACAAATCCCCACAGCCACGCTCCAAAATCTAGTGGAAAGCCTTCCCAGAAGTGTGGAGCTTATTATAACAGCAAAGGGCGATTAAATCTGGAATGGCATGTTCAAAAAGCACATATGGGTGTGTTGCTGAGGCGCCATATACTTTTAGCCGTATAGTGTTTATAAGGACAGACTTACGCGAGAAAATATACTCCCCCTCTAAATACTTGAATTGTCCATCATTCTTTTAAAAGAATGTAGAAGTATTTAATCATGTTTTCAACTGATAGTTACCCCTTACCATAATCCTGATAAACGTACTATTTAGTGACTTTTAATTTATTAAGTACTGTGAAACTAATTAAGGTATGCAGCTACATTTGAGGGTGAAGATTTGCATCCGTCACGGTTTTAGAATGGAAGAAAGAAGATGTACCTCTGTTATATCCAGTAGGGGCTATGAAAAACATTTTTGTTGGAGTTAGCATCATTATTATTCATCTCAACACAGACAGCTGTAATGCAGTCATTTTGGGAATGAAATATAGTTTCCCCAGAATCATTCCTACACTTAACCTGAAACAATGCAAAGACAAGGGGACACTAAAGGAACACCTGTAACACCTAACACAGTAAATGTTTTGGTGTTATAATGAAGACAAAGCAAAGATTCATGTGTAAGGGGAATACAAGCTTATACCCTTGACAATATGACAGCGAGAAATAAAGTATGGACCTCCTGATGAAGCCATATAAAGTATTTCATAGTTTAGGTTTATTAAATAGGGCTCAGATGCCTTGGTTATTTAAGAAACAGTTTGACCAAAAGTATTTTTCCAAAAATCTTTATTCATTATGCCTCAGTGGGGTTCAATAAGCAATGTTTTAGAATTCTGACATGGAATTTTTAGGCCTATAGTATTTTTTGACAGTCCTTTTTAGGAATACATCAATTTGATACTGATACTATGTTAGGTCCAATACTAGGCCAAAATATTGGATCAGTTTTTAGATCAGATTTGTCATATGATCTACTTCCGTATTTCATGCTGTAAACTGACACAATGTTGACTGACACAATACAGGTCTTGCGCATGAACGTATCTTAAAGCACGGTGTCTTCACGCCTGTGATCCTTTGCATTACTTAGCAACAGAAGCTTGCAGAGAGGCGGCTCGGTTACTAAGAGTGAATAGTCTGTAGTACTTTTCCATCATTCTGCCTGATGCTGAGTGCAATCCTCAATAGCAGCTCGATCACTGAATGGCTTTTTCACATCTTATGTGTTTCTATTATGCTACTAGACAAAAATGTCAAGGGAATGAGGCCCAGGGATTGTGAAAAGCTGGTGTACAGTGTACTAGCGTAGCACTTAAACATGTGACATGTGAAGGTCAGAGCTTTTGAATTCACACACTAGTCCTGGTGGCTTTTCACCTTGCAGCAGGAGTATCATGTCTTTGTACCTACAGCTTGTATTTAGCTTGTACGGTCAAAGTGCTGCACAAATGCGTGTAAGCCAAACATTCTCCCTTTCTGTCTGTCATCCTGTAAACGTTTTGGTCAAATGAATCAAGGCTCATTGGTCATTGTGTGGATATTTGAGAAACAACTGGTGACATTTTAACTCAGATTAGACTTGGAATTTGTTCATGCTTCCATATAATAAGAACTAAATCCCGATGGGGCGTGCTGTTATAATAAAATTAGCCACAATGGGGTGGTGAGATCAGCCACATGCGAAGCAGATTTTCTGTTTCCACCACAAAGTGGATTATTTTCCTATAACAGCACATCCCCAAGGGTTTTATTCCTCTGATACCACAGTGACTCACACATGATTATACATTATAATTTATTAATGAACAGCACGCCATGTTTTTAAAACATTTATATTTACGTGTAATGTTGTGGAACATCCGTGAGACAAGTTAGTTCCTGTTATCACTTCTAGCAGCTACGAACAGTCGTTTGCTCATCAGCTTCTCTTTTTTTTCTTTGTCTTGAAGTTGAAAAGACAACAAAAATGCAGCGTGTAATGTTACTTGAGGAACCAGGAAGTGTAAAACCTCTGTCCCCGTGGCAGAACACTTACTGTCTGCTAGAAAGAGCTAACACTCGAGACTTTTTTCCATAAGTGTTAAATAAACATCTTCATACAGATAACTTCACCATATAAATGATTAAACTTTTTTCGTTAAACTTTATTTAGTTTGTTTATTGTTAGTTTTAGATTATGAGGCGTGTCCACCGTGCAAGTCACTGTGAATGAGCTATTACTGTATAAATATAATATATAATCATGTAAATTACAGCCTGAGCTACTGTGATACCGTGCTGTTATAGAGTATTAATCCTCAGCTTCTGACAGATTTAGATTCAGATTCAAGAATTCAGCACCAAAATTGACTTAAATTCAAGGTCATACTCACACATAACTGTCCTGAGTAGCATGTAATGCCTGGTTTATACCTCTCTGGCCACATATTTGCAAGCATGATGCATGGTTGTCCTCCTACGTACTTAACGTGAGCGTGTACACTTAATGAGCAGTGTCACATGTACCAAAGTAGAATTTACAGAAGAGGGAAAGCTTAAAAAAAGGTTTAGTGGCAAAAACAAAGCTCAGGTCAATGTTTTCACAGTAGGAAGAATAAGGAGAAGACAGCACTGTGGAACTTTGGTTTGAAAACCGCTGAGGGTAAAAGAAACCTCAGGTGATAAATGATAAACTGAGAGACCAAACGTCTTGTTACAACATTTATAGATTCGCAAATGGACATGCCTCCTGCTTCACCCAGTCAGCGTGTGCCTGCAGACTGCTGGACGGACAGCACTGTAGATAGGCACGAAACACTTTTAGCTTTTAGGAAGACATTTTGATCAGTAGTCGAGAGAGGTGTGTGTCTGTAACATGGCTGTAATTCAGGGACTGTATGGATGTTAACACAACCAAGGAGTCTGTTTCAACAATTATTTCACCGTGTTCTTCAGATATTTCTATGTTATTAATAAAAACAATAATCGTACTGACCAGTGTGTTTTTGAATCTTATATACACGCTGTGTATAAATCTGGTTCATTGTAACATGAGGTGTGAAAGTGCATATGTGTGCAAGATGGAACATGAGGAAATAAAGCAGATACATACATTACAAAAGTAAGAGGGAACCTACAAATCATTACCGTGTCAGTTGTCTCTTGTGTTTCTCTCTCTCTCTCTCTCTCTCTCTCTCTTTCCCTCTCTTTTACACACACATGCACACACACATATACAAAGAGAGTACTTTGACATGTTAATGTCTTTGGTTGGAAAGCGGTTTGAGCCTTCTTGCTTTTGGAACTTGTGTGTGTGTGTTTTTTTTTTGTTTTGTTTTTTTGTGTGTGTGTGTGGGAAGTGAGCGAGCAAGCGAGAGAGAGTTTGATCTCCAGGTCTGTTCAGTGTGTGTTTGATCTACCCTCTGATTTGTGTTCATGTCGGTCCTTGGTTTTCCCTTTGGCATGGCCTCATTCATATGCGTTACGGAAAACTCGCTCTAAAGATGGATTGTGAGCAAAAAAAATAACATGAAAGCTTGGAGCTTTGTTTTTATAGATACATCACACACATCTGCATCCTTATTGCTCAGTGTCCTTGTGCTGGTGTTCTTCCTGAGGAAAAAAAAAAATCCTTGTTATTAAACGCATACAAGTTTGTATTATGCATAAATATACCATTCCTTCTGAGAGTATTCGACCCCTTAAAAGTAATCAACATTTTTGTAGATTACAAATGATACTTGCACATTTAAAAAATATATATTTTTTAAATCAGTGTTTTCTGTACTGATTTGCGCACACTAAATTAAAATTCCAATATAAATTGTCTTGGCAGATTTTAGCTGGTTTTGTGAAGCTGGATGCATGTGGGCTGCAATTTCTAAAAATTACCCACAGATTCTTGATTTTGTTAAGAAAACATTCATCCATGCATCCATGTTTTTTTTTGGTGCTACTCCAGTGGCGCTTTGACATTGTGCTTGAGCTCATTGTCCTGCTAGAAGGTTAACTCCAAGCCTTCAAGCTTCAGTTTCTTAGCAGACTGCAGCAGGTTCTTTATATTTTGCTCTGTCCATTCTCAGGCATGGCTTTGTGTTGGGTTTGTGCCACACGTGGAGCTTTGAGTTCTGGCCAAAGGGCCATAAGGCTCCAAAGGGTCTCTCAAAACATTTCACACATCTTACCTGAGTCATGCTTTCCGACAGCTCCAGATGGTTATTCTTGAATAATGGCTTCTTTCAGTTTTATGCAGAATTGATTTGTTGATATTGTGCACAATAGCTGAACTTTTAACTATTGAACTATGTAAATTATTTATTATAATTAAGTTATTGTGACTTATGTATGGTTTCCCTTACACATATGTGTCTTGTCCAGAGTCCTTTGTGTAGATAGTGTGATGTTGGGATTGTTAACCCAACAGTTTACTCTGGGAGAGCTAAACTGAGAGAGCTTTTAGTATTATTTTGTACATTGTTTCTACTTTTGGCCTGGATTGTAAACTATAATTTAATGCTACTATTATATTAAAGGAATAGATTGGCCGAAAATTAGACATACCCAACTTTGGGCACGCTGCTCAGGAACTAAATTACAGAAGCAGCCTTCACACAGCACGTGTGTTGGCTGATCGACTGCATTTGGGATACAGTGAATAATGTGTATACACACTTGACTTGGGTATTATGATGTTCATTCTCATGCTTTTTCTCCAGGTTTATTGTGTAGTCCATTTTTTGAAGATTGTATTTTTTTAATCTGTTCAAACTGGATCAAGACATGATTTAAATACTTCAGTATTATAGACACACCCCTTTTGGCTTGAGTGGCATGATGACACAGTGGGTAGTGTTGCTGGCTCATAGCTCCTGGGTCCCCAGCTCGATCCTGAGTTCAGGATTACTGTCCTGTTAGTGTTACTGTGGGTTTTCCTCCATGTTCTCTGGTTTTCCTCCGGTTTCCACACACATCCCAAAAACATGGCGATAGGTGGATTGGCTATTCCCGCCCAGTATTCCCCGGATAGGCTCCGGATCCACCATGCTCCTTCCCTGACCAGGATAATGTGGTTACTGAAGATGAGCAGTATTTGTGTGAGTTTGTTTGTCCTTGTGTGCAGGTGTGTTCACAAAAGCAGGACATTTTAGTATCGACTGGAGAATTTGCCACACACACACACACACACACACACACACATTTGGCTGCTCCTGCAGAGAGAGAAACACAGCAGGTCCGACCCTGGCATACACACACACACACACACAGCCTCTGTTCTAATGCAACTACAAGTAAAGTCAGTAAACTCAGTCCTACACCGAGCTGAAACAGTTCTCTTTGCCCTCAAGCTGTCCCTAGCCTTTAAAGCGCACTCAGATCACTTGTGGCCTCAGTTCACTTCCCTTTCACACTTGTTCCTTTTTGGACTGACAGCAATAACTGTTTAGATTTGTGCATAAATGACTGTCCTGACTGTCTCAATTGGTCTTACTCTTGCATCTACCTTTGCCTTTTGCTTTTCTTTGGCTTGTTCTGACATTGTATGGGGGTCCTGTCAAACCCCTTTGCCTTCATATTTTCAGAAAACTGTTGAATCACTTTAGTGTTTTTATGAGTTGTAACTAACTGGCTGCTTATATAATCATCACTCCAAATGTCCAGGAGAGAAACTGTCTCCTCGCACTGCCATGTTTTAAAATTTTGCGCTCAGCTCAGCTGTAACATCACAAAAGTAAATAAGAGGAAAACTTTCAGATCAGAAAGGTTATAGTAAAAGCTATTATTTTGAGAAATGCACTGTGAAAGCTTTGCATACCTCCTGAAATGGTGTGGGTTTGGTTCGCTTTTTGGAGGTCCAGGTTCATTGGAAGCATTCACACACAATCCCCTCTGAAAGTATTGGAACGGCAAGGTCAATTCTTTTGTATTAGCTGCACGCTGAAGTCAGTGTCACTGAAGTCAGGTTCATGGGCACAGACTCACTGACCTGAGAAGAAATTCCTTTTCATCTTCAGCTTACTAGCAGATACCTGAATGTTTTGCACTTAAAATAGCTGGTATTTGTAGCTATTCATGATTCCCTCCACCTTGATAAAACCCGCAGTTCTGGCTGAAAAAAGGCAGCCCTAATGCATGATGCTGCCACCACCATGCTTCACTGCGGATATGGTGTTCTTTTGTTGAGCTGCCTTTTTTTTTTTTTTTTTTGCGCAAAACATACCTTTTGGAATTATGGAATTATTATACCTTTTGGAATTGGTCTCATCAGACCATACCACATTTTGCCACATGGTTTGGGGTGATTTAGATGAGCTTGGATGTTTTTTGTGCGAAGGGGCTTTCATTTAGCCACCCTACCCCACAGTCCAGACATGTGAAGAATATGAGAGATTGTTATAATATGCAGAAAGTAATCAGTACTTGGCAGATATTCCTGCGGCTCCTTTGATGTTGTCTTAGTTTTATTGGCAGCCTCCCTGGTATATTTTTGTCTTGTAAATTTTGGAGGGACGTCCTGTTCTTGGTAACATCACTGTGGTGCAGCATTTGTTGATGATGGCCTACAGAGTGCTAATGGTTTGGAAATTTTTTGTACTCCTCTCCTGATCAATTTCCTTTTGACAGTGACACCCTGTACAGGCTTTGTAAGCTCTTTGCAGACCATGGCTTCAGCAGTCAGATGAAACCAAGAAGATGTCAAGCAAATCCTACAGAAACAGCTGGTCTTTATTTGGAGTTAATCAGAATAATTTAATTGGTGACTGCTGTATGATAATTACTTTTGAACATGAGATTGAATGTGATTGGTTCATTCTGAACACAGCCACATCCCCAATTATAAAAATCGTGTGCACACTTATGCAACATTTTTCCCTAAAATTGTTTTTCACATAATTTTTGTATGTCACATTGAGGGTGGGAAAATTTCTGACATGATTTATCTTGGTTTAATTTTTTAATCACAGAAACTTGCCATTTTAACAGGGGTGTGCAGACTTTTTTTATACACTGTAGTTTAATTTACTTTAAGACTACCTGTTCCAGTACTTTTACTCATTTAAAAATTGGGTGGTCTGCCATGTCAAGTTGTTTAATACATCTAGATGTAAATATCAGGAAATGAAAGCTGAAATTCTGAGCGATCATCTCATATTCATCTTTTGACCTCAAACACAAATGTCCTCTGTGTAGGGGAAAAAAGAAAAAAAGAATTGGAAAAGAATTGGCCTTTCCGTTCCAATACAGGGGACTGTATGGCCCAGATCAAGGGAGAAAAGAACAGAGTCTTCTTAAATTTGCTGAAACGGGGACATTCTCTCTGACACACACACACACACACACACACACACACAGGCTTGGGGTTATGGAGTTATTATTAGCTGTGAGACAAGAGACCTGGAAACAATAGTAGAGTTAGTAATAACATTAGTGTTACTAATGCTTGCCGGATTGTCTGTGTGTGTAAGAGCTAGACTAACTCCAACATATAACGTCTGTTTAGAGAGGGAGATGGGAAAAGAGGAGTAGAAAGGGAGGGAGGGACAGCAGGTACATAAGACCTGCAAGGTCAGAGAGACAGTGGGGTAGAACGAGTTGTAAAGAGAGTAGAGTTAGGGATAAAGAGACCACTGAACAGCTATGGACGGCGAGAGCCATTATCCTGGTAAGAGTATATTGTCTCTGTGTGTGTGTGTGTGTGTGTGTGTGTGTGTGTGTGTGTGTGTGTGTGTGAGAGAGAGAGAGAGAGGGAGACAGACAGACATACAAACAGACAGACTTTTGATATTATAGTAGTTTTTTAGTAGTTATTGGAGGGCTGACAGAATTATAGATAAGAAAACGTGCTCATGGCAAGAAAAAGGAAAGGGAAATAAATCTCTCTCCCGTTGTGGCAGACTAACATAAAAGAGAGAAGTGGAGGGAAAGAATGAGTTCTATGTGGTTGCTCTTGTTAGTGGTATAAAATATTTTTACAGTGTAATGTACAGTGTTGGCTCCTTCAAACATGATTATTTAATTGATTCATTGTGCCAAAAGCGCCATCATTCACAGGCTGTGTGTGTGATTGGCCAGTTCACATGTCAGTCTCAGAGCCTGAACATGTGACTCACATGCAGTGCAGTTGATCTTGTTGTGCTTCATAAGAGGTCGTCTGATGTTACACAGGTTTTACCTAAGAACGAACACACACACCTATATAGGCACTAGGGGTATAACCGAATAGACAATACATTACAAACCATTTTTTAAAGAAAGCTTGAGCTCAAAGACTTGAAACTAGCCCTGAATATTCAGACATGGGAAAAGGTAGTCACATGTTTCTTATTTTTTCGTTTTTTTTGTGGAAAAGAATTTGACAGTGGTGTGTATTTCTGCTTTGCATTATCTGTTATACATGGAACCTGTCACAGAACAAAGATTTTTTTCATCAGTGGTTTGCTCCCAGTAGCCCAACCTAAACACTGCCTTACTGAGCACCACAATAAAACCATATTTCTGTCATATTTCTGTACAAACAATAGAAATGTATTTATATTTATATAGCTTATATGCAAACTGTGCATCATATCACATGGCATTATATCTCTGCTGGGCTCTTCAAAAATAATAATTTAACTAGTTTTAAAATATTAACTCCTATGTTTATAGCATGTGTTTTTCACCTTTTTTAAATGATTGATTTCTTGTGTTATTAAAAGAAAATCTTCTTGGAAAATCCTACAGCCATTATAATGAAATGCTGCTTAATGAATAATAGTGAGATAATAATGAACTGATGCATGTCCGGTGTGGTTTTCTGATCTTTCTGGAATGTAATAAACCCAAAAACTAAAGTAAATCTGATAAAATAATATTACGTGGCTGTTGTTGTCATCTGTAAATAACAGTTTCTTGATTTGGGGAAAAACGTTGTTTTGAAACATAGTTAGCTTGCTTTCTCAGTCACATTAGACAGATGATGGAAAGCTTGCCAGCAGGTTCCACAGGGGATCTGGTTCAGGAGTTGAATAAATATTTTTTATTTTTATTATTATTTATATTTGTGTTTTTTTTAAATGAATGGATACATAAAAAACTAAAGTTGTTGTGAATGAAAAATTACTTCTATTTCCACAAATGTCCGGTTTAAATCCGAATATGAAAACAAATACGAGTATTTTGAGCACAGATACAGATACAAATACTGATAATGACATTGTATTACACTTCTAACAGGCACACACAACTGTACTGTTCTATACTAATACAGGTGCTTTGTGTATCTTAAATGTCATCACGGTACTTTTTTAATTAAGACCAGAAAATATGTTTTCTTATTCACATAGACTGATGCATCATTTGTAGCATTGTAATCGTCATCATTATTATTATTATTATTGAACTAATAACTGCTTTTATTTATTCTTGCTTTTCTCATTTGAAAAACAAAACAACTAAATGCGAAAACAGGCACAAAAATGTTTTAGAATTTTAGAGAAAAACAGAAAATTCTAGTTCTTTAATTAAAACATACATGTAGAGCAGTATTAACATTTACATTTACATTTACACACACACACACACACACACACACACACACACACACACACACACACACACACACACAACAGGGTCAGGAAAACCTTTTCTTCCTGACTGGTTTGACCTCACAGAGGTTGACAGGTGAAGCAGTAGTGGGATTGGTCAGTGGGACTGTCAGTCACAGTGGGAGGTGGGAATAAGGAGGTGTGGCATGTACAAATGTGCGCCTGGTTCACAGGTGCGCAGGTGTGTGTTAGGCTTGTCAGCTCAGAGTTTGTGCTGGGAGGAGAAGTGTTTAAAGACGTTTAAGGTCTCCGTGTGACAGCTGTCGTTTCTGGGAGAGGTCAGAGGTCATCATGAGGAGGTACAGGCCGGTGCCACGCTCGGACGCAGATGGAACCTTCAGATACAGACGTACTAGGGACAGGACAGCCTTCTTTTCCACACTGGGTACAGAGTTTGTGTGTGTATGTCTGTGTAATTGCTGCTTAAAAGTTTCTGATACTTGATTGTTGATTCTAATACTTTGATTTCTCATAGACTGTTACAGCATTAATTAAAAAAAACAATTTAGACACTCAGTATGGATACACACCTGTAGACTTGGGGTATGTTTGTCTTGGGGCAATTCTTTTATCCATTTATGCAGAAATAGGGTAAAAGCATATCTTGGTATAAATAGTATTATAAATAATGCATTACACATTCTCTCTCTCAATCTCCTTCTCTCTTTCAGCCTCTCAATGAGGGTATCATATGCTTGATAATGATCAACCCTATTTCCACTTCTCAACTTACAGTACCGCATCCACACACACACACACACACACACACACACACACAGACACATACATACATACATACACACACACACACACACACACACTACATGATAAAATAAGATTTTGTACTGATATTGCAATGATATTAGCAGTTGACCTGTGCTATTAACATAATGTCATCTACTCATGTGTATCATCTGAAATAAAAAAGAAAGTCATAAAGCTGCTTTCACTCAGAGTGGTGTGGGTGGGCACGCAGGAGATCCATGGCATATAACTAGAGGGTCTGCAATATTTAATCAATATCAAGCACTGTTAAAGTTCAGGAATCCCTGGATTACAGGGGGGGTGTGTAGTGTAGCCTTCTGCCGTATCAGAGTTTCATATACTAATATTGTAATAGTCTCAGAGATTGAAACAAGTTTGTAACGTTCATGTCATCCTAGTCTAGAAACCAAGCTGTTATCACACCCTTTTCACAATCGCCTCTCCCTACACATCTGCAAACGACCTACCACAGACCATTATTTTTGCATATGTCATTCAAATGGTCTCTTCTTGGTGGTTCCTGGCCAGACTGACTAATGGAAAAATACAAGACTCTGGAAGCTTGGCTTGTGAGATTAATATTGTCATAATAACTACCAAACAGCATGCTGTCTGGTTCTAATACATAGTGGAAGTGAATGTGCTCTGTGTGTGTGATGGCTGCATCATATGTGTGTGTTTTTAGTGAGGGAGAGAAATGCGTTAAATATGAGAGGAGCCTAGTGGCTGGTTGGATACTCTCAGATTTCTTTTTTCTCTTAATTATTAATTAACCTTTCACACACACACACACACACACACTCAAACACACACCAACCTGCTGAACTCTAATCCATGTTGTCACTAGTGCTAGTTATTTGTACAAAACTAAATCTAAATAAGCAGTCAAAATTTTTATTTATATATATATATATATATATATATATATATATATATATATATATATATATATATATATATATATATATATATATTTAGTGTTAGTCTTCTGACAAAAGTACATGAAAGTTGTAGTCATATTTTAGTCATTTAATTATCGTTAGTTTTAGTCTATAGTTAGTTGGGAACAAAAACTACAGCAATCCAGTCAACTAAATTAAACAGTTGTAGTCAACTTTAAAGCTTGTTACTTATGGAACTCGTACTTGAGTCACCCGGATACCTTCTACTGCATGTTCACACATGTACCAAAACCTTTCAAGTCACAAAGTGACATGTGACACAGTATTTGCAATAAATACCACTGTCATACAGCCATCTTTCCTTGTTTGCCAAATGTCAAGAAGAATTGACACACTATAGGATTAAATGGAAAGGTGGTCAGAGATAACTACCATACTTATGCCACTGAGGGGGGCAGTATTAACCTTGTTGAATGTGGAGAAAGTGCACAGTGACGCTCAGGTATCAGCAGTGCATACTTGCTGTAATAGTATGTCTTGGTGTAATGCCCATAATGAGGAGATGCACTGCAAAAACCAACATCTTACCAAGTGAAAATATCTTGAATATAGTCAAATTTATTTAGTATTTCCTATTATAAGGCGACAGTAAACCAAATGTAAGACTATTAAATCTATTTTTAGACATTTATACTTATTTTAAGCTTTCCATTTTCTTATTTTATTAGCAAGAATTTTTTCTTCTTTCTAGAAACAAATGCTTAAAATTTGCAGAATTACCTGGCAATAGAACAAGTCTATTGCAGGCTTGAAATTAGAGCGTGAAGTCTAGAAATAGGTTTAATGATCTTATATTGGGTTTATGGTAATCTTACAGTAGGAACTAGATAAATTTGACTATATTCCAGATATTTTCACTTGTTAGTTCTCATTTTTTGCAGTGTGCTACTTATAGATTGCATGGAATGTTAGGTGTTGGGCAGCCAGCCCATCTATAGACCATGATGATGTTGTCTATCACTTGGTGTGCCAGCCTTTGCTTGGATAAATAGGCCTATCAAACCCCTCAAATTGTTAAGTCACAGATGAACAGTTGGTCTGAGGACTGGATGGCTGCCATCCAGTCTGAAAACTACCATAGGGCACCTACTGGGCACAAGAAGGACTGCTCTACAGCCTCACCTTCATGGAACACGTCAAGGTTAATTGATTGTTTTACAAAAAATTGGGTGATGTGACAGAAATCCTGGGTTCAGTCACATGGTCAACACAGAGTCATATGACCACCAATGCATGCAATATAAGCTTATCATCAGAGCAAACAGTTCTTTCAGTCTTTTTGCTGAAGTGATTGCTAGCAAGAACAGTTCAATCTGGTATCTTACATAGGGTCATAAAGAGGGGTCTTAAGGGGGAGATCCAATGCCAGCACTAGTGAAATCATGGTGGAAGTTTGAGCACCCAGAGTGATGCTATCTGCAGTGCTGTAACATGCTGCAACTGCAGCTACATACACCTGGTGTAGATGGGAATGTGCCGCTCTCTAGCAATCACTAATGAAAAGGTAGTATTTGGGGAATTGGGCGTGCACTGGTTCCAGTCAGGCGGTGCACTTGTACTACAAGAAGGGCATATCTTTCTTTGTGGCATTTGGGGTCCAGCTGTAGGTCAACCCAAGGAGACTTTCTCTGTGGCTGCAATGAACAATTCTAAGAGTCTTAACAGGAGCTGGTACAACACAAGGAGATCTGTCTGAATCCGATTTGCAAAGCATAATAAGCACCTCATTGTTTATGAGAAGGGTGGATTTGTCCCCACTTGGCCTGCTTCTTGGTGATGGCCCATAGGAGCCAGTCACCTAAGTACGGAAGTATCCTAATCCCTCTGGACATCAGGGTGGAAAAGGCCACTTGCATAAATCTCACAAATAACCATGGTTGTTGTTCTTCCTCTTTCAGCTGCTCCCGTTAGGGGTTGCCACAGCGGATCATTGGTCCGCATATTTGATTTGGCATAGTTTTTACGCTGGATGCCCTTCCTGATGCAGCCCTCCCCAATTTTATCCAGGCTTGGGACTGGCACTGGGAGTGCACTGTCATGTGCAACCCCAGAGGCGGGGTTTGGTTCCCCGGCTGGGAATCGGACCCGGGCCACGGCGGTGAGAGCACTGAGGCCTAACCACTAGTCCTCCAGGGACCCTTTGTTTTATTTAAAAAAAAAAAAAAAAAAATGGAAGCTTTGCTGCTTTCCAGTGGCTCCTGTGCATATCTCTCCTTTCTCTCTGTCTTTCAACACACACCCCTCACTAACAGAGAGACCGACACACACAGAAATAACAGCTTGTTAATATAAACCAACAAATAATCAGAAGGTTTGCCATATTAATTTCTCATTCCTCCATACTCCTGCTGCAGACTCCTGCTAAACCACACCCTGACTTGCCACAGTAATGTTTTGAATTGGAAGGCCTGTTATTGGAAGGCACACCTTGAAAACCTTGAAGGCATCCGTGTTCTTGGACAATGAGGGCATGAAAACACATGTGCAGATCTATCTACGTGAGCCAGTCCTGTGCTTGGATGGCATAAAGGGTCTTTAGGAACCAGTTCAGCCCCCTGAAATCTAGAATTGGGTGTTAACTGTGATCTTTCTTCTGAAGAGGGAAGTGTTTTTATTAGAACCCTTTGCTTTGAAACCAAAGGATTTGTCTTAAGAGAACAAAGTTCATGCGTCAGAGTGACAACGTTGTTGGGGTTTTATATTGACAAGGCTCTGAACCCCAAGATAGTTGGGGGTGAGTGATATTGTCTTCAAGACTTACTGTAGTTGATGTAGTTGCTGTCCATGCCTGTAAAGCATCCCTCAGCCCTTCATGTAAGTCACTTGCAATCAATTCTATGAATTTTAATATGCAGTCATGGCAGAATATGCAGACAGGGCCTGTTTCTGAATGAGAAGGCTCTCATTCATGTAATGTGTACTATTCCACATTGTGTCTTTGTGAAGCTATTTAGGCAGCATTTCCAACTCTACCCTGAAGGTCCTGTAGTTGTAGTTATGAATAAGCGATTGTTGAGTGTTTAAAGTGACCCACACATTTTCTGCAAAGAACGAGTGCATTACTTGGATTTCACTGTGAGAGCAGTCCCGTGTGCACAGTTCCCTCTGAGCGCATTGCCTGTAACTCATCTTAGTTAATTTTATTGTAGAAACACTGACTTTTTCCATCTTAGTCAAAGGTTGTAGACAAAAAAGCTGGTATGACACACTTATACATGTACAGTTCTCCAATTAAACACACACACACACACACACACACACACAGAAAAACAGTATGATCACCATTATTGATGGAAATAGATACGTCTGATTGTTTGGCTGCAAAGTCACATTCAAGGTCACAATGGATATTCTTCCTTCATTCCTTTCTTCCTTCTTTCCATCCTAATTGATTGGTTGGCAGATTAGGAATTTATTAAAGAAAACTACAAATAATACAACAAATTCAATTTAAAAAGTATAAAAGGTATGTTATGGATAATAGTTATATTATATACATGGACTTGCCTTTTGTTTTCTAGACAAAATAAAGCTTAAATATAGAGTATATATCAGTACGGTACATGCACAGGCACTAAGGTTGCTTTGAGGACTAAGTAATCCAGACTGGTGTAAAGTGCAAGGCCTGAATAATGCGTCATGGCTGTCACATGGCTTTATGTATGAATGCACACTGAAAGATGTCTCTCGCTACAGGTGTGTGTGGATGTTGTGGGCGATGTCGTCCCCGCTACAAGCGCTTGGTGGATAACATTTTCCCGGAGGACCCAAAGGTACTACTACCTCAGCGCCACACACACACACACACACACACACACACACACACACACACACACACACACACACACACACACAGGGTAGGAGGGCTGAGGTTTAGAAAAGAAACATGTTCTGTGTGGAGAGTTTTGTACAAACTACTTATTTAAAGGTTCTGGTAATTTTCACTGTCTCTTTTAATGCTTTTGTTCTTCAAATCTATTGTAGATTACAGGAGACCATTTGTGTTGCTTTTTAATGCTATTGAAACAGTTATTTATTAAATGACAGGATCATTTTACTTTGCCTGCCTTTATTTTTGGTGCAGGATGAAATCACAGACAAAAAAATACTCAAAATAAGATAACACTTAACTAATCCAAGGCCATCTGTCCACGACTGATTAGGATAACTTTAATGGCTGCTGTGAAGCAGATGGGAGAGGTTGAACAGCCAATTGCTATGACTTTCTCAATCTGATGCCAACCTAGTAATAATTAGAATTATTGCAGATTTGAAATTTTCTTAAAAAAAAAAAAAAAAAAAAAAAAGAAGAAGGATATGAACAAAATGTGTATGTCCTGTTATGCTCTTTTAGCAGTTGGTTCAAAAATGGTCCAATAGTGAAAGTTTAAATTCAGGCTATAGTCAGGCTAGCTGTAGATAATATGTAACTTTTACTTGCAGGTCATGTAATCCAGCTAGATGAAAAAAATAAACAAAAGTAAGTGGCATCAGATACCTTTATATGAATTCTCACACCCTATCCCAATAATAGTGGAATATGTTTTAAATCAAAATGTTAGAATAGGCCTGAGATTAACTCTATGATGATTAGTTGTCTTTTGATTTTATCCCACTGAATTAAAACATAGGCATAACATTAGTCTAATAATGCACATGTATCTTATGAACAGTTTATCAGTATTGAACATGTAAGTAAATTAAATTGCCTTTTAGACTGTGGCAACGTCATTCAAATAATAATTGAAATAAGTGAGGCAGTGTTGGGAAAACTCATTGGATGTCGCTGAATTCTAGAAAACAGCCAATAATGATGAAAAGTCTGGTTTTGACCAAAATGCAATTTTTCTGCCGATGTTATTTCTAATTTAAGAAAACATAGGTATATTTTAGCAAAAGATTTGGAAATTATTTTATTACTTTCAGCTCGCAAAGATCACATTTGATAAGGAGCCAGTTTATCAAACATGGAGCTAAATGCAGCCACTCTGCCTAACACCTTGCTAGCCTAACACCTTGCTAGCCTAACACCTTGCTAGCCTAACACCTTGCTAGCTCACCGTGCTTTTCTCAAACAATAAATGTCATGATTTAACAAATTTTTTGGGATAGTTGCATGCCATAGAGAAATGGGCATGAGCCTAAGCAATTCTGTTTGTAATCAGATACTGATGTCTGATGCACATTAAAAGAGCGCTTATGGACTCTGTACAGGTGACAACAGAAAACATTTTAAAGAACTTTGCTCTAAATAATCACGATCAACTCAAACAATTGTGATTAGGAGATTATGTATTAACTGTAAAAGGCCTGTATTAGAGGATTTTGTCCATTGATTTTAACACCTGTAAAGAGGACTCTTCCTCATATTTACAGTATAAGTTCTCATTACCACAGATTTATAGTGTGCAGCTGCAGTATGCACGTAAACACACACACACACACACACACACACACACACAGAGCCACTTCCTTTCACTTGAGCGCACCTTTAAGCATGGATGATATGCTCAGGGACATGCTGCTTTCACACTTTCACACTTCCCTCGATTGCTCAGGGGAGTGACATGTAGAGTTGGTCAGAGGTTCATTAATTAAATTAGCAGCTGTAGAGCTGTGGGACGGAAGTGCTCTGGGGTGATGTGGGTAAACGCTGCTCTTGCTGATTTGCACCAACAGGCCTGGTAGCTACTGCTCAGTGAGAATTACTCAGCTCCTTATTGGACATCCCACAGCTTAAAGGCATGCTTCAGCCAAAGTTAAAAAACAAAAACGAAAAAAGTACCTACTGATGCATCTTTGACAAGGCTAGTAACCCTTACCAAAAAAAAAAAGGCTGTGATATCTTGAATGAGATTTCCCTAGTTTGAAAATGGAAAACCTCTATTTTGGAGGTGGTAGTAAATTATTTTAGTTTAGTTTAGTTTAGTTTATGACTGCTATTGTATTTATTATCCTACACATGAATGGGTAGCAGACAGGATTAGTTACCACAGCAGGGATTCCCAGTAGTTGTGTAGCATGATGCTTGCTGGGTATTTTAGTGCCAGAACATTGATCAGCAAAAAACACAGAGGCTGAGAGGTGCAATACTCCCCAAAATATTATCACAGTATGACATGACAAACAACATAAAATGCTAGGCTTATACCTGAATTTCTCATGATACCTCTTCATCATTGTTTCACTTTCTTTGCTTTATCTTTTCTCCACCTCTATTTCTTTCTCTTGTTTTTCAAGGATGGCTTGGTGAAGTCAGACATGGAGAAGTTGACATTCTTTGCTGTATCTGCTCCAGAGAAGCTTGACCGTATAGGAGAGTATCTTGCCGAGCGCCTCAGCAGGGATGTGGTCCGACACCGATATGGGTGCGACACACACGCACACACACTCATAAAACCAATGTGCATATACCGTGCTGTTATGTACTGTATGTGGAGCTGTATGACTAAGTGTGTGTGTGTGTGTAGGTATGTGGTGATTGCAATGGAAGCACTGGATCAGTTGCTGATGGCGTGTCACTCACAGAGCATCAAACCGTTTGTGGAGAGCTTTTTGCACATGGTGGCAAAGCTGCTGGAATCCAAGGAACCAGACCTGCAAGTGCTGGGGACCAACTCCGTAAGTCTCAAGTTGTGGTGTGCAGATAAATGTATCAGTATATCAAGATGCTTTCTCGATAGATTGAGTGAAGAAGAAGAAGAAGCTATGAGCTGGCAGTGGTCTCTAGAATGACATTTCCCAGTTTGAAAATGGAAAACCTCTTGATGACATATATTAGAGGTGGTAATAAATTTTACGATTTAGGGCAGATACCTGAAATAAGCACTACAATTTTTTTTTTTTATACATCAATGGCTATCAGTCAGGATTGGTTGATTACAGCAGGGATTCCCAGTGGTTGATTAATGTTGTTGTTGTTGTTCTCTTTTGGCTGCTCCCGTTAGGGGTGGCCATAGCGGATCATTGGTCTGCGTATTTGATTTGGCACAGTTTTATCCCGGATGCCCTTCATGACGCAACCCTCCCCAATTTTATCCGGGCTTGGGGCAGGCACTGAGAGCGCACAGTTGCATGCAACACCAGTGGCTGGGAATCGAACCCGAGCCTAACCACTAGTCCTCCAGGGACTCCTCACTGGTTGATTAATGTACACTGGATATTTTAGTGCCAGGACATAAATCAGCAAAAAATTGTGAACACTGAAAACTCTTTCATTTGAATTATCTAATTTATCGTTAATTGACACTAATTGATCATTAGTGTCAAGTGTAAGTAAAGTAACACTAATTAAATATATATTAATAAGAGCAGATTGTAGTTATTTACACAGTTATAATTTTCACAGAGAACAATGATGCTTGAAAGTATACAATTGATCCATTGTTTGGAGAAAAAAAAAACTAATGAGCCTAAATTTCATCCTGGGTAAAGGCTCTAGTATTGGATCCAAGTGTGAAAACACAACCCAAAGATTTAGGCATGCACCGATAGTTGATTAGCTTACATAATGCAATATTCAACAGGAGTAATATAGACAGAACAAGTCGGACTTAACGCCAGCAGCCTCCGCCATCAAGTCTAGTCCTTCTTGTTAACATTTAACCACCTATTCTTGAGATATTGCGCTAACGATAATCTCCAATGGATGGACAGACAGACATAAAAAAGCACTCTGAGGAGAGGAAGAGAGAAATAGTGAGAGACGTGGTGAGACAAAGGGGGAAAGATCACTCTATGTTAATGCCCTTCGTCTGTATTCTTGGTCAGATTTAGTTCAGAGGGATCTAAAATAGCGGATGGGGAAAGAAGCTGCATAATTTAACGGTGAATGGAAGGTGTGTGTGTGTGAGAGAGAGAGAGAGAGAGAGAGAGAGAGAGAGAGTAAAGTCAGGGTAAAGTGCTATACAAATTAAATTGCAGAAAAGAAAGGAGCAGGGCAGAGAACGGAAGGACTAAAGGAATTAACAGCTAGGTGGGTTGATGGTGTGAAATGCGCCACTGAGAGAATTCCGAAGCACTGATGTGTTTACACTTTCTTTTTCAGAATTTCTAGACTTTATATTTCCATCTCTTTTTTTTTTTTTTTTTTATTGTGAATCTCTACCCCTTCCAGTCTCTATCACCACCTTCTTGGGCTGAAGCAGATGTGTTAAAGCATTGAATCACTGAGTAGTACATTGGGATCATGTGAACCTGTGTAATACCCAGGGAGCTTTTCAATCCTAGAGTTTTCTACAGTAATGAAGGAAGAGCGTGGAGACATTTTCTCTCAGGGTCATTTGGAAAATAAAAGGAAATCTAAAGGCTGCAACCTGAGTCAAGGAAAACATATCAATTATAAATAAACACCATCAATTATTAATGGCATTATACATAGAATAGGATGGAAAAAAAATCCCACGTTGTAGCTCTGGAGGTGCATTCCTTAAAGCAGGATTAATGAGTTAGCGTGATTCGAGATTTTCCTTTTCCAAATACAGATTAGACAAAATCCAGATCAGTTTCTCTGACGCCTCTCTGACAGCTCTGACACTCACCTGGTAAATAACGGGTTGAGTGGAGTTAAGCACATCATCATCTGCAGTTTTAAGTGTTAGAGAAACTGATCATATGTTTAATCAGTAATATAAATGTGGCCAAAAAGATTTGACTGCTTGTTGACTGAACTCTGAAATATGACTCTCTAAAACATCACATATGCAACTGCTTACATGTAGCTTTTGTGTGTTGCTTGTCATTTATTTAGAAATTGAATGTCATAGCTTTTTGTAGATGCTGAACATCTTAGTGCCCTAACTTTTCTTTTTCACAGACGAAATGTTGTAAATCTAACATGATTTTTGAATATGCTTATTAAAAGCCTTATAAAATATCAGTGAAATTATATCCCAATGTATAGACATGTCTGTGGAATGCTATTTAGTAAATATAATATCGGTAAGTTGCTGGCCTTGGAACATACATACGACATGGCCTTGGATGCTCCCATGAAATATGTCTTATTAGAGAAAATTAATATACACATTGCATTACTGTACTCACCATTTTGCAGCAGAATCTGTTTAGAATTTTTAGTGGCAATTTCAATAATAAGCTTATGGTATCATTGTAGTTTTAGTTACTATGGTCTGTACAGCTTTAAGTCTAAAATATGTATTCATATGTATATTTAAAAAAATCATTAATGGAAAAAAATAGGCCTATGGCAGTGTTGCACCTACGCCCTCTCTAATCATTTGTGTGAAAGAAGGCTTCAGTTTGCTCAGTTTAATATTTACCTTTATGTACAGTATTATTAAAAGTAAACAGACAGCATTAGGGTAATGCAAAAAATGTAACATATACTGTATGCTTTGCTGTACATCAATAAGATAAACTTTAAAATAAGCATCTTATAGTCCAGAAAATATGGTACTAGAACCATAAAAATAAAATTACTAGTAGCGGACAAGGTGCATTTTAAAAAAAAATAATAATAATAATAGTACAGCAATGTTCAGAGGTTTGATATAGTTTAGAAAAAGTAATACTGAGATGTAATCCATTACACACACACACACACACACAGCAAAGCCTTTCAGAGAGTGAGACAGAATGAAGGAGCAGAGAGATCTTGGGAATTCATGATCTTCTAAGCACACATACTCACACAACTTCGCACATAGCTGCGAATCACACGTGTGCCTCTACTGTGAGATCTCACCTCTTCTCTGTCTGATAGAGAATTTCCTCTCATTAATGAACTCTTTTTCTCATTTTCCAACTGTGTGTGTGTATGCGTGAGCATGGATGTGTTTGGAAGTAATTTCTTGGTTAGAGTTTAATATTTCACAGATTTGTAATTGTTTGTGTTTTTTTTTTTCTTGTCACAGTTTGTGAAGTTTGCGAACATTGAGGAGGACACACCTTCATATCATCGGCGTTATGATTTCTTCGTCTCCCAGTTCAGTGCCATGTGCCACTCCACACATGAAGACCCTGAGACGCGCACCAGGTGTGTGTGTGTGTGTGTGGTGTGATATGCATGTAAATGTTCCTCCTAGCATAATTTTGAGGTGTGTTGCTTCAGTTCTTTACCACGAGTAACAATATTTGGGAGTACGAGGGGAAAATTGGCATTGAAGCAACTGGAAAGTACAGCCTGAATGTGTCTGATTGTGTCTATATTTGTGTGTGTGTGTGTGTGTGTGTGTGTGTGTGTGTGTGTGTGTGTGTGTGTGTGTGTGTGTGCAGAATCCGTGTAGCAGGTATCAAAGGGCTACAGGGAGTCGTAAGGAAGACAGTGAATGATGAATTGCAGGCAATCATCTGGGAACCTCAGCACATGGACAAACTCATTCCCTCCATGCTCTTCAACATGCAGGACAATGACGAATTAGACAGGTATACACACACACACACACACACACACAATAGGTGTACACTGGGACTCTGATTCTGCGAGTCCCCAAAAAAAGTAGCGGGAGCAGACTATTTTTACTTTCACGCAAAGCATGAAGCTCATGGGATAAAGAAAGACAACTTTGATTAACATGGGAGTGATGTGAAGTGAAGTGAAGTGAGTGCTCGTGCGGTGCTGTGTTATCCTGGTCAGGGTCACTGTGGTTTAAAGTCTTTTATATTTTAGGAAAAAGAACCAATGAAGTTTGTTAGAAGTGGTGGGACTTAATGAGGAATGTCTGAGGGAGTGGGCGGGATTGGTCAGAATTACTTCTGTAATTAAAAAAAAAAAAAAAACAACACAGTCCACTACACACACCAACCCGCCCATCCATATTAGTTAACACACACTCTGTCATCCATGCTCTTCACATGCAGCTCAACAGCAACCTGCATAGGTACACACATATACTCTCAAGTCCAGAATAATTGGCTCCCTTCATGAAAATGAGCAAAACGAATGTATAAAATAAATATTACACATAATAAGTCACAATTTCCTGTCAAACAACTGGAAAAGCTGCTTATAGTTTCCCTAAAACAAAAAAGTGAATTCTCATAAGAACTACTTTTTTAATAACATGATAAAAACCTGGCAACATTATTGAAACCTCCAATGAATATTTAAAATAAATGCAATCCACAAATTGTGTTAGAACAATTGTATATATTTTAACAAGGTTCTCAGGATCCAGAATAAAGTCTCAAACATCTTGAATTGTCGAAAATCTGCCAGGAATGATTAAAAAAAGAACCCTAAGATCAGTTTTAGAATGTTACAGTTTCATTGATACTTGGGGTTGCCAGTTTTAGATGTCATTTCTTTAAGCTTTTTGCGAAAAGTCATTCCTGAGAGCAACCTACAAAATGCAGTTCCTGAACTTCATCAAGTCTTATTAGATGTTGCGAGATTGATTACATTATGAATTCTGCTAAGCACCAGCATATTTTAGCCCAAATCCTGGTTGCTTTTGCCGGGAGGTTGAAGCCTGATTTATGCTTCCACTTGAACAGGCTCCTGCTGCTTTTAGTGCGTAAGAAAGGCACTTCAGTTGGGGCTGAGCACGGCTGTTTGGAAAACCCTGCCCACCCTCCTCCACAGTCACTGGTCAGTAGAGCGGTGTGAAGGACTGGAGGTGTGTCTGACACCCTCTCCTCCTCAAATACATCTATCTCAGACAGCGTTGAGTCGTAGTGACTCTATCAGTTTAACTGCATTTCCCATCGAGAGTTGGAAGCTTTGTCCCTTTTTAAATCAAGTAGCTTGTAAATCAAGTAGTTTCTACTGAAACTGTTTTATTGACCAAGTAGCAGAGATAAACACTACATCATTTCATTTTCTTAATGTACTCTACATATTTTGGAACTGATGGAGATGTAGAACATGAAATGACAATTTTGCTGCTCTAATTAAAATACTTTAACAGGTTGGTCAGTTGGAGCCACTTTTCTCTGACAAATCAGTGTAGTGAGCTTTTTCTTATGGAATCAGTGGTTAGGGACATAGGGATTAGCTTATAAATAAACTGCTAACTACATTGTTAAGGTATGTATTTTTAAAGTACACTTGCTGAGCGCTTTATTAGGAACACCTGTACACCTACTCATTCATGCTATTGTCTAATCAGCCAATCGTGCGGTAGCAGTGCAATGCATAAAATCATGCAGATACGAGCCAGCAGCTTCGAATATTCAGAATAGGGATAAATGGGATCTCAGTGATTTTGACAGTGGCATAATTGTGGTTGCCAGACGGGCTGGTTTGAGTATTTCTATAACTGCTGATCTCCTGGGATTTTCACGCACAGCATGAGCTTAGTCAGACTGGTGCATTAAAAAAAAAAAAATAAAAAACATCCAGTGAGCGGCAGTTCTGCGGACAGAAATACCTTGTTGATGAGAAAGGTTAACGGAGAACAGCCAGACTGGTTTGAGCTGATAGAAAGGGTACAGTAACTCAGATAACCACTCTGTATGATTGTGGTGAGCAGAAAAGCATCTTACAATGCACAACATGTCGACCCTTGAGGCAGATGGGCTACATCAGCAGAAGACCACATCGGGTTCCACTCCTGTCAGCCAAACACAGAAAGCTGAGGCTGCAGTGGGCACAGGCTCACTAATACTGGTTGATGACTGGAAAAATGTAGCCTGGTCTGATGAATCTTGATTTTGCACCAACAGCATGAATCCACGGACCCAACCTGCCTTGTGTCAACAGTCCAGGATGGTGGAGGTGCTATAATGGTGTAGGGCATGTTTTCTTGGCACTTTGGCCCCATTAAAACCGATCATCGCTTGAATGCCACAGCCTGTTTGAGTAGTGTTGCTGACCATGTGCATCCCTTCATGGCCACAATTTATCTTCTAATGGCTACTTCCAGCATGATCCTGCACCATGTCACAAAGCAAAATCATCTCAAACTGGTTTCATGAACATGACAATGAGTTCAGTGTTCTTCAGTGACCTTCCCTGTCACCAGATCTGAAACCAATAGAACATCTTTGGGATGTGGTAGAACGGGAGATTAGCAGCATGAAAGTGCACCTGAAAAATCTGCAGGAATTGCGTGATGCGATCATGTCAACATGGACCAGAATCTCAAAGGAATGTTTCCAACATCTTGTGGAATCCATGCCACAAAGAACTGAAGCTGTTTTGAGAGCAAAGACAGACCCTACCCTGTATTAGTATAGTGTTCCTAATAAAGTGCTCGGTGTGTGTATGTTGCCCATTCAGATTTTAATATGGGACAAATTGGAGAAGAGTCATACAAGCGTGCAGCTTTTAACAAGTGAAATTTAAAATCATCAAATCATGCTTTCAGTCAGTGTTTCCCAGTAGACAATGTGATTCTGTATAATCCTTCTCAGATGAGGCTACAGCAAAAACAGCATCTCAGCTGAAGCACCACCTTTTTTTTTATTTTTGAGTGGGCAAAAATAAATCAGGCACATTCACATGTTCACAGCAAACTTGCCGTTTGCTGCCTGCCAAAGTCTTGAGTCACACTTCATTCACATGTTGAGTGACTCGCGACTTGACTCAGACTCGAGACTGAAGACTCGTGAACTAACTGGTCTGTATACAAACAACAAAAAAAAGAGAATAAATTAGGACCACCAATATGTTGCAATAAATGAACAAATCCACTCGTTTCTGATCTTCCGTGTGCAGCTGTGTGTGTCAGTTCCATGACTGCCATAATTAAGAATTTATTGCAGCACTAATGCATACCACTCACAGCAGTAAATCAGAATAGAGGAAGAAAAGTGTGAAGCAGTTTCAGGAGCTGTTAACATAGCTCAGTTGTCAGTTGAAGTACCCAAAAGAGGTAACCTTGGATACTGAAGAAGTAAATTGCCTAAAATTATATGCTTACGTTTGGCCTAATAAAGATGACTTATTCTGGGTTCACTAGGGTTTGATCTGAAATGGTGGAAAATGGTTGTTGTAGATGCTCAGATGTTTTAGCATTGACTCATTCATCCACCTTCATTAAACGATTTATCCAGGTCCAGGTTGCGGTGGATCTGAGCCTATCCCAGGACCTGAGCTTGAGGCAGGGATACAATGCGATGCCAGTCCATCACAGGGCTGAATGTGCTTTTTTTGTTTGCTTGTTTCACAATATCTTTCAGTGGGATAAGAGTGATATGCAGTAAATGCAGTGTTAAAATACATGGTCAACTTATATAACTTATATAACACAGCAGTTTGTTCCTGTCCACTAATATGAATCCTGATTTTTATTATAACAGCACTGGTACGTTTCACTGTTCATGTTACTCTGCTTGTCTGTGTTCGCTGTATAAAATTCCAGCTCGGGCAACAGTTTGTTGCATTGAAACGGTTACTACGCTTACTAATGGCTGTCAGTCAGTCTGTGCACTGCGCTCAATCCAACTGTGGCGTCTTTGGAACTATTTTAGTTTTTACAGAGCAAAAATATACAAAATTTTGCCCATATTGGGTCTGAAATGTTACTCAATATTAATTTCTTGTTGATGTAACAGATGTGTTGTCTGTCTAGCCCTGTAGCTAGCACATGAGGTTATAATACATTTATTACACGTGTTTTCGATACATGTGCACAGATAAGTGCACTGGCTAGTGAGCATTGCTGCCTCTGTAGTTTGATGGACAGCCTACAACTTCCTAGTGTTCTGAAAGACTATGAATGCTCAAGGATTTCGGAAAGTATACAGTCTGCACACAGTCTTGCATGTTTCCATGTCTGTGAGTTCAGTCTTCAGTTCTGCAGTTTCCTCTCACTTCCCATAAAGTTTGTGCTGCTCTTTGAAATAACTGAATGTCTTATTTATTTTTGTACATCCATATTTGCATTTTGTGTTGACTGTATAAACTTCTTTCTTCCTGTTCTTCAACTTGCAAGACATGAATGACTCATAGGTACACTCATGCAGTCTTTCTCGCTGTGTCTGCACACACACCCACATATATATTCCCTTTTTTAACATCCTGTTTTTCTTAGATATGATTGAAGCTTTGGGAAATCAATGAAAGTAACTAAAGGTTTAGAATTAAATTAATGATAAATGTCTTGATTTCAGTTGCTTCAGTTGATTGAACTTCAAAAGTAAATTAATATCTTCTTAAATAATATTCATGATTTTACTGTGAAAACCTTTACCTGAAAAAAAAATCTCTTGCTTTTCCCCTATAATCATTATTCGAGAAGCACAACCATGAGAAATTTTTTTATCTCTGTGGCTTAATAGCATTGCTTAAAGGAGCATTAGGTAAGGTTAGGTAAAATTTGTCAAAGTTAGGTCTCTAGGTCTATAGCAACAAGATTTTTTTATTTATTTATTTTTTAACTCAGCGAACCTGTTACTCCCCCTCATACTCTCCTATGTACAGTACTGTGCAAAAGTCTTAGGCACCCTTTTTTTTTTTTTAAAACAAACTTTGTTATAGATTTGTATTTTATGACTTCTACATTATTGATTCAGTACAAAAACATTTTAGATTTCCAAACATTAGTTTTCCAACACAAAATTAAATGTTACAGAAGATGTTTGTATGTCAATAATGAAAGCAGCAGATTACATAAGAGACACTTTTCAGACAAAAAACACATAATGAAGGCTGCTGGGTTTTGCTGCAAAAATAAGAAGCGAGTGTGACAGTCAAAGTCTCCAGAAGAACTGTGACTGCGTCTGCAAGACACTCAGTAACACTTACAGCTCATTTCCTTATAAAACCGCACAAGTTGTACCTGAGACTACTATTTTTTTTTTTTAAAGCAAAGGATCGTCACATCAAATATTGACTTTGTTTCATTTATTACTGTTTACTGCTCGTTATAGTATTTTTTTAATCAAGAAACATTTAGTTTCATTATTTTTGATGGCCTCTTTGCTCTACAGCATTTCTTTGCATGTGCCTAAGACTTTTGCACAGTACTGTACACAAAGCTCCACCACCCTGTAGCATTAGCATTAGCATGGGTGGTCATGACATCACTTTTAATCGATTAGGCAGGTTGGTTATTTATTAAGGGCAGTGCCTTGCTTTATTATTTAGATATACACTATATGGTCAGAAGTATGTGGACACCTCAGCATCACATCCGTATGTGCTTTATTGAACATCCCATTACAGATGTAGTCGCCCTTTGCTGTTATAATAACCTCCACTCTCCTGGGAAGGCTTTCCACTAGATTTTGGAGTGTGGCTGTGGGGATTTGTGCTCATTAGTGAGGTCAGACTCTGATGTCGGGTGAGGAGGCCTGGAGCACAGTCAGCATTCATCCCAAAGGTGGTCAGTGGGGTTGAGTTCAGGGCTCTGTGCAGATCACCCAAGTTTTTCCACTCCATCTTTGGCAAACCATGTCTTCATGGAGCTCACTTTGTGCACAGGGGCACTGTCATGCTGGAACACGTTTGGGCCTCTTAGTTCCAGTGAAGGGAAATCTTAATGCTACAGAGTACAAAGACATTCTAGACAGCTTTGTGGTAACAGTTTGGGGAAGAACCACATATGGTTGTGATGATGAGGTGTCCATAAACCTTTGGCCATATAGTGTAGGTGACACAAGTACCACATTAGGGAAATATTACCTCATAAGTAGATAAAAAGTTATGCTAACTTTGCTATATAGGAGACCCAAATAAGACTTCAGGAAATGTGGCAGTAATTTTGTGGCCCTCTTTTATAGCTCAAAAAAATTGATATTACATTTCACATTACTTTTTTTTAATTATTATTATCCAGGAGAACCTATTTTCTAATCATGTTACATGAGTATTTTTCTTGTTACAGCGTCAGGCATCAGAATCCTGTGTGTGAGCATTTTAGCATGTTAGCTATGTTTTGCCCACTCAGCCATTCAACTGCTTGATTATAACCTTCACAAAACACATGAAATTAGGCTGATTTATGAAAGTGGTCACAAGTGTCTTTGCTGTCCTGTTTTTCTTTGTAATGAATTTCATATGAGATTTTAAGCCGACTGTCACCTCTGGTGTTAGTATCATTAGCGTTGTTCGCTACACAGGAGTTAGGTAGCATTACATACACACACCGCATGAAGGTGGTTCGTCCAAAGCAATGCCTGAAAATGTATCTACATACCTGTCCTTCATGTATCTTCATGTACTATCCCTGTGTTTTCAAAGCCATTAGCGATAACATTTACGGTTGAGGAAAGGGATATGCTGGGATGGGTTGGCACCCCATCCAGGGTGTTCCCCGGCCTTGTGCCCGAGGTCACTGGGATAGGCTTCAGGCTCCCCGCGACCCTGTGTAGGATAAACAGTGTGGAAAATGGATGGATGGAAAGGGATATGGAGGAGCCAAAAATCAGCAAACGGCTGGGCTGTAAATAGCCACAGAATTGCCTCTCAGAAGAATTTTACTGTATGATCCCCAGGAATGGTGACTCTCCTGTCAAACTCCCCTTTACAAAACAATGACACCCATTGCTCATTACACACAATGATTAAAATATTAAAAACAACAATTCAAAATTCTAACATTTGAAGAAATTAATTTAGCGTGTTTATATGAACTTATTAACATTTTTCTCCCAAAAATGAATGTTTCACAATTACTGGCACCCCTAAAGAATGTTTACCATAAACAAAATTCTTGCAAAAGCTGGTTCACATTCTTCAGAAAATGTTCTTGTGATTTTCTCTTTCCTGGGGTACAAATAAATGTAAATGTAATGATTTTTTTTTTCATTTATTACCATGGAGAACATCAAAGAGCTTTAAGTACAAAAAAGATAGATGCGCAAATCAGGCAATGGATATAAAAATCCACAAGCTATGAAAAATACCATTAATTTGAAATTTGTTTTGAGTGGTGTTGCAAACCTGTGGTGTGAACTGAATTGGACAATCCACATGTGAAGACCTAAGTATATAAAATCCATGGTCTGTCTTCAAACGTTTCCAACCTTGCGAGACATAACAAGAGGTTCCGTGCAGGTATTTGCTCTTTTTTTTTGTAGACAGAGTATTTTAAAATGATACATTATCATTCCAGTTGTTTGCTAAAAAAAAAAATGCATGCATCATTGCATTAGACATATGGACTTTTTTTAATTCCATTAACTCATTGTTTCATTGTACTTGAGTAATGTGTGTGTTGGGGATGCTCATGTTTAGAATGCTGATGTGTCCCTGATAATGCTCCCATCTGTGTGGCTGTGCAGGGGGAATGTGAATGTGTGTAGATAATGAGCTTGTGTGTATGAGGGCGTATCAGTACTGTTGTTGCTTATGATAAGGGACTGGAAGCTGTTCAGGTGTATTGATCTGGCTGTATCAATGATGCACACATGTCAGCATCCACATAATCCATCCGTCTGTCTGAGATTCTCAAGAACGAGTGGTTGAATGTTTGTAGGATTTATATGGAATTTTCATTGAAACCAGCAAATGAGCAGATTAGATTTTAGAATTGATCCAAACAGGGTCAAAGTCACAGCAAGGTCAAATGCCCAAATTAGTTTTTCTTCAGTAGCCTACTTCCTGTTTGTTATATAGAGATGTTACTTGCACATTTATGTTCACGTACCCGAAGCCCATTTTTCGGTTTTATCCAGATTTTAGCCAGATTTTTGTCCATCAGTCCATTTATCCATCTGTCCTTCCGTGTATGCGTCCGAGATGAAGATTGATGAAAAGATTAGATTTTGGAAGGGATCCAAATGGGGTCAAGGTTGCAGCAAAGTCAAATGTCTGAATTAGTGTTTCTTCAATAGCTTTCTTTTTGTTTGAAGTGTGATTTAAGGGTAATGCAGACATACAAATTAGTAACATGAAGGACTAGACTTGTTGGCAGCATCTGTATTCCGATTAAGATCATTTTCTGTTGCCCACTGCTGCTTTGTTATAGGTCCTGTTTTGTTTGGGTGCAGTGAGTGTCGGGAAGTTTGGCGGTTTTATCCTCCGCATTGTTTGAGAACAGGTATACATTAACTTCAGTGATGTCTGAGTTGAGTGAATTTCAGCAACACTGTTAGAATCGAGTTCTTACTGTTAAAATTTATTTTGTGCACAAACAGGAAACACATTTTCAGCCGTTTGGTCCTCAAATTTACATTATCAACAAGCCACAGTTCTTAGAAATATAGAAATACACAGTACATACAAATACCATGAAGTGCAGTAAAGGAAAATGAAGGTGTGTCTTTGTGTTCTTGCACTTGTAGCTGTGCATGTCAGCTGGTTAAATGCATCTGATGTTACTAATTGCTTTTCAGGAGCTAAATGTGAGCTGAATGCCTTTGAGTGTGAGAGACAAATGGAGTAAAAGCACAAAAATAACAATGCTTTCTACCAAAATATTTAAGTCCCCTAACCACGCGTTTTTGTCCATGTCTGGTGTTCAGTTGGCTTTTTGTAATTTGAGAAATGTTGGATGGGTTTTCTGTATTTAGTGCCTTTCTGATGTTACCTGAAGCTCTTTTGAATGACCTCCTGTTAAATATAGACTGCAGGCTCATGCATTTTGTATTTCACAGCCGGTCCTTCATTGATCCATGAAGGATGTGTGTGTGTATGTGTGTGTATGTGTGTGTGTGAGAGAGACCATGTATTTGTATAGCTCTGTTTGTGTGTGTTGTGCATGCGTTTAGCTCTTTTTGGGGACTAAATGATGATAGGAACACATATCAGTTTGACCTTGTGGGAACATTTGCCTGATTCTTAACACTTAACCCTTATGCATGGGTACCAATCATTCAAACACATCTTGGGTTGTTAGTGACTGACCCTTGTATCTAACCCAAATTGATCTGCAAACTCCAATGATGACACTATACACTCACCGACCACTTTATTAAGAACACCTCTCATCTTCAACTCTCACATCAACAAGGTGTTTCAGGCTGCAGACCCTCCACGCACAGGATGTTTTTTGTTTTTCACACCATTCTGTGAAAACTCTAGAGACTGTTGTGTGTGAAATTCCCAGGAGATCAGCAGTTTCTGAAACACTCAAACCAGCCCATCTGGTACCAACATCCATGCCACAATCAAAGCCACAGAGATCACACTTTTCTTCCATTCTGATGTTTGATGTGTACATTAACTGAAGCTCTTGACCTGTATCTGCATGAGTTTTTGCATTGTGCTGCTGCCACATGATTGGCTGATTAGATTACTGCATGAATGTGCAGGTGTACAGGCATTCCTAATAAAGTGGATGGTGAGCGTTTTAGATAACAAAATAATAAACAATATGCTTTGTAAATTAATATTTTGTCAGGCACTTATTGCTTTTTACAGATTATTACAAAGTAAGTAATTATTAAAAATTATTACTCATGTAAAAATATATATATATTTGGTGGAGGGGAGAAAATAAGTCATGGGTCTGTAGAGATGTGAGGTCCTAGTTTATGTCCATAGACTCTTCCCAACTCCAGTCCTGGAGGGCAGAATTCCATCACACCTTGGTTTAAGAGTTAAGGAATTTGTTCTGACCCAGGGGGCAGCATCCAGTGCTAAAGCCAGTGGCTGCTTGTTTTCTTGACCTCCTTAATGGTGCCAAGGACATTCCTTAAATTTCTTGAATGCAAAAACGTGCAAATGCTCAGAATCATTTCGTACATGTCAAAGCATTTTCTCAGTTCTAGTACTATAATAATTGTTCAGCATCTTTGCACTTTTCCTTTCTCTGTCTCAGGGGTGGAGGAGAGGAGAACCCTGCGTCCCTGGCTGAGAACTGCTTTCGGGAGTTGCTCGGTCGTGCTGCATATGGAAACATGAACAACGCTGTTCGGCCCGTGCTAGTGTAAGTACAGTCTCCAAGGCAGCGTATGAACACTATAGAAACACCATTGTATGAAACCACCATTATGTGATCTTTTCAACTGTATTTGGAAGTCTAGCTTTGGCATATACAGTATGTTTCATTTCAGATGCTTGAAAGTCCTAAAAAAAAATACTTTGATTTTCATCTCAAGTGGTCTATAGTAGAAAACAAAAGTGTGCTGTCTGTGCCTGTAGTGACTAATAAATCCTCTTAATGGAGTACTCTGTAATGTCAGCAGTTAGCCTCTTTAAAAAAGTTAAAAAAGTAAAAGTTACATGCAAGGACTTAACCTTCTCTAAGCACATATATAAATCGACAAGTTGATATTTATAATTTGGGCCTAGTAGTTCACAAAGGCCTCCTAACACTTAGCATTAAAACAAAAAAGAGTAAATTACAAACTGACAGCTACATTCACGTTAGTGAATTAAAACCTTCAATTCCTTCCAGCTTGAAATTAACCTGCTGTGGTTTTGGGTTTTAGGCCATTATTAACCCAGAATGATTAAGTAATATTTGTAAATGTTTGCATAAACACTTCGTATAATTTTAAAGATGTGACTCTGCTCATCAGGAAGATTTTATTAGTTGCCTTTGTTTTTAAATATGAAAGTAATCTGAATAAACACATGGATAGTAGAAAACAAATAACTCGGCACATTAATCAGATGTTTAAAGTAGGATTAGTCTGTGGATCTATGAGCTCTTCTTACAAAGTAGATATTTGTTTAATTTGTGCATTAATGTTTCTGATTAGCTTGTAGGAAAGATTCTCTTCAGTTATTATTGCTTAATAAAAATGCTACTCTCCCTTCATGGTCACATGATAAATTTCTGTAGAAGAAACCTCTTTCCTAACATTACTGTGGTGTGATCCCAGTACATTCTTAAGCCTGGTCTGTGCTTTCGTTTAACTATGCATGCACATGCTCAAGATGGCTGCCACACATATCCTGCAGCTGTGTGGTGCGTCGCTTGTGCACGTCCTCAGTTAACACTGTGCGTCTGTGTGATGAAATACTGCTCCCACTGTTTACGCTAGTATAACACTAGTCACGTTTACATGGACACTTTTTGTTTCAATCAAAATGAAATCAATCAGATTGATTAATCCGATCGCAGTGTTTACAAGAACACTGAATAAAGTAATCGGGTTGATATGCGCGTTTACATGACAGAATCGGATTTGATCTTCTGACATGCGCACAGTGCACGAATACACGTCTCCCGCCGTTCCAACACGCAGATACTAGCAGCCACTCTCTTGCCATTGCTTCTTTTTTCGTTTTAAAAAGCAGACTTAACATTTGCCTATTTCAGCTGCTAATTAGAAGACGACGAGCACGTGATGTTTTGTGCGGTACTGCGTGTATTTATCAAGCAATTAAAACGCCCCTTCCCGAGCCCAGAACAAGGCGTCTGTGGATGAGGCTCTGAAGCAAGGACCGGTGGGACAACGTCGTCTTGCACCACTTCACAGACGAGGAGTGGAAGGAGAATTTTAGGATGACACGACAGTCATTTATGACACTATGCTCAATGGTGGAGGGGAACATGGCACCTGGTGAGGCTACGGTCAGAGCCCCAGTACCGCTGACAGCCGTGCGTCATACGTCATTGCGTGATTTGTACGTCATTGCACATGCGCAGAACTATCTGGTTTCATTTTCAATCCGATGAAGTGTTTACACGTCCTCTCCATCGGATTAGAAAAGGTTTAAACCACGCCTTACGATCCGAATGAAATTTTAATCGGTTTTGGCCAATTCATTCCGATTGACGTGTTTACATGTGACTTTTTAGATCCGATTGTGTCTCAGATAACAGTTTATGTATTATTCTACATAACACACACACACTAACCAGTTTACCTGTTAAGGTCAGTGTTTGCACTTGACCTCTCATGTGGCATTCAAAGCTACCAAAAGGTCTGTTTGTTTTTTTTTGTGTACCAGTTTAGTGGATCTTCTAAATTAGTAAATACTTTTGAATAATAACATCATAATTTTCAATCACAACAATGGCAGACAGGTTTAAGAATGACAGAGCATGTCAGTGTGTCTAGCTTTGCTGTGCATGAAATCACTAAATATTTTACAATTTCACTTGGAAATCTGACAAACAAGCTCTGATGTGTCCTCAAGTGAATGTTGCTATTTTTCATCCCCCAGGTGTACATAAAGTATGCAGGCAAGTGTGTGAACAATGCTGCTTGTGTTGCACTGCTTCTGCAAGCACATTCAAAGTCAGGCATCAAGTATAAACCAGGCCTTCTGTGGAGAACAAGTGAGAGAAATAGGGAAGCCTCTGGTTTATAATCCTGTCAGTGCACTCATGGATCTGCTCTCAGAATGTTGGCAATAATGCACAGCTCCAGTAAGCTTATTCCTTCTGCCTGGCATTTCCAGGAATTTCTTAATTGAGCCCTATAATTTTAGGATTCCAGAGTCATCTCATGATGATTTTAAGATATACAAGTCTCGCCATTATGCCATTAACTGCATCAAGATATTTTGATGTTAGGTAACGTTTCAGCAATTCAATATCCGTAAATGAGATGCTATAAGATCACATTTCAAAAATGATTTCAGGATGTTTGTAGCCAGAGAGCATGGTAATAGGCAGGTCATTTGCATCTAATGTACACTTATCTATTTACTGTATATATTCAATTTACATAATTATTCAGACTCTGAGGCAGCACCTCCATTGCTAAAGCTCTTGACCATTCTCTTAACTAATATACAGGGATACAGGGGAGTGTAACACACTTGGAAAGCGCTATCTACCCTCTTCTGCATACATGAGCTCACAGAAGCCTGCGATTGGCTAGTGTCACTTTGATTGACGGGGAGAGAGAATGGCTTTGCCCCACCCATGACCAATTTTGCTCCTTCACCACTCTCTAACTTTTAAGTTAATTAAAAAAAATGCAGCTTGTCATGTTACAGAAAAGCCAAGAAATCGCAAAGTTCTCAGTCCCGAAGAATTTCCTGTGACAGAAAAACGTACTGTCTTTTACAAAGCGCTGACACTTGAAAATAAATGCATCCTTACAGAAAACTACCTTCTTCCACCATATCAACTATTGTACATTCTTCTTTTTAAATAACAAGAACATTTTTACATGTTAGAATGAGCGCATTAATATAAATCTATCCTATCGTGCTGTAATAGAAGGTAACTGTTTAAGTGACAAAATCACTTAAAATCACTCTGTTTTCCTATGGCGAGAGAGTTGTCCCACTTTGGATTTTACACCTTGTGGATATAAATAAAGTTTAATCACACCCAAATTTGGCCTTGTTTGCTGCTAACCTCTCAAAGTTCAACCACTGAATCAAATAGCCATGGTACACTAATGATGGTGGTTCTATTGTATATCTTTTCGTCCTAAATTAATAAGATTTTGCAAAACTGTAGCTATTAGACTTGCATCTAATGCACAGTGAGTGTGTCTTGATGACGGAGTACAACAAACCATGCTGTGAAAAAAGAGCAAAACACCCGCCGATGGTGAGCTATACTGTAACCGTGCATATTATTATTATTATTCAATAATACTAAGAAATACCTCATTTATTCTTCAAATTTTTAAGACTCAAAAATATCAAAAATTCAAAAATATCCCTAATATGAATTGTCCACACTTTAACTTCCAACAGCAGATACCCTGTTTTCTCTGTTGTTTTTATGTGTAGCATATTAGCAGTTCTGTGACCTAGAAGACTTCCATCACGGATTTTTAGCACCGGGAACTGACAGATAATACCACAGCTAATGTGCTCTATTTGTGCTGTCAAGGCTCGCTAATGAGATGCTTTTGTCTCTGCTTAGTTATCGGCCAATTAGGACCAAGCCGGATGACTGTGGGAAGTGAATATCAAAGCTTTGCATTCAGCCTTTCTGGCACGTTACACAGGTCTCCGTTTTGTTATTCTGTAATGTCACACACACTTTCTTTTGAATAAATTTAATGATGAGTTTTGTTTGTTCCTCTCTGTTTATATGTTAATTTGTGTGTTGGTTAGTTAACATCTTCACAGTAAGGGGTGTATGTGAGCAGCTTGTTCACACTGAGTGTTTGAGCTTTTGTGCTAGTGTGTGTGTGTTTGTGTGTGGGTCGAGAGGAAGGTTTTGAAGTGCACAGAAAGAGGAGAGGTTTAATCTTTAGGGGACAGATCTGTATCTTTGATAGGGAATAAAGGTGATGGGGAGGGGGAGAGAGAGAGAGAGATTTGGAAGGAAGGATTGGGGAGGCTTTCTTCCAGGCATTCTAAAAATAGCTCAGATTGGGGGCAGATTGACGTCACCATGGCGACTACAGGCAGGCAAGAGAGGAAAAAGAGAGGATGATGGAAGGAAAAAGAGGAAAGTGGGAAAGCAAGGGGAAGGCTATGTACAAGATTTGAAATAAAGCAGATAATGTCGATATGAGGCAAGCAAGCAGAGAATAAATCATATCGGACTAACAGACTGATTCGAAACATATTATTAGAACACCCAAGTTGTCATTATGTAGCTCTAGCATATTTTGTGTGTGTCTGTGTGTGGGGAATTATTATTACTTATTAATTGTCCCATTAAAGGTGCAATAGTTATTTTTCTATTATTCCGTACTAGGTACAAATAACCTGGAAAAAAAGTAGAACATAATAATAACTAATTGTTCAAGCAATGGCCTCAGCACAGCTGTATTATGTGGCTGGGAAAATCCATTTGGAAAACTGCAGTTCTGGCTGGACTGTTTGTGTGTGTTTACATGGGCCTCCTGTCAGTCTTTTTGTAGACACTCCCCAACACCCCTTCACTCCACCCCAGCTCAGTCTGTTCAGAAAGGAAAACATGGAGGAATCTGGTAAGTGCCCAGCGCAGCCAGGTACTTTTACTGTGAGCAAAAAAACAACACCATGCTTTCAACAAAACTTGACAAGAAATGTAGTAAAACTAAAATACATATTGGTAGCACTTTTCCAAGATGGAGAAAGTTATTACAGGTGAATGGGATGAAGTTGTTCTGGGAATTAGTGACGTTCCTCCTGGACGTGTGTATAAACGCTATCTGTATAAAGCGTTGAAGTGTTTGAATTTACGACTTTACGTAACAAATCAAGTAGATACATTTTTACCATTTAAGCCCTATTCCGATTGGACTAGTTTTACATGAGGAGGGAGGAGTAATGCCATTATTCCAGTTTCTCTGGAATTTTTTGTCCCATCGGAATCTGTTGTATCAGTGCGCATACATGCTTCTAGAAAGGTTAAGTTGTATTTTACCTTTTATAAAATGACCTCAGGTAATATACTATAAAGGCACTCCAGGAAGCTCTCTTTTCTATCATTTCCCACTGAAACCAAAATGAAACCATACTGACAGAGTTTAAAGCTCAGAACAGTAAAATATAGACAGTGTTTAAAAGCGATGATTCTGGGGATTTTAGGTAAGTTATCAAGTTCCTAATACAGGGGTCGCATACATGTTATATGCATATGACCTACTAATTATCAAGCAAACTTGTACAGCCAAGACCTACAACAAACAGCTATAATAAAGGTCGAAACAAACAGTTTGTGTTAAAATGAGGTGTATGGGGTATCCATGGGATTTTTAGTGTGTCAACATTGTGAAGATACTCCCATCTCTGTGATTTATATAGAAATCACATATCCCATGTGAATCAATCATAATTACTACAGATGTCCTCTGACAACATTATTTACCACGCATATGTCTGGAAATCTTATCCTGTCCAAATAGTATTTTGAGAGCTAGATAAGATAATGGTTTGCCTAACCCACCTTCGTAGAAATAGCTAATTCCTGTGCAGCTAACAATGTGGAAACTAGCTAGCACTGGTAGTGATGGTCAGCTGAAAAACTCATGAAAGTTCATTACAAAGATAAACAGGACAGCAAAGGCTGCATGTCAGTATGAGCAGAATTTCATGTATATATACTGTATTGTTAGAGCATGGCTATCAAACAGTTGAATGGCAAGTGGGCAAAACCGCCTGTCAGTGTAAAAACATGTCACCTATCTAATTTAATTCCACTGGACACTGTAGATTGTGGGGGCCTGCTTTTTGTACATGGGTGGGAATGGGAGGTTGGTCTAAAAAGTAAAAAAATCGTTCTAGCATTGGCCACTTCACCTGCTTGAGCTCCAGTCTTGACTAATCTTGACTAATGCACCTTTATATTGCCATGATAGTTCTACTTTTATTTTGAAGTCGATATTACAGTGTATTCAAATTAATAGATCATTTTATCGTGATTGGTGTGATATATAAATAATTCTGTGCTTTATAAACCATATGTGCCTGATTCACCGATGATGCGTAAATGCCATGTTCATAATCATGTTCATGGTGATGAATCTTAATCTGACTTAAAGGTCGTGCATATACCAATTGAATAGCATAATATGTTCCCAGAATAGCTGCAGAAGATTGAGAAGAGTTTAGTGGTTCCAGAAAAACTCTGAAGATAACCATAGTTATTCTGACATTCAACACGTTGTAATTACAGAATTGATCATTAAAAAAAAGATTTCACTAAAGCTAGTCTTCAGCATCATAGATCTTTATGTATTACACATAAAATAGCTGAATTCTAATTTTTTTTGTTTTTGTCAACTAGACATACACTAAAACTAACAGTAACCAAATGGCTAAAATATAGCACAATTATTATAAATTTATGATGAAAGATGAAAAGAAATAATTGCCAGAATTAACACTGTCAGATATTTATCACATTGCATGGATTCCCTGAAGATTGGATTAGAAATTGTTTATATACCAACATTATAGTACTGGAGTTCCAATCTCGTTCTGTTCACCCAATTTAACCCGTGATTGTAGGTGTGTGTGTGTGTGTGTGTCTGAGACTGACTCTCTCTCTCTCTCTCTCTCTCTCTCTCTCTCTCTCTCTCTCTCTCTCTTTTCTCTCTCTCTCTCTCTCTCTCCCTCCCTCCCTCTCTCTTACTCTTACTCTCTCTTCCAGGCATTTGGATAATCATCATTTGTGGGATCCAAATGAGTTTGCAGTGTCCTGCTTCAGAATTATAATGTACTCCATACAGGCAAGATACACGCACTCACACACACACACACACACACACACACACACACACACACACACACACACACACAAACAAACATGCGCAAATGCTCTCCTTTCTCTCCCCCTCTGTCTCCCTTTCTGTTCCACTCCATCCTGTCTTTGATTTTCTTGCCTGGTGATCCCAGGTGTTCACCATCCACTATTAAAGATAAGAGCCGATGAATTCACATCTTTAAATGATGTGTGAAGGTGTTTGTTCAAGTGTTTGTGGGTGACGGTAGCGTACACATCGAGGCATATCAGATGTGCATGTGTGTGAAGGAGAGTTATGCAGAAATGTTCAGTGTCAGTGAATGATGTGTGTGTGTGTGTGTGCGTGTTTTCCAGGCTCAGCACTCACATCATGTGATCCAGCAGGTTCTGAACCACCTGGACACACACAGTAAGAACACACCTCGTGTACGAGCAGGTATCGTCCAGGTGCTGCTGGAGACTGTCGCCATAGCAGCTAAGGGCTCTGTTGGTAAGAACTGTGTGTGTGTGTGTGTGTTTGTGTGTGTGTGTGTGTGTGTGTGTGTGTTTGAGACAGGCTGATGTAACACGACAATCTGAGTCTTCCATTTTTCATTGTGGACTCAGTATTGGACCTGAACTTTTGATTGAAACATTACATGCTTTGTTGTTCGCAAGTCAGTTTCCCTTTGTTCTTCCTGTCACGCTTTCATTGTCCTCTTGTCTTCCGCTTTCTCTATGTGTCAGTGCTGCTGTCTGAACTGATGATAAATATGATTTACATGTCTCGACTAACTAATCCAAGTCCATTTCACTCATTGTGTTCTGTCTCTCCCTTGTGTTTCTGTGTCTTTTAATCTCACTCTTTGCACTTTTCTCTTTCTGTCTTCCTTTTTTTTCCTCTTTCTCTTAAATGTTTTTGTCTCGCAGGTCTTACTGCTCCTAAAAATCTAAATGCTTACACGTTTCTCAATCCTCCCTGCTCGCTACCTGATCTCTGGTTGGGTAGGTTAAATAGCAAAGACACTCAGCCAATAGAGTGTCTTATCAGGTTGTAACCACTGTGTAAGATAGCCATCTGCATTATTTTCTAATAATAAGTATTGATGTACAGTTTAATTAGTTCCCATTTCCATTTGCCTATTTGAAGTTCTCAATCTATATTCATTTGACGCACAGACAGACAGATGACCAGTTCATGGCTAATCCTGAATTAAAGATTGGAGAAACATGAGTGCAGATGCTTCCAGGCAGATTTACTGCATCATACAGTTTAACAAACTAACATCTCACCCTGCTCTTGTATTAAAATGCTAAGCAGCCCAGTTGACCTTGATTTTAAATCAAGATGGCAAGAGGATAAGTGAAAATGGGTTCATTATCGGGGAACGGATGGCAGGAGCTTCAGTCACAAAGACTTCTCAACTGGCTAGTGTATGAACAGGAACGGTGCCTAAAGCAATATCAGCGATTAGATATATGGGAAAGACATCGGTAAATAGAGACAGTGGGTCATTCATGTTCATTATAGAACACAGTTCAATCAGTGTGAGCACAAATATGGGACTAAGCCTTTGACAATTTCCTTGAAAACAATCAGTTACAATCATAACAGTCATAAACACTCCACATGGCACATACCAGCAGTATTAGTCCTAAACGTGTGAGAATAGCGTGTACTGTATTATGCATTTGCTGGGCAGTGGAGGCTCTTAACCCTCAGTGCTCCAGGGGTGCCGTATCATGGCTGAGTCTGCACCCTAACAAGCTGGGATATGCGAAGAAAAGAATGTATATGTGACGGATAAAATAAAGGCTTCTTATATAGCCTGTACAGGGTCTTATGGAATAATAAATTCATGTTTTTTTTATAGATTGTTATATCTGAGATCGATCTGTGTTCCTTGTAATTCAAATAAATGAAGGTTGATGACATTTAACACATTTTGATTTAATTTATGTAGCACTTTATAAAAACAATTCATACATTTTCATATTGATGTCGATTTTATGTAAATGGGTCCTGTCGATTCTAGGCAAAACACGGGCTGATATCTTAAGTTTGAATATGAAGGCAGCATGGAAGGACCTTGCTATAAAGTCTATGCACAGACTTTATCTAGTAGTCACATCGTTTTGTTTATTAACATAATAAATGTCGCTCAGTAATAACAACTTATGGTAAAATGTGCTGTACATTACCATTAAATATTTTCTTCTTTTTTTGTTTTTTTCGACCAGACAAGTTGTTAATATGTAAGTAATTATTATGTTCAATATCTGACCAGAACGCAGACTGGACCTGCACTTGTGTTCATTTTGTAACAATTATATAAACTATTCCTATACACTCAGCTGCTTGTTTATAAACCCAATCATCTCTTTACATATCAGTTAAACCAACACACGTATCATTATTTATGCTGTTAGCATGGAGCCGACTCGTTCGCCAACATGCTCTTGGGTTCATGTGTTAAAAATCTGGGGGTTTTTTTTTCTCCCTTCCTGATAGGATTTTCTTGGTAGCAATGTTTGCACCTCCGTGAATGATGTTCTGTTTCTCCAGTAAAGTTCCAGAGACAGTACTGGACAAATGGTACACATTAGACATTGTACACAAGGCACACTGAAGCTCCAAATACCACTAAGACATTTTTCCTTTAATTTGTCACCCATCTGTATATATTTACAGCCATCTTAAATGTGCCTGCGTTATTAAGCAGAGTGAAGGCCTACTTATCAACATCAAAAGGCTTTATTGAAAAATAATAAAGGGTCATTCTGTAGCAACAATGGAAAGATACACAATGAGAAATGTTCTCCAGAAAGTCTTTTTTTTTCTCAGCTATAAAGAGGAAAATTAAACAATGTGGGTCCCCAAGTAATTTGTTTTTTGTCTCAAAGCTTAGAAATAATGGTGACCTTTTATTCTCCAAGAAAATGTTTCAAAGGCTGTGGAGGACAGCCGATGGCTCATCCCTATTATTCTAACTGCTAGTCTCCTTCAGCCGATTGAGTCTTTTCAGCGTTATTTATTTACTTTTGTATCCCAATCACAAGAAGAAGCTGTTAATACAAAAAGAAATCTACACATACGGTTCCAGAGGCAACAGGAAGAATATTCACAATGAATGACTATTACTTATGGCAAGGAATGGCCTTAATCATTAATCATTATGTTTATTTATCTCTTGTCTTTCTGTATTTCCCTGTCCTTATAACGTAATGAATAATGTGGCTGTCACTCAGATGTCAGTGTCTTCTAATCCCATTGTCTCCATAGATCAACTGCATGTGCCATGCAGAAAGAAAGACACGAGTCAGACAACACAAGCTGTGTTACGCAGTTAACAGCTAGACAAAGGAACGGATGAATAGACAAACAGAAAAAATAAATAAATAACATTTGAAACAAACTAACTTAAAGGGTACAGAAAACGTATATAGAAACAATACAGGGAAAAAAGTAGAAGAAATTAATGATGTAAATAAAACAAGTAAATCATACCAAAGTTTGCCATTTCTTTGTGTTTTTTTTTGCTGTATTTAATATTAATTATTTGATGTATATAATATGTAGGTCAGGGCTGGAGGTCATGGTGGCATATGACATTTTGCTTTTGGCTGAAGAGCTGAAACGCTTGCTGCGTAGCTGCCACTTGTCTCCCCCTAGCTGAACTGCATAGTGACTACACATAGACTACAGCCACTTCATTCATGTGTTTATTTCTTATAGGGTGGTGGCAGTTCTGTGTGTACATCATTTACTTCCTGAAGACAAGAATAGTAGAAATATTACATATGCTTACATGAATTCATCTGTTAAATATGTATTTTGGTATGAATTATGGAGGGTTTTGGAATTTTGCGGACAAGCACATGGCAGGAGCTTCTTACTAGAAGCCCTGTAGCAGTAGTGTTGTGTTTTTTATATATATTAGCTGTAAATCATCAATATAGAAGCCTTAACAGTGCTTTAGTGTTTTGGTGTAATATTTGCCTAATTGCATTTGTGTGTGTGTGTGTGTGTGTGTGTTCGTTCTCAAAGGCCCGACAGTGTTAGAGGTTTTTAACACCTTGCTCAAGCACCTCCGTATGAGTGTTGATTTCGAGCTGGGTGATGGCTCTCGCAGAAACTCTGGAACGAGTCTCTCTTCTGGTCGCGGCAAAGAGAACGAGGAGCGCGTCGTCCAGAATGCCATTATTCAGACTATTGGTAAGTTGACCTTGAACACCTCAAATGTGACTCCTATCATCATCAATAGGTCAAACCACTGAACTAACGATCAGAAGATTGACTTATTCATATGCAACACATATGATTTTTATTCATATCTCTTCAGGTGACCTTCTAATGAACTGAGAAATTCTGTATCATATTTTAGCTATATGTTTCTGAATGCTTTTTTGTGTATACGCTTTGTGATTGTGTATCCACAGGGTTCTTTGGAGGCAATCTACCAGATTATCAGCGTGCTGAGGTTATGATGTTCATTATGGGGAAAGTTCCAGTATACGGGACACCTTGTCATTCTCTGGACACCGTCAAAATTGGGTAAGAGATCCTGTGCCTGTGTCTGTGCCTGTGTCTGTGCCTGTGTATCAGGTTTGTGTACATGCGCATGTCTCTGTGAGTGTCAGTTTTGTGTGCATTTTCCTATGCACATTAGTCTTGTGTATACTGTGTGTGTGCATGTATGCCTGTGCCTGTAGTGTGTGTGTGTGTATGCACTTGTGCCTATACGTATGCCTGTGTACTTGTCCACCTGTGTGTTTGTGCAGCAATTGTGTGAGTATGCCTGTGACTGTGCATGTGCATGTCTGTCTGTCTACCGATGGCAGTTTTGTGACTGTGCGTGTGAATGTCACATTTGTGTGTGTGTGTGTGTGTGTGTGTGTATACGTGTGTACACCTGTGTAGATACCTGTGTGTATGTGTAGTTTTGTGTGCCTGTATGTGGCAGGTTTATTGTGCATGTATAGACACTTGAGCTATTGCTTGTATTCGTTTGTGTTTATAGGTCATGTGGCACATCACACTCTTTACACTGAAAACGTAATGAAATCTGGTGCTAGTTAGAGCTCCAAAATGAAGCACCTGGGATTCAGTTTTGTGTGTGCAGCACTACGAATTGTAGCATTGTTCCTTTTTTCTTCTCTGTGTCTCACGCTCTGTCCCTCTCAGGCCCCAGGGTACTAAGAGGATTCAAACGATGCTCCTCAGTTCTCTCATTATGGTAAGTTGCTTTTTTGGTAACTACTCTTTATACACTTGTGTTATTAACACTGAGGCGTTCACTACACATCATGTCTGCCAGTGTATATTGCTCATGGTGCTGTTTTGTAGGTGTGGTAAGTTGTATCTTCACTCTGTTTTCATGGTTGCTTTCAGTGTGTCCATACGTGTGTCTGTGCGTGTTTGTGTGTGCGTGTGCGTGCGTGTGTGCGTGCATGTCTGAATTGGGAGGGTGGACAGGGCAAGCAGATGAGACGCAGGTGTGGACTATTGGCATTGCCTCTCTGACATTACAGCCACCCGCTGTGTGTGTGTACGCGTGTGTGAGAGAGAAAGAGATCAGGAGAGCAAGCACACAGCTGCAGCTGGGTCTCATAATGAATGGCAAAATCTGTCAGTCAACCAATTAGGGCTACAGAATCGCTGGTTGTGTTTGTGTGTCTGAGATGGAGAGTGAGAAGGAAAAAAAACAGACCTGTGCATTATTGTGTATTGTCCTAGAACTTATTTTCCAGTAGTTCCAGTTCTACTTTTGTGCCCATTTGCCAGGACCTTAGCGCTAGGGCCCTGATTTAGCCTTCCGTTGCCATGGACACAAAACGTGTTAATTGTTCTCTGGCAGAAAGGCCTCATTTGCATATTTCCCCATGGTGATTAGTATGGAATGATTTAGCTTTCATTTCTGTATTGATACATGATTATGTTTATGCCGTCACTTGTGCATTACTGAATGATTCATACCGAACATGACGAAAATTTAAATGCGAGCTGCTATAGAATGAATAAGGTGATTTTGCGGAAATGTAATATGACTTATCATCATAAAAACAGCAATAAATACACTACAGAATAATTTATTTTAAAATTCATTTGTTTTGGGAGATTTTTGTTTTTGATGACCCTTGGTGTATATTTTAAAATGTATAGGTTCTCACAACCCCAGACCTCTTTTTCCCCTCGTACATGATTATGATGTCATGTTTTGTGTGTGTTTGTGTGTGTGTTTGTGTGTGTGTGTGTGTGTGTGTGTGTAGGTGACATCTGGTTTTAAGTGTAAAACAATGAGTGCTGGTTTGCCGGCTGCATTTCTGGAGCCCCTCTGCTCCATGTCTCTGATGGAAGACAGTGAGCTGCGGCAACTGGTCCTTGAGATCCTACACAACATCATTGATCGCCACGACAACAGGGCCAAACTCCGCGGCATCCGGTGTGTTTCTCAGTTCATTCACTCCGTCATGTGTGTGTGTGTGTGTGTGTGTGTGTGTGTGCATATGTGCCTTTTTGCTTGAGAATGTATAGAAGGTATAGTATAGTGTTATAGTAATCGTTTCTTCTGTTCTCAGAATAATTCCTAATGTTGCAGCTCTGAAAATAAAGCGAGAGAAGATCTCCAAACAAGATGTCATTTTCATGAAAAAGGTAAGCCAACACACACACACACACACACACACACACACACACACACACACTGCTGCTATGGAAACATGAAGTTCTGAGAAAAGGTTCCAGAACTGAAAAATTCTTACATTATGCATGATTGTTTAATGAAAGCCATCATAAAGTGATAAAATGGAAGAATGATAAAATGGTTATAACATATGTTATGAAATATAGAAAAACAGGATGCTCTGGTTTTATTTGATTCAATATACACTACATATATAGAGTGCATATAGACAAAGTCTAAGACAATATACAGTACATAGCACAAAGCAGCATTAATAAGTAGAGCAAATGACAAATGCAGTACTTAAAACTGTATATAAAATGGTTATGTTTAAATTTTCCAGACCAGTGTTGTCGTTGTGTTACTGACTGTCCTTGATGTTAATGTGTGTTGTGACTGGGTAAGATCAGGACAGACACTGCTGGAGGAGACATTTTACAGTCTGATGGCCACCGACAAAAAAATTGCATAAATAACACTTCCTTGCACACCATGGTGGAATAGATCAGTAACTCCGGGATAATGGATTGGAGATGATGGGTAGCACTGAGCCTGATGGCTGCATCCTTTTTTTAGCCACTATTCAGGGCCATATGAAATAGCTCTGGCCTACTTGTCTAGCTTGTTCAGGCACCTGGGATCTTCTGAGCTGTTACTGTCTCACTAGACTGCAGCTTTAAGGAATACATTTTCCACAAAAGAAATAGCCCAATTGCCTGCCTTACACAGTGAAATGCCAGAGACTTCTGAGTATCAGGTTTGTACCACCTCCACTTTCTGTCCCTGAAATGGTGAGCAGGCTTTTTTTTTTTTTTTTGAGGTCCAACACCAACTGCTTTATCTTGATGAATTTCTATTGCAAGTTGTTCTATCCGTTTCACAATACAGGCCTCCAACTTTCTGTACTTTGTCTTATCCCCATTGCCAATGTGCCTGACAATGGAGGAGTCATCAGAAATTACAAACATTGACCTGAGGGTGCATTTCAGGTCAGTTGAGGAAAGAATGAACAAGAAGCGAAATGTATAAATTCCTCGAGATGCCCCATTACTGATCACAATCTCAGATGCATCTCACATACGGTTTGTTTTCTGTTAAATAAAAAAAAAAAGGAGTCATCCTTTTTTGGATGCCGTCTATAGCGCCTGTCTTTTCCAAAGAAGAACAGGTTGTTAAACAGGAAAATCAGACTATTGTAAACTTCTGTGAGTGACTGGTAGGTCAGTGGAGTGTATTGTATAGGTTCAGTGAAAGGCTGAGATGCTAGAGAACCCCGTTGAGGAGAATGGCACTAGCCAATTTGTGTGGTCTGCTAAAGGATGACAAAGCAACAGTGATGTATGTCTCCCACCCTGGCATATTTAAACACTTAATGTCTGTTTTGGCACTCTTGCCAGATTGTAAAGCTATCCTTAATAATCATTGTGCTAATTCCATCAGGCTCTGTTGCCCTTCCTGTGTGGAGCTTTCCTATGTTTTCCCTCACCCAATCAGCTGAGACAGAGCTCGGGAAAAGAGGAGCTAACTGAATTAGTCGGAACTGCCAAATCTGTTAGAAACACATTTAGCTCATTAGCCCTGTCCCAGTTCTGCTATACTATCAGATTACTAGTTTCACACTCCACTCCATACTGTTCCTCACAGTGGAATCCAAAAGTACTTGGATCATTACCTACAGTATGAGCTAAAAACAGACGATTCTGACCTTTTTCATTTATGATATTGGCTGTATTATTAAGGACAGTATTAAGTCCAGTGCCACTATCAGTCAGTTTGTTATAACCACAATATGTCACTATGAAATATAATACACTAACAAACCCTATTCTAGCATACTGTTAAATTCAAAATAAGTACGACAGTAATGATCATAAAGTTAAAGGTTTTTTTTTTTTTTTTTTTTGCTTAGAGGAGATAAAATTATATTAAATTTATACTCTTAATAGCTTAGAGGATATAAAATTATATTAAATAGCCCATGGTTGAGTGTATGGACTGGCCTCGGTGGCCAGGGTGTATTCCTGCCCCACACCCAGTATTCCTGGAATAGTTTCTGGGTCCACTGTGACCAAGATCATGATAAAGCGTTTACAGAAATTGAGTGAGTACAATTGTGAACTGCACTTGTTTAAAGTGCACTGTAACCATAGCAGATGAATGTTAGGTCAGCTTATCCTTCAAACCGTGGGTATGTTTTCATTTTGAGGGCGGACGTTGTGAAAACATTGGCGTCGCCAGTTCATGTAACGGAACTGGGGAATTGTGGGGAAATTGGAGGACCGTGGAGACGGGCAAACAGGCAGTAACCCAAGCTCAGGATTGAACCCAGGACCCTGAAGTTGTGCCATTTTGCCAGTAACAGTGGCCATTCTTTACTTGTGCTAATGCCAAATGGGGTGTTTCTGTATCATCTTCCTTAGACAAGGTCAAACTGAAAGGTGAACATCCTTATATCTGTCTCTTTTTCTATCCTTATCTTTCTCTCTTCTATTACTATTTCCTGTTTACTAAACCCAGCCCTCCTTATTTGCAAATTGCTAAGAACCTACTGTCCTGAAAGCTTTCAGAATTTTGGTCTCAGTAATACTTCTGCCCAAGCATAAACAAGGAGTTACACTGGCATACAGGTCCAAATTATTTATTTCGCTCAATAAATAGAAAAAAACGTCTGCGGGAAGAAAATGAAGCTCAACTGTTTGTCTGTCTGTCTGCCTTGCTCCTGTCTCTGTCTCTGTAGCATGGGCAGCAGTTGTACAGGCACATCTATCTGGGCTGTAAGGAGGAAGACAACATGCAGAAGAATTTTGAGCTTCTCTTCACTGCTCTTGCTCTGATCACTATAGAGCTAGCTAATGAGGATGTGGTCATAGACCTTATACGCCTCTCTCTCGCTCTGCAGGTACACACACACACAGTAATCAGTTCATTACCTTGGTGTACTTAAATGATTTCCTGTCTATATTGGGTTATCTGTTTTGTAACCGCTTTTGTGACCATCTACAGGATATGGCTCTAGATAATGAGGAGAACATGCCGATGTTTATTCGCTGTGGTATCATGGCACTGATTGCAGCCTACCTAAACTTCCTCAGCCAAATGATTGCCAACCCTGCCTTCTGCCAGCATGTCAGCAAGGTGCATGCACACACACAGCTGTACACATTCTTACTTTTTACTATACTAATTGGGGACTCCAGTTATACAGTAACAAAAAAGCCCTAAACCTAAGCTTAACCACTAGAAAAAAATTGTCTTCTGAGAGTGTTGGAGAGACCGAACCCTTTTTTTCTATAAGCTCTATGACTTACAGGCAGATACCGACCCCCAAAACCAATACTGCTAAATTTCTGCCATCAGCTAGGACCCAAGTTGGAGAGAAAAACGAGGCACACAAATGCAGTGCTAACTGTATGTGTCCATTTCCTTTCAACCATATGATGCAATTGTTGACCTTCCTAACATCATTAACTTAACTGTATTCTTGTTGCAGTTAAAGCAGCACCATAAAATCTGTTTAGTTATATAAAATGCAAAACAGTTTTTATTCTGTGAATGGTAGCTGACTTTGTATGCATGTCTGCATTTGTTAACTAAATTGTTGACTCAATTTATTAAAATGAAAAAAAAAAGAAAAATATCACAGCATAAAAAATTTCTTCTTTTCATTTCAGGAAAATGCTTGAATGATCTTTTGTGAGTTCCCTTTAAAATGATGCTTACTTACCATAAATGGTTATTTGTATGCATTTTATGCGTAAGAAACCATTTAGAACATTTTCTATGAAGTGTTGAGAAATGAGGGCCCTCGCCACTGAGAACAATTATTAAGAATAAATGAAGAAAATTTCAAAGGGTAAAAAATGTTTTCTGTTTTCCTTATTTTTTTAAAATTTTGTAGGGATTATAATAGTTTTGCCTTGTTCCTGGTTGACTAGTGATTAGGTCGTGATGCTCTCACCCCCACGGCCTGGGTTCAATTCCCGGCCAGGAAACCAACCCCAGCCACTGGAGTGTTCCCACACAGTGCTCTTCCAGTGCCGGGTCCAAGCCCGGATAAAACTGGGGAGGTTTGTGTCAGGAAGGGCATCCAGCGTAAAAACTGTGCCAAATCATATATACAGACCACTGATCCACTGTGGCAACCCCTAATGTTTTGCCTTGTTTTTGAATCATCGTGTATAATGTTTATGCCCATTCTCTTGAGGGGTGCCAATAATTTTGAAGTTGACTGTACCAGCTGACTTCTCCTCTCCTTGTAGGTTATTGAGTTGAGGAATATGGATGCTCCCTACTTGCTACCTGAACATGTGTTTCGAGAGAAATGTGTGTAAGTATGCATTAGGGATGTACTAGCAAATGCATTACCGTGTTTTTTTGTTTTGTTTTCTTTTGTTTTGCCAGAAAGGTTTTCTGGGCAAAGGTTTTTGGTTGTGACTAACATTGGGACAAAAAAGTCACACAAGCTGGGGTTTTTACTTTCATGCAGGCGAGCAGAGATATAGGGTTTGTGGTCATGAGTGATCTGTCAGATATGAAGCTTGTAGGAGAAAGAACACATTCATTAAGGTGAACTTGAGTTACTGCGTGATGCACAGGTCCAGTCAGAGCCGTGCTGGTTTAAATAGTTTAATATGTTGTGGGCATCAGTGGTGTAGTCGGGGCCATACACACACATACGCCGTATGCTTACTTTTTCCCCAGGGCTGTTTGCGTATAGCAACTTCTAAGGATCAATAATCGCGTATACCCTCCGTATACCCACTTGTTTTGCTGCTTCAAAAGTCCCTAATCTACTCTTGTGTTAGCTAGCTTTTTTTGGTGAAACTCACAATTCTTTGTTGTAATTGGTGCATTTTTGTTTGAATTGAACTCTTCCCCGCCCCTGACAACAGCAGTCACTGCCGTCGTCAACTGAAGACATTGTCCCGCTGAAGCAGTCAGGTAAAATGAATAAAAGAGCTTGAATTGAGCTTGAAGTGAGCTTGAAATGTACTCAGAGCTCACCGGTATAGAGTACCAGAAATGATTCTTCTCTTTTCTGTACCTGCTCGAGAGAGACCAACACTGAACTCGTGGATTCACTCTTTCTCTTGCGCTGCTTTAATCACGTTCCATTTATGATATTGCGGTGCGTCATGATTTATTTATATATCAGTCGCAACTTTTAGTGCTGGCTTTACAAAAATCATTACATGACAGGCGATGAAATGAAACGATTCAAAAAAGCACTTCATTTTCTAGGCCTCCTCTTGGAAGGCTCACGAGTTGGAATCCTCTTATGGCTGTTTTAGCAAAGCATTTTCTCTGTATCCCCTTTACAGCTGTTTTGTAATGCCCTTCATTAATTTTACTCTACATTTAAATTAAGGTATTAATTTACTCTACATTTAATTAAGGTAGCTTATACTTTTCCTAAATTGGTGTCAATTGACATTTAATCAAATTTGCATTTTTATTACATTTGATCAGTAAAACTTTTTCAGAAGTTGTATTGAGCAGTAACAATCTTGATGAAAAGGTTATGATGCTTTGTACTATATTGTGATGTATTGTAATATCTACAGTATGTGAGGTAGTCAACAGTACCTATGTGTGTGTGTGTGTGTGTGTGTGTGTGTATATATATCATGCACACACATTGCCATTGCCAACATGGAAACAAGGGGAGTACCGGCCCCTATGTTTTTTCCAACTTAAAGCACTGACAGTGATGAAAAGATGAAATTGTATCTTAAATGCTTTTTAAGACATTAATGATGTGTTGTCTTAGTCAGGCTAATGATACCTGGTTAGACAAGTTAGTTAGCTAGCTCGATTATGTTGACCATGTTAGTTTAATGATGCATAATATGGGTCTAACTCTGCCCCCTTCCTCAGGTCAGTCTAACTGACTGTTTTGAATGGTAGCTAAAGAAAATTTCATAATACCACATCTGTGATTGGGCAAATGTTGGCTGTTGACCTGTCAGCCATCAGCAGTTTATTTTCATAGTCTAACCAATTATGATGTTAAAAAGATTTGAAATAGTAGGGGTCTGCGTTTTGACTGAAATTTGTGTGTTGTGCTGACAGCCTTTGCAGTGTGGCCACTATGACTTGGCTTTAATGTCAATTTGTTGAATTTAGTGTTGTGCCAATATTCTGTATTAGCCAAATAACCTGTTTGTAATCATCTAATACTGATTTGTAATGATTAATGAGCTTGTCGTGAGTAAGAGAAGCAGTGTAGGCCAGGTCTGCTCATATTCATCAGAAAAGTCAGAGGCAGAGAACAGCACAGGCCAGACCTCCATCATAGCCCAGACCAGCATAGCCCAGACCTCCAGCATAGCCCAGACCTCCAGCATAGCCCAGACCAGGATAGCCCAGACCAGCATAGCCCAGACCAGCATAGCCCAGACCTCCAGCATAGCCCAGACCTCCAGCATAGCCCAGACCTCCAGCATAGCCCAGACCTCCAGGATAGCCCAGACCAGCATAGCCCAGACCAGCATAGCCCAGACCAGCTTAGCCCAGACCAGCATAGCCCAGACCTCCAGCATAGCCCAGACCTCTACTCTATTGGTACTAATTTTTTTAAAAGGACTGAACCATTGGTGGACATGTACGAACAAAAATGATAACTGCACGAACAAGATTGAAAAAAACTGCCCTGCACACATTTCTCACTGAGGTTGAGCAACTGTCAGAGCTAGAATTCACAGATCATGCTGACAGTGCTGGCTGAAAGTGCTTTCTAACTCTGCGTTTTTTTCCTCCAGTGTTTCCAGGGGCATAGTGGCCTAAACCTTTCAATTTCTGTATGTATGTGTAATTAGTGGGCAGTGGAAAGTTTCGGCCATGCTCACTAGTTACAGACACATATATGAAAATGTGGCGCACTAAACAGATACAGATACAGAAAGTGGCATTGCCTTACACCTAGTGCTGGGCAATTTTCCTGATTAATTCAAATTAATGTTTTAATGTAATTTTCAAAAATGTTTTTGAGATAGTATTTATGTATATACATATTTAAATTTTTAATTAAAACATCCATAAATGCTATTTAAATGTTTAAACCAATACGAAGGAAAAGCAGCCTTCTTGACTTGATAAACACTTCCTACAGCCTGCACTTCTCCCAAACACTGAGCGCATTACATTCTAAGTGATAATTCACTGGTCGGGATTGTCATTTTCAACCTCGGCACGTTCGACATAAAAAGTGGGAAACTGGGCGCCCCATGCAACAAGTTAGGCAGCTAACTCAGATGAGTGATGTATATTTTCTTTCTCAAACAGCGAACAGTATAGTCAATGTTTTAGATTGCACAAACGAATATGCCTGTATGTTGACTGATCTAATGCTAATACTTGTATATACAGTATAACTCATTTAAAGGTAAGAAGTTTTGCTGATATTTGTTTGTTTCTGATGCTGCGTGCAGCAAGTTGATTTGACGTCACTCCGTAAACGGGAGAGGAACTCGGATTTTTTACTATAAAAGTCCATTCCAGTAAATAAAAAACTTTATGAATAAGTTGCGTAAAATTGAGAATCATTCATAAATTTGAAAAAAGCAACAATATTGCAATATCATCCAACCCTACTTACACCCCTAGTATACATAGAGGGGTGTGTGTGAATGTATGTGTGTGTCTGTGTGTGTCTGTGTAAATGTATATAACTGAGTGTCTGTGTTTTAAAATAGTTGTAGTTTTAAATAATTTCTTAAATTCAGATTTATTTTTCAATAGCTGTTATTTTTTTCTGTTGTATAGTCTTTCTAAGTCGTCTTTATAGATATGCTTGTGTGTGCATTTCATGTCAATTTATGCATATTTCTTTGTTTCAGGCTTCCTGTGGCTCTGGACCGTGAGGACGGTGGCATGTATTTTCAGACAGCTGACCTCGTTGATGCCCTTTCTGGACCAGGATACAATGCAGAAAGACTTGCTGTGCTATATATACCACAAGTTACAGGTATACACACACACATACAGTCTGCATCATCACTTTAACTGTCTCTAATTGGTCAAGTGTTCTTTCATATTGAAATTTGAAACTGTGCCTGTATTTATTTTTACCAAAAAACAACTCAGAGACTTATCTTGACTGTTTAAGATGAATTTGGTGCTTTTCTAGAACAGCTGACCTCCTCTGAAGGTTAAATAAATAACACATGCACAGGAATTGCACATGATTAAAATATTAAAATCCATATCTGTTTTTGCAGATTAACTGTATGAGTCTATTAGGTGTTACATTGTTTATTAATCTAAATGAATAGTAGTCAATAGTATCATGGTGAGACACGTTCTGTAAAAACAGAAAAACAGACATTCCAGTCAGAGAATCCTTTGCAGAATGTTGTCATGCTGCAAGGCTTTTACAGGAGAGAAAAGTACAGTAACCATGGTGCCATACTGACAGCAATTCTCTACTAATGTTATTTAGAAAAGTATGATTTGTGCGAATTGTTTGGATTTGCTCTTTCTTATTGCTCTTTAGCGACCTAAATATTCCTGGGTATAAATTTGCATTATCAATTTGTTTATATTTTTGCCTCTGTAACATCACAGACTATTACAAATCTCTCTTCTGTCTGCGTGCACATGCGCGTGCGTGTGTGTGCGTGCGTGTGCGTGTGTGTGCGTGCGTGTGTGTGTGTGTGTGTGTGTGTGTGTGTACGTGTACATGTGCATGTACACTCATCATAGTGCTGTATACAGTAGGGAAGATACTGAAAAGATGCAAACAAGCATCCAGAGGTACATATAGCATTGTAGCTAGACTGTGTGTGTCTGTGTACATGTAGAATTTATACACTTCTGTAGTGCAGTAGCTTGCACAGCTGCAGTGATCTAAACCGGCAGTCTCCCCTGTAACCATGTGACCCTGATCTCAGACTTCCTGTTCTACCCAGCCATAGCTGGTGTTCTGTAGTAAAACCACATAGTGTCCATTATTAATGCTTTGCACACAAATATCAAAAATATTTTCTTATGGCAAAGTATGTGCTACTTAATAAAAACTTTAAATGTGGTGTTCTGCAATTATGGTGCTCTCACTTGGATTGATGACTTGGTGAGTTTCCTCCTAGACAAAGGCTTCTGCTTATACAATATTTTTCTTTTTGCTTTACGTTGTGGTGTAATGTTGATGTTGTGAAAAGTCAGCAGAATTGTGTTTCAGTTTCTTGGAGTAATGTCATTTTGTTTATGATGTTCTCTGGACTCTGTGAGAGTCACAGATTGGTTTGTTTCTTTCTGAGCATTTTGTTGTGAATGTAATGTCATCTTCCATTGTGATACACATAAAATATTACCTGAAAGTAAATAATTTTGAACACTTGTATGCCGTCCTCTGTAGTGTTTGAAACAATTAAAAGCAATTCTTGCTTTCTATCAACCCCCATATAATTCTGTAAAGTGGATAAACTTAATATTAGGTTTGAGGTATAATCATAATGACCTTTGACCCACAGATGAAGACCGATTGACTCGGAGGAAGAGTTTTGTGGACACTATCTCACTCCAGGTGGACATCCTGTCCAGCAGCCTTCCTGACCAGGTAATTTAATATATATATATATATATTATATTCATTAAAATCCAATATATCATTAAATATCTATAACAAACCTGATACAGCTTACCAACTAACTGTCTGTCCTGTCTGCATCAATGTGAGTGTGTTAGATCAGGATAAAACACTGAACAGAGTAGGGATATTCCAGGACTCCAGGAGACGGGAATCAGTGATTTGGGGGAGAATATTTAAATGAGCATATTTACACTTAAATAAACACATTGTAAAGCCAATAGCTGGAGCTTACACCTGGAGTTATGTGACCTATTAACTATATATTTTTTTCTGTCTCATATGTGTAGTCACTGTAAATTCAAAATGTACTAAAAAGCTGATGTACTAAAATGTGTATGTATGTGTGTGTTCTGTAGTCGCAGTTAGCAGAAGAGATTACCTACGAGACTCTGAAGAAGGCCATTGGTAAGAAGTTAATTTAATTACGCTTAGGTGTATATATAAGTGTATGCGTCAGTTCTGCATTGTTTTTTATCGCTGTGTCGCAGACACCACCGGTTTGGAAGAGCAGGAGAGAGAAAAGAGGCGGCAGGTGATGGAGAAATTCCAGAAAGCTCCGTTTGAGGAGATTGCAGCCCATTGCGAATCAAAGGTACGAAAGTGTGTGTGTGTGTGTGTGTGTGTGTGTGGAACACACCCAATTAACCAGAACAGCAAAGGAAAGCTTGTCAGTAGATTATAAATATTGGTAAATAAACACATCCAACATTTACCTGAATTTCAGAAAGATTTGGTTGCACATAAATAGTCTTTGTGAATTGTCCCTCAGCTAAAGGGCCACACCATGGCTAAGAGCAGCCTCAGTATCTGTATTATTCCTGGTCAGTTGCCAGTAATGAGTGTAATAAAGAGAATGAATGTTGGAAGATTAGTATCATAATTGGTTAGCAGAGAATTGATTGATTACTTAAAAAAAAAAGAAAAAAAAAAAAAAAAGAAAAAAAAAAAACGAAAGTACACAGCAGAATCTTGATTTCTGACCAGTTAAGTGTATTAATTACTGAAGTACAAACTGTCTCTGTCTCACTGTGTTTAGGCCAACATGCTGCATGATCGTTTGGCGCAGATCTTTGAACTGACTATACGGTGAGTCCCATTTTCATCTTGCACTTTTCTCACCATTTTTAAATATTTTTCTTCCCGAGTGTTATGCAATGACTAAAACACGACAGGGCATGTAGGAAAAATAATCCTTCCCCAGGTGATGTGATGATTTTAAACATTTATTTATAAAAAGAAGCAGTCATGTGACATTAGAATAAGAAAATTTAAAGCTTGAAATCAGTAAAATCATCTAAAAAGAGATTGAATAAATGTACACTTGATTTACTGCATCATTGATTAAGAAGAAATATTAGATAAATTTCCCATATTTGAGATATTTTCAGTTGCTAAGATGTCATTTTTTTGCAGTGTTGTTACGTTTAATGTTGTGGAAAGTCCACAAGAAAAACATTAGTTCCTCGTATCACTTAGCTTTCACAACAGTCGTACCCGTGCTATCTTTTTTTTCCCTCTGTTGAAGTTAATTATAAAAAACCCACAGCTTGTCATGTTGCCGAGAACCTAGAATGCATGAAGTCCTCTTCCTGAAGACTCTCCCATGGTGGAAAACTTACTGACCATTACAAAGCACTGACTCAAGACTCCCTTCATAAATGACAATAAGTGTGTCCTCACAAAAACAAATTATACGATTTCCTTCCACCAAATAACATTGATTTTTTTTTTTTTATCTGTTTAATATTAGGCTTAGATTATGTCGATTGTCCACCATACAAGTCCCTGTGAACAAGCTGTTACTATAGAAGTGGTGGTGCTGGTGTAGAAAATTAATCAACATCATTGATTAAAGCCTTCATCAGCGCTTTGCCAAAACGCAAGTGAATAAAACATTAATGAAAAATTCATGTTCATATTGTAAATTCCATATTGTCATCCTTGCATCACTATAGTGTTCTGATTGTAAACTTGGATGTGATTGGTCTTTCTTCCTGTGTGTCTCTTTGCAGCCCGCCCCCGAGTCCCTCCGGCACAGTGACAGTGACTTCAGGCCACGCCCAGTACCAGTCTGTGCCCGTCTATGAGATGAAGTTTCCTGACCTCTGTGTCTACTGAGCCTGAAGCTTAACTGTATCACACTCACTCACCTTTAACCTTTGCCCTTTACCAGATCACAACCACTCACTCTTGACTGTAATTACATAATTACATCCATGCACCTTTACATGCTAAGCGTTCACCTTTAAGCAGACCAGCACTGTAACCTTTGACCCCAAAAATTTACTTAATCCCAAGCACTAATCTGTCACTTGCTTCTAAACACTTATTTAAATTCAGACCAAGAAATCTGACCTGAGCACTGCAGATATCTGCATCCCGTAATGCAATAACCAATTATCCCAATTCCTTTCAGCAGCTGTGTAATCATTATGTCATTATACACTAATCATGTAGGGTATGATGACGTAGTGAGTGAGTGTGTGTGTGTGTGTGTGTGTGTGTGTGTGTTCAGCTGCGTTAGTTCAGAGGCCTTTGTCTCTTCGTGAATCACAGACTTGAAAAAAATGTTTACATGACTTGTAATTACTCTGAAACGTGCCCTTGAGACTTAGTATTCCTGTATGTCATGATGTTAGCATGCAGGAATCTCCTCTGGCTGAATGTAGGACTGTTTGAGCCTCAGTAGAACATCAGTCTCACAGCGAATGTTCAACACAATCCCTGCACTTGCTACAAGTTGCTTTGAGGACCTCAGATTCAGGGGTGTGAACTGATTCCACAAAGTTTCATACAGATCAGTGGTTTCTGGGCTATATGAACTTCCAGCCTTTCTTTATTTGTCCCAATTCCTAACAAGCTTGAGCCAGCCCTGAAATGTGGAAAAGCCTTGATTACTGAGCCCTGAAATGTGGATTGGGAGAATGTATCTATTTGAAATGTTCTGAAACATATCCGTACATTGTATTATATATAATCTTATATATGAATACAGTTTGTTGTTTTTTTGGCTGGATACGCACTTTAGAGATGCAAATAAGAGCACAAACTGTGATCGTGACAGTCATGTCACTGAAGAGCCCCAAACACACACTCACCCAGAGCGGCTATTTACAGCTTCTAATCCAATTCTGAGCTCATGTACAACATTTGAAACATTTGGACCATTGTTTTTCTGCACATTTTTGCAGATAGCATTGTAATGTTGGAAAATGCTGAAAGTTAGCAGCTTTAGACTGCAAGTACATCACACACTTCTATTTTCTTATAGATATACTTATATAACATTAGGATAAAAGGTTCTAAGTGTAAAACAAGCTTCTTAGAGACTTTATTCTTCTAGCTAAGCAAATACATAAGAGTAGAATGTTGAAGCTTAAAATGTGACTGTTAAAAGCTTAAATACTATGCTGTAAATCTCTGAAATCTTATGCTGTAAATGTATGCCTCGGTGAGCTTTTTTATTGATTGCTTTTAATCCACTACTATTATCATGCATTTTATTTTTTGGAAACTCATATGCCTGTGTGATTGTGTAATAGGGTTTAGGAGATTTAAACCGAATTTGTAGAGTCAGCACTTCTTGCTGTCAGTGGTGTCAGAGTAGTCTAATACAGATCATCTTAAATCTTGCTGTTCTGTTCCATGGATTCGCAAATGAGCCATCTGTGTAAATGAGCAGTGTTATGAAAGCTGTTCTCATACAAATTAGCCTGAAAATTAGCCAGAAATGCTGTTTGCATTGGCTGAATTTGTAGCGCAAAAGGATTCAGGATGGGTTTCGTCAGGCTAACATCAGAGAGTGTTCAGGAAGTCATAGCACATTTTTACCAAATTACAATTATTTGTTTGATCCTACTACATTGAGAAAAAAAAAAGAAAAAAAAAAACATTGTAATGTCCATGATTGGACCCTTTGAAATATTTAGAAAAAGAGCTGACAGGTGAAATAAATTGGTGTGAAGAAGAATGAACATTTACAAATATAAGTCCAACAGTTTGTTTGTTGGCGTTTTGTTCTTATGAAGATTTTGTTGCTGAGGATTTTGGACAGGATTTTTGAAGGTGACTTGATTGGAGCCTCACTGTGACATGACCTGGAATCAATATAATCTTTGTTTATGTCTTTGGGTCAAAAGTTCTGTGAATCCCATATTCATAAACTCTATTAAACCCTATAAAGGTCCTATAAAACCATACAACTCTATAAAGGCCCAGTAAAATATTTTATACCGCAGCGCTGTTGAAATCTCAAATCTGATTTGTCATAAGGCGTTGATTGATTTTCTAGAACAGCAGCTCTGACAGTAATGTTCATGCTCTCATTCTAATAAGTTCTCGCTTCTATAGTAACAGCTCGTGACTTGTATAATGGACGCTTCACATCATCTAAGCCTACCAATAGAAGGATTAAATTAGTTATTTTAAATAGACGTATAAACACTGATATGGCGAAACATTCTGTAAGAAGACATTTATTTAACATTCATGGAACGAGACTCCAGGGAAATAGTCAGTACATTTTGGGAGAGTCTTAAGGACAGAGGACATGACAAGCTGTTTTTTTTTTTTTTTCTTTATTTTTATCTCATTAACTTTAAGAAAATGACTTGGAACTTGTCTCATGGACATTCCACAACACTAAATGTAACTATAAACTAATAGAATAGTAAGAAGTTCTTTAATATATTATGGTATATGAGGAATAACACTTCAGGGCATGCTGTTATTGGAAAATAATATATTCTTCCAAATTCTTTGATTATTTATTTGATTGATGATTCATTATAAAACTATTTGGTGAGGTCTTAGAAACTGTAAAATATTTTAGGTACAGATTTTGATAGAACTGCAGAACAGAAGTGTATAAAATGCATATACTCTTGCTCGTTCCTATAAAATAATTTATAAAATAGTGATTAAGAATGAATTATAGCACTTTACTGGAACTGTGCTATGAAACGCTGTTTAAAAAAACTTTATCTTACAAAGAATTATTACCGAAGAGTTACATGCAGAGTGATAATGCTGAGTGAATATGGGCTTCACAGAAAGTGTTATGGATGGTATTGATGGTTTATGATGATGCAGTGACTCACTGGCCTTCTGTGTGTTTTGGTTCTCAGTCCACTGGACACCATGCACAGCATTTTTGTGTTTTGTGTTTTCCCTCATTTATACACACAAAGGGATTATAATTAGGGCTCCACACACAATCACACACATACACACACATTCCAGTTATTTGCCTATTTATCCATCTATCCATCACCAAATTTTATTCTTCTCCTGGTTGATCTTTTACTTTAGTCACCTTAGACCTTAATGGTCACACGGTTGATTACTTCCTAAATGTCGGGTGCGAATATTACCATATATTAAAAATATAGGCAAATTTGTGTAACATTGCAAATAGTAGGTCAGTAATTGAAAATGTGACATTTTTTTTATTTTGCTTGATCAAGAGAGAAAAATGGGAACCTTTCCAGTGGTGCAAGAGGATGTAAATTATTCTTTCGACATTATATATAATATATAATATAAATATATATATATATATATAATAGTATAATACTGTTATAAAAAACATTTTTACGTCCTTTGATTTAGGGAATTCAAACAGGGTTTTAATACAACCCAATTTGAACATATATATTTTCTCATGTTTTTTATTAAGTGACAACAAATACAAAAATTGACATGAACACAAAAAAAAAAATCACTATACCGAACTCTTTTTTTTCCCCAATGCAAACAAGTGAAACCATGAACAATAAAAGATGCATGACAGCACATTGTATTTTCAACACATCCTGTATTTTCACCTTTCACATTGAATTTTCTGACCAATCAACTTTCTGACCAATCAACATTCTGAGTATTGATTATTCGTTAAAGGAGTGAAAACACAAACGAATAGTTCACAGTAATGAGAACCACTAAACACATGGTCATGCTGAGTGGTACATTGGGGAAATTATAGTTATGACTTCATGCATGTAGGGGAAGGTCATGAGGGCAATAGCGCAGGAGTGCCAGAGGCTGTTATCGATCCGATTCTCCAGTTGAGTGAATGAAGTGATTAGTTGACCAGGTCAGTCTTTGATAGAAAGCCCACAGTCTTACTTTGCAGGAAAAGGTGACCAGACAGGAAATGAGCTTATTGCCAATAGACAGCCTTTTTGGGGTAATATGCTGCATTACAGCCTGTTGCTTAGCTTTCATTCTGCTTAATGAACTAAATAGAAAGAGACCTTTAATTATACACAGATGTCTGTATTCATATGTTATAGTCTGTGTTAATGATCTATTTTGTAAAATTAGTGCAATATATTTTTGTCTTAATAGGAAACGTGTATTTTTCACATGCAGTAGTAACATGCTGTGTCTGTGGGTGTGTAGAGGTTGACTCACACTCTTGCATGCTGGTCATTTATATTATTATAATCATTAGGCAGTGGGAAAAAGGGTATAGAACTCCTATTCTTTTAATTGCAGTGGCAAGAACATTGCACTGTACAACAGTATAACAACTGTTGAGCCAACAGTGTATTATTGTGGGGGTTTTTTTTTCCACTTTACTGGTACTTGAATTGTCGCTTAGTAGTAGTAGTACTGTTTTAACTTGTCTTTTCGAGGCTGTGCTTGTATGTGCACTTTTATATTGTTACCTATATCACTGACTTCTAGACGACATTGAACAGTCAGTGGGACCACTGAATGACCACTAAGTGTTTATCCTGATAGGCAACCTTGAGTGTTCAGTACCTTGACCTGTGTGTGTTTGTGTGTGTGTGTGTGTGTGTGTTTGTGTGTATGTTTGTGTGTGTGTGTGTGTTCGTACATGCACGTGATATGATAAGCAATGCAGCCTTCAATATGTACAATCATAATCACCAGCTATGGCGTTCACTTTTCAATATAAATGTTTATTCGTATCAAAAAACAACAACAGAACCACTAAGATGCTTTAAACTTTGCCAAATTTCTGTTTAGTAGGGCGTTGGATGCTCAGTCACTTTCTGTGCACAACAAGATCAAACAATATCAATAAAGATTTTATATTCAAAGCAGTAGCACCTATTAAGTGTGATTTTATTTTAAAAAAGTGTTTGTGTGAGAACTTGGTCATTTTGAATTAAAAAAAAGGAAACATTTAAAACAAATACACAATGTTTCATTACGCTTTGCTTCTCAGGTTAATCAAGCACTCTCTTTCCATGCTAATGATTTTTGTTTAGCTTTAAAGTTAAAATAAGCGTGTCATGTTCTGTTCAGTGTTTTTCTTCTGCTCATTAGTTGACTGAAGAAATATCTATAACAGGGTAAATAGGGATCCTTACATAGTCTTAATTTGCCTGAAATAAGTCAAGTCCTCAATAGGCCTTATGTTTGAATTTCTTTTCAGAATTGATTTTTTAGGCTCTTACAGTATATAATTAAATTTGTTTTGGAAACACATCACACACTAGATACAGAAACTAAATACAGATTAACTTGCAAGAAGTAGGAGTTTGTGTTCAACTGCAGCTAACGTTAGCTACCTGCCGTTGAGCTAGAATTCACTGAGACTAGCTGATATGGGGAAATACAACATACTGGAGAACAGCAACTGCTCTTGCAAGTAAAAAAATAAATCTCTGCCAATCACTGTGCCATTAACATTTTAATGCACCTTAATGGTGTGGAATTTTAGTTTAGTCTTGTCTTTTACTTGTTGTAAGGATGTGTGAACATCCATCAGTATTGTTTATGTGGTGCACTAGATGTGCACTACACCGTACTACAGCTATTTATATGTGATTTTGACTCATATTTCTAGATTTCTTCATTTTCTCCTCCTCCTTCCTCTTCTTCTTTTTCTTCTTCTTCTTCTTCTTTGTCCTCCTCTGCTCCTGGTTGTTCTACATCCTTACCCTCTTGCTCCCTGGCACCACCTGCCGGCTTGGTCTGTCCAGGTTTACCGTGTGTGTGTGGACGTTTCTGAGACGTTTGTAGATCTGATTCGGCAGTTTCTGAACTCTCCTGGCTGGAATCAGAATCGGCGCGTTGTGGTGGTGGGCTTGGTCTGCGCGTGCAGGGGGGCCGAGGACCAGAACACTGGGAGGTGATGGAGTGGTTGAAATGAGATGCTGCCATGCACTCGGCCGTGGTGCGATCACACACACACTGTAGTCGATCACACACACTTACTCCCAGACCTGAATCAAAGAAACAACAGATTACATGAAGTCACTGAACTTAAAGTAAACTTGTTTAACTTGTCTCACTACCTTAACTTGGGGCCAGAAGCTACATACGCTAACTCCTAAGCTTAAGTCAGTGTACTCTTCTAGCAGTACCATTATTAATTCAGACTATTCAGTATTCGGAACTCTGATATAACTACAAACGTACACGCCGCTACAGTTGCAAAGATGTACGCACAGGTGGAGTTCCCAAAAACAAAGGCGTGTCTTAGTTATGCCCAGTTTTGACCTTGAACTGAAGCCCATTTTTCTTGTGTTCAATACTGACTCATGTTAACAGCAGTATGAAGTCCAGTGCCACTGTCTGACATGACATTTCACCCCAAAACACATTTTGGACAATGAAAAATTGTACACTCAAGAATGTATGAAATGGGCAATATTAAATATATAGATATGAATTAATTAATCATATGAATCTTCTCTGTAGAGAACATTATTTTATTATTTTGTTTTTCATTTGATGAAAAGAATGAAAGATTTACTTTCAGTGAGCTATACTCAGTAAACTGCAGGCATAAAAGTAACCAAAAAAAAAAATTGGCACAATTCATTACTTCTACAGCTCTTTTCGTAAAGAAAGTCTGAAAAAAATTAAGTTGTATATCTCATTGTTAGATTAAGTGGTCCATACAATTTCACTTGTGCATTTTCATTCTTGCCTAAGCTTCATGCTTTCTGCCACTGGCAGTAGAAAACATAGACTACTGAGAAATTTGAGATTTCATGATTAACATAATTACCATGACTGTTATGCTTTTTATATACTGTTCATGACAATCAAGACAAGGAAAGTGCTTGTCTTTAAAGATGGTGGTCTAAACATAACTCAAAAACTCCTGTTCACTACTACTACTACTACTACTAATAATAATAATAATAATAATAATAGTAAGGAGAAGAAGAAGAAGAAGAATGGGCCGTGTAGAAATTCAAGGTAAGCAACGCTGCAAACCGAGTCTGAATACAGGGAGCTTTCCCTGCATAAATATTAATTATGAATTTAAGTTGCTATCTTAAGGCGCATTCACTGAATACAGCCAGTGGTCAAGGGAATGGACTAGAAATCCAGGTTTGCATCCTGGTTTATTATTTTTCCAAAAATATCCCATTCTAGAAAAAGAGCTGGTGTTATGTGATTCTTTGGGGGAAAAAAAAAAACGGCATTGGCATTCGAAATCAGTGACTAATTAGCAAAAAGCATTACAGTACATGAATTGCAGAGAGAAAGTGATTTCGACCAGGCTCTCAAACATGACCCTATATGACCCTAACAGTGCAGCTTCTGTCAGAACCTTGGCTATTTGATGTGTACCATGGCAGGTATCCTTAAGAAATTCAACTTTATGGTATCAGCAAGGCAGACACTATAGATTAAATAGAAGCCACTAAGAACGTGATGTGACAGTCAGGATGCTAGCCAGTCTAAAGCACCGAATGCCAGTTTTTATTGCTAGAATAAGGTATAAGGTTATGTCCTATTCCCTCTGGCAACTGCACCGGTCATGGCCAAGTTCTTTGAACAGGTTCTAATCCTGCCCCTGCATCTGTACTTCTCTTTCACAAGAGTACCTCACACAAGTCCAAATGGATAAGAATCATGTGAGGACATGACTATGTGGCAAATTTACTGCTGCAGATTTCTTATTTTTCCACAAATATACCATTTTTGAAATGGTGTTGCATGAAAGTGGGTCAGGGATGAAGATGCTGTCTTCAGGTTGCAGTCTCCCCTGGAGGCAGGCTCTAAATCCCAATTCTGATCTGTTTATTCCTCAGTATAATATTACCCAACTTTTGAAATTACATTTTATTTGCTACCAGAGGCTGAGTTGTGTATATCAAAGATTATACGCCCAGTAAGGCACCTGCAGTAATTTTGGCCACAAAGTTACAACCATGCTGACAATGTCTGCCCTTCTCTTTCCAGATATTTATGGCATAAATTGATCATGTTCAGCATTGAAAACTGTCCATTTATATAAGGATGACTGACAAGAGAGCTGCCATAAGGCTAGATAGGCTTCCCTGAACAGGTTCTCTTTAGTGCAGATTGATCAGGGTTATGATGAGGGCCGATTAGTGAAATGTGGTTTATAATATACACTCACTGAACACTTTATTAGAAACACCTGCACACCTGCTCTTTCACGCAATTATCTAATCAGCCAATCATGTGGCAGCAGTTCAATGCATAAAATCATGCAGATTGGGCCAGCAGCTTTGGGTAATGTTCACATCAACCACCAGAATGGGGAAAAAATTTTGATCTTGGTGTTTTTGACCGTGGCATGATTGTTGGTGCCAGATCGGCTTGTTTGAGTATTTCTATAACTGCTGATCTCCTGGGATTTTCACGCACACCAGTCTCTAAAGTTTACTCAGAATGGTGCAATAAAGAAAAACCATCCAGTGAGTGGCAGAGAAATCAACAGAGAATGGCTCGTTTGAGCTGACAGAAAGGCTACAGTAACTCAGATAACCACTCTTTACAATTGTGGTGAGCAGAAAAGCATCTTACAATGCACAAGCTGTCGAACCCTGAGGCGGATGGCCTACAACAGCAGAAGCCCACATCAGGTTCCACTTCTGTTACCCAAGAACAGAAAGCTGAGGCTGCAGTGGGCACAGACTCATGAAAACTGGACAGTTGAAGACTGGAAAAACGTTGCCTGGCCTGATGAATCTTGATTTCCGCACACAGATGGCAGGGTCAGAATTCAGCACCAATAGCATGAATCCACGGACCCAACCTGCCTTCTGTCAACAGTCCAGGCTGGTGGAGGTGGTGTAATGGTGTGGGGAATGTTTTTTGGCACACTTTGGACCTATTAATTCCAATCAATCATCGCTTGAATGCCACAGGCTATTTGAGTATTGTTGTTGACTATGTGCATCACTTCGTGGCCACAATTTACCCATCTTCTAATGGCTACTTCCAGCATCATGCACCATGCCACAAATGCAAAATCATCTCAAACTGGTTTCACGAACATGACAATGAGTTCATTGTTCTTCAGTGGCCTTCCGAGTCACAAGGTCTGAATCCAATAGAACACCTTAGGGATGTGGTAGAACGAGAGATTAGCAGCATGAAAGTGCCCCTGAAAAATCTGCAGGAATTGCGTGATGCGATCATGTCAACATGGACCAGAATCTCAAAGGAATGTTTCCAACATCTTGTGGAATCCATGCCACAAAGAATTGAGGCTGTTTTGAGAGCAAAAGGAGACCCTACCCTGTATTAGTATAATGTTCCTAATAAAGTGCTCAGTATATCATTTATATTCCTACAAGATTAGTAAACTCACACTGGGGTCTGCCGTTGTGGCAGTTGATGTGAATGTTGAGTTTCCTGTCTCTCCTGCAGCCCAGCAATGTGAGCTGCTCCAGACAACACTGATGAAAGAAACAGCACCTAAGACAAGAATAAGGCATAAGAAAAGTCAAAGAAAAGAAAATGTGATAGTGTAGATTTATTTGGTGAACAGGTGGGTGGGAGAGGAAATAGGGCTACTCTTTTGGGTGATTCTTTACTTCAGGTGGTCTTGAGGTATGTGTGTGTGTGTGTGTGTGTGTGTGTTCTTTTTTTTTTTTTTACTGGTCCAGGTGGTCTTGAGGGATTCCGCTACCCTGCTGTCCGCAGTAGCAGCCGTAGTGCTCGTACTCTTGAGGACAGCGGCCGGTTAGGCAGTGCAACATTTCCCCCAGCGCTGCAAACTCCCCAATTACCGCTCCAGTGGAGCTGTACTGGGTAAATGTCATGCTGCACTCTACATATACACAAAACAGTTTTACTCAGAATACAGTTTACTCAGTGTGTACTCTACACTGTACACACAACACATAACTGCAAAACAACAACAACAACAATAATAATAATAATAATAATAATAAAAATTTCCTTTGCATATTAGTAAAAAAATGTTTTTATTCTGCTACCTGTGGGTTGGATTAATTCAACTAATGCTTTACTCTGTACTTAAAACCAACACACCACCATAAACATCAGTTAATACTGGAGCTCTGCACTGTTCCAATATTCAGTGTAGCAGCAACTTTAGTCCATTTGTCCTGTTTACTCTGTACAGCATGTTTATTCATTAACTGCCAGCTAGTCTTGTTATGGATAAGCTTTATCTACATGTACATTTATCTATTTGGCAGAAGTCTTTATCCAAAGGGTAACTTAATAAGTGATGACCACTTACAGAGACAATGTAAGCTCTAAAGCAGTGATTCTCAAAGAGTGGTCTGTGAAGCATGGCCAGGGAGTCCACAATACATTTTTAAAAATAAATTATTAGCTATTAACTATTATATAAACTATTTATTATATATATATATATATATATATATATATATATATATATATATATATATATATATAAAGTGTGTGTGTGTATGTCTTAAGTCTATCGCTACTCTATACTCGATTTATAACACCTAAAAATTCGGTAACAATTTAGATGAATTAGGTAATTTAGCAATCCCAATTTTTATGGTATTGTCAGACTAACACAACTAGGATATGCACTATCATTCTTCAAGCTTAGAAAGTTAAGTTGAATCAAATTAATAGTCAAGACAAAAGGAATACAAAGGCACAGTCAGGGTTCAAACACATCAGCACTACACCCAAGAGCTGTTGCTAATACTCGTAGTTGCTAATAGCTTTAAGTTTTAAGCAATGTTTCCATTCCTTTCAAATTAAGTGTGTAGGTTCAAAGTTGTGTTGGCTGGCTAGCTAGCTAGCTATCTGAGGTGTGTCAGGCTATGCTTCAAACATAATGCACAAACTTAAAACATAAATATAAACATATGTTAGCTTTCATCCCTTGATTGGTAGCTGTTGTATGATAGGGCAGAGCTTGTTGGTGGGTAGAAATTGGCAGGTGACCAAAACACAGCTGGTGCATTTTTGTTCGGCTTCACGATGCACAAGCACCTGATGCGCAGATACAGTGGGAGTGGGAGTGATATTTTAGTTGACCCAGCTCATAATTAGCCTGTAGTTAAACAGATATAAACTTGTGTGTTGTAGTAGGATAAAAACGTGTCTATAAACGGAAGTGTTTATTAATTTTATATCAAGCTTCTTTTACTAACCACCATCCATTTTTAGAGTGGATTTTATTTCAGTTTAACATACTTTATTGCCATAATGCCTTTAAATGCTTTGGATTGTATGTAATTGTGCATACTACATATAGTAGTTTTATGTCTATATTTTAGTGGTAATTAATATAAACTATAAGTGAAACAGTCTATTAGCACCATCCTGTATATTGGCTCAGTAGTTCCACTGTAAGCTGCTCCAGTAGCATTAAGCTCAGTTTCTCTCACCATCTGATTGTGAGTGAAGCAGAATCTCAGACAGTCCTGCTGCCTCCAGCAGTGGCCAGGCGAAGAGTGGCATCATTCGCTTTGCTCGCTGAAGAGGCTCTGTATGCACACGTTACAAATACTACATTATTACTGATAAGAGATTTCATTATTATAATACTATAATATTAGTTTTATCGAATTAGTAATTGTTAGTTTTCATGCTCCTAAAAGAAAACAGGAAAAATTAATTCCATGGGTTTATGCAGAAACAATGATATTATCCGCTATTATGCAGGAAAATCTTTAATTAAAACTTTTCACTGCATTTTTATTAAAAACAGTAATGTCCTCTAAGACGACATGACGTGACATGAGAACAATTTTATATAGTGCTATTTGTCATAACATCTGTCATCTATATTAAAACTAAGACATAAAAAATGAGCATGTGACATAAGCTGTCATAACATTAAACATGATGGCAGCTATCATGCTAATTACATTCAACAGCAATATGGCACTTATATGATTGGACAACTGGTGACAGTGTATGATGTGTGCCATGATATGATTATGACATGCCTGTGTGCCTGAGCATTTTTGTTTTAGTCTTACTTCTTGACTCTGCCTCCTGGGAACTGTCCATCAGCTCTCTCTTCATCTCTTCATGTTTCTCCTCCTCCTCTTCTTCAGAATAGCCCTGTGTAGTGGTGGCTGATGAAGGCGGGGAGGTGTTGGGTTTGGGTGTGTGAGGAACCCTGGGAGTGTGGAGTGGGCGAGGCTCAGTTTTGTGGTTGTGTGTAACAGGGACTCTTTGGTGAAGCGTCACCGAGGTTTTGTGAGTGACTGTAGGCTTCATAAGTAGTGAATGTGAGGTGTACGGTGTGTGTGGTGATTTTGTGAAAGTTGTCTGTGCTTGAAATGTGCCTGGTGTGAATGGTCTGGTAAGTGAAGTGTGTGTGGTGAGTCTGTGTGATGTTTGGTGTGTTCCTGGCATATTTGTTGTTTTCGGGGATATTGTCGAGGTTGCTTGTGATGGGCTGTTAGCTTTGACTTCTATGTGTTGTGTAGGATTTTTAGGTATGAGGTGAGAGGTCATGGGTGAGACCGTGATGGCATTCAGTGTGGTCATGTGACCAGCAATGCTGTCCTGTATTTCTGCACTCATCTGCAGATTGTCTTCATCACTGTGTTGTTCTTCATCCTGACTTTCTGTGTCTGTCGCCTCCTTGTCTTCTGAGAGACGCTGTATGGTGGTGTGTGTGTGTGTGCTTGCTGGTGTGTGTATCTCAAACAGTTTGGCCTGATCTTCAGTGATCTTGGTTGGGGTGGTGACTTGCAACATTTCTGTTATCTGTTCATCTTCGCTGCTTATCTTTTCCCCGCTTTCATCGCTGTTATCCTCAGGAGACAGCTGTGTAGGCGTGGCCATAGCCTCCGTGTTTTGTTTGGCTGGCAGAGACAGGGTTACTGGGTGAAACAGGATTTGACTGGTTGCTGCCCCAGATGGAGTGGATACCATAGGGATATGATTGCCATGTGACATTTTAGATTCTTCCTCATTTTTGTGTTCTTTCTCCTCAGCATGTGATCTCTCTGCACTCTCCCCATCTTCAACCTTCTCTCTCGACTCTCTTGACTCGTCCTTGGTCTCCATCTCATTGCTCTCTGTCTCTGAAGTGTTCAGTTCTGAATATGCTGTGGTCTTGTCATCAGGGTTGCCTGATGTGTGTGGAGCTGTAGGGTCAAAGGTCACTGCTGTAGTTTGGAGGAGCATCGTGCCATTCTGGAGCTCCTCATCCTCACCTCTATCGTTTTCCAGCTCTCTTGGTAAATCGTTTGTCCAGGCATGTGACAGTGCAGGTGGAACTGCAGTGGCGGAGTCCAGTGGATGTGTGTGTGCATTCGTTGTCTCTGAGTGAGGCGTGTATGTTTGTGTTTCAGGATACACACCATGAGGTTTTTGTGGTTTTGTCACTGGTGTTAAATCTGCATTCTCCTTGTCTGTCAATCACAACCAGGTAAATGCATTAAATATAAGGCATAGTGCCAAACTGAAACAGAATTCTGAACCAGAGAAAAATCTCATGCAGGAAGTTACTGTAATTGTAATGAATGTAATGTCGTCCTGGCTATGTGGTGCTATTCGCTAGCTGGCCATTTTTTGTTTGTTTTTTGCTAATATGTGCCAACTAAAAAAAATAGCAAAGCAGAAGCCTCCTCTGACTGCTGCTTAATAATTAGCATTTCCTTTTAACAGAAAGATCACAGACCCATCCTATTGTTTTGTATTGGCTAACACTTCAGAAGTTGGTGAATATGCAGGTCATCATTCAGCTAGATGAATCTGACATTTCTGGAAGCTAATTCCTTTTAAATTTCCTATTCATGTGAATTGTTTTTCTCCAGTTTTCAGTCTGAACTAAAGACTTCTGATGCAATTAAATTTCACATGCACACATTTGCATAATATTTTGATGAACCTCGACACACACGTTTGCATCTTTGGCCAGTAAAACAACTGCATGTCATTTTAGCTTTCTCTGTCATGCTTTCTGACCCGAATATAAATTAATACATGCAAACTCAATTAGAAGGCTGCACTGAAAAAAGGGAATGTGTGGTCGGTCAGATTTAAAAGAACATATTAAGTATAGATTACATAAATGTACACTCACCGTCCACCTTATTAGGCACATGTGTACACCTGCACATTCATGCAGTTATCTAATCAGCCAATCATGTGGCAGCCACACATTGCATAAAATCATGCAGATACAGGTCAAAAGCTTCAGTTAATGTTCACATCAATCATTGATGCGATGCACTGTGTGTCCTGACATGTTTCTATCATAGCCAGCATTAACTTTTTCAGCAATTTGTGCTACAGTAGCTCTTCTGTGGGTTTGGAACAGACGGGTTAGGCTTCGCTCCCCACACACATCAGTGAGCATTGGGCACCCATCACCCTGTCGCTGGTTCACCGGTTGTCCTTCCTTGGACCACTTTTGGTAGGTACTAACCACTGCATACCGGGAACACCCCACAAGACCTGCTGTTTTGGAGGTGCTCTGACCCAGTTGTCTAGCCATCATAATTTGGCCCTTCTCGAAGTCACTCAGATCCTTACACTTGCCCATTTTTCCTGCTTCCAACACATCAAATTCAAGAACTTACTGTTCAGTTGCTGCCTAATATATCCCACCCCTTGACAAACGCCATTGTAATGAGATAATCAATATTATTCACTTCACCTGTCAGTGATTATAATGTTATGGTTGATCAGGGTGTGTAAGTATATATATGTGTGTGTTTGTGTGTGTGTGTGTGTGTGTGTGTGTGTTTGTGTGTGTTTGTTTAGTTTAATTACCATTCAAAGGTAAACCTGTAGCATTGTAGGTATTTGCGGCCAAATCATTTTCCTCGTCCTCTTCAGTGCCATTTTGGAAAAGTGTAACTATTACAGAAACAGGAAATACATCACAAAACCTCTTCTCTTCTTCTTATATCTGCTTTTTAATCTTTCCTCTCTATTAATTCATTTTTTTCCACATCTACTTCATTTTCCTCTCTTCTAAATGCATAGATTTTTTTTTCTTTAAAAAGGCCCCTCTTTACCTGATGGAGGTATCCCAGAGTATCCTGCACTCTGGCTCTGGTTCTTCAGTGTGTTGTTTGTCAGTAAAAAATCCTCAGTGAAGTTACCCATAGTTCCATTCAGCGTAATATCCAGTTCTGAGAGGAGATGTGAAATAGAGAGATACAGCAATAAACACTGAGAGGCCAAAGATCTAATAAGAAATCTTATATAACTGTTTTATTATATAGTTAAAACTCAACACTTTTTGTTAGTTTTAACATTTTTTAGTTAACATCCTTTTAGTTTTCCTACCATCAAGCATTATGTCCTTATCCGATATCTGTGGTGATGCTTCCATCCATTCTGAAAGAGGAAGAAAATTTAGAGAAATATACAGAAAAGAGGGAAAAATTATCACAGTATTAAAGTGTCTTCCAGAATTATTGGCACCCTTAAGGAAAATGGTGGAAAAATGTATTAGTGATATTTTGATATATTGTATAGTTTTATTTAAACATGTGTTTTTAAAAGTGTCAAAAGTATCTGTACACTTACAGCAATAACAGCACTTAATGACAGAGTCTTCTGCTGTAAAGTCTAACAAGGTTGGAAACTGGGGTAGAGGGATCTTGAGCCACTCCTCCATGCAAAACATTTAAATCTCAGACACTGATTTTATGTTTTAACTATTTCTATTTGTTGATTTGAAAGTATGTTTGGCTCATCATTTTGTTGAAAATTTTGTTGCCACACATGCTGATGGTGTGCATGATCAAAAAATTTGATTTCATCTGATCACAGTACTTCATACCAAACGACATGTTGTTATGAAAGTGGTGTTTAACAGTTGATCATGAAGTTTGATAGCCACAAGAATGAACTAAACCATGCAATTCTGATCTTTGAGCTACTTTTTCTGTCCTTCCTCACTGTGTGTGGGGTTCAGTTCCTGGCAAATTTCCAGTTGTTTCAGAAACATTTTGCTCTGGCTCTAATTGTGTTTAATGGTATCTCTAAATGCTTATGTATTTTATTATCCATTACCTGATTGGTGCGTGTCTCTTGTGTTGAAAATTCTTTGGTTTTTCCCATGACAAAATGATTTTACATGTGTGCAACCTAATATTTATACCCCAGAAAAATGGAAAATGATTTTTAAAAAAACTTCCTGGGGACTAAAAGCAAATAAAAAATATATAACTTTTTAAGAATGAGAATTTGTTTGCATTTGTTTCAAATATTTCTTAGGGGTGTCCATAATTTGGGCACATATATTTTTGTGACTAAATAGTATTACTAAAAAAAAAAAAGGAGTTCTAATGAGAATGTTTTTGTTAGAATTGAAGATTCACCTATTGGTTGAGTGGAATTAGTGTAATAGAGTACCAATAAGTTTGGAGGCCACTATAACTTTAGAGTTATGATATGAGGAATTGCTTGTTTGTTTGTATTTTTAGGCTCTGTAAGCTGCCTTCTGGATGTGATTAGGGAGTTTTCTAAAAATGATGGTGTCTTTATGTAACCTAAAAATATCCCTTATATGTAAAGGTCATTGCCTTAATTTCCTTGGGCTGACAGGTGTGTGTGTGTGTGTGTGTGTGTGTGTGTGTGTGTGTGTGTGTGTTTGCAACCTGTTCTGTTGAGCACCTCACTGACAATGGTGTTGTTATAAGGAAAACCTGTCAGAGAAAAAGGGGACAGGAATGTACATAAGAAAACAGTGACAGAATGGAGAGTTAATTGTGCAAAACGTCCCCGTACCCTCTCTCTGTCAAAACACCTCCCCTTTTATTTATTTATTTATTTATTTATTTTAAATAAAAGTATTTTCCTTACAATTTTGCCATTAATTCACATGTTAAAGATTAACCAAGTCTGTTTGTGGAAAACAATATTATACATATAACACAATAACTGTGACAGTAAATTTCACAAATAACCAAATATTCATTAAAAAGTTGCATAATAGCTATAAAAAACTCTTTTACCTGTGAGTCCTGGGCTGTTTAAATCCTTTTTCTCATGCTGATTTGGAAGCACAGAGTGGGAGTTGTTGCCAATGCAGGCTATGGCTTCTTGGTCACACAAACAGAATCCTTGTTCACACAAGTCAAGTGAATCTAGAGCAGTCAAAAAATGAATCAAAATGAATCTGTGATTCTGAGCCCAATATGGGATTAACCCCATGGCTGAGGAAGAACTGTGATTCATATGAAAACAATGAATTTGGGATATCATGAAATTACTGATTTTTGTGTGTGTCTGCGTCTGTGTGTGTGTGTGCGTGTGTGTGTGTGCGTGTGTATACCACAGCTGTTGTTGGTGAGATGGGAGCAGGTATAATTGGTGTGTGTTGGTGGTGTCTTTCTGCAATGTATTTCTTCTAGTTCCCGATAGCATCTTTGATGGTCAAAGCAGCACCTACACACACACACACACACACACACACACACAATTGTGTGAGTTTCATTGATTCATTACCCACAACATTAACATACTTGTCTTTGTGTGTATTCACATTCAAAATATTGTTCTGCTTCATGAGTTTAATTTCACCACTCCAATACTGAACCCTGTCTCACCAGTCGAGTGTATCGCTGGGTGCTGGAGTGTGTGTTGTATTCTGGATGCTTATATAGCTGCAGTAGTGTCTGTGGCCTTGAAGATCAGTTGGACATACACCAGTCTCACAGCGCATCCACAGAGCAAACTCCACCAAAGACGGCAAATTATCAAACACTGAATAAAGCCAGTTGAACCGCTCTCCCAGACAATCTATATACACACGCGCACACACACACACACACAGCAGATCTGTGCATCAGTTCAGTGCAGCAATTGTCATTCTTTATCCATTTGGTTGGAGCAAAGTTTACAGAGGAAACCACTGTTAAATGCACATACTAATACAAAGGTCTATGTATTCTATTTTTCATAAACTGTATGTGACATAAATGGTACAAACAACAATAAAAACACAAAGCCGAAGAAGGTCCCTTCATGTTTTAGCTCCAGGTTTAGTGTACTGTAATGAACCTACCTAGCAGAAGATGATCTGTGTTGAGGTCATTTGTATCTGGGCAGAACACATAAGTGCTTTGCACTGCAAACAAAAGGATAAATAATGTAATCTATTAAGGCATATTATTTATCGCATATTGTTCAGACATTAGTTTTTATTTTCTTCATCCATGTTTATTCAATTTTACTAAATTATTTTTAGTAATCTCACCATTTTGGAATGTGGATAGCAGGAACAGTGACATCACCAGCATGGTTATCCTAAAATATACAGCACATGAAGTGTTCATGTAGTAAGTGCAAGTACTGTAGAGAAATTTACTTAAACAACATCAAAATACACTATATGGCCAAAAGCTTGTGGATACCAACATGTGGGCCTTCCCCAAAAGCACAGAACTGTCTAGGATGTCTTTGTACACTGTAGCATTACAATCTTACTGGAACTAAGGGGCCCAAACGTGTTCTAGCATGACGATGCCCCTGTGCACAAAGCAAACGCCATAAAGACATGGTTTGCCAAAGTTGGAGTGGAAGAACTTGAGTGACCTGCACAGAGCCCTGAACTCAACCCCACTGAACACCTTTAAGGATGAACTGGAATGCTGACTGTGCACCAGACCTCCTCGTCTGACGTCAATGCCTGACCTCACTAATGCTCTTGTGGCTGAATGAGCACAAATCCCCACAGCCACGCTCCAAAACCTAGTGGAAAGTCTTTGCAGTAGATTGGAGCTTAATGTAACAGCAAAGGGGGACTAAATCTGGGATAGAATGGCTGTTATGGTCATGTGTCCACAAACTTTTGGCCATATAATGTACATATAAATGTGAGCAAAAAAAATCTTTTCTTATAAAGCATTGCTATCAATCTGGTGTTATAGAGAAACTGGAATCTAAGTATAACATACAATTTAAAAAAAGATCTGATCCAAAAATTATTCCCCAGATCCAATAGCAATCCAGACCTCAATATCATTCCCGCCACCCCACTGGGGGCTTCTATAGTAGTAACCTGAATTATTTTGCAGACGTTATTGAACAGCTGTCCTTCCTTTGCAATTTGTGTAATATCAGACCTCTCATACACAAATGTAAGCATTTTAGAGGGAGTTAGACCAGCTGTAGCTGAGATGCAAAGTTGAGAAGTACACATCTTGGCAATCAATTAGTCAGAAGCTATTCATTTGGATTGAGAGACAGGCTATGGAAAAGCTAAAAGGTTGTGGCACCCTGGCACTAAGTAGAACCCTGTGGATTATAGGTCTGTAATCAAACCATCAATAGAAATGAATCAATGGCCCAGTTGTTTTTTTTAAAAAAAAGAGTATCTGTAGGCAAAAGTCCATTTAAAGTATTCCTTAGAATTCCAAAAATACCAGCAAAATACTGTAGACTGTAGGCCTAGATATGAGCACTCAAGCATAAAGAACCACATTCTGTAAATAAGTCTCCTAATTCTTCTGCATGAGAAAGGGGTCTTACAACTTATTTAAATTATTTAAAAGAATTAGGAGACTTATTACTTCTTTATCTAAATTCATTTGGGGAGATAAAGAGCACCATGGGTAATGCTACCTTCACCCCTGTAAACAATTACTCAGCCTGGTACAGACGCTAAAAGCTCTAGTGTAACTTCTTAATCTTCATTATCTTTGAGGAGTCAGATACAGGAAACTGTTTTACAACAACAAAGATATTGAAATTTCAGCAGACAGTCAAAATTATGGAGAATGCTGAAGTTCCAACTGGATTTCTAAGGGAAATTACAAGGGTAGAAAGAGATCTAATATATGTAACAGGACAGCTCCATGTTTACATTAGATTCTATCCTTGCCAGTGGCTGTCTGAGAGTGTAAGAGTACACTTACATGTATGCAATGCCTGAGGAGCAACAACACCTGCTTTCCTGCCAAAGAACTGCAGTGGTTCTAAGCTTATGCCTCAGTTTGTCCACAATCAAATTGGACACTGGATTCCTTGTGCAAACTCATAAAAAATGAAAATTATTCATGAATGCATTACCTGTAGTGGGTTTCAGGTTTATGTGGGTGAACAAAAATGGATGACCTACGAATTGACAGGCTCACACCTGACTTCCCATCATTTACACACCATTGATTGCTAATAGTCAATAGAGATAAAGCAGTAGCAATAGAGATGTGGGTTCGGCCACATGGAGTAATTTTCACATATCATGAGTTGATCTGTTGACTTGGAAATAGTTCATTTACTCAGTACTGATTCTTGCACAATTGAATTCAGACTATATAAAGACTAAATAAAGGCATTCATACAATGTGTGAGGTGGACGTCTTTCTTAGTAGCTGTCTGGTGATGACTGCTTTAAATGATTGGATTGATCTGGACACATTAATACCCAATAAATTGCTACAACAAAGGGTACAGCCTGGTGGCATGTCAGTCTATAATATGGCACCATGCACACATACATTCATACCTAGGGGAAATTTAGCACCAACAATCCACATGCCTTGGAAGATGGGAGGAATGTAGAGAACCCAGAAAAACCCATAAAGACATGGGCAGAACATGATAAGCTCCACCAGACCAGAGATCAGGCCATGCTCAAACCATGGACTCTGGAACTGTGAGGCATCAACGTTATTTGCTGTACCACCATACCACAAGGATACAGCATGATATTCTCAAAATCTTTTCATATTTCTCAACATACATATTTCTTTTCTTCTTTGACCTGATTTCCAATGGTATTGGTTGAAATGCACCCCCTACTTTCATAGCTTTTTGCCTGTGGAAAGTCCAGTTTGATCCGTTTTATAAGCTATTGCTCGCTGACAGTATTCTTTTATGATTACGTGTCTACTTGTGTGATACCTTATCATTTTATCATCAAATGGGTGTACTGTCCTGTAGACCCGTGTATACCCCCACATACTATATTATATTATACAGTATATGACTACATTTTGATGAACTATTCTGAAATAGTAATATTATTACTTTTCCTTTATTCATCTATCTGATCACATCACAGGACATGTTACAGCTGTGGTGTTTCCCTTGCAGAAAAAAAAACCTGGTGTATATGTCACACACCTTTTAGAGAATTAACATACTAGACAAAACATACCAAACCTTGTGAGGTTTAATACTGAAATACTGAAGACCATTCCGACTGTATTCTGGATATTCTTGTGTAAGACCAGGCTGCATCATGGTTAGGTTAAATAGAGTTTTTTTTTAAAATAACTTTCTCTGTCTTAAAATATCTCCACCAGAGATAGATATTTTTGAACAACATCTGTATGGAGTGCAGAGGATTTTCTAGAACCTCTCTAACACAAGTTACACAACTGACTCTACCCATTGTATAATTGCTATACCCTCTATGTGTCAGGTGTTTTATAGCAGAGCAAAACTAAAAATGTGAAAAAGTACATTGTAGTAGCTGTGAAGACTGAAAACCACTAAACTACTGATTACAGATGATGTGAATCGAAATGTGTCTTTCTTACCTGAGATGCTCACACCTGCAGCAAACACAGATGAAGTCAAGAAATAAGCGAAGACCTAGTCTTACAGCACAAGTAAGTATGTGTGTGTTTGAAGGTTGGTCATAATACAAAGGGGTATTTAGGGCAACTGCAGAGGTCAAAGGGCAGGGCAATTGCCATGGTAACAGGGCTAGTGCAGCTACCTGCACACATCAAGAGATAGTGTATCAAGTCACACAACTGCTCTGTCTTGTGAGCTAGATTTTTGTGATTCCACTTACTTTCAGTCATGACTTAATGAATAGTTTGTTTACACTCTGTCTCACACACACACACCCTGAGAGCATGAGCAAAAGGCTATTTTGATGTATCAGTCTTGTGTGTCTGTGTGCTTGCTTGTGTGTTTGGTTTTGTGTGTGCATTCGCAGGAAGTAGGGTCGGTGGGGTGTGTAGGCTGATAATGGCCCTTTGTGTTCATCAGGCTGCACACTCACAGCAGTGAACAAGAACACACAGACACATTTTCACATACCCAACCACAGAACAAAAGTTACACTTCCGGATACTGCTTGCTCTTTGTGGGTTTTTTTTCCCTCAGAAGCTCTCATGCCTCTGATCTGCTCCGTTATGCCTGGGGTTATTTAGTAAAGTGTGTTCTTCCTCTGAAAGGTAATAACCCCTTTGTCATGATTAGGAATGTAATGGTATGACAAATTCCTAGTAGCAAAGCAACCCAGTATCAGCATTTTCAATTATGTGAATTACTTGCATCTTTCAAACAGTTAAGCATTTTCAAAAAGGCTTTCAGATATTTACTGGCAAAACAAACTGTTAACTTTTTACTTGTGGTACAGTGTGTGTTTCAACAATGGCATGTGAGCCAACCAAATTTATCTCAGCTGTGTTAACACTCAGTGATTTGCAACACCTTGTGACCATGACTCCTATAGCTTCAAATACTGTCTGTAAGATCTCTGTGTCCATTGCATCTCTTGCTGCAGACATTATTTAGTTAACTAACTGTGTGTTAGTTAACTGTATGTGCCACTGGATTGGTGAAACAACTCACACTCTCCAGTGTATCATATGCTTTACAAACCAACATATCAGATCTTCTATAGTTGGGTTGTATGCAGCATGGCTTTATGTGCAAAACTTCATCAGCTGTATTATTAATGAGTCGACTGGTCTCTCCACTGCTGACAGTAATCTCAAGCCTTGGGTTTCTGCCTGTCAGTATGAATGCTTTTTTGTCAAGTTGCAGGCTCTACATGAACTTAAATACACATAGCAGGTCATCAGTGAAATCGGTACATTGCAGAATAACCCAGCCACTCACATGGGTGGATGTACCATGAAATAGATTAGGCAAATATCTAGCCATGTTGGGTGGAGGATCCAACTTTTATTTTGCCAAGGCAGCCTTAACACTACCCTGTAGCACTTCTGTCTGCTGCAGTGTTGAGCTACATACACTCTCTGCCAAAGTGGGCTTCAAGTTCAGAGAATGAGTCTTCTGCCCACCTTTTTTCCTGCTGCTGCAACACAGCAAAAGAGTTTGTTTATTTTCCTTGTGGGCTCCAGAGGACATGGAGCTCCAGAGCAGGGTGAGCTTATTCCCTAATGAGCAAGACAGGGACATGACATGAAGAAGGAATCTTGAGAGGTACTAGACTCAAAAGGGAACCCACTTTGTAACACTGAATAGTGTGATGGTGTGAAGACATTGCTCTTCCACAGTTGTATACTACCGATTGTGTTGAAATGATGTTCTTTCTTACTCTTTCTTCCCATCTTATCAGGTACTCCCTTAACTGATCACATTATACCACATCTCCTGCAGTCCAGCCAACTAGTGGGCCTGTGGTAACATACCGTTAATATGCAGCTCTGGGGCTGGCGTTGTTTTTTGTTTTTTTTTAATGGACCACTCATTCTTTAAAGATACACTGGAGTGGTTAACCAAACTGAGTGAGAGGTTTAGTGTACTCAGCTGGCAGATTTAGATCCTGCCTCCAACACTGCCTCTTTTAAAGATTGCTAGTGGGATAATCAGAATTCAAGAAAGCAATCTCATGTCCTTTAACACAGATTTCCTTATAGCCCAATGATTGTCATCCTCCCCGTTGCTTATAGAAAGAGTATGAGGATGCTACACTATATGGCCAAAAGTATGTGGACACCTGACCATCACACGCATATATGGGTCTTCCCCAAACTGTTGCCACAAAGTTGGAAGCACACAATTGTCTAGAATGTCTTTGTACGCTGTGGCGTTAAGATTCCCCTTCACCAGAACCAAGGGGCCCAAAACAATGCATGACAATGCCCCTGTGCACAAGGTGAGCTCTATAAATATAAATATAGTATTAAAATATAAAACCTGATTTACCAAGGCAGGTGTGGAAGAACTCGAGTGTCCTGCACAGAGCCCTGAACTCAACTCCACTGAACACCTTTGGAATGAACTGAAATGCTGACTGTGCACCAGGCCTCCACACCCAACATCAATGCCTGACCTCACTAATGCTCTTGTGGCTGAATAAACAAATCCCCATAGGCTTTTTTTTTTTTTTTTTTTTTTATTCTAGTGGAAAGCCTTCCCAGAAGATTGGTGGTTACAACAGCAAAGGGAGGACTAAATTTAAATTGGGATGTTTAACAAGCACATATGGATCTGATTGGTCAGGTGTCCACATACTTTTGGCCTTTTAGTGTATTTTTCCATATAATGACCTGTCACTTGAGCCACCATATTCTAGTATGGTCTCAGCCACTTCCAAAAATGGGTCTAGACTGATTGCAGGCACTGCTGACAGGATCTAAACTAGCCATGACACTATGGCTTTATACTCTTTACACTGTTGGCTTTATAGTATTCAATTGTGGAACGTAATGATTTATAATCCCACTATCTGGTGAGATCCAGAAGAGGATGGACTCATTTTTGATTCTGGTATCACTCAATGTTTCTTCTTTATATCATCTCAGGCATCCTCATCGCCCAGCCCCTACCATTACATTCCACTCTACAGTATGAGGAGCATCACCTCATGGGCATTACTTAGAGACATGCCACTCATGGTGGTCTTCACTACTGCTTCCTGAGCAGTCACAAAGTGTCATGGTTATGAATAACAAGGAACCCTGGTGACGCTTGCTGCCCCTGGTGGTTAAAATGCTACTTCTGTATGTAACCTTAGTTCTGTGAACTACAACTACCAGGGCTCCTTGTTCTTCGAAACCATGACAGTTTGTGACTTTGTAGGAAGGTTCTGTTATATCTGCACAGCGAGTTATCCAGATGAGTCTCTCTTACCCCAATGATCATCTGGGATTCATAGAACCACAGTTAAATATATAGCTATTGTTTTGATAAGACAACAGATTCAGTAATATTAGCAAAACAGGGTAAGTGCAACAGGCTTAAATAGGGGTAACGTTATACCACAGACCTGACAAGAGACCAGCCTAGCTAGCTAAAGTTTGCAAGCAGGTTACCTAATAACCTGCTAGTTTAAATAGGTTATTCCATTCTGTGAACGTTGGTTGGCTTTAACTTACAAATCAAAACCAACTAGATATTCAGTCTAGGCAAACACACAATATTATAATAATTAGTTATCAAAGTTGGCTAGCTAGCTACTCAGAAAAGCTGAAATAGAAATTAGTGCTTTAATGAACACATTCAAATTTATTTAACAAGTATATTGGGCAATAAATGACTTATAAAAGCAGCATAATTGTAAAACTGCAGTGGTGATTTTAATGGTTATATACTGCTACCAATATGTAGTACTGCAAAAATACAGTTTCGCACACTGCTCTCTCTCTCTCTCTCTCTCTCTCTCTCTCTCTCTCATTTTCTCTTCCTTTCAGAGGTGAAAGAGTTCAGGGATTTGGTCTGTTGCTCGGTAACAGTCTTGCAGGAACATCATGCTCTTCTCACATTTTAACACACATCTTTGCCAGGCACTTCTGCTTCAGACCTGTGCAAGTATGAAAGAGAGAGATTAATTAGATTAAATTCATTATTTAAAGTGGTTTCTAAAATCTGATTGAAGCTTCCTGTATTTTACACTGTATTATCTCATCCTCAGAACACACAATGACAATCATGTTCTATCGTATTGAGTTACAGCTGACATACACATACACACACACACACCATCTAAACTGACCTTAGACATCATTAGTCATGCCTGGTGTTGTTTAATGAGAAATTCTCTGTGTCTCTCTCTCAGACACACAATTCTGTGTGCTCAGATTCCTACACATCTTAGAAAACTGAAATGCACCTAAGAAGTATTCTTAATATTCAAAGAAACTAATTGAAGGAGATGGCAAAAAAGAGGAGAGGCTTAATTACCTTTGTCTCATAATCTGTTGCGCTGCAGCAGGTATTTGCTACACTGTAATGCCCAAACTATTGCAGATTTCTGTCCACTATGATTACCCTTTTTTGTGATACTGTGCCTGTGTTTTTGGTATCTAGACTAGTAGATTTTATTCAGACAGTAAATCTTTTCATTGTAATGGATGTTTTGAAAAACATTAGCTATGTGAATGTGTGTCACCTCTTTATGCAGATGCTGTGTGTTTGTAGATATGGCTTATCATAAAGCACTCATAGAGCACTATAGCAAGTTGTGTTTTTGAACCTGCAGGGATTTGCAAAATTTAGACAGTCCTTTAAAAGAAATGATAATGTCCACAAATGTGATGGCTCTCTTACAGACTGCCATATGGCTCTTATTTTTGGATGTACATATCTATGTCTTGAAACTGCTTTTGCATTTTGAATAGAAGCTTTTTATTTGTATCAACTTTTTATGTCCCAGCATTGCATGTTAAAAGCTAATTTGGATAATCAAAAGTATGGTATATAAAAGTATACCTAGAATTTTACAAAATGCGATTAGAAAACAAAAACAAGAGAAAAATAGTTTGAAAGAATTTTGTTTTGATTTGTTTTGTTTTATGTTGAGACGAATGGGCAAAAACATATTATATCATAAGTGAGAGATTATAAAAGCTGTTCAAAGCATATGAAAGAGATTGGCGCCAGCTAGACAGGCAAAGGGTGGGCTTTAACATTATTAACAATATCACATTCAGAATGCGATGCAAAGTTTTAAACAGACACCATTTAAATTTTTTTTCCACAATATTTTAACATACACTCCCCATGCACTTTAATAGGAACACCTGTACACCTGCTCATTTATGCAGTTCTCCAATCAGCCATTTATCTGGCAGCAGCATAATGCATAAAATCATGCATTTATATGTCAGGAGCTTCAGTTAATGTTCACATCAAACATCAGTTGTTGGTGCCAGACAGGCTGGTTTGAGTATTTCAGAAACTGCTGAGGCACATCTAATAGCACTGAATTAGAAAAAGAAAAAAAATCACCTGGTCTTTTCCAGTCTTCAACTGTCCAGTTTGGGTGAGCCTGTGCAGGTGTTCCTAATAAAGTGGATGGTGAGTGTATATTTCACTATATGGGTTTTCTCTGAAATAAAAGCACTCTAAATTAAAACTATAAGTCACTAAAGTATCTTGTTCTTTTGTGGGACAGCAGTGAGATTTTAGTTTTCTTAAATTTCACCCTTCCTGAATCTTCAGGTGTTTTCAGGTGTTCAGTCTGCTGTTCTTTCATTTCATGCTACTGTTAGTTTGATTTTTTATTTAAATCTTTTTTTAGCACTTACTCTTGGAGAAGGTGACTCTTTTCACACGACTGCACACCTCCACTGTGTGCTTTTCATACCAAAAATGACTGTCTATGCAGTACCTAGAGAGAAAGGGAGAGAACTTATCAACATTCTCAGGTGTACAAATTGTTTGTGTTTGTGGCTCTACCCTTTGAGGCTGTATGAATGTATGATACTTCTGTGGAGAAGATTTGCAGTGTGCATTGTGCAAGTGTATGTGTGTGAGGTATATGCACGTTACCTCTGCAGACTAGTTTTCTGACTTAAACCTCTGCAAAGGCACAGGGAGAAAAACTTGCACAGCTCAAACACACATGGCTGCAGCTTAATTGTGCTGATTGTCGGACTGTTCGCACTCAGGGCCTCATCCAGAGTTTCTTTCTGGTCCTTTCTCTGACTTCCTCTATAGAAAAGCTCAGATCGCCATGGACAACCTGTCAGAACAGCACAGAATCTCCCATAGCAACAGAAATGTCAACCTTGTGCATATATTTAATCTCTTATTCTTGGCACGGACAAGGACATCAACAGTATAAAACAGAATTTTTCAACATTCTTCCTGCAGAGCTTCCACATTTTTGTGGCGTTTACCTCCAACCTTGTTTTTAAAAACGTTGCTTCCTTTGGTTCCAGACTTGGGAATAGCCCCAAGACTTGCAATTCCCAAAAACTTTTCTGTCTACGTATGTCTTTGACTTCCTGCTTCAGGGGATAATCTCACCTAGATTTTGTAGAGACATGCAGTTCCAAGAGCTGCAGCTGCAAACATAAAGACTGTTGTGTGCTCATTCCAAGGCAGCTATTTACAATATTATCATCCCAAACACTTGATTCTTCTTCTATCTGATGTCACCCTGAAGAGGATGTCTGGCTCCTTGTGTCTCAGGGAGTTTTCCCTTGCTACTGTCACCTCTGGCTTGCTCATTAAGTATCTAGACTTATATCTGGATTTCTGTAAAGCTGCTTTGTAAAAATGTCTATTCTTAAAAGTGCTGTCATAAAATTGAATTGAATTAAACTAAACATCATAGCTGCCTATTTTATAATGAATACTGCATGTTATGACCAAAATATCCATGGAAAACCAACAATGTGATGACCCCTGCTTTTAGCTCAGTGGTTTAACTAGAAGAGGCCATGCTTGTAACTAGAAGAGGCTTCTAATTCCAGGACTGTAAGAGAGAGCCTTTGTCCTTGAGCAAGATCCTTAAAAAATGGGATTGAGCTCTTCATTATTCCACCAGAAACAAGGTTAGTGACTGCGTGTGCACAATATATTCTTTAACCTGCTGAATTTAGGTCATGCCAGTGGAAATAGATTCTTTTTGCTTCAGAAGTCATTTTTAGTGTTATTTTTTAGTGTATGTTTAGAAAAGCTATGAAGTGCTTGTGCCCCCTTGTGGGCTCTTATAAAAATATTCATCTGGGGCTTCTCTCTCTTTATTTAGCTCTCTATTGCTCATTCTTGATCATCACACAGATATACACATGCGAACAAGCAACTGGGTTGTGACAGAAAGAGATAGAGAGAAAGAGATTGCATTTTTAATGTGCTTTTACACTTTTCTGACCCTGCCACTTAGACTTCTCTCCAGGGGTATCTGACAGCATTGCCGTGGGTACTATCACTACCACCATCCTGTCTGCACTCAAATCAGAGCAGCACTATGGAAGCAATCACATTCACCCCACCTGGGCACCGCTGAACTGGCACAGCTGTTGCTTTGAATTGGAGACCAAAGGCCAGTTCCATACATATAATTCAGCTGAGCTGGTACGTGAGGTCTTACTGAGAAAAGCTAAAACTGATTTATGTCTACCAATAATTAACTAGGTTTGTTTTTGTTGCAGATTACACTCAGAGTTCGGGTCAGGTTTAGGAGTTCGGGTCTATGAGTGATACAGATATTTAGTTATACTACTAATTTGTTGAATGTCCAAAATATACACAACTATGCCTGGTGCAGTATTGACCTGTCCCAGATGGTACTCTTCTGGTCCTCATTTGTGCATGACCGCAATTTCTACAAGGCCATAGGGTGTCCCATTTCTCCATTTGGGGGACAAAAACAGATGGTCTCTGGTGCTCATGGGTGCTGTACAAACTTAATGTGTTCTTTAAGACTGGTCTCTGACCACACATCTCCTGCAATTATTAGCAAGGACCAGTCACAGGACAGATTTGTTAAAAATACCTATGAAATGGCCTGAGACCCATAATTTGATTCTGTATGTTGACATATTTCCTGAAACAAGAATTTAATGTGAAGGTGTGGTGAAATGCTTGACTGATTTATACAAGAGCCAATAGCCACCAAGACACACTACACCTCCACTGAATAATAAACTTGACAATTGCTGAGCAAACTAGCTAAATATGAAGAACAGTGAAAGGTTTAACAAAGGCCTTTTTTCAACTATGGAGGATTTCATAACATCCATGGCTGTTGAATTTAATGAGGGCAATATCCTAGATGATAAGATGCCCTGTGTTTTTGGAGTTACGTGTTTGAGCCGTGGTCATCCGTCAGCCCTGATGGTGACAGTCATCACGAGAACATATCAGACCTCTGAAAGGTAGATAAATTACTCTTATGCTGTCCAGATAGTATATAAACACAGAATCACATTCTTGATCAGTCTGAGCAAGACATTACGGTATTGAACAGCCCCAAGTTGGTAAAACTTGGTGAAAATGTGTCTGTCACATAACCAAGAACTTGGAACAAAGGATAGTTGGAAAAGGTAACAGTGGGCAGGAAGATGCACAGCCAAAAATGCACCATGTTTGATAGTAACCAGCTGCTAGTGTAGAGCAAGACGTGCTCCTGGGGGCAGGACGGAAAGCTACAAACACAAGACTAATACAGGATGACTCATCAGAAAATCTGACAAACTATAAAATGAAAACAAGAATATGTGCAAAACTTTATTTTTTTTCTAGGTATACTATTGCATTATTGCATTACTATTGCACTATGGGACAGGTATAAACAGTGTTGCAACACTGTGTTGCAATTTTGATTTCAGTGGCACTTTAAAAGCAGAGAGAAACAAGGCGGATGCAGCAACATCAAAACCTACAACTAAAAAACATATTCAAATAAAGTGTCTTTCATCATTAAGTTTTTGTTATTAACAAAATTGTCATTGGGCAGGATTAAGGTTATGACTTATGTATGATTAATTGCTACTTTCATCTATAGATCATCACATCATTGGATATATTTGCTATTGCATACCTTATTTTGACATGCATCATTTGCATTTGTCTGTGTGAGCTTTCCGTTTTGTTGAACTGATAAAGTGACTATAAACCACATTCAATTCCAAGGGGAAAACTGCAAAATCTTAAATTTCATTGTTCAACGCATCCACAGAAGGAACAGACTGACACTGACTTCATAAATTCTCCACCCATATTGCTGAAAGTTAAGACACTGTGAAAGCAGTGCTCTATAAACAACAATAGACAACATCCTAAAAGGTTCTAAGGACTGTCCCAAATTCTCTATTACACCCTCATGCCACTGAGTACTTGCACACCTCAGTGAATTCATACAAGTTGTGTACTTGGAGGAGGAACACATGCTAGGACCTTAGGACACCATTTGGGACAGAACCTATAATAAATCAAATATGCTTGCCTGGTTTGTCAATGTGAGGGGTTCTGCTTGTAGCTGGACTGGATTGTGTTGCAGCAGTTTTCATAGGAATTGTTGTCGATGTTTCTGTTGCTGTATCAGCCATTGTTGGAACTGCTGAAGTCATGGAAACAGTGGGGTGTGCAGGTTGGCTGGTAGTTGTGGCTGGTCGTTCAGGTAAAACTGCAGTGCTTCTGGCTGGCGATGTTTGAGGTGATGTTGGAACAGTGTCTGATGTTGAGATGAGAACACTAACAGGCACTGTTATCATGGGAAATGTTGTAAGTGTAGTATTCAACCCAGCTGTCATTGACACAGCAGAAAGTACAGCTGTCATGTGATCAGGTGTAGTTGCAGTGGTGGTGGTTGCGGATGGAGAAGTCACAGAAACAGCAGGGTGCATGGTAGAGGATGTTGGGAAATCTGCTGATATGGCTGAGAATTTAGAGAACACTCAAACCTTAGCATTAGTCCCTTTTGTCTTTAGTAGCACTGCTACACTGACCTAGAAACCTAATCTGACATAAATTATAGGAATTGTCAAATTAGTAAAAAGCATTTTGATTAAATTTCAAATTAATTAAAAGAAAAGCTTTGAATGCATGCCTTTTATTAACCGTGAATATTCATGCATATTCATGATGGGGTCAATACGGTACATTTCTGAGAGCCCAAGATAAACAGACAGATAGAGGCAGTGACAGAGACAGAAAAATTTGCCTGTATATGGTTGAAATAAACAGTCAAACATACAAATATGTTTAAGACAGAACGGGGACAGAACCCAATATGGATGCATAGCTCAAACTAAAAATCATAAATAAATGATCTGTATAAATGCAAATAAACACATTTTGCAAAACACACAAATATGAAGGGATTATTACTAATGTGCACTTGTATATAATGAGGTGTAGTGACAGTTAGTGGCCACTTTATTAGGTATACCGTCTTTGTACCTAGACCCGTTAGTTGATTTATTAGATAAACCTAGCATATTGGTGCATTTTTAATGTATACAATAAATGACTGTAGCCCATTTGTTGCTAGTTTGTCAGGCCCCCTCTACCCCATCCATCAGTGGAAAGGAACTGGAAAGAAGTGGAAAGGGTAGTAACACTTACAGGGTAGTGTGTGTGTGTATGTGTGTGTGTGTGTGTGTGTGTGTGTGTGTGCGTGCGCGCATGTATGTGTGTGTCCAGCTTTGTACCTGTGTGTGTGTGCTCTATAATGGTCTGGTTGAACAGTGGAGGAACAGAATCCCACAGCTCGTTCTGTTCTTTGTCTAAACACACATCCACAGAGATAGATAGATAGAGAGAGAGAGAGAGAGAGAGAGAGAGAGAGAGAGAAAGATGATAATGTCCCATACTGAACTGTACACTGATCTGTAGACCTATGCACAGAACTGGATGTGTATTGAATGTGTGGGTATTTGTGTGGGTGGTATAGCTGACCTGTTTTTCCAGCCATTACACAGATGTAGATACAGTCTGAGCTCTTCATCTGGCCAACTGCATCAACAACAGGAAGGACTCAATGCAAGTACAGTAAATAAAATAAAGCCACAAGAGGTGAACTGCTGGGTCCAAGCAAATATCGCCTCCAGTGACAAGTTCTTGAAAAGTTACATAGAAAAATAAAGAGACCATAGATGAAAATACTTATCAAGTTCTGTGATGATAGCTCAACTATAATCATGTAAAACGTCTGCTTAAAGCTGATTGGCTGATGGCAACCAGGTTTTTTGAAGTAACCCAGTAATTATTAAAAATCCTCTTAAAAATCCTTAGATTACGTAGCATAGTAATGTAGTACACCAAATTTCAGCTTGATCTGACTTATGGTTCCTGAGAAATAGCTATTTGAACTTAACTCTGCTCCCTATCCCTGACCGAACATAAAGCAACATAAATACAAAGCTTTTCTTTTACAGGTGCTGGAAACTGATTACTGGCAAGTGTAAGTGTGTGTGTGTGTTCTACCTTACCTGAGAGAATAGAGCTAGATTTAAACAGCTCCTGCAGGTAGCTAGTTGAGTTCCCCATTACATCCAGCAATATGGCTGTAAAATCTAATCACACACACACAAATGTAAAAGCAGCCCAGTCATATCAAGCAAATTGTATAATGGATCTTAATATGATATAGTGTGTTTCATAACAGTATTAACCTGTGAGGTCATTGGTTTTGTTTGTCACACAGTAGCAGTATCTCAGGGGAAACATACCGGTCTCAATGTCCTGAAAACTAGAGACTACACACACACACACACACACACAGAATCAAACATGTCATGCAATAACTACACAAAAGCCTGTTCCTATTTCACCTCAGGATGAATACAAGCAGTCAGAGATGATTGCATTTACTGTTGTAGACCAGCAGGGTGATTTTGTGCAGTGCAAGAGAGCTGTGTGATGTCACACTCAGAACAGAGAGCAAATGCTCAGAACCTGCAAGAACAGACACACACACACACACACACACACACACACATATACATATATATAATTTAAATAGTATTTATGGAATATTTGTCATATATGGAGTTATTCACTTTTCCAGCAGCAAATAGTAGCATAAAGTGCTGTTTTATTCTCACTGTTTGCAACTAAGAGAATATCAATGTTACTGATTTCTCAAAACTATCAGTTAATGCTTGTTGTTGGACTGCCTTGGAATGTTAGCATTTTTGTTCATTTTCCTCCTTTTTGGCTACGAGAGCAACATAACAACAATGTTGGCTGACAAAAATTACCCAGCTTACCCTGGTCTATGACAATATGGTTTGGTATTAGCCTATAGGTATAGTGCTCATGCTGTGTGTCTGTGTGTGTTTATGTTTGCATGAATGTACAATAATGTTGGGCTATTTTGGGCCTTTATACACTATATGGCCAAAAGTATGTGGATACCTAACCGTCACACACATACATGGTTCTTCCCCAAACTGTTGCCACAAATTTTGAAGAAAACTGTTGTCTACATTGTCTCTGTATGCTGTAGCATTACAATTTCCCCTGGAACTAAGAGGCCCAAACCTGTTCCAGCATGACGATGCCCCTGTGCACAATGCGAGGTCCATAAAGACATGGTTTGCCAAAGTTGGAGTAGAAGAACTCAAGTGACCTGCACAGAGCCCTGACCTCAACCCCACTGAACACCTTTGGGATGAACTGGAACACTGACTACACACCAGGCCTCCTCACCCAACATCAGTTTGATCTGACTTATGGGTCCTGAGAAACAGCTATTTGAACTTAACTCTGCTCCCTATCCCTGAAGTTTGCAGACCTTCTCAGAACAATGTACTAAACATGTTTTTCAAGTTTTGTTTGAATGCATGCAACCAGTCTTGGCTTACAGCTATTTGAGTAAACCAAGCTCCAGCAGCAGCCACATTGTTTGCAGAAATTTCACTGTACACCTCATTTTACAAGAGCTATGCATGTTTTTATAAGCAAAAAAAAACATATTTTTTTTATAATGATTGAGGTTCACACTCTACTGAATAGTTTGACACCAAATTGTAGGACTAGTTTGCAAAAGTAAGTTTTGAATATTACAGATGTTAGTTCAAAATCTAAGTGGGCAGAGCTTGATAGTCAAATTGCAAATTGGTTTGGAATTAGCCAAGAAATTAGGGGTCCCAATATATGGCCTAACACATACAATGTTGTGCTATAACTGAACACCTTTGGGATGAACTACAATGCTGACTGCACCCCAGGCCTCCACGCCTGACATCAGTGCCCCACCACACCAATACTGTTGTGGCTGAATGTCAAGCTGACAAATCCCCACAGCCATGCTCCAAATATAGTGGAAAACCTTCCTAGAAGAGTGGAGGTTATTATAAAAGAAAAGGGGGACTAACTCTGAAATGAGCACAAAAGGGTGTGATGGTCAGGTGTCCATAAACTTTTGGCCACATAGGGTAATTCATATGTCATATGAATTGTTTATTCTGGGCTTGTAAGCTTACAGCTATTGTGTGTGTGTGTGTGTGTGTGTGTGTGTGTGTGTGTGTGTGTGTGTGGGTAGTGGGTGGTGGTGTTATTACCTGCATGTGAAGCATTAAGGAGTGTGTTTATTAATGGAGTCAGGTCAATGGAACCAGGGTCAATGTGTTCTACAGGAATTTCTGTGAGAAGCAATACAGCAATAATGGTTGTAATGCAAGCATTAATTTTTATAGTGCCTGTAATTTATTGTTTATTCATCTCCTAAGGAAATTATTGTTATTTTACTGAATTATGTATTTCATAAAGATTCCATACTGAAATACGAGGATTGATATAACTGAATGGTGCATCTGTAATTTTTTTTTCTGTAATCACATACCTGTTGAAGCTAGAATTTCTCTTTGCCACTGACTGTGTTTTGGTACTGGAAAAATATTTCAGTTAAAAATTAGGTATACTTTGCTTTTAAATTTAAACAGTTGAATCAGCGTATTCTCTTTCATCTTGTTTTTCATATTTTGGATGTTAAACACCATGGTAGTTTGCTAGAGTGATAAGATTGCATATGAGTATAATTATACTATTATATTTATTTTTATTATATATACTATTATAATGTATCAGTGATAAAACACAAACAACACTTGACCAGTTGAGATCCTTATTACAATATTGAGATCCCGTATAACCTTATAACAAACTATAATTTCATTATGAAATTCTGCACTTCAGAACAATAATTGCAATGCAGTATTATATGTATTATATTATATTATATTATATGTTAATTGAAGAAATAGTCAAATAATAATGCAACTGGTCACTGCCTTTAGTTACTTACCTGTTGTGCATATAGGCAGCAGAGTTACTATGGCAATGCTGATTCTCATGGTGACCCAATGATTTAGTTTAAATTTAGTCATCACTGCAAAACAAACATTAACCACACTCTTATAAAAAGGGTTTCATGTAACACCTTAAAGTGCTCTTTGATTCGTCCCTCTGGGAGAAAGCTTAAAGGTAGTTGTTTAGAACTCTACAATAGAGGCATTTTTCTTCTTTTAGAAAAAGTTCCAAGTAAAATCCCTTCAGAGCTAGAACCCTTAGCTATACAAAAAAAAAAAAAAAAAAAAAAACTTTAAAAATCATTTTGCATTTTGCACAGGTCCTACTACATATTAACCAGAAATATGATTAACATATATGATATAATAATGTGGTATAACTGTTTCTGCAAAACTAAAATGCAACTTAGTCATAGTCTAACCACACAGACAGAAACATATTTAGTTTTAGACCTTTAGCACAAGGGAAAGTGGGCTAATTAAAAATCTGTCAGTACAGCCTGCATATCTTGCAAGTCAACCAATTATGTCTGCTATATATACCAAGCAAATTTTCTGCTGATGACCTCTAGTCTGTTTTCACAAGTGACACTGTGAAAAGGCCATGCTGATAAACCAGAATTGTTTATTCTAGAGATGCTAATGTATAATGTATAATTATACCACCTGTAATTAATCTTACAAAAGAAAAATGAGACATAGAGAGATTTAAAATTACATCCCAGTTATTCAATATGAAGAAATCTTATTATAAAATTACAAAGGATTGTGTGGTTGATCATACAATTACAATTTGACTATTAAAGATTGCTAATTGATATTAATAAAACTAAGTTAAATTAACTTTAGATCATACTAGTATGAAAAGTTGTGCTGAGGATAACGCATGTTTCTTGCACTCAATTCCTATATATTGTGTCATACTTCTTTCTTACTAAGAATACTGATTATTCTTTAATAATCAATGTACTGCTCCTTATATGTACCATTTTTTCTTCTGTAGTCAAACCCATATTAAGGAATATAATGTACTTCTGTTATCAACCAGCTATCATTTTTCATTTGCATTCTTGCATTCATTTGTACAAAAATATTTAATTAAAATACTGCATCATTTCTTTCCAGCTCCTTTTTAACCTGTTGTCAGTGTATGAGTGTACATAATACTTTTTAAAAATGTTTTTAAATCAGACACTGTATTATAAAGATAGTGTAAGCTAACAGTGTATGTTAATAAGAAATTGCTTTCTTTGTACATTTTTCTGCTTGCAAACGTACCATCCTGTGGTAACGTCGACCTCAAAGCTGAACTGCCAAGTTATTGATACTACAGTTATAAATATTTAATTAGTTATTTTTTGTTATTGTTGCTATTTATTCATGACTATATGTCTCTTTACCCAGCACAATAAAGTGCTAGGTTTTGGCTCTAATTTAAATTTAAGTTTGGCTCCAATTTGTAGCTGATACTATTTATTTATTTGTTTATTTATTTATTCGTTATTTCCAGCTTATTTCCAACTTATTTCCAACTTAATTTTTTTTTAATTTCACCAACAAATAATAAATAAAACAATTCATTGAACATGGCACATAGTGAACCTTAAAAAAAATAAATCAATCACTTGAAAGCATTAAGGTGACATGGACATCTATTAAGCAGAATAAGGACTAGAACAACTCACCTACAGGAAAAAGATGCAGAGATTCAGAAAGACAGACACTGTACTTTGCACACTGCCCACTGGCTCTTTCTCTCTCTCTCTCTCTCTCTCTCTCTCTCGCTCACACATACACACACACACACACACACACACACACACACACACACACATTACAGTCTCCAGAGAGTGTAACAAGCCATAATAACCCTCTAGTGTGTCACCTGAGATCAACTGGCACAGAAAGTAAACCAGCTCTCACACTGCACACACACGCCAATAGTCATAGATTTGATCATTCACACACTCATACATTCACAACACACACAACCAAATACTGTGTTTACTGAACAATTGTCATATTAGTCAAAAATAGTGACCCATACCTATATGTTTTGTGTTAACCTTTACATCTTAACCTTTGAAGATATTTGTGAGAAACACACACACACACTCATACACACACCTATATGCACTCATGCATTCAGAAATCTGATTTCAATGAAACTTGACCTGCACATGCACATTTTATGTCTTCCTTCTCCCATTTGCACTTATCTATCTGTAACCAAGCTGCCAGCATTAATGTTAGCCAGGACCTGAAACGGCTTGAAGGGCCTGGGAAAACTCATCACCATGGAGACCAGAGAAACTGACCATTCTCACGGCAACCCTGGTCCACATCTTTTCTCACAATACTAGTACTCCTTCATATTTTCCTTCATGTTCAAAATTGTTTATTTTACAGATAGTTTTATCAAAAGGAGCTATTAAATAATGCCGAACATACACCAAGCATAAAGGTCTTAAGGTATTTGACAATAATACAAGTGAAATGAACAGAAACAAGGGTGAGATAATTGTAGAGAAAACAAAGACAACTACAAGAATTGGAACAAGTGCTAGTAGTTAGAAGCTACATGTAAGGGAACGCAGTCAGTCAAAATGATAATGATACAGTTAAATATAATATAAAAATAAACTATATAAATGATACAGTTTTGTTAATTCAAGAATAAGAAATCAAAGAGGGCTAACTTGCAATAATAAGCTTCTTTTAATCACCTCAAAAGTAACCTCATAGAAGAAAAGAGTGGTATCTTTATGCACATCAAGGTATACATACATGCACACACAAAAATGGAGAATGCTGAAGGCTAACAATTCTCTCTCTCTCTCTCTCTCTCTCTCTCTCTCCAAGGACTATATATATATATATATATATATCACATTGTATACATATATATATATATATATATATATAAAATCATATTGTCCAAATACTTCCGGATTATCGGATTATATATATATAATCCGGAAGTATTTGGACAATGTGATATATGATATGTGATTTTGCCTTTATACACCACCACAATGGATTTGAAATAAAACAATCAAGATGTGATCAAATTGTAGACTTTCAGCTTTATTTTAAGAGGTTCCACAAAAATATGGCATTTTCCATTTAGGAATTACAGCCATTTTCCACAAAGAGGCTCAAAGGTATTTGGACAAAGTGATATAATTGTAAATATAACCATAATTTTAATTCTTAGATGAAAATCCTTTGCAGTCAATGACTGCCTGAAGTCTGGAGCCCATGTTCTCAAAATTCAAATGCTGAGTTTCCTCCCTGGAGATGCTTTGCCAGGCCTTCACTGCAGCCACCTTCAGTTGCTGCTTGTTTGTGGGTCTTTCTGCCTTCAGTCTTGTCTTCGGTAAGTGAAAAGCATGCTCTATTGGGTTTAGATCAGGTGACTGACTTGGCCATTGAACAATATTCCATTTCTTTGCCTTCAAAAAGTCTTGAGGTGCTTTCACAGTATGTTTAGGGTCATTATCCACCTGCAATGTGAAACGGCGTCCTGTCAGTTTTGTAGCGTTTGGCTGAATGTGAGCAGAGAGTATAGCCCTATACACCTCAAAATTCATCTTGCTACTTCTGTCAGCAGTCACATCATCAATAAACACCAGTGAGCCCGTTCTATTGGCAGCCATACATGCCCATGCCATAACACTGCCTCCACCATGTTTGACACATGATGTGGTATACTTTGGATCATGAGCTGTTCCTTTCTTTCACCATACTTTTCTCTTCTCATCATTCTGGTACAAGTTAATCTTGGTTTCATCAGTCCAAAGAATCTTATTCCAGAACATGGGAGGCTTTTTTAGATGTTTTCTGGCAAAGTCTAATCTGGCTTTCCTGTTCTTGAATGTTAGCAGCGGTTTGCACCTTGTTGTATACCCTCTGTACTTACATTCATGAAGGCGTCTCTTGATTGTAGATTTTGACAATGATACACCTACCTTCTCCAGAGTATTCTTGACTTCTATTGAAGTTGTGAAGGGGTTTTTCTTCACCAAGGAAAGGATTCTGCAATCTTTTTAAGAATGTACCCATCTGTTGATCTAAGGTTTTTGCTATCTCTCTTATAGATTTATGTTGTTTTTTCAGCCTAATGATGGCCTCCTTCACTTGCACTGAGATCTCCTTGCACTTCATATTGGTAGCTCCAGTCGAACAGCTGCCAAATGCCATCTCAATACCTGATATCAACTCCAGACCTTTTGTCTGCTTCATTTGTCTTGAAGTAACGAGGGAATGGACCACACCTGGTCAGTTAATTTCTTGTCAGTCAATTGTCCAAATACCTTTGAGCCCCTGAAAATGGAAGTACTTTGCTTAAAATGGCTGTAATTCCTAAATGGTAAATGCCATATTTTTGTGAAACGTCTTAAAATAAAGCTGAAAGTCTACACTTTGATCATATCTTGACTGTTTTATTTCAAATCCATTGTGGTGGTGTATAAAGGCAAAATCACAAAAACTCTGTCATTATCCAAATACTTCCGGACCTGACTGTATGTATATATATATATATATATATATATATATATATATATATATATATATACACACCTGTCAAGACGTGGGATATAGTTAGGCAGCAAGCAAACAGTCAGTTCTCGATATATAAGGATCTGAGCAACTTTGACAAGGGCCAAATTGTGATGGCTAGACAACTGGGTCAGGGCAACTCCAAAACAGCAGATCTTGTGGGGTGTTCCCGGTATGCAGTGGTTAGTACCCACCAAAAGTGGTCCTAGCAGTGACAGGGTGATGGGCGCCCAAGACTCACTGATGCATGTGGGGAGCAAGGGCTAGCCTGTCTGGTCTCATCCCACAGAAGAGCTACTGTAGCACAAACTGCTGAAAAAGTTAGCAATGAAAAATGTTGGCTATGATAGAAAGGTGTCAGAAAACACAGTGCATCGCAGCTTACTGCATATGGGGCTGCGTAGCCACAGACTGGTGAGAGTGCCCATGCTGATCCCTGTCCACTGCCGTAAGTGGCTACAATGGGCACGTGAGCATCAGAACTGGACCATGGAGCAATGGAAGAAGGTGGCCTTGTCTGATGAATCAAATTTTCTACTGGGAAACCTTGAGTCCTGGCATTCATGTGGATGTTACTTTGACACATACCTCCTACCTAAAGATTGTTGCAGACCATCATAGCAACGGTATTCCCTAATGCCAGTGGCCTCTTTCAGCAGGATAATACACCCTGCTACACGGCAAACATTGTTCAGGAATGGTTTGAGGAACATGACAAAGAGTTCAAGGTGTTGATTTTGCCTCCAAATTCCCCAGATCTCAATCTCATCTGTGGGATGTGCTGGACAAACAATTCTGATCCCTGGAAGCCCTACCTAGCAATGTACAGGACATAAAGGATCTGCTGTTAACATCTTCCTGCCAGCACATTTGGTGGCATAAGGGGGACCTACACAATATTAGGCAGTCAGTTTTAATGTTATTGTATATATAATATCAAAAGGTGCTTCAACAAAGTATTAGGTAAGGGGCGTGCACTATATATTTTTTTTCATTACACCACTCAGTCTTTTTGGGTAAGAGTCTATCAGCGTGGCACATCTTGACTTGGCAATATTTTCCCACTCTTTCTTGCAAAAATATTCTAGATCCATCAAATTGTGAGGGCATCTCCTGTGCACAGCCTACTTCAGGTCACCCCACAGATTTTTAGTTGCATTCAGGTCTGGTCTCTGGCTAGGCCATTCAAAAACCTTGATCTTCTTTTGGTTAAGCCATTCCTTTGTTGGATGTATGCTTTGGGTCACTGTCCTGCTGAAAGGTGAAATTCCTTTTCATCTTCAGCTTACTAGTGGACAACTGAAGGTTTTGCATTAAAATTGACTGGTATTATTCCATCCATGATAAAAGCCCCAGTTCTGGCTGAAGAAAAGCAGCCCTAAAGCATAATGCTGCCACCACCATGCTGCTCCTTTTTTGCACCAAACATACCTTTTGGAATTATGGAATTATTATAACTTTTGGAATTGGTCTCATCAAACCACATTTTGCCACAAGGTTTGGGCTGATGTAGTTGAGCTTGGATGTTTTTTGTGAGAAAGGGCTTACGTCTAGCCACCCTACCCCATGTGAAGAATATGAGAGATTATTGTAATATGCAGAGAGTAATCAGTACTTGTCAGATATTCCTGAAGCTCCTTTAATGTTATCGTAGGTCTACTGGCAGCCTCCCTGGTAATTTTTTGTCTTGTCCTTCTGTAAATTTTGGAGGGACATCCTGTTCTTGCTAATGTCACCGTGGTGCTCCATTTTCTCCACTTGTTGATGATGGCCTTCACGGTGTTCCATGGTACATCTAATGTTTTGGAAATTCTTTTATATCGCTCTCCTAATCAATATCTTTCGACAAGTGTGATACCGTACATGCTTTGTAAGCTTTTAGTGGACCATGGCTTCTGCAGTCAGATGAAACCAAGGAGATGTCAGGAAAATCCTACAGAAGCAGCTGGTGTTTATTTGGTGTTAATCACAATAATTTAATTGACAGCTGTATGATAATTACTTTTGAACAAGAGATTGAATGTGACAGAACGACATCCCCAGTTGTAAAAGGGTGTACACACATGTGCAACCAGGTTATTACTTTTATTTTCCCCATTTTCTCCTAAAATGTTTCTCATTTTTCACTTAATTTTTTTTTCACATTTTTTTCACATTTTTATACTTTGTATTTTCACATTGAGGGTGGAAAAAGTTCTGACATGATTTATCTTGGTTTAATTTATTTACATCACAAAAACTTGCCATTTAGGGGTGTGTAGACTTTTTATATTTATTGTGTGTGTATATATATATATATATATATATATATATATATATATATATATATATATATATATATATTTACTATATACAGTCAGGTCCATAAGTATTTGGACAATGACACAATTTTTGTAATTTTGCCTCTGTACACCACCACAATGGATTTGAGATGAAGCAATCGAGATGTGATTGAAGTGTAGATTTTCAGCTTTAATTCACAGGGTTTACTAAAAAAAACTGCATTAATCATTTGGGAATTACAGCCATTTTTGCCTGTAATTAGCTGTAAAAGAACCCACAATGTCTATGGTCATACTGTTAAACTTGACCATACCTGTATAATGTTATGGGTAGCCATTTTGCAGGAGTCTGATGATTTCTTTGCATTTTTGGATAAAAGAGAAGATATGGGACCAATTTGAAAGATGATAATTTATATGAACAGGAAAAAATTTCACATCTTCCATGGTCCACCTTCCCCAATCTAAACATACAGCTCCAGCTTAACTGGCTCTTGCACTCAGAATATGAGGTATATGTATTCCCTTCATTATTCAAAGAGATGAACACTTTCCCTGAAAAATCATAAAAAAATATTGCACTACTCTGGTTATGCTCCTCCATTTCAAATACACTCTTATAAACAAATTGAAAACTGGTTAAAACCAAAGGTAGAAGCTGCAGCTTCCACAATTGACATTGAACCTTTATGGGACATTGATAGGAATGTTCAGCATATATCTGCATCCTTCAGCTGACAATTCCTTTTTGCCCATTCCTAGGATTTTTTGAAGGTTGTCAGACTTTGAATGACTGCATTTTTGGAAAATAACTTCGACCAAACACCAAATTGGATACATTTTTATTAATAACTGGTGCAATGTAACATAAAAAATTAAGACATCTGCACATTGTTTCTGTAAGTCAAGCTATTAAACTGGTCAAGACCAGGATATAAATAAAAAGTTTATTATTTAAAAACCTGGAATGAATAGCTCAGAAGGCCACTAGTGTGAACGCATCTAATCTGCAAATTAAAAAATGGAAAAATGTGATTGGCTGGGGCCTAGTAAAACAAATGTATATTTTGTAGAGCAATTGGATGACTGGCTGGTTTATTCACAAACAAAATATGTGGCTATAAGGAACCTGTACGCCCAAATGGCAAGGCACAAATAATGAATAGCAGTCATTAGTCACTGATGGCAGGCTGTTTGTGAGTTTACAGTACATGAGTGTGGTCAATGTGTGAGTTATCAAAATCCATTAAAGCGCACACACACACACACACACACACATGCATGTTAAGAAAGAAAGAAAGAAAGAAAGAAAGAAAGAAAAAAAGAAAGAAAGAAAGAAAGAAAAAAGAATGGTCAGAGTAAAAGGAAAGGATGTTAAGCATTCAGAAATGATCATTCATATTTTCTATATTCAGAAAAAAAGGTTATAAATCAAAGAAAGCATCTCTGTAAAGCTTTGATATACTGAGTGTTAGGTTTACAAACAACATGTTATCAACTTATTCATACATCATAAATATCAATAACTGTATTGATTTAGAATTTTTAAAAAAAAGTCATTTTTTCTTTTTTCATATTTGACACTATTGTTTAATGTAATTCTGATAATAGCAAGAGAATAAACATTGAAGCTCTTCCTGCGTATTTTAGTGCACATCTTGAATATTGGGCACCATGAAGTTTGCAGTCCAAAAGTCTTTCTATGGGGCCACATTTCTGCATTATATCATGTTCCCTGCTTTAACTATTCAGCAAATCACCAAAATAAAGTTCAAGTATATAAAACATGGCTCTAAAGGTCCAAGTTGGACTTTTCTGGCTTTGTGTATTCAGACTTTTAGTCCTGTTAAAGATAATACATGCTCACTTACCCTAGGACTGACTTGAATGCCAAACTGATATTTTGACCAAACAAGCTTAGATTAGGTCAAAATTATTTTATTATTATTATTATTTTTATATATTATTATTATTATTATTATTTAAGATTAGGTCAAAATGATAATATAGTTTTAGAAGGGAATGCACAAATACAGTATGTTGACTACTTTATATATGCAGCAGGGGTTACCCATTTTTGGACAAAGAAAAAAAACACCTGGTGTGGTTTAGTTAGTTGGACTTTTTTGTGTTTTGCATAAAACTAACCTGACTTAGATTAGTTGGTTGGATATAATTAAAAAAAAAAAAAGTCTAATAGCAAACCATGTGATTGTCAAAAACATTCAGATAGAAACTTCATAAGCAATCACATGGGGATACAAGAAGTTTTTATTCATATTTGCATCCCATTACAAAGTCCATGAGACATACTAAGTTTTTAATAATGAGCTATTGGCAAGTACTGTCTTTTTGAGTTGAAAAACTGAGAATTATACACTTTTACATAAAAATTTCTTTCTACAAATCATTTTAATTAATTTTTTTTAGGAAGTATAGGAAGACATCTACATGTTCTGAATGATCAAGCAGAGCCACTTGAGGTGGTCAGATGCCCCCTGTTTGGCTCCCACTCGAGCTGTATTAGGCATGGGCCACTTGGCGGAGTACCTTCATATAATAATATACGTCAAAGCTAATGGAGTGGCTAAAAGTGACCACACTCAGTGTCAACAACCTGAAATTATTTGTTTGGATGATGTGGACTCTAACTGTGTGCTAACTGTGGATTACAGAACTAACATTCTTTGAGCTGGCAGTTGTGAAAGCTGTGAAAGTCAATCAACCACGGTACAGATTCCAAGGTAAGTAGCTGGACTAAAGTCATGTGGACAAAGCAGCATTGGGGTGACTCTGGTCTAGTCACCCCAATCCACAATATGTATACTCTGAGACGTCCAAGGAAGTGCACTTGGTAATGATCAAGATGTGACATGGTAACAGACATTTACATAAACAGCCAATTAAGTTATAACAAATACTCTGCATTTCAAAAGAAACATAAAATAAGTGCAAAACAATAGGAAAGTATAATGACCATTAACTGCTTTAAAGGTGAGTGTCATGCAGTCCATGCATATGAAGAAAAACAGATGATTGTAAATATAAAAATAAGTGTACAAAAATGGCATAGCATTTAGTTTTCTTTCGTTTTTTTTTTTCTTTTTTACAGAATTTTCCATTTAATGTAATCCCTTCTTGGTCTGCACTTGTGCAATGTCTAACACTAAAGACAAAAAGATAAAATGCATGCATTCCATGCAGTGCTCCTAGCTTTGCAGCGATAAAGCATGTTGATATATATTTATATATAGTCCATTAATAACAATATTGTCTTTGTGTGTAAGTGTGCTGTACAGAGGCTGCAGTTTAAAAAAAGCAGTCTATATACTGTTACCTTTGCATTTGTGTGTATGTGTGTGTGTGTGTGTGTGTGAGATCAAGGCGGGGTGATCCACACTTCCTCTGTAGGGAACACATCTCCAGTAGAGGACAGTGGAGCCTGTCCACTTGGGGTGAAAGGTTCAGTGTCTGTATCTGTCTCACCCTCTGCTAAATATTGGCACTCATGACCCCAGCTCAACCTTGCCATGACTCCTGACCCATTGCCTGTGATCTCCTCTCTCTCGGCAGAGATGCTGAAGCCACTGGGTGATCGCTCTAGCTCCTCATGTGTGACAGAAAGCAATGACAGTGGTGTGCCTGCCCTCTGGTCCAAATACAGCCTTTCAGATAGTTCAAAGTGGGAATTAGGGGAGTGGGCTGATGGCAGTGGGCTGATGGGTAGGACAGTGGGGCGGGGTGGGTTTGTGTGTGAGAGTGTGTGGGAGTGTATATAGTATTGGTTGTAGGGAACAGGCGGGGCATAGGTGCAGTACACTCGGTCTCCGCTGATACTGACAGTGACATCACTGCGTTCCATGGTAATGGGGGCAGGTGCTGTGAGGTCATACTGCATGTGCATGTCCACCAGGAAGTCAAGTTTCTTCTCCATGTCTGTCACCTGCAACAATGGCAACAAACCATAATTACTTTCCTTGAAAAACAGCCTTAACATCTTAATGGAAAACAAAAGCATCTCATCTCAAACACAAAACTGTGGGGCAGGAGCGTGGTGAGCGCCCATTTGTGAATGGAGGGCTGAGCTGGGAAAAGTGAGTGGTAAGGACCGAAACCTGTGCAGGATTTTTTATAACAAGTATACTGTGTTTCGATGAGTGGCAGCAAGGATAAAAGGGGGAAGGCCATGAGAGAGAGAGAGCTGAGCAGCACAGAGCCCAGTGTGTGTAGATGTGCACAGTCAAATAAAATCTTTGAAAAGAATTTTGAGTTGTCTCAAGCCTGCCTCCCATCTCCTCATTTCTGGACCAACCCGTAAAAGTGTCACACTGGTGCCAACACCCAGGAAATTGAGGAAGATTCACCACCAGCAGCGCTTCCAGGCCCTTCTCCAAGCCCAGGCAAAGGACTGGCAGGTGCTATGGAGCCTGGTCCAGTCGGTGGGTACTCCAGCAGTAGCCCCGGTGGCCGCTGAGGCCATGCCCCACATAGTCCTCTCCAAGATGGGACCGCAGGACGACCCGGAAGCATTTGTTGAACTCTTCGAGTGTGCCATGGAAGCATGGGGCTGGCCCTGCAACTGACTGGCAACATTCCTTTCTAATAGTTTGGCTATGAGAGGAAGGTTGGATATAGGTCTGTAGTTAGACAGTTCAGCTGGGTCTAAACTAGGTTTTTTAAGAATTGGTGTGACCGCTGCAGTTTTTAATTCCAGTGGAACAAAGGCAGAAGCAAGGGGCCTATTTATCAGGTAAGAAATAGGAACAAAGATAACAGATACATGTGTTCTGAGGAGAGATGTAAGAGATGGATCAAGCTAGGATGACAAATTTGATTTCAGGATATGTTCTAAAGCAGAGGGTGGGCAAGTGGGAGCAAAACTGGAGAGATTGTGATTAGTAATGAGTATTGATGAGAGTTCTACAGGTGTAGGTGGAATGTTGTGAGTAATGAGACATAACTTTATCATGAAAGAAGCGAAGAAAAGAATGACAGAGAGCATCACTACCAGAGATATTAGGTGGTTGTACACAGTAGCATAAAGTGTTTTGGGCTTACAGCTGGCACCTTACTGATGGTATTGGTGAAATAAGCTGACTGGGTGCTATTTAGAGCAGTCCTGTATCTCAACAGGTGCTAAAGAGTGTGTGTCTAGGTCAGTTTCCCTGTATAGGTGCTCAAGGCGTCGCCCAATCACTTTCATATTCCGAAGCTCAGGAGTGAACCAGGGAGAGGCATGAGAGGAGGGAATCAGCCTTGTCTTGGTGGGGACATGTTCTTCCCAAGCTTGAGCATGGTTATAGAAAAGTTATAGCTGAACAAGATCTCAGCGGGGCCAGAAGGTTCAGCAGAGTCAAGAATAGAAGAAGCATAAATAGAGGAAGAGAAAGATATTGGGTCAATTCCTTTCAGATTATGATAAGATATGGATTTTTTTTTGCTTTGATTTTTATGGATGAATAGTGAAACTGAAGTCAATGAGCTTATGGTCAGAGACACCAGGGTTGAGCCAGTGATTAAGACATTGTTTAGCCCCGATGAACAGATCAGATCAAGTGTGTGACCATGAGAGTGAGTGGGAAAGTTCACATGTTGTTTAAGGTTAAGGCATTCCAGTATTGACATAAGTTCATTGGTTTTAGCAGAATCAATGTTCACATGGATGTTGAAGTCACCAAGTAGTATTACAGGGGAGGATGTTGTGCAAGCAAGAGTAATTAGGTCACTAAGTTCTGCGAAAAAGTCTGGATGCCATTTTGGAGGTTGCTAGATTAGTATTACAAGGAGCAGTGTTAGACCAACCACCTTATACACCATGATGTTGTATCATGGAAATCAGCACTATTTTGATTTTGTTGCAGTAAACAACAGCAAGCCCACCACCTCTGCCTTGAATTTGGGGCTTGGACAGGTAACAGTACTGCACATGGAGTAACCAGATTGTGGTGTAAATAATCATTGGGTATTTGCCAAGTTTCTGTAAGTAGCAGCATATCCAAACTTTTGTCAGTAATTAAATCACTAAGCAGCGAAGGTTTCTACGTCAAGGAGAGTCTTTAACTAAATATCTGGTTGGACAGCGAATGATTCCAAGTGTCCGACAGTACGCTGACAGTACTAACGCTCTGAATTGTCATGTCAGGTATCTTTTGGCCATGATGGAACTATTGCTGGCAAGTATACAAAGAGCAAGAACAACCAAAAGTCTCAAGAACAGTAGTAGTGAGGTAATCCAAGTCATATTTGCCATAGGGTAAGGGCAGACAGAGATGAAAACAATTAAGTGTTTTCAGAGAAACCACACCAGTCAAAGGAGTAGCACTTTAGCCAGAAGACAGTAAAGTCAACACCAGCTAGCCTCTGACAGGAAAGTTACCCAACCTGTCAAGGATACAAGTAGACGTAGCTGAACAAGCGGGTGGAGAAACACTCACCAAAACTGCCGAGACAGGGAGCAGATGGGAAGAGGGCTTGTGGTATGCTGAAGCGGTGTAGCGTAGCTTCTTTCCAGTATCCAGCAGTGTATCAGTTGCCTATCCAATGTAGAGCAGCTCCCTAACAGTGCCTGGGAGCAGTGCCTTGGACAAGCAGTGCCTTGGCTCCTTTGCAATGTACTGTGGCTCACCTTACACTGTAATGAGGCTCTCTTGCAGTGTATCGTGGCTCCCTTGGAGCGTAGCACGGCTTTCTTGCAGTGTAGCACAGATTCCTTCCAAAAAGCCCACCTAGTGTAGTTTGGCTCCCTTGCAGTGCAGTGTGGCTACCTTCCAATGGGCCTATCCAGCGAATGTGGCAGCAGATGATCACCTCAGTGACCATCTGAGGTGAGCACTCAAGGACAGAAGAGGCAAGTGTGGCAAAAATAAGTGTGGCAAGACAGGAAAAGCAAACATAGAACATATTACAGTAGAAGAAACACAGAAGAGAAACCAGACCAGCCACAGGTGGCACCAATGTGAAGTGGCAGCCAGATGCGCATATCGTACTCACACCAGAAGAGAGCTCAGGACACAGCCAGAAATGCCATCAGGACTGGCCGCTTTCCTGATGATCACATGATTCAGAGCCCTCTGAACCTCTGAGACATGTGCACTCATCACTAACAGAGCTGCTTCCTTCTGTAGTGCTAGTAGGCAGGCTAGTTCTCGAAGCTTGCATAGAAAGTATTCAGCTCGTTGGCCAGAGAAGAGTCAGCTCTCACCGTGGTGGTGGATTTGCCTCCAAAGGTGCTGACAGTCCTCAGTCCCTGCCAAATGAGTCAGGAGACATTAACCTGGAAATGAGACTCAACCTGCTCCCTGTACCAGAGTTTAGCGGCTCTCACTGTGTGTCGAAGAACGTAGCACACCACTTTGTATTCACGGCAGCTCAGCTGGTTTTATCCACCCATGGTTTCTGGTTGGGGAAAGCCCTTATTGTGACGGTGTGTGATGTTTCCTTAATTATCATGCTAACAAAGCTAACTGCTACACCCACAAACTTGTTGATGTCACCAGAACTCGCCTGGAACATCATCGAGCGTGTCCTGCAGAACAGCTTCTGATTGGGTGGACCAGCGCTTCACTGCCCTCCTCTCCAGAGCTTCCTGTATGAATCTTTGTTTATATTCCGGTCTGAGGAAAACAATCTTTTCCACTTCTTTTTGTTTACACCAATTCGTGACCTTTCCGATTGGGTTGTTCGGAGCCATTTCCGGTCCAACCCATAAAAGTGTCACAGAAAGAGATCCATAAAGTTCTGTAAGATAGGATTAGTACAAAAAGGAGTTGTGAGCAGGAAGGTACCTGTCTCTCTACCCGCACAAATCTGCCCATCAGACTTTGGTCCTCAGTATCTGGCAGGCCTGCTTTAGCCAGATAAGCCTCATGTCTGAGAGACAGAGACAGAGAGAGAGAGAGAGAGAAGTTTTTGATAATAATAATGATAATAATAATAATAATAATAATATAAGCAATCATGCTTGACATCATGTATACTGCTAACTAGCTGAGCTGAGTTGCTTGCCAGCCATGCCCCTAAATCTAATCTACTGTAGCATATATTTGCATTGCATTCTGTAACTCCAACATTTGTTATCCACTCTACTTCTATGTTAGACCTCTCATTAATATGACATTGAGTGTCACTGAAAAATGATGGGTGATAAAAGCAGCTCTTTGTTTTTAGGAGCTAACAGCAAAACCTGACAATCTGTTATGTTTGAGATCAAAATATTCTCCTAATGAATGCCATTTTAACTGTGCTAGCAATGGCCGTCTGTGACAACAGTGTGGCATACTACCATTAACTCCTGGGAATAACATGCATAGAGTATCAACCAAAAAATTAGCATCAAAATCACTTAACAGATCACAAATATTTCAATATAAACATACTTAATGTTTTTCAGGGTGAACTATTCCTTTATGAGCTCTATTTTCATGCAGGCACAACTGTAATGTGAGGGGTATTTTGTGTTCTGCAGTGAAGGAGGCTGCACAGGCATGGGTGGATCAGATCAACAGGGAGCGGTGGCATTGAAAGATATTCCAGTGGTATTTCCAAATCCATTTTAGCTTCAAATTAATGCAAACACAATGACAAAACAATATTTTCCTGACTTCAAGCAGTCTTGTCCCATTTCTTACAGCCCAGGTTTCTTCGCTTTTTTGTTACCCTACTTCACCCAAATGCTTACTAAATACAACTGATGGTATTATTTTATCCATAACAAGTAAGAACATACAACTACTAACCATGGATTAGACAGTTGTGTCATTATCCACAAACCATTTTTCATCTTATATCTTACATAATTTTTCATTTTACATAATGCTTTTATGCTACATCATTTTACAATAAAAAGCATATTTCACGCAAAAAATCTGCGATCTGCTTTTATTTTATTTATTTTTTTTTTTCAGTTACTGGCAATTCTTGTTTTAATGAGGCTGATCTAGATGCTATTAAAAAAAACTGCTAAGAGCACTACTCAAGAAAAACCTTTCAACAACTACACAGGTAATTTCAATAATCTGAAGGAGCGATCCAATATCTTTAACACCTGCATACCGGGATCTGAATATGAATAAGACTGCCAGTATTTTTGACAAATCTTTATTTAAGTGTACATTTGTCTACAACTATTTCCCTGAAAGACACACTATGTTTCACATCTTCCACCATCACTTGTTCAGAGGAGCCTAACTCAATTCCATTCAAATGCATTTGTATAGAGCCTATTCTTTATGATTCTTTATTACTACAACAGAGCAGGCTCATTCCACTACTCTTGGTTCAGTTTCTGGAAACAAGTAACTAGTTATCATTAATGGGCAATTGATATTGCTTATTTTATTGCTTATTGCTAAAATTATTTGATATTGGCTGACAGCAGCTATTAGACTCATTACCTGAGGTCAGATGTCATACCCCGTTGAAACAGTTACCCATTTTGATAATTCACTACTTCATCACATTAATTGAACAGAAACTACTCAGCACCTAACACCATCACTCCTGACCAGCCTCTTACCTTAACCAACTAGCAACAACAATAACAAAAAAGATAAAGAGCTGCCTGCCATTACATGTCCTTAAATTGTTGCTTAAAGTTTTGGATGTCACCAATATTTTATTTCCAGTTTGCACAGGTTACAAACAAATGTGTATCCATTACCTTGTAAACATGTCATGCTCATAAACATTGATAACTATGGATGTTGCCATGGATGTTGGATAGTCTTTTTTATCACTAGAAGAATGCATCCTCTGTAGCTGCAGTGCAATACTGTTATTCCCAGAGAACTCTGTTCAGGAATGTGCACTAATAAACGAGGTTATTAGAAGCATTGAATTTGTTCTGGTCAGATATAACAGTTTGTATGTTGCGATTTGTTTGATTCAAAAATAATGTTTAACTAGTTCTGTGAAAAGGGAAAAGTATCGGTATAGTGTGACAAAATGCTACATGCTACTTGGTATTTCAAAAAAGGAGGCTGTTACTGGAAAAGCTACATTATTTTGAAACTACTAAAATATGTAGCTAACTACTCCTCAACACTGCTCTTGTGTGTGACACTGGGAAGTGGCATTAAAAATCATTCAGTATACATGTAACTTTGAAATATTCAGTATACAGTACATGTTGGTTACAGGTAACTTTCAATAACTTTGTAATGTAATTTAGGAATTCTCACCTGGGAGACTGTTGAGATGGATAGGGGAAAGGTGTTTTGGGGGTCTTTTTATGTTTTGGAGTGAGAGGTGGACCAGGAGAAAAAATCAGATCTATTCTGTAGAGAAAGAAATACAAAGCACAGATTTAGTTTGAGGTCACTGGAATACAGGTCTCTGTCCACCCCACAGAGATGTGTGTGTGTGTGTGTTACCGTGACTGGAGGTATTTGATCCTGCAAAGCATGTCCAGGTGTCCTGCAGAGTACTGCTCTATCACATCCTTTACATCATATGGCCTCAAGGTCTCCTTAAAATGCTTTTTATTCAACAGGAATATCAGAATCCTAATACACACAAACAAGGAAATAGAGATTTTATTTAGGCCACGCACTGTTTATTGCTTAAATATGTAACAAGTTTTTAAAACACTATTGTGACTGAACAATAAAAGAGATAATAAATAAAAGTGGATCTGGTAGCTTGACCTGTAAAATCAAAAATGAGAAATTCTTTAACTAAGACCCTGGCTGATCCCCATTTGCTTTTTCCCCCCAAACTGCAGATTTTATTTAAAAGCATTACAAGAATATACTATTTCTTCTCTTCTCTGGGCTGGTATTTAACGGTTAATGACGTTGGCCCTTTAATAGAAGCCCATTTGCTAGAAGAGATGATAGGCTTTATAAGGGGATATTTTAGGCAGACCACACTTTCCTGTCATTAATCACTGGGAGTATTCGAGAAGTTCACATATTATTAATGTGCGCTTGCACACATCCACATATGAGTGCATGATCACGGATCCATTAGTGCAGATTGAGGTGGCATGTCACTGTGGTGATTTGTAACGGCCGAGGTGTGGGGGTGAGATATTCATGGAGCAGTTTTATTACTGCAGATGGCACACACTTTATCACCTACACTGCCTTAGCTGCACTCAGCTGCAAAGGGCAATGCCAGGTTAATGAAAATTGAGAAAACATGTGCATGTGTCTGTGTGCTTTCATTATGACCTTTGTATTTATGTTGGTCCACAGTTATATATGTTTGCTTTCTATGTCAATTTCTGTAAGGGTACTTGCTTACCGGACTGCTCTGATGACTAATTTAAGAGTGGGAATCATCTCCTCCATCAGGATGTCAGGAGGGAAGCCCTTCTCCTCAGGGGTGGGGTCTGGCAGTCCGGCCGTATCTACGAGAAAAGATCAACAGCTAATGCATGTGGACATATTTAATATTTCAGAATCTATATTCATATGTAATATATTACATTTCATATTATATAAGCTATGTGTTTATGTTTAAAAGCCAACAGGTGTGAAGTACACTTTAGGGTGCAAGATGAAGCCTTACTCAATGCAACGCAGATGCAATTGCTATTGTTGGTATATACAATATTTAAAGGATCTATTATTACTATTTCAGTAGAATTGTACTACTACTATAATATAATCCTAATGCAGACTTGAACGGAATTGTGACTGGTGTGAAAACACATGGCTCAGTGGAAATTTATAATTGGCTTCTAACTACCTATATTAGTTTTTCAAAAACAAGATGAAAATGAATTTTCAATTAAATTTGTTTTATTTTTTCCACAATAAATTAAATATAATATAAAGCACAATGGTTTTAAACATCTGTCTGTGGATCTAACTGATCAACTATGAAACTTTTGACTTTGAGCTTTTCAGAATAAAATTTTCTTTTTACTAAGTTTTCAAAAACAGTTTCTGAAAAGACATACAGTTTGTGCGACAGGGCTGTCTGCATGCTCCAGAAATTGTGTGTGTGTGTGTGTGTGTGTGTGTGTGTGTGTGTGTGCGTGTGTGTACCATCTGAACTCTGTCTCAGAGAGTAGGCTTTCATTCTGAACGCAGTCCTGAATCTCTCTCTGTTGCTGAAGCCAGCAGGTTTTGCATCTTTAGATGGACTCTCTTCAGCTACCTCTGCTGGTCCACCATTCCCGGCTCCACTCCCAGCATTCCCAGCAGGCATCATAAGCCAGCCTCTCACTGAAGATGGCCGTGGCGTGGGCAGCCGCACACGATCCAGCAGAGTCAGCTTCTGACTGAGACACACAGGGACAAAGCACTGTTTAATTCCCTACCCAGGGCCTAGTAGCGTTTCCTCTGCTCCAGTATGCTCATGAAAAGGAGGTGAGACAGAGAAAGTGCATATTAAACAAAAGAATAGTGACACGAAATAAGAGAAAAATCAGCATAGAAAGAAGAAAAGATTCTGTTGTAGAGAGAATGGGTACCTGCAATCATAATTTTTAAGGATTCTTACTCTCAAGTGTGAACATTATCAGAATGTTGAGTGATTCTCATCCTCAGGTATAGGGAGCAGAACAGCACTTTGAGAGATTGCAATCGTCATTATACAACAGCGCTGGTGAAATCTCAAAGCAAATGGATAACACAGGAACTCTAACAAAACATGTTATTTAACAAAGAAAATGTATAATTGTGATATGCTTTGATATGAAGTTTTCTGTAAGTAGACATTTATATAGTTTTTATGGAAGGACTCTCAAGCCCACTGTGTGGATTCGTTTCCTATAACACCACAACTCATCGTGTGTTATTCCTTACATATGGCCGGTTAAAGGTCGTAATCTGGCCCACCAAATGAATTTAAATCTGTGTTTTATCTTACAATTATCTTGTCTACTATAATTTAATAGGAAGATTTGAAAATAAAGTTAGTCTCTGTTATTCCACTAGGGGACAATATAAAGCAAAAAACTCAAGTTTATAAACTCATCTACTGACAAAATGACAGAAAGGAAGTAGAGCCGAAGGTTAGATATGTTACTTTGAGTCAGAGTGGAGGACTGCGAGGCCACCTGGGCCATCAGGGTCACTTGTGCGGACGAGAATTATCAGAGAACATCCATGTGACATTCCAAAAGTGCTGATATTTAGTATAACCGCACTGGGACGTTGCACTGTTTGTATCACTCTGCTTGTTTGTGTTCGCCACATAAAATTCCACTTCCTAGTTTGAAACAGTTACTACAGTAGTGTTAGTGACATCATCAGTGGACAGGGCAAACGATAATTTCAGGAATATAATCTTAAATATAAAGACTTAAAATATGAAAGTTCATCAGATGAAGATGAAAAGGGATGCCATTTTCACCAGAAGCACCTTTAATAGGAATGTACAAAGCAATGTAAGCTTGCTAGCCAGCTAGCCGACATAAAGTGAGGGTGACTTGTTCAGGATCTATTTCCACTAGCAGAGCAAAAATAAACAGAACATTTGGCCATATTGTGTCTGAAATGTCACTTACTCTGTAATAATTTCTTGTTTATAGAACTGCTATATAAAAAGCAATACTGCATTCACAGTTGTGTGGTTATACTGTATATCGGCACAGCTGTGATTCGCTGTAGCTAATCAGCCGATATTCAGTACAACTGCACTCTTGCTCGTGCGATATTGCTTAATTATATAATGCCTTTAATTCTCCCCTCTTCTCTGGGTACATTTTTGTATAAAATGGAGATATATTAAAAATATGAATATTTAGTTCACAGTTTAATATTAAGATCAATTCATTTTAATGTTTATTCATTTATATACGGTACTGTGCAAAAGTCTTAGGCACCCTATTTTTTTAGTACAAACTTTGTTATAGATTTTTATTTTATGACCTCTACATTATTGATTATGTACTAAAAAGTACAAAAACTTTTTAGATTTCCAAACATTAGTTTTCCAACACAAAATTAAATGTTACAAATTTTTCATACAAAAACACATAATGAAGGCTGCTGGGTTTTGCTGCAAAAATAAGATGCAAGTGTGACAGTCAAAGTCTCCAGAAGAACTGTGACTGCGTCTGCAAGACACTCAGTAACACTTACAGCTCATTTCCTTATAAAACTGCACAAATTGTACCTGAGACCACTATTTTTTTTTTAAAGCGAAGGATCGTCACATCAAATATTGACTTTGTTTCATTTATTACTGTTTACTGCTCTTTATAGTATTTTTTTAATGTAGAAACATTTAATTTCATTATTTTTGAAGGCATCTTTGCTCTACAGCATTTCTTTGCATGTGCCTAAGACTTTTGCACAGTATTGTACATGTATTAATATTAATTAAGAACAATTTTCAACATTTTGTCTTTTATTGTAATGTTAAATGTTTCTGTGATTGGAGTATTCATGCTTTTACTGACCACCCCATCCCCCATGTACTCATTGCTGTTTCCCCATCACCCCCTCCCTGCATGCTTTGTTTATTCTCATGGCACTTGTTACGTCCTGTCAGCACTTCCTACACTATATTACCAAAAGTATTTGGTCACCCATCCAAATGATCAGAATCAGGTGTCCTAATCACTTGGCCTGGCCACAGGTGTATAAAATCAAGCACTTAGGCATGCAGACTGTTTTTACAAACATTTGTGAAAGAATGGGCCGCTCTCAGGAGCTCAGTGAATTCCAGCGTGGAACTGTCATAGGATGCCACCTGTGCAACAAATCCAGTCGTGAAATTTCCTCGCTCCTAAATATTCCACAGTCAACTGTCAGCTTTATCATAACAAAATGGAAGAGTTTGGGAACAACAGCAACTCAGCCATGAAGTGGTAGGCCACGTAAACTGACGGAGAGGGGTCAGCGGATGCTGAAGCGCATAGTGCAAAGAGGTCGTCGACTTTCTTCACAGTCAGTTGCTACAGAGCTCCAAACTTCATGTGACCTTCAGATTAGCCCAAGTACAGTACGCAGAGAGCTTCATGGAATGGGTTTCCATGGCCGAGCAGCTGCATCCAAGCCACACATCACCAAGTGCAATGCAAAGCGTCGGATGCAGTGGTGTAAAGCATGCCGCCACTGGACTCTAGAGCAGTGGAGACGCGTTCTCTGGAGTGATGAATCACGCTTTTCCATCTGGCAATCTGATGGACGAGTCTGGGTTTGGAGGTTGCCAGGAGAACGGTACATTTCGGACTGCATTGTGCCGAGTGTGAAATTTGGTGGAGGAGGAATTATGGTGTGGGGTTGTTTTTCAGGAGTTGGGCTTGGCCCCTTAGTTCCAGTGAAAGGAACTTTGAATGCTTCAGGATACCAAAACATTTTGGACAATTCCATGCTCCCAACCTTGTGGGAACAGTTTGGAGCGGGCCCCTTCCTCTTCCAACATGACTGTGCACCAGTGCACAAAGCAAGGTCCATAAAGACATGGATGACAGAGTCTGGTGTGGATGAACTTGACTGGCCTGCACAGAGTCCTGACCTGAACCCGATAGAACACCTTTGGGATGAATTAGAGCGGAGACTGAGAGCCAGGCCTTCTCGACCAACATCACTGTGTGACCTCACCAATGCGCTTTTGGAAGAATGGTCAAAAATTCCTATAAACACACTCCTCAACCTTGTGGACAGCCTTCCCAGAAGAGTTGAAATAGCTGCAAAAGGTGGACCGACATCATATTGAACCCTATGGGTTAGGAATGGGATGGCACTTAAGTTCATATGTGAGTCAAGGCAGGTGACCGAATACTTTTGGTAATATAGTGTATGTCATGCGTGCAAGTCCAGGAGCAATGTTATTTCATCTCACTGTATACTATACATTGTATATGGTTGATATAACAGTAAACATCTACTTGATTTGTCTTGACTTGACTTCTGACATTCTCACAGCTGTCAGTAGAATATCGCCTCTGGATCCTCCTTCAGGGGGTTGGGGGTGTGACTGTAAAGGAAACACTAAAGGGAGGGGCTCTATTTGTATTAATTATTCAAATTATTCAATACAGAGAGCACTGCAATTTTTTTTTTTCTTTTTAAATGTGAAAATGGTCACATAGACTACAACTGTTTGGAAAAAATCTGGGTATTAGCTAGTGTAGTTTGCCTTGATTATTTCACAGACCTTTAAAAATTGGTTAATCCTTCAGCACAACTCTCTCACACAAGCACATTTATACACACCACCTGCAGGAGAAACCAGACACTCTTCTCAGAGAAAAAAAAACCCAAAACAGCTCAGGGCATTCTGTATTGGCCGATCCCTTAGGACAGACCCTCAGACACACACACACACACACATACATTGATCTCTCCTGAGTGCTGTGAAAGGCAGGAGATTGCGCTGGTGAGAGAAGCTTTAAGGAGACACAGACTGTCTTCCGAGACAGATCAGACAGAATTACAACTGATTACCATGCAGTTTGAGAAGACACTTTCCCACACACACTCGCACACACAAAATCACTTCTCACGGAGCTTGAATCATCTACAGACAAATGGTGGACTTTGATGTGTGTGTGTGTGTGTGTGTGTGTATACATTTGTGTGTGTGTGTACATGTGTGTGTGTGTGTGTGTGTGTGTACATTTGTGTGTGTGTGTGTGTGTGTGTGTGTGCGCGTCCATGGGGTATATAAGAGAACTGCCACTGAAAGAAGGGTGAAGACAGACAGGAAGAGAATCAACACAAAGCAATCACCTGTAACTCATTCACACTGAATGAATAAATGCAGGAATGAAAGAGTGAATGATGAAATGGATAGATTAATAAATAATAAGAAATAAAATGAATGTCTCATCCGAAAGTGTGTGTGTGTTGCTCTAGTTTCTCCATTAGTGGACAGCGATAATGTCAGACTACAAGTTCCCAGACTTCCCAGGTTCCGTGTGTGTGTGTGTGTGTGTGTGTGTGTGTGTGTGTGTGCGTGTGTGTGTGTGTGTGTGTGTGTGTGAGAGAGAGAGAGAGAGAGAGAGAGAGAGAGAGAATGTCTATTCTGTGAGTGAGAGAGAGTAGTAACTTGATCATTAAGAGAACATGGATTACAACACAAAGGTGAGGCAATTCGACCATGCAGAACTCTGCACACTCCTCCCAGGTCTCTTCTCTTCTCTCTCTCTCTCTCTTTCTCTCTCTTTGTGTCTGTCTATTTTACACACACTTCACACAATCCACTGCACTTAATATATATGCAGTGGAGGGTCATTGTATGTGTCAAGGACATCTACTATATATCTCTTCCACACACAGAGACACACACACACACACACGTGCATCCCTTATGGTGAAGCTTTAGCTCTCAGACCATCTATCATCCACTTTATACTACTCCTGACATGCCTCATCAATCTATGACTAAGACAGACACACCATCCTTCTCTTTGCACCATCATTTTTCAGTGGACCACAATTCTTTCTTTCCTAATGACTTCAGAAAGACGTCATACACACTGCAATGTTCTGCACATCCTAATGACTTTACTCATTACACAGAAGGATGGGATCTTCACTAGAACACTCACACATAACACTATATATTATGCCTGCAGTGGCAGAATAATGGCAGCAGTTATTGGGAGTTATTTAAAGAAACACATTATATAGGCACATTAATCTCACACTCATAATAGCTATAATAAGAAGGAAACAGGGAAAAAGAAATGAATCTTACCTTGCAATCGCTTCCAAATTTTCTTTCCTTTATATAAAAGAAAACATACTTGGAGTTAGCAAGCAAGTCACTTTCTGCTTATAGTTCAACACACACACACACACACACACACAAACACACATACACACACAAAGGAATTTATATATAAGCATAATCAGAAAAGTGCTTTAACACAGGGGAGAGCTGGCACAGTTGTAACGCCCTTGTTTCTCTAAATGCATGCATGCAAATATGATTTCATTACATCCATATACAAGCATGTCACTTCTCTCTGTCTGTTTGAAAAAAAAAAACAGTGGGGCATCCACTCTTACTGAAAATATTTGTAAAAAAAAGAAAAAAAAAACAAAAAAACTAATTTTGTGCTCATTTTGTGTTCATAATTATAATATATATATATATATATATATATATATATATATATATATATAATTATAATCCTAATTTTCACAGACTGTACATGCTGCTTCTGTTTGCATTTGAGTTGCATGAGTGCAACCTGTAGTGCAACTGTTACTGTTACCAACTATATCTTGCTTCAGTGGGTCTTAGACTGTTAAGGGTAGCAAAAGGTGGAGCACTGAGAAAGAAAAGATGTGCACATCTTTCATCCAATTTCCATGCTTGTAAAGATGAACTGCAATTGATGCAAAGCTCATAAAATCATTATCGTTTTTTTTTATCTTACAATTATAGTAAGAGAATAGTATAGTAAAGCAGTCATATACCATACCACAGTAATCATAGTTACTATGAAATGAATTTTAAAAAATGAAAAAAAAAAGAAAAAAAAAAGATTTAATCCAGAAAAAAAAGATGAGATCAGCTCTCATCATCAATCAATTATAATATATCTTTAGATGGGTGATTGTTTTGTGTGCACTTCTCCACATGTGCATAATCAACATCCAATTATCTACTGTAATTACTTAATATTTTCCACACTACCTTTATAGGTATGTCATGCATTGTTACAATTGTGCCATGTGCCACTTGCAGTTAATACATATTTACCTATTAAATACTGTAGAATAAAGTACTACCAAAGTATCTTTATGGCATTTGGCAGATGCCCTTATCTCACTTATACAACTGAGCAGTTGAGGGTTAAGGTCCTTTCTCAAGGGCCCAGCAGTGGCAGCTTAGTGGTGCTGGGATTTGAACTCACAAACTTGATCAGAAGTTTAATGTCTTAGCCACTGAGCTGCCAACACCCTCCAAAAACATGACACTGTAATTGCAGATAATAAATATTAGTACATATATCCTGTGTCTATATGGACCCCCAGTCCACACACGTTCAGTACCTCATGGTAAACTCCTGGGAGAGCTGTAGATGGAACTTCAAATGCAAAATAACTATAAAACAAATAAGCAAATTTGACATAAATCACAAAATGGCAAACAAAAAAAATATAGCAAAACATAAATGGGGCTACAGTAAGTAATTCCACATGGGCATGAAACTAAATGTGAATTATCAAAAAATAAAGAGAGAGTGTGTGTGTGTGTGTGTGTGTGTTCAGAGCTTACTGTATGTACCTGAAGCATGGCAGAGAGATCACCGTTTCGTAGAATCTCCATGTTGCTGTAAGGTCTTCTCTTACTGGATTAGTAGCATAGTATCGCCAGGCTGACTGGAATCAAAAAGAGTGATGTAACATCTCATATTATAATTCAAGTCCATATATACAGTCAGGTCCATAAATATTGGGACAGTGACACAGTTTTGGTAATTTTGCCTCTGTACACCACCACAGTGGATTTGAAATGAAGCAGTCAAGATGTGACTGAAGCGTAGACTTTCAGCTTTAATTCAAGGGGTTTAACAAAAATATCGCATTAACCGTTTAGGAATTACAGCCATTTTTTACAGAGTTCCTCCATTTTCACAGGCTCCAAAGTAATGGGACAAACTAATATAATCATAAATATTAGGATTATTTTTATTACTTGGAGGTAAATCCTTTGCAGTCAATGACTACCTGAAGTCTGGACCCCATGGACATCACCAAATGCTGAGTTTCCTCCCTTGAGATGATTTGCCAGGTCTTTACTGCAGCCATCTTCAGTTGCTGCTTGTTTGTGGGTCATTCTGCCTTCAGATTTGTCTTCAGTAAGTGAAAAGCAGCTCAGTTGGGTTGAGGTCAGGTGACTGACTAGGCCATTTAAGAACATTTAATTTCCAAGCTCTTGGGCTGCTTTCACGGTATGTTTTGGGTTGTTATCCATCTGTACTGTAAAGCGCTGTCCTATCAGTTTTGCAGCATTTGACTGAATCTGAGCAGAAAGTATAGCTCTGTACACTTCAGAATTCATCCTGCTACTTCTATCAACAGTCACATTATCAATAAACCCCAGTGACCCAGTTCCATTGGCAGCCAAACATGCCCATGCCATAACACTGCCTCCACATGTTTGACAGATGATGTGGTATGCTTTGGATCATGAGCCCTTCCTTTCCTTCTCCATACTTTTCTTTTCCCATCATTCTGGTACAAGTTAATCTTGCATCAGAACTGGTCAGGCTTTTTTTAGAGGTTTTTTAGCAAAGTCTAATCTGCCCTTTGTGTTCTTGAGTGTTACCAGCGGTTTGCATCTTGAGGTAAACCGTCTGTATTTACATTCATGAAGGTGGCTCTTGATTGTAGACTTTGACAATGATAGGCCTTCCTCCTCCAGAGTGTTCCTGACTTGGCTAGATGTTGTGAAGGGGTTGTTCTTCAATAAGAAAAGAATTCTGCAATCATCCACTTTAGTTGTTTTCCGTGGTCTCCCAGGCCTTTTGGTGTTGCTGAGCTCGCCAGTGCATTCCTTCTTTTTAAGAATGTACCAAATTGTTGATTTGGCCCTCCTAAAGTTTCTGCTATCTCTCTGATAGGTCTGTTTTGGTTTTTCAGCCTAATGATGGCCTCCTTCACTTGCATCAACACCTCTTTGGATGGCATATTGAGAGTTCCCATGAACAGCTACCAAATGCAAATTCAACACTTGGAATCAGCTCCAGACCTTTTTTCTCCTTAATTTATCATGATATAAGGAGGAAACAGGCCACAGCTGGCCATGAAACTGCTTATCAGTCAATTGTCCCATTACTTTGGAGCCTGTGAAAATGGAGGAACTCTGTAAAAAATGGCTGTAATTCCTAAACGGTTAATGCAATATTTTTGTTAAACCCCTTGAATTAAAGCTGAACGTCTACGCTTCAGTCACATCTTGACTGCTTCATTTCAAATCCACTGTGGTGGTGTACAGAGGCAAAATTACCAAAACTGTGTCACTGTCCCAATATTTATGGACCTGACTGTATATGTAATTTCTACAACACATTCAAAATGATCCTGATGACTGAAAAAGTACAGAAAATCAGAAACACATTCTTTAAGTCAGTGGAGTAGATTTATATTTATATTAAACATATATTAAACATAAACACAATTGACTCCCCTTTCAAACACAGAGTGCTGTAGTCTCACAATTATCACATAAAGGATATAGTCTCATAATTAGTATGATTAATTGAAAGAGTTCCTATGTGGTGGATAACTGGTTCCAAGGTTTACACTGTGGTGTGTGACTAACAGCTTAATAGTGTGGTGTGGAGCAGTGCAGTGCATGACTGGCTGAGAGGGTTACTGTATGATGTGTGAGTTGCTAGATGAAAACTTACTTGTATGAGTCCAGCTGCAGGGTGCCTTCGTTTCTCAAAATGTTTCTGCCTATGCTGCTCCTGAACCTTAAGAGCCAAACCAGAACCCAAAATACCCTGCAGAGAAAACCAAACAAACACAAATATTTCTGCATTCAGGAATCTTTAGACATTAAATGCTGAGATATTTGAACACAATTAGAACAAACTTTAGGAAATGTCTAATCCAAGCTATGATTGGTTACCTGACAGATAAATGACAGAGCCAAATCAGTGGATGCACTAAATGCCAAACTAAACAAACTTGTTAAACCAAACAGACTGTCTGTCTAAGTGCTTGTCTTTGTAAATATTTTTGAAAAACCCCATCTTGGTTGCATTTGAAGACTGCATTACAAGATTGGAAAAAGACCATTATTTTCTACTGAATTTAGTTGGTTTTATTTCCCACAAGTCTACTGTCTCAACAAGATGCCTTCTGAATCTGTATGGCAAGCTTTCTGGGAAAAAAATAAATAAATAAAAAAAACCATTCTATTTGTATCAGTATTTGTATCTGTGTATCTATTTAGAGCACAATATCTGTTCATTCCAACTAATGTATTCATATTGGGTTGCATGGCTAATATACTTTTTTTTGTCTTTGTTTCTCTTTATTGCTCCAGTCATTGTTTCTGCTCTTTTGGAAAGTTACTGACTTATTTGTTGCACTTTAACTGCTGTATCTGAAAATGCAGACAGGAAAAAAGAAAGAAAAAAGAGCAGAAGTCTGCGCAAGGAAACCAGTACCAGTTAATTGTAATTTTTCAGTAAAATTACATTACAGTGTAGCCAGGAGTACTTCATAGTAATCTGAAGTCATAGCCTGTGTTTCATCCTGTGCATTAACTCATGTACAACCAAAGAGAGTGTAGGTTTCACAACTAATGACATTATACAAGCACAGTGTGTTCCAAGATCATATCTAAAGTGAGATGCAGTGGAACCAACTACAATGATTGTTTGAATAAACCATAAATTATTTTATTATAGAAAGCATGGCCTGGTTTATACCTGGGGTCTGATTTATCAAAGTGTGCGCATAATAAGTATAAGTGTAATAACATAATAAGCAATTACGAAAATTGGTATTTATGACAAGTGCATATGCACAGCTGTACAAAATGGATGATGACAAATCACAAACATTCAAATCACCGTATATGGTAAACAAATTCCCTTCCCAGTAGCCTGCTCAAGGTGCTGCTTGTTACCGATGACATGGAAGATGTCAAAAGGTCTAAGAAGATAAACTTCACCAACAGTGAAATAAACATTATGTTGCAGGTAGTAGAGCAAAACAAAAATGGTTTATTTGGCATTTTTATGTTTTTTTTTTTTTTTTAAGATTTTATGAGTACATGTGTGCATTATATTGCCCCACTTACATTTAGAAAATTTGCAATGGCTTGCTGTCTTTGCTGTCTTTTCTGCTGCTGGTTTTAGAAATGTAATGTTTTGTAGTGTGAGCGACATGAATGCAGGTGAGACATGTCATTATTTGAATCATACTTGGTTGAGAATTGCCAGACTTGTCTCCAATTTATCTTTGAATGTACTCATGGCTAAAAACCCTAAAATAGAGATCAATTAAAATACACTGGGTCAAAAAAATGAACTGATGATCCATTCCTCACTCTCAGCATAGTTTCCAGTGGTCATCATCCCAGTCAATCTTAACATGTGTTTTTTATATTATCTTACTTTACATTCCATCTGTGTCATCTACCTGCATCTTATGAGCATGGAATTTATTAATTACTCTGTCGATTATGCTTATATGGTTGACAGTAAGTGGGATGAAAGTTTGACATAATTAGTTTACCCGCTATTATACTTTTCTACCACTAGGGGTTCCTGCATACGCACAGTCCCCCTAATATATGCACATCCTCATGCACAAGCAAAACTTGATCAATCACATTCTAGGCAAAGAAACGTGTGAATGCATGGTTTATGAACAAAACTATGTGTATGACACCTCTGGCCAATGAGAAAGTAGAGAGATAACAATTTAACTGCCCAAATTCCATAACCCATTCTGTTTGGCTGATGAATTTTGAAGCTATTGCACAAGTACGAATCTAAGTACAAGGAGAAGGAAATCAAAGGGTTTGGCCAGCATGCAGTATTAATTTGAGTGCCTGTACACACTGAGCAAATGTATTTTCCCAAGCAAGCTAAAGAGACTGGCATGATAAAAAATTGCACCCTTCCATATGTAGAGTTGGCAAAGAGGAGTAATACTTACCGCTGGCAAAGCAAAAAATGAAACACCAATCAAAGTGAAGGTCCCGGCAAGTAGACGTCCTGGCCATGTCTTTGGTGTCTTATCACCATACCCAATCGTTGTCAAAGTTATCTGAGACAGGGATGAATTATTACTGAGTCATGTGTATTGTCTTATTGTCTTCCTCTCTTTTTCACATAAACCATCAGGTTCCTATTTTGTAGAGTGACATCCACAGGCACATGCTATGTTTAATATTCCTATCTATTTGGGATAGACTTCTGAAAGAGCTCTTTGAATAAAACAACAGCAGCCCAGTAAATTGAAACATGATACAAAAAAAGAACTTAGAACCTTTAGGACTCTCAATTTCAGATTGGACTTTTTATGCAGAAATATGGTTCTTGAATATGGAGAAGATTCTTTGCCAGATTGAAAAACAATCTGAAGTTCACACTGAAATAATGTGACAAGCAATACACAAATTGTATAGCTTTTCATTAGTGTACCACATTGAAAAGCTCTACATGTTGCATTGCTATGGAATGCAAAATCTTCTTTGCATTGCTAAATTTAAATTGTTTGATCTCTTCAGTGAAAACCAATTAGCAGTGTATTACTTTTTAAAGGGTATTATGTTTTAAATGACCAGAATAAAGTAATTACTGAAGATGAATGAGGGTAATCCCATTCTTCAATGATAGTTGGACATATTAAAACTTTTTTAAATGTGCTTTTTCTATAAACAACATTATGATGCCATCTACTTTCTATACTGCACCAGTCCTTTTTCCAGTAAAACACCTCCACAAGGTGATGCTGCCACCCCCATGCTTCACAGTTGGGATTGTGTTCTCTGGATTAAAAGCCACACCCTTTTTCCTCCATACATAGTGCTGAGTATTATGGCTAAACAGTTTGATTTTTGTTTAACCACAAACCACTCCTCTAAATACCTAGTGATCACTTGCAAACTTCTGATCCCTGGAATTCTGATACAGTGAATTAAAGATGAAATAAGTATGTGTCTAATTGATTGTTTTAAAATGATCTTTGATGTGAACAAAGCAGATGCCCTAATTTACTTGCCAAAAGAAATGTATGATAATATGAAACATGGAATTGTGAAAAACTGAGATATATCTTTAGCCAATTGTAACTCCTAGGTCGTACTGTGAGCTGCAAGTATTTTAGTCATATTAACAATTAATAAGGAATAAATGGTGAAACAATGAACAATGAAACAAATCATTCTGTTAGGAGGCTGTAAATCTAGCACAGACATAAGCTCTACCAGTGTAGAAATAGTTTCCAAGCATACACCTTTATATGTGTTCAGGTGTGTCATACTGTAGGCATGTTTGTGTTTAATAAAGCATGTGTATGCTTATAAATTTTGTTTTCCACTCTTACCAGTCCCCACCACAGTGCGTCAGCATAGGTATCAAAGTCCTGGGCAGGTGTTGGGGTGCCATCTTCATCAGTGGGTAGCGTCATGAAGACAACATCCTTCTCCACCAGGTAGACCAGGAAGGAGGACAGGATAAGAGACAGGAAGCCAATATACCACGCAGTGATCAGTTCCTGACACACACACACACAGACACACATGTACAGCCAGTCAATAGTACAGGCACTCCTGGTACCTTTTTATTATTTGTAAGGGGAAATATGTGAAGCAATATATAATATATATCATAATTTGCATTAACCTACATTGCAATTTGGAATTTGCATTGTAATCTTTTACCTTCAATTGCAATCTGCACATTTGCTAATATTTTTTACAGCGAGCCTCAGTAGATGCCATAGTTTGCCACTGCCACATGAATAAAATGATCCAGTAAACAAAGTCAGAGTTGCTGTGGCAAGTGGATATCAACAATTGTAGAAAGCTGAAACTTCTATGCAACTTTGAGACATGCTAGCTGATATCACTCAGCTCTTACCTTTGCGTACAAGAAGACTATATAAGTGAATTTCCCTGTTTCTAGCTTTTTCCCAGTTGACTGCAGCAAAAGTAAACAAGCAAATGGTGGCACAGGAGGTCTCAGGAGTGTATTAATTCTTGCTAATTTTCTGACCAATGATTTGTTGTTAAGACCATTTGCCATTTCGAGCATTTTTTTTTTTTTGCCCAGGAGTATACAGTAGAAATGTACTGAAATATTCACTGTAATAAAAAGTTTTTACAAGGTGTCTGTTTCTTGACCTACAAGCTACTACCTTACCAACTCAGCAGGGAAAGATACACCACCTTTAGCCTACACAAAGATAACTGTTATCTTTGTGCAGGCACAAAGATGAATATGTCACAACTGCTCGCAGACAATAGCATTATTTTAGTGGGAGTGATTTGACAAAGAACGATTACTTATAAAATGAATTACAAAGTGTTAGTGTTAAACATTTCCATGTAATGAATTCTGTAAGGATGTATTTATTGACATGTACATTCCAGGCCTCACAGAGGGATAAACACTTGACTGTAGCAGTAGGAACAAGCAGCACTAAAGTACTGTTCTCTGAATTGCCAATTTAGAAGAAGTGTGTGTCTGTGTGTGTCTGTGTGTGTGTTTACCTTGCTGTGAGCATATATTGCAGATCCCAGCAGTTTCCAGGTGCCACCTCGTCGGTCCATGCGCAACATACGCAGAATCTGCAGAAAGCGCAGACTCCGAAGAGACGTAGCCAAAACATTTCCCTGGTTACCCAAAGCAACTACCGGCACTGATGCTATCAGCACAAAGATATCTGTGCAAACACACAACACCTCTTCTTCATCAATGAGGGAAAGCGCAAGTAGGTGTTTTTGCATTAGGGGTTGCATGACTAATTTTGCTAGTCAAACATGCATTCAAAAAAGTAGTGAACCAGTCATCTTTTCTGGTGATTATGTTTAATTCTGTGATTCAGGACATTGCTATTTTTATGCAGTTTTATTTAGGCCATTTTAACAGCAAAGAAAGCATCACCATACTTCAATTAACAGCCATACATGAGCTACAAATTAGACTTCCAGCTTCAACATTTTAAATCATATTACACTATTTAATGGCATGCCAGTTCTTAACTTCATGCATGTGGACGACATGGCAGCTAAGCTGAAATGAATCATTGAATGCAGAACTGAGACTGCACAGCATGGAAGCACATGTATGATAACAGAGCTCTCCTCATAGCTCAGTAACTGGCCTTCTTTGGATGGGGGATGCTATGTCTACAGCTGCATCTGGGAGGTTTTTCCTGGCCAGTAATGACCTGTGGAACTGTAGTGGTTCAACTCTGGCCTCAGTAGCAGCTAGAACTGGGCCTGTAAATCGAGCTCTAAACTAGCTGAATAGGATCTGATAGTGATGAGCAACCTGCAGCATCGAATGCACACATTCACACAGTGCTGATCACAATGGAAAATACAACAAAAATAACTTTGGGAGTGGGTGGGATTTTTTAGAGTTCCATGAGGAGCAGGCAGGAATTCAATTAAAAGTCCTGTGGACACCTCTACATTCAACCGTAAAAGTGAAAACTTCAGATTACCAAAGTACAAGTCTCCTTTTTTTTGCAGTCTGCTCCCTGGGTTTTTTCACCCCAGCTAGTCAAACAGAGCCTCACAGCAGTGACTAGCAAATGTATTAGTCGACTAGTCAGCTAGTCTATGCAACCCCTAAAATGTACAGTAAGTATAGTGGTATGCAAAATAATTTACTTCTCAGGTCATTTTGATAGTCCTCACATGTATAATGTTCATGTTGTAGGAAAAAAAAAAAAACTAAAGGAAAATATATGCTTTTTTTCCCCTGAAGTGCTCAAAATCAGAAGCAGATGTATTTGTAGATCATTTTGCTACATTATTACTTTAGACCTAAATATAGTATTACATAATGCGTGTGTCAGTGTGTGTCTGTAACACTTGCCCAGTATACACAGTGGTTTGCGAGCGAATTTGAGACGTCCTCTCCAACCCTTATATCTACAACGGCATCCTGCTGCCCAGATCCTCAGCACAAACTCACTCCCAAAAATAAAAATAGTGAATGTCTCCTACAGGGAGAGTAAGAGAGATGAGAGAGGTGAGATTGAGAGAAGAGAAAACAGAAAATATTTAATAAAAGTGTCATTTTTTCCAGTATTTTTTTTTTACTCAGCATCCCACACACATAACATATAACTGTGTATTTCTCAACTGTGTGTGTGTGTGTGTGTGTGTGTGTGTCTGTGGGTGTCTCATATAAAGTCACCTCCTGGACTAACCTTTCCTTTCCAGAGGTGAATTAACAATCAGAGTAATGATAATCTATAATTTAGTTTGGATATATCTTCAACATATAAACAGTGTTGACCACAGAGTTGCCTGTTACTGAACACACAAGGTACTATATATATATATATATATATATATATATATATATAGATCACATGCACACACTTACCAGAACCACCAGCCAGTGACCTGAGTCATCTTCATACTCTTTAAATGTTGTTAGAATTGCCAAAATAAGACACGCCAGGACTATCAAAAACCTAGAAACAAGGAATAAATTATTAATAAAAAGTTCATTATTTTTATTTCAAAAAAAGAACACAGCAAAAATTTACCATTTGTCTGACCAGGAATTGTAGAATCAATTATTTTGGTAGGGGTTTGTTGGATTTAGCTGTTTTGAAATGCAAAGAAGTACAGCCTTCCCTTTAGTGTTCCCTCTAGCATCTCATCCGCAAAACAGATGAATGTTTACTGCCGAGCCTGCCTAGCCAACACCATAAAAAAAGTAAACCCTATAAATTTAGAACAACTTTCTGGCAGCAGAGTGCAATAAAGTACAAAACTATTTTTACAGGACTAAATATTGCTAACTCTGTACTACTATAAAAGAAAAGAGGGGCGGGGGGGGGGGGGGGGGTGTGGGGGGGGGGTTTACAGTTATACAGTTATACTGTTTTAGCTCTTTTGGCTAAAATGGGACTCCTGTTGGTTTCAGTGAAAACATACAGTACTGGCTGATTATATGAGTAAACGGGCACATGATCAAATACGCATGATGTTATGTTCGAAGTATGAGGTCATTTAAATTATTGTTGAGTCATTTAACTCAGACAAAAAAAAAATTGTACCAGCTCTCTCCTGATTATTATGCTCAAACAAAACAGTATCAGCACTTGAGAGATACTTATTCTCAAGAATTTTATCAGCACTTGAATGGATGTCTCCCTGAATAAGGATCAGCATCACACTTAAGTGGCTATTATCCTCAAGAGGGAATATTGACACGTTGGTCATTATTTCCCATGCACAGTCTGGAGGAATGCATAAGGGAGTGCTACAAACCATCTCTACTAGTTCTGTAGGGAAACCCTGGCAGTACAGAATGTAAGGAAGTAGAACAGTAGGTTACATATGAACTCGTGGTTCTATAAATAAGTGGAAGCCACCTGGGTCCCTTGAGTTAATGAGAATGACCAAGCAAGGACAAGCCTGACAAAGCAGGGGCCTTTTATAGGCTTCACACATCATGTCATGGTCAAATCATAACGACTGCTATTAGTACTCAGCCAGAGCACATGGGAAAACTCCAGAAGGAAACTGCTGTGGAGGTCCTAAACTTAGTTGTAGAACCACAGTTCCATATGTAACCTACAGATCACTCAATAAGAAGCTGTCAAAATGTTTTTGCACAATAAGACTCTTTAAAATTTTGCACAATAAGACTCTGTTAAAATGAACAGTGACAACAACAGTGACAAACCTCTTGGGTCACAGTCCTAAAAAAAAACACCAGAAGAAAGCAAAAAGTATTGGTTATCTTTTAAAAGTATCAGACTAACTAGCAAACATTAGCTACCTAGCTAGGCTAAACTAGTTATACTTACTCTTCACTAAAATAACTGAAATTATGCTATTTCATCGCAACTTCACAAAATAGTGAAAGTCAGAATTAATTAACGTCACTGCTTCCAGTATGTAATTAATGGGAAATACTAATACTGACAAACCCCAAAAAGAAACCATAACAGATGGGGGAACTGTTCTGTCAAACTGAAATGAGTAAGAAACACTAATTTCTCCCTTTTACATCAGTTTCAGTAACTCATACTTCATCTCCCTTCTTCTTCTCTGAATCAGACTTTCAGTCTTTCATAAGATGCAGAAGTGTTCAGCACAACAGGAAAGAGAGCTGCAGTTCCTGAGAGATTTGCTAACAAGCAATTTGCACCAGAGATCCAATAAAGAAATGCAGAGTCAGCATGTCAGATCAAAACACACACGCACACACACACACACACACACACGTTACAGGCAAATAATGCTCATGTGACTGGAGACTGGACACAAATCATGTCCTCCTGCAGTGACCCTGTCTTTACAAGTACAGGTGAAGGATTTTATAACTTACACAGGGACACACAGCAAATCCTGCTCATGGGACTGGACACATATGTAATGGAACAGCAAATAACCTGCCAAAAAAAATGGAATACAGCAACACTTACCTGATGAACATAACACATTTGAAAAACATATTTAGTGCACTCACATACAGCAGGGAAAGACAGAAAACAGAGTATTCATAAGTGTGGATGGCTCTCCCACTTCTACAGTGGATATAAAAAGTCTACAAACCCCTGTTAAAATGGCAGGTTTTTGTGATATAAAAATGAAACCAAGGTAAATCATGTCAGAACTTTTCCCACCCTCAATGAGAAAATACAACGTATAAAAATTAAGTGAAAAACAATCAGAAACATTTTAGGGAAAAATAAAAAACTTACAATAACCTGGTTGCATAAGTGTGCATAACCCTAAACTAGTACATTGTTGAAACACCTTCTGATTATATTACACCACTTAGTCTTTTTGGCTAAGAGTCTATCACCGTGGCACATCTTGACTTGGCAATATTTTCGCACTCTTTCTTGCAAAAACATTCTAGATCCATCAAACTGTATCGGCATGTCCTGTAGAGAGCCCGCTTCAGGTCACCCCACAGATTTTTAGTTTGATTCAGGTCTGGGCTCTGGCTAGGCCATTCAAAACCATTAATCTTCTTTTGCTTAATCCATTCTTTTGTTGATTTGGATGTATGCTTTGGGTCATTGTTTTGCTAAAAGGGGAAATTCATTTTCATCTTCAGCTTAGTAGCAGACACCTGAAGGTTTTGCACTAAAATCGACTGGTATTTGTAGCTATTCATGATTCCCTCCACCTTGATAGAAGCCCCAGTTCTGGCTAAAGAAAAGCAGCCCTAAAGCATGATGCTGCCACCACCATGCTACATCATGGGTATGATGTTCTTTTGGTGATGTGCCTTTTTTTTTGCACCAAACATACCTTTTGGAATTATGGAATTATTATACCTTTTGGAATTGGTCTCATCAGACCATAACACATTTTGCCACAAGGTTTGGGGTGATTCAGTTGATCTTGGATGTTTTTTTCTGAGAAAGGGCTTCTGGCTAGCCACCCTACCCCACGGCCCAGACATGTGAAGAATATGAGAGATTGATGTCACATGCAGAGAGTAATCAGTACTTGTCACATATTTCTGCAGCACCTTTAATATTGTCTTAGGTCTACTGGCAGCCTCCCTGTTAAGTTTTTGTCTTGTCCTTTTATAAATTTTGGAGGGACGTCCTGTTCGTGGTGACGTCGCTGTGGTGCTCCATTTTCTCCACTTGTTAATGATGGCCTTCACGGTGTTCCATGGTACCTCTACTGTTTCGGAAATTTTTTGTACCTCTCTTCTGATCGCTACCTTTCGACAGTGGGACCCTGTACAGGCTTTGTAAGCTCTTTGCAGAACATGGCTTAAGAGGTCAGATGAAACCAAGAAGATCTGAAGAAAATCCTACAGTAACAACTGGTATTTATTTGGGGTTAATCAGAATAATGTCATTGATGACAGCTGTATGATAATTACTTTTGAACATGACATTGTTTGTGATGTAGCCACATCCCCAATTATAAAAGGTGTGCACACTTATGCAACCAGGTTGTTATAAGTCTTTTATTTTTCCTATTTTTCCCTAAAATGTTTCTGATTGTTTTTCATTTAATTTTTATACATTGTAATTCCACATTGAGGGTGGAAAAAGTTCTGACATGATTTATATTGGTTTCTTTTTTTTAACATCACCATTTTTTGTTTTTACAAAACCTGCTATTTTAACAGGGGTGTGTAGACATTTTATATCCACTGTATGTCCGCGGTTCTTGTTTTCATGGGAGTCTGATTGGTCCAACTTGAGCGGCCTTCTGATTTCACCAGGTCTGTGTAACAAAAGCACTCCAATGTCCATTCCAAACCAGCACAAAAGAAGCCCCTTAATCAATAAAACCAACCAAAAACTAGCCCAATACTCCAAATATGTCCCTTAAAAACCCTGTGAACTTTAAAGTGCAACATCATACTTATCATTGTCAATGTACTGTAATATTTACAAGTCTTACATTTTAAACAAAACTGTACAACAGTTTTCCCAAAGAGTTATCACATTATTACATATTACTATAATCAATAAAGAATTGCTATAAGAAGGAATAAAACAATTCACTGTTCAGGGGAAACACAGTACCTTGTACAGTAGCATACAGAGGTATGTTGAGAATGTGAATAATCTAATGCCTGCACAAATTCCCAACCCCTGGAAAAAAAAAAATCCTGTGGCTGCAGTTCAAAATCAGCTTAATTATGTGTGAAAACTTTGGATCTGCCAACAGTGAGTCACCAGTGAGTCACAAACCTTACCAGGGAGTTCCACTGACCTCTAAACACAGAGAACTTCAACAAGTGTAAAACAAGGGCATTGCAACATGCAGGCTCAAAATGTAAGGCCTGGACATGGCTGTGAATTTTTATCTATATTTATTTATTTATTTTTGATGCACCTATTTACACTTCCATTTTAACAAGTCAAGACATTAGGTTCTTGATTCACTGTGATCCCGAAATGGACAAAGCAGTTACTGAATGAATTAAGAATTAAGATGAATGAATGATATATTCCTTTACTTATAGCCTTTACTTACTTTAATGTTAACAATTCAGTTACTCTTTGTATATTTCTTATTACGATCACATTTAAAGGTAATTGGGTCAAATGTTAACACACTATCTCAAGCGGTGATCTCTAACTACTGGTGCTGCTGTTGCATACATTTGCTAAATACACATTAGCTCTCACAGCTAATTAATGTGATTAGGTGATTGTGCGTTAGGGCATTAGAATACGACCACAGTTGTTACAGCATCCTCACTAAGGAACAAACAGAAAAATGATGTGCAAACAATGACCAAAAAAAAAACATTTCACTTCTAGAAACACATTGCTCTGAATTACAAAAGGGCACTGTCACTTTTGACTAAGGATGTAACCAATATGAATACATTATTCAGCTAATAGGAATATATTATTTGGATTGAGCAGATCATGTGTTCTAAATGAATACAAATACAGATGTAATTTTATGGCTCCTTAACCAGTGTGATATTTGCAGACAGACACCAATGCAAGGTTAGGCAATAAACCTAACTAAAAGAATTTCCACATCATTCTGGCAAAATATACAGTATGTATGCTATCTTAAAATAGAAGTACATTAATGGCATAAAACTCAATTTTGATCAAAACCTGATTTTTCATCTTTTTTGGCTGTTTTCCAGAATTCAGCCACAGCAACTTCTAGATGGCTTTTTCCAGACCGTCACAAAAATAACGGTTCCCTGATTTGGGAAAGATATTGTTGCTCTGAAACATACTTTCTGCTTACTCAGTCACATTAGACAGAAGATATAAAGCTTGCCAGAAACATCCACAGGGCAGCTGATTCAGAAGTTAAAGTTATGTTCTGCAAAATTTATCTGTGTTTCTAGGGCATAATAGTATGGTTAAAAAATAACGGTCAGGTGTAAACCACACCAACTTCCAGTTTTAATCCAAATACGAATACAGACACAAATATTTAGAGCACTAAACGTGTAAATACAGATACAGAAAATCACTTTTTTTTAATATCAAAAGGGAAAAATAAATGTCCGAGATAAAAGTGAATTTTTTCATTATTCATTGCACTACTTTTTAAACTTTATTTGCACTTTATTTTACTGTAGCAAGCATTCTTAACTGCACCCATATACTAAAAAAAATAATACCCAGGCATTATCACTTTTTTCAGTCATCCACTGGTGCAAACATTTTTCTGTTGCACCACTCAGGAGCCCCCTCATTCATTCATCTTCAATAACCTCTTTATCCTGGTCATGGTCTATAGTCAGGGTCCTGGTAAACCACTGGTCTCAAGGTGGGAGAGTTCTCCTTGAATGGGCTGCCAGTCCATTGCAGGGCACCAGGTAAACACACACATGCACACACTCATTCACACCAAGGGCATATTTAGCATAGCCAGTTTACTTACTTGTGTTTTTGGACAGTGGGAGCAAAGCAGAAAACCTGCGTAAACCTACATGAACACAGGGAGAACATGCAAAACTCCACATAGCCAGTAACCCAAGCTCAGGATAACTCCCAGGCCCCTCGAGCTCAGAGGTAATGCTACACACAACACCACTGTGCCACCCACAACTGTTTGCGCTTTTTAGCAAAGTGTTAGAGACTTACTGGAAAATAAAACACACAGGCATGTTTCCTTGTCAACCAGCTTGGGGCAAGAAGTAGGACTCTTGGTGTGACCTAGTTGCTGAATTCTTTGAAACTTGGTAAGAATCAGCAGTAGAGGCAGAAAGGCATACAGTATTGAGGCTGTTGGCCAGTACACCCTTTCCCAACAGGCTATCTAGTTCTGCTAGGGAGAACCAAAATCAGTAATGAGTTGACTTAATGTTGGAGAAGAGGTTGATGTGCACCTTGCCAAACTTTCTGGAGATCTGGGAAACCTCTCACACCACCCCCACCCCTGTGGCACCACATTACTCCCGGCCAGTGAAGGAGACATCTGTGGTGACTCTTTCCAATGACGCACCACTCCCAAGTAGACCCCTTGCATTAGGAAAGCCATGTGTCTATAGCTACAGCCTATGCCCCTCTAGCTGGAACAAGGACATATCTCTGCCTGTGGTATTTGTGGTCTATCCACAGGCTGATAAACCTCTTCTGAAAGCCTCTAGCTCCACACCGATGAATTGTGTCTCCTGTTTCATGTCAGGCAGTTCTTCTCTGACTTCACTGTAAAATTGAATGCCATAAAGTGACCAAAGAGAGTGGATCAGGTACTGAATGGTAGAACTTTGACTTAGAATGCCCATCCATGCAAGGCAAAACTCAAAAAGCATCTGTGTTCTGGGGTGATGGGAACTTGGAAATAAGTTCCCATAGAAATTCTTTTAAACAAGAAAGCACACTGAGTAGAACCCTTTGTTCTGAATGGTGAAGTATACTTTTTAAATCGTGCTTCTGTACAAGAAGGAACAAACTTCGTGAGTCAGCCAACTTATTGAGATCTTATATAAATGAGGCCTGAACCCAGAGAATGGGGGCTGATGACAGAAAATTAGCATGAGGACCCACTGATCTGAAGTAGTTTTTGCCCAAGTTGAATGGTAGTCAGTTGAATGGCAGGAATATGGAAATGCAGAGGAAAAAACTGACCTGGCGGGGACAATGAAGGTTGAACTGTGGGAAACCAACTCCCACCCTGGTGTTGTTGTGTTAGAAATCCTGCTAACGTAGCAGGCTCAGTAGTGTGGCAAGGGAACCAATTTTACCATGCTAGCAGTAAAGTCTCATTCATAGGCCCATTTGTGGTAGATGGAGGGAAGTGTGAGGAAAACCCTGAGTAAAAAAGTTCAGAGGGAGGACCTGACACAGTTGGGAGAATGAGGGGTGAATGTAGAGAAACCTGACTCCAGCCCCAGTGCATTTGATCCATGTATTAATTATGTATTAGCCCAGTAGTTATCAGTAGTAGACAGAAAAAAACTCTGAGTGAGCCAGTAATGACCCAGCAAGAAGGAAGACAACTCTAATCTCAGTTTGTATGTTAACAGCTAACTTACTAAGCTCAAGCTAACTTAGGAAGGAAGCACAGGAAGGTATCCAGGTAATTCTTACTGCTCCTAGAGGTTAGGAGGGGTGATCTAGAACCTTACATCTTCATCAAATGGTGGCCAGCAACTGCTCTTAACCCTAGGGTAAGATTTTATGACATAGCAATATTTTCACCTGACAATCACACCCATTTTGTGGTTCTCCCCCAAACTGTTGCAGCAAAATTGGAAGCACACAATTTTATATGCTGTAGCATTACAATTTCCCTTCACTGGAATTAAGGGGCCCAAACCTGTTCCAGCATGACAATGCCCCTGTGCCCAAAGTGTGGTCCATGAAGACAGGGTTTGCCCAGGTTGGAGTGGAAGAACTCTAGTGGCCTGCACAGAGCCGCAGCTTTTTGATTAATTGGAACGCAGACTGCACACCAGGCTTTCTCGTCTGACATCAGTACCTGACATCACTAATACTCTTATGGCTGAATGGGTGAATCTCCACAGCCACTTTCCAAAATCTAATGAAAAGCCTTCCCAGAAGAGTTGAGGCTATTATGACAGCAAAGGGACAAATCTGGAATGGAATGTTCAGAAATCACATATCGGTATGACGGGGCGGTGTCCACAAACATTTGGCCATAGAGAGTATTTAATATTGCATATATTTTAAGGGAACCTTACCATAAAGCATTACAGTAAAATTTGTATTAAAAATAAAAATGAATTCATATTTCACTTAGTTTTAGTAGAAACTTACAGAAACTTAGAGTTTTTTTTTCTTTCTTTCTTTCTTAAGACTGTTCCTTCAAGTATTTTTTCCAAGTTAAAATTACTACACCACTCTGTTTAGTTATATCTGTTTACAATTAAGGCGTATCTGTAAAAGTAGAAAAAAACTCAATACAGCAACATTTAACTACGTATTTCAGTGTTTACCGATGTTTGTAGTTCCTGTGTTTTCCTGGTTCTACCTCTAGTTTGAACCTTAGGCTAAATGTTTTGTGAATAACTAATATGGATTTGCTTGTGATGATGATAAATGCCTGTGTGCTAATGCTGACCATGGAAAGTCAGAATTTACATCACACTGTCTCAGACTACCATCCATATATTGAATGCAGTTTATCTGTTTAACTTGAACACCATTGTAAAAAACCCAGGAGTTCATCCTAAGATTTCAATGACAGCTAGAAATTCCAATTTCTAGCAATTGCAATTCTGCAATTAAAATACTGAACAGCACACATGCTAACTGAAAAATCATTCTCATTTATAGAATACAATAAGCTCTCTCTGTTTCTCTCTCTGTTTCTCTCTCTCTCTCTCTCTCTCTCTCTGGGATAAGTGCCTGCATACTTTGTTGTCACTTACTGTCAGAAACATTCTGATAGTTATTAGGAACAGGACTGTATGTGTGGCATATTTAGGTTAAGGTCACGGCCGTATATAAACTGTCAATATGCAACAGTGACACTACAAGCTGCTCCACATCCTCAGAGGACAGTTTGGTTTTATGCACGCCTTGATTTGACCTTTCAAAGTAACTCTGTTAATGTTGAGTTGTGATGAATTCCTCTCTGAACTGGTAACAACTTAGAGGTCAAATAGAATGCAGTTTTACAAAAGCGTATACACACACACACACACACACACACAGTATTCATAAAATGGGTTTGTTTGTCTGATTAAAACTGTAGCCATTGGCTTTCATGACTCATACAACATACACAAACCTTTAACACCAATGATGCTGCAACACTTTGCAAACTTTTGACACACAAAACAAATAAGCACACATTCACTCCAAGCAGAGCATTTAGCTCAGAGGCAAAGAGCGAGCATCACCAGCTGAGCTGCTCTTAAGCACTTAAGGCACCATTAGAGGTTATTACGGAGGTGAAAGCTAAATGCACCTGCATATATGTCAGCTGATTTCCAGGAACTGCAGCTTACAACTGTGTGTGATTGTGTGTGCAGAAATGTTTAAATATTTGTTAGCATATAACTGTATAATAATGAATGTTAACGTACATTTTTTATAGTCAAATGTGAATTAATCAAAGTAGAATGTACAAATAAATGTTATTATTGTGGAACATTAGATCATGATAATATCATGATTAGATAATTTAATGCCACTGCAAAGTATATATTTATATATGGTGAAATATGGTAATGTTCAGCACCTAAGCTTTATTATTTTTATTTCTTGCACTAACAATTGCAAGTCAAGTCTGCTGTTACTAAGCTTTAGCAGTGGCATCATTTACTGAAACCAAGTGTCCCATATTACCTATTTAGTTGTCCCAGATGAGTAGTTTTGATGCAAAGAATTTTGAATTTATCATGTAAAAAATCTGCATTTTTCTTTCTGATATGAATAACCAATAGCTGCATGTATTCTGAAAGTAATTTCTAAAGTGTTGAAATATTGTTCCTGGCAGAAAATATTGGAGAGAATATATATGGGACATATATATTATATATATATTTAATATAATATTATATTTAATATAATATTTATATATTAAATAATGCTGTAAAATAAGAAACTATATAAATTATAGGATATTATTCCTAAATTAACATTAACATTATCATTACAATTTGTAATATGAATTTGAAATATCTTGCACTTTTCAGATTTTATAAATAATAAGAAAAAATAAGAAGAAATGAACAGAAGCTCGTATTTTAATAAAACCTCAATTTCTGCTGATTTAGAATGATGTTCCACAAATACACAATCTGTTGATTTATTTCTTTGCTATCACCTCTCCCTCTGCAGTCGCTCTCTTCTCTCTCCACATGTGTGTGTGTGTGTGTGTGTGTGTGTGTGTGTATGATATGTTTGTTCTTATCAAGTGGGTTGCGGAATTCAATAACATGTTCCATTCAGTGTGAAAGCTTCTATTACAGCTCATACTAAACACACTTAATGCAGATATTGTACCCCTGCACAGTTTCTATGGTAACACTGAAAAACAAAGCTGAAGTTATCATTCAAACAAACAGGCAGAAGTATGGTACATCTCTCTCTCTCTCTCTCTCTCTCTCTCTCTGTGTGTGTGTGTATGTGTGTATATGTGTGTGTGTGTGTGTGTGTGTGTATGTGTGTGTGTGTATGTGTGTGTGTGTGCGTGTGTAAAACTTTGCAGTGCCAATCTAGCCAATCCCAAGAGTCTGATCTTCTAGCCCTACACACATACAAACACACAAACATACACTGAAATATTATTGACCATCATGATAATGATATCATACTCTAAATAATTTGTTTAAGGTATAATAGTCTCCTTTTTTGTTTCAGCACATTGTGAGAAAATTTATGGGATTTAAGTTATAAAGCATAACCTAGTTTGACAGAAATGACATACCTCACTTAGATACATACATTAAACTATTACTGAATTATTATCGTATCCATTCTATCCCTACATCACTACACAAACATACACATCTCTTTGTGTAGGTTGAATGATTTTGCTCTCTTTTAGCGGTAGATCTAATTTGGAACAGTTGCTCAGCAACAGACAACTCTTTGCTGCATATCACTGTACTATCCTTCCAAAGCAAAAATCACACACACACACACACACACACACACACACACACTTTAGTAGCACACAGCACACACTGCAGAGACAGAAATTCATAAACATCTCAATTTTATGTGTCCTCATGACCGTGTATGTTTGTCAGAGGGCACTGGAGCAGCCCTCCTCCACTCCAAATGGAAATGTTACCGTGGCAACCTGTCACATGACTTGGCTTCAGAAGCCTGAAAAACTACACTGTGTGTGTTTGTGTGTGTGTGTGTGTGAGAGGGAGGTCAAAGTGCAAGGCTCTTAGAGTCCATCTGATGAACTGTACCACATTTCTTATTAAAAAAAAGTCCTGTAGAACAGACCATGACTAACTTTTGACATACAGAGACAGACACATCTGTAGATGTCTTGGGTGCATACTGTGCTCATTCACAGTTCTTACCACAGTGTGATGCTGTGAAACATGCACATGCCATGCCAAGCAAAGGTAAAAATATTCATCTGAGAAATTCTTTCAGCTAATACTGTCACCATTAGGATTAATGGGTTTTTTTTTCTTCTTTTTTTTTTTCTTTTTTTGTGTGTGTGTGTGTGTGTGTATGCAGTTTCTCTCACATTAACTTCCATCTACCCAGGAAAGTCTCACACACAGGGTCAGTCAGGAGTGAAGAATCACCACATGGCTTGAGAATGCTGGGTAATGTCATTTTAAATTGGAAACTAAAAGAAATTTCCAGAGGTCATTATACACTCTAAATGTATGCGTGTGGTGACTTGGCATGTTTGCACGCAGGGTGTTTGTGATTAGCCAATTTCACAACAGTGCAATGTTATTATCAGTGTAAACAAAAGCATCATGTCCTCCTGTTTGCAGATTTGCATTTAAATTGCATGCACTATCCCTCCAGTGACCCCTCACACACCACAGGGTTTAGAATGGCCAACAATTGACTTCCACGCATGGATTTCAGTAGCTGTCTGTAACATTAGAGAAAACTTAGATCCTTTGCAGTGACAGGTCTTTACAGTGAAAAGCAGACATTCCAAAAGAAGCTGTATGTTGTAATATTGTAACCGGTAATACTTGTAGGATGCTCACAGGAAATACTTGTTTCTGACTGATTGGCAGGTGTGTTTTAGTTTCTTATATCAGGACACATCTAAAGGTTATCTAGTCAAAAACTCAATAAGTGAAGTGAATTCCCATACTCGGAATTAACCCATCCAAGTGCACACACACAGTAGTGAACACACACACACACACACACACACACACACACACACACACACACACACACCGTGAACACACACCCGGAGCAGTGGGCAGCCTTTTTTTGCTGCGGCGCCCGGGGAGCAGTTGGGGGCCTTGCTCAAGGGCCTCACCTCAGTCGTGGTATTGAGGGTGGGAGAGAGCGCTGGTCATTCACTCCCACCTACAATCCCTGCCGGACTCTCTATCCATTAGGCCACGACTGCCCCCCGACACTTGTGAGAATGTGTGTGTGCATGGTGCCTAGCAATGGACAGGCACAATAACAGTTCTACATTAATGTATCTGATCCTACTTATGCTTTATCCTTCCACTAAATAACAGTGAGTAAAAATGATACATGGATACAGTAAAAATGATACACACCCTGGATGCCTGTCCATTGCTAGGCACCATGCACACACACATTCTCACACTCATTCACAGCTAGCCCAATTTAGAATAGCCAATCCACCTACTGGCATGTTTGTGGACATGGACAGTGAGAGAATATGGACAGTGAAATCTTATTGAATGTAAATTAGCATTAATTCAGTTGCTCAGATTCTGAGGTTGCCTTTTTGATTCATGTTCAAGTAAAATGCAGTGACACTGACACTGACACTCCTACATTCCAGGATAATAATTGTAGGGTGCATAGGGCCAAATCCATGTGTGATTTCTTCAATGGGCTTGATGGAACACTTTAACACTTTCACTGGCTGGCAAAATCAACAGCCCTCAATCCCATAGACAGCTTGTGGGAAACAGCAAGAGAAACACCAAAATAGGGACCCACAAACTAGCGGAACTGGCCACCCAGTCAGTGAAAGAGTGGGCTAAAATTGGCATGCACTCAAGACACTGGCGGCATCCTAACCTGCCAAGATTGGTGCTGTTGGCAAGTGTTAGGGAAAAATAAAATGTTTTAAATTACAATTTTTGTAAGGAGCATATGAACCACAATAAAAATAGGCTATATTCTTTCTTTAAAATTAACTAAATCTAATTACTACATGCTACATACTATATTGGCCTATATATTTTTTCAGTTTGCATTACTTGAAAACAAAGAGCACTACAGACCCCCAAGGGGATTAAATATTGTAACATACTGTTTTTAATCTTAGAACTTTATGGCATTCATATTATTAACATAACAGTAGTTATTTTACACAGCTATTTTATGAAAAATGAACATGTGTGGAAAACAAGAATTTCTACCTTCTACACTGTAAGAAATTGCAGTTCAAAACTGCATGGAATACAAAGTATACAGTCCTCTAAAAAAGTATTGGATTCTTTTGTTTTTGTTATACACTGAAGGTATTTGGGTAGATATGTTAAGATATGTTAAACAGCTTAGAACTAAAATAGACTTAAATAGACTTAATAGGCTTAAAGTAAATTAAAGTAAATACTTAATATTTGGTTGTATATCCCTTGCTCGCAATAACTGCATCAAGCCAGTGACCCACTGACATCACCAAACTGTTTCATTCTTCTTTTTCTTTTCCAGACTTGTACCACAGCTTCTTTCAGTTGTTGTTTGTTTTGGGGTTTTTCTCCCTTCAGTCTCCTCTTCAGGAGGTGAAATGCAAGCTCAAATGGGTTAAGGTCTGGTGATTGACTTGGCCAGTCTAAAACCTTCCACTTTTTTCCCCTGATGAAGTCATTTGTTATTTTGGCAGGGTGCTTTGGTTCATTGTTTTGGTGCGTGATGAAGTTCCTCCCAATTAGAATTTCTCTGTAAATTGGCAGACAGAATGTTTCTCTAGACTTCTGAATTCACTTTTCTGGTACCATCATGCGTTACGTCATCAATAAAGATTAGTGAGCTTGTTCAAGAAACAGCCATGCAAGCCCAAACCTTCACACTACCTTCACCGTGCTTGACCAATGAGCTCGTATGTTTTGGATTATGAGCAGGTCCTTTCTTTCTCCACACTTTGGCATTTCCATCACTTTGGTAGAGGTTAATCTTGGTTCCAGAACTTTTGTGGCTCATCTCTGCATTTCTTTGCGGATTCTAATCTGGCCTTCTGATTCTTACTGCCGTTCAGTGACTTGCATCTTGTGGTATGGCCTCTACATTTCTGCTCTCCAAGTCTTCTTAGTGTGGTCTACTGTGATACCTTCACCCCCTGTGGAAGTTGCAGGTGAGGTCACTGACTGTTGTTTTTGGGTTTATTTTCACAGCTCTCACAATGTTTCTGTTACCAACTGCTGTTGTTTTCCTTGGCCAACCTGTTCGATGTCTGGTTGTTAGTACACCAGTGTTTTTTTCTTTTTCAGGACATTCCACATTGTAGTGGCTATGGCTCTGATGGATTTTCTCTCTTTTCTCAGCATCAAAATGGCTTGCTTTTCTCCCATAGACAGCTCTATCTTGTTGTTATCTTTTTTAACAACAAATGGAGTCTTCCGAGGCGAAACCCAGAGCTCAAACCAAGAGTAGACATTCAGAGCTATTAATTGAATAAACAATCAATCTTACAGGGCACACATAGGCAACAAGAAACGCCTGTCAGCAGTCTCATCCATCTTTTGATCTCTAACCTAAATGTCTTCAGTGTAAAGCAAAAAGAAAAGAACTGACCTTGCCATTTCAATACTTTTGGAGGGGACTGTATAACTGAAATACTGACAGAAATTATTGGTAACACTTTACAATATCGTTCATCAACTAATAGATAACTATGCAGGAACAAATGAGTAGTTCTTTGTTAACACCTATTCCTATAAAATGCTAAGAACACCTAGTTAATTACTCATTAAGTATGTTAGTAGGAGTACCCTATTAACTATGCAGTAATTAACTGAACCATTTCACCTGCAGAACTACTAGATAACAAAGGGTGTTTTATAATAACTACTGATTAATGATTAATGAACATGCTGACACTAATTCACATCTCAGTATCTAAACCGTATATATTTAAAGGATCAGCCATAACATTGAAACCACTGACAGGTAAAGTGAATAACATTTATTATCTCATTATATTGGCAAGGGGTGGGATATATGAGGCAGCAAGTGAACAGTCAGTTCTCGAAGTTGCTGTGTTGGAAGCAGGAAAAATGGGCAAGCCTAAGGATCTTAGCGACTGATGTGGTCTGTTGAATCATGTTTTCTTTTACATCATGTGGACGGCCAGGTGCGTGTGTTGCTTACCTTGGAAAAAGATGGCACCAGGATACACTACGAAAAGAAGGCAACCCGCAGAAGCAGTGTGATGCTCTGGGAAATGTTCTGCTGGGAATTCTTGGGTTCTGGCATTCATGTGGATGTAATTTTGACACATACCAACTACCTAAACATTGTTGCAGACCATATTGGTGGTCTGAGAGGTGGTCTGATTCATGGAGGCCCCACCTTGCAACTTACAGGACTTTAAGGATCTGCTGCCAACATTTTGGTGCCAGGTACCACAGCACACCTTCAGAGGTCTTGTGGAGTCCATGCCTCCACGGGTCAGAGCTGTTTTGGTGGCACAAGGGGGACCTATACAATATTAGGCAGGTGGTTTTAATACTATGGCTGATCGGTGTATATATTTTATTAAAGGTCTCCTCAGAGGAGCACAGGGTTGGAGTGTTGTTTTTATTTAGCCAGTCAAGGTCTAAAGAGAGAAATGGACAACAATATCCTACAAAAGTACAAGGCTGTAATGTAGCAATGAATAACAAATATTTTTACATTAACATACTTTCAAATTTTTTGTAAATAATTTTCTTTAAAATGACAAAACTTCATAATTAATTACCATGTGCAATACTGTTACACATAATCATTAACGACTAAACTACTAAATCATTAACTTCTAATGAGTTTCCATGTGTTTCACTTTACAGTATTGTTCCAGATCTTCATTAACCACTGAAGAATAACCCTTCACGCATTACTAATGAGTTTCACTTTATCATTTAAACTCATGTCCATATAGTTAAAATACATGCAAACAACATTCTTAAGTGATTTATACAACTTGGAGCTGTTATACACTGCCTGGCCAAAAAAAAAAGGTCGCTGTTTGGGTTTAAATAAGCAAATACTTAATAGCCTATGATTGGATCATTACTGCAGTGATTAATATGTTTCAGCTGGCAACAGTTCTTTTAACCTTAACTGATGCAGTGTGTAGCTTCTCATTTCTTAAACAACCATGGCAGATTATGTATCCCATGGTCGTGGAGAAGATGTTACTGAAGGGGAAAATTGTTGGCCTGCATCAAGCAAAGAAAACAACTAAGGAGATTGCTGAAATCACTGGAACTGGGTTATGAAATGTCCAGTGCATTATTAAAGCATGGAAGGATAGTGGTGAACCATCAACTTTAAAGCAGAAATGCATTCGCAAAAAAATCTTGAATGATCGTGATCGGAGATCTTTAAAACGCTTGGTGATGTCACATTGTAAAAAAATCGACAGGAGAACTCACGGCTATGTTTAGTAGTGAAAGTAAGAGCATTTCCACATGCACAATGTGATGAGAACTTACAGGATTTGGACTAAACAGCTGTGTGGCCACAAGAAAGCCAGTTGTTAGTGAGGCTAATCAGAAAAAATTACTTCAATTTGCTAGGGAGCATAAAGACTGGACTGTGGAGCAATGGAAAAAGGTCATGTGGTCTGATAAAATCAGATTTACCCTATTCCAAAGCAATGGGTGTGTCAGGGTAAGAAGGTAAATGCATGAAGTGATTCACCCGTCATGCACAGTGCCTACTGTACAAGCTTCTGGAGGCAGTGTTATGATCTGGGGTTGCATCAGCTGGTCAGGTCTAGGCTCAGCCTCATTGTGCGGCAATAAAATGAAGTCAGCTGAGCACCTGAATGTGACCAGGTTATCCCGTCAATGGACTTTTTCTTCCCTGACGGCACAGGCATATTCCAGATGAAAATGCTAAGATTCATCAGGCTTAACTTGTGAAAGACACATGACAACACATTTTCACACATGAATTGGCCACCACAGAGTCCTGACCTCAACCCCATTGAAAGTCTTTGGGATGTGCTGGAGAAGACTTTACGGAGTGGTTAGACTCTTCTGTCCTCAATGCAAGATCTCAGCCAAAAATTAACGCAACTCGAGATGGAAATAAATGTTGTGAAGTTGCATAAGGTTGTTGAAACAATGCCAGGACGAATGTGTGCCATAATCAAAGCTAAATGCAGTGCAACAAAATATTAGATTGTGCGACTTTTTTTTGGCCAGGCAGTGTAGTACAAATCAGGGGTGACATATGAATTTAAAAGTTACATTTAAATTACTTAAATAAATAAATAAATAATAAACTGAACAAACTTTGGCACAGTTTGCTCGTATTACATAAAACATGGAAAGCAAAAAAACTATTGTTCTTTTTAAACAAATATTGAGAAGGCAATATCATCATTTTACCATTTAGTATTTGTATTTAAATTAATTTTTTTATGTACCTACAGTAATAATTCAGTCGGGTTTCCATTTCTCCTACTCCAATCTATGTAAAGCCCCATGATCTCCAACCTCCAACATGTAATGCAGACCATCAAAAAACTTCCTCTTTACTAGCAGCTGACGCTACATAAGGTATGTTTCAATGGCTGTGTAGAATCTACGTAATGCACTATGTGGCCACTAGGATATCATTTGAGATTCAACCACAGAACTCTACTAAGTGCGTGGTCAAAATTAACAGTGTGCAGTCATGAGAAAAAGAAAGCACACCCTCCTTCAATTCTATGTGTTTCTCAGGGTCTAAATCACAATTGTGTGGTCCTCACCAACTTCTGTAAACAAACAACCTCAAGTGACAACAAAAAAAACATAACAAATTTTAATTTGTAGTCATTTTTTTCCAAAAAAGTAAACCAACATTCAGAAACCAGGTGGGAAAAACTAGACAGCTAATGGGAGAGCAACAGCAACATCTCGCTGACCTTGATGCAAGGGTTAACATTCATCCTTCCACGTCACCCGCATTGGCTGGCTTCTTCTTTATTGAAAAGAAAGGAACTGGGCTTCTACCCTGCATTGATTACCGCAGACCAAACCAAATGCCGTCTTGCATTATTTCAACAATGATGTTCTGAGAGACATGCAGGGAAGAAATGTTATAGTTTAAATGGACGATATTCTGATTTACTCCCCCTCTCTGGAGACTCATGTGCACCATGTTTGGCAGGTCCTCCAATGTCTTCTGCAACACCAGCTCTATGTCAATTCCACTGGCACAGTATTTCATTTCTGGCTTTTATCATTAGCCCAGATGGGGTCACCATGGACCAGGCCAAAGTGACCACTGTAACAGACTGGCTGACACCCAGGACAGTAAAGGACTTGCAGAGATTTTTAGGCTTTGTCAGTTTTTATCAGCGCATCATTTGGGGATTCAGCTCAATCGCCCATCCTCTGACATCACTGCTCAGGAAGGGAGCCAAACGTCTGGCCTGGTATCCATCAGCAGAGAAGGCCCTCCAGCAACTCAAAATGGCATTATCCACAGCGCCCATCCTTAAACATCCTGATCCTTCGAGGCCTTTTTTTTTGTAGAGGTGGATGCATCCAAAACGGGGGTCAGAGCAGTCCTACCTTAATGGTTCAGAGAAAAACCCAAGTTATACCCAGTGGCCTTTTTCTCAAGGAAGTTGTCCCCAGCAGAACAAAATTATGATATTGGTAACCGAGAACTGCTTGCAGTTAAACTATTATTGGAGGAGTGGCACAATGGCTGGAGGGAGCCGAGCACCCATTTGTCATTTTCACTGACCACAAAAATTTGGAGTATCCCCAAAATGCAAAATGCCTGAATCCCTGTCAAGCACGCTGGCCCCTCTTCTTTGCCAGATTCCATTTTACCCTATGCTATCGACCTGGCTTCAAGAATGCAAAAGCAGGTGCACTTTTCTGTATGAATGCTGCCCAGCCACAAGACAGCAGTGAGGAACCAATCCTTCCACCATCTTGGGTGCTGTGGATTGGGAGTTCATGGCACCTACCATGAAGCCATTGCCTGCATACCGCAGCGCCAAATTCCCCATTCTTGTACTCCGAACAGAATGTTCGCAGTGACTAAATTCCAGACTGGGCTTATGACATCAGCCCACACTCCCATTGCCACAGGTCACCCAGGCACCAGACGCACCTATCACCTCTTGCAGAATAAGTACTGATAGCCCAACATGTGAGCAGCTGTACACCAAGCCGTGTCCTCCTGCACCTTCTGTGCCCAATCCTAGGTACCCACAACTTTACTGGCAAGCAAGCTCCTACCACTACCCACAACCCAGTGACCCTGGTCCCACATCACAGTCAACTTTATCACTATCCTGGACATTGTAGACAGGTTCTTTAAGTCCCTGCATCTTGTTCCTTTGCCCTGTCTGCCCACTGCCTACAGAGCTTTTATTTAATCACATATTCAGGTACTTTGGGATCCCAGAGGACATCAACAGCAACCAGGGACCCCAATTCACTACTAGGGTGTGGGTTAGTTTCATGGAGTAACCATAAGCTTGACCTCCGGCTATCACCCCCAGTCCAATGGCCAAGTGGAGTGGGCAAATGAGGAGATCAGCCAATTTCTGATAACCTTCTGTGCGGAGAACCAGGGAGATTGATCTCAGTTCCTGCCCTGGGCGGAGTATGCCCAGAACTCTCTACAGCACTTCTCCACCCAACTGATGATGTTTCAGCATGTATTCAGGTTCTAGCCTCCCCTGTTCCCCTGGAATGCAAATCCAACTGACTCACTGGCTGTGGATGAATGGTTCCATAGGAGTGAACAGAGAGCACACACCGACAAGTTAAACAGGCAGCCCAACTTCACAAGGTCAACACCAAGGAGAAAACCCTTCCTATCAGCCAGTAGATCAAGTCTAGTTGGCCACCAAAGAAAAAACTGCACTACAGGTACATTGGTCCGTACAAAGTGCCTAAGCAAATCAACCCCGTCACCTACAAACTATATCTCCCATGACATGCTGCATTTAACCCACTTTCCATGTCTCCCATTTGAAACCTGTCATCCCAGGACCATTGGCCGCTAACGTCCCACCTGCCAGTCCACCTGCCCCACTCGACATAGAAAGCATGCCTGTTTACCTGGTAAAATCCACTCTCAACTCCCAGAGCAGAAATGGTCAGCTGGAGTACCTCGTTGAGTGGGAAGGGTACCGTCCAGAGGAACAGAGCTGGGTTCCTGCCCATGACATTCTTGACCCCAATCTATTCCATGAATTCCATGCCAGCCACCCTGAATGCCCAGGCCCATAACCTAGGGGGAGGCCTCATAAGCACCATGCTCACAGAGTGAACCCTTTGGTGGGGGCAGGTCCATGCTATCCACCAACTCCACTTCCCAGACTACTCATCCCAGAATTCATGCCCACTAACCCACTCCCAATCACCGGACTTTGAGTACACGCACCTGATAAAAATATGACATTGCCTTCTTATTATTTTCTTTGTTTAAAAAAATGAGTTTTTCACTGTTATTAGTTTCATTGTTTTAAGTAATTAGAATATAATTTTTAAATTAATTTTGCCACCCCTGTTTTGTACCATAATGACTCTAATTGTATGACTCACTTAAGAATGTTGTTTGCATGTATTTTAACTCTATGGATATAAGTTTAAATAATGAAGTGAAACTCATTAGCAATGACTGAAGTGTTACTGTGCTGTTCTTCAGCAGTTAATGAAGATGTGGAACAGTATTACACGTGGTACTTAATTACTGATTTTTATTATTTAAAGAATTGATTACAAACAACTTTGAAAATATGTTAATGGAGAATTTATTATTGATTTCTACATTACGGCCTTATATGTTTGTAGTTTATTGTTGTCCATTTCTCTCTTTAGACCATGACTGGTACAGATACAATCTGTCATGGTAATATTCACATGTTTCACATTTTCATTGGATTTTCTAGCTAGTATGAAGCACATGATCACAAACATAGAATACAGTAATACTGCTTATGAAACAGTAACATGGACTTATGTGTCCAAAAAATAGTTGCCTCCTGACAGTACGTAAAATTGGGTTATTATCAAAATTGACTCAGTGCTCTACATTATTCTTGGTAATAAACAGCATTAACCTGCATTCTAATAAATTTCATACAGTATATATCATTATATGCTGAGTGCACTAGCCATATAAGATATCATATGATCTTTAGTGAGTACTTTGACAATTTATCTGGGTTCATTTGTCTTCAAACATTACAGATTTTTATGCAGCACAGTGCATTAGTGTGCTAAACACGCCACCATAATTGACAACAAGTTTAACATACTAAACACAACATTCTTGGGAAAATGACCAATTTACATTATGGAATCAGTTTAATATTATGTATGTTAGCAACATTTCTACTGGATTAATCAATATACATATGAATGTTGAATGAAAATGTGCTTATATCAAGAGGACCATCTCTCTTAGCTGAAGTTATTTATAGTAACAGTTAAATAAAATAATATCTTTGCAGAGCCTTTACTTTAGCCAAATAGCTAATGCTGCTTTTTAAAACTCGCTGACACATGCTATCTCTACACAATGGGAATGAATGCGCTTTTACCATCCAATTCCATCACCTCACAGTCCAACACACACACACACAATTCATCATTCATTATAAATAATTTACATTAATATGGAGAGGATTACCCTCAGCTAAGATTGGTTAAAAGGGTCATTGCAAATCTGGAGACCACACAAACAATCTGTATAAAAAAAGCCTTTTTAGAAGCCCAGAGACCACAAGTTTGCACACACATTACTTAAAAGCCACCGGAATTCTAAGCAGCAGACTCTGAACCTCATCCTGAATCTCTGAAAGCTGAAGTATGAGGGGAAATAGAGGAACTGAACAACAGCATGTTGTATGTAGAAACAGGTTTCAAAGAGAAAGAGAACATTCTATGGCATGAGATGAAGGGTTAGAAGTGTGTGTGTGTGTGTGTGTGTGTGTGTGTGTGTGTTTGTATGAGAGTAGTTAAATAGTGTTTTTTGGCTCAGGGTCAAGTCATCTTAAAATCATCTGCTTTCTGATCCACTGTAATGAAGCTCTTCTAATTAACCAGCAAACATGCATTTAGGCCCCATGTGGGTGTTTGTATGTGTGTGCATTTATTAAAAGGGTCACTTACATAATTTATTTTTTATGCTGTTGGCTCTTTGTAGCACATTAACACTCACTAATTGACATCCTCTCTCCCATCTCTCTCTCTTCCTCTCTCTCTCTCTCTCTCATGTATATAGACATAAAGGCAAGGTCTAACCTGCTCTGCTCGGGTTTTCATTTCAGCACCATGGACAGCAATTACAGCGCTTAAGCTTCGTTAGATTGCGTTATTAAGATGATATTTAGATGCCAGGCTCATCTTGCATTTACTTTCCATTTTAGCTTAGTATAAAGTGTTTTCTCATTTTTACTGCCTGTTAACTAGTTTAGAAAATGTACCGGGGCTCTGTCTCCCCAGTCTGCATGCAGCAAGTGTATACTAAAAGAAACTTCATCTAGAACACCGAGTTTTCAGTTTGTCCCTCTTGGACAGCCTTTAATGACTCAGTGTAGATTCTTACTAAAAAGGTTTCCATTTTATAAAAGGTTTTTGTGTAGAATCCCTTTAGAAAGACAGAGATGTAACTTGGCTAATTCAGTTGATTACAAGAAACGAATTTTAAATTCATTTACCATTAAATTGTAGGAAGGCAGTTCACAACTCTAAATCTTTAATTAAGATACAGCTCTGTGGGAGCTCAGAAGCAGGCTAATGCTTAGAAAACCTGGAAGTACACGAGACTATGTACGTAAAGCACATATGGTAAAGCAATATCTCACCCTCTTTTCGCTCGATCAAGTTACAGGATGTAGTTTTAAGGTGCAAAAAGGTTTGATGTGTGTGTGCTTCGGGCATTGAGAGTACTTACACAAACGCGTGGTAGAGCAGCGCCCATCCCCGCGGTCTCTCGAGTGCATCATAGATGAGATTCTGGATGCGCCGCTTCCGGATGTTGTTCCTCTTCACGGGCCGCGTGTAGCCGATAGGCGTCTTGGCCAAAAGGCCAAAGTTCTGCGAGCCCCGTTTAAATTCTGCCTGCCTCGCCGAGGTGGCGAGCAGCAGTGCGCCATCCCGCTCGTGGCTCGTGCATGTCTCGAGCTCCCCGGCCACCGCGTCTTTCCGCCGCTCGCCTGAGTCCTGGGCGCCGTTAGCGCCATTTCTCGACCTGAGCCCCATGTTCACTGCTGTCGAGCGTCGGCGGCGCGCGTATGCAAGTGCATGATGAGGCGCATGCCATGATCCGAGCAGGAGGGCGCGAGCCCCTTTATGTGCGGTTGGTCATTCCAGGATCTTGATGGAGGACAGATGCGTGATGCGGATCGGCTGAGGACAGAAAGCGAACGCCTGTCAAGCACCCCCCCAAACACACATAGACAAGAAGAGCGGTAGTGCTGAGGTGGTAAAATCACACCACAATATCACACCACATTCGCGAGACTGAAATATAACAAAGAAAAAACAAGAACTCACACACGGCCACAAGGAACAATGAGCCGAACGTGGAGACAAAGATCAGAGTCACGAATATTCACTACCAATACATAATACACAAAGACGCACGCTACACACGCTATCGAGATCAAAACGCGACCGCTCCCGACGAAGCATGCCTCTTGAATTTCACCTCCGTTACGCGCCACTAGTGCTGAAACAGACGCACGACTCGGAGGGAGCGGTGGGAGAGGCGCGAGACATGGAACGTCACGTGACACTCTTCTGACGTACGCAACCGTGTAGTCCGAGCCGCGTTCGACAGCGCGGTAAAGTTAGTTTTAGGTGCGATATTCGGTAGACGTTGGGTTTTCCTTCCCACAGACTTCGGAGGTGACTGTCTTACGAATACAGCACTAGCGTATTTTTGTTTATCAGCACAAATAAATACTACCTGTACATAATTTAATTATTTATTGTCGCTGCAGGGTTATGTCTGAAAACGCTCAAATGCGGTTTGAGCGGCTGCGGTACGTAAGGGACCGTCTGCAAATTCCACCCACTACAACATGGTGCAAACGTTATTTAACCGACATCTCTAAAAGTTTATAAAATGACGTTTTTACACTATAAAGGGTGTAGTAGACTCCCAGTAGGATGATGTATGTTGCATGTTGATGTATGTAGTATTACATGAAAATAGGAATAATCTTTTCCATAAAATAATTCACTAAAAATAAACTAAATCATATTTTCATATTTTAAACGTTGTAGTAGACTGCTAGTGGGATGACAGAAAAATAAATTCACTTCTGAAAATTCTTTGACTACACCTAATCCACCTGCTACTGCCCAGAGATCCTTGTTGGATGCTCTCTTTCCTTTTCTGCGACCTGCCATAATGTCCTTTTCAACCACCTGTCATAATGTCAAAACATACAAAAAGTTAAGACTGAATAAGAAGTAATCTCTGACCATTGACCAGTTAAAAGCTTAGCTATTAAGCAAAACCAGTGCCAATTTGGGCTGCTTTGCTCTTAATCACTCTGTTTAGTACAAAATTCAAAATTACATACTAATTATTTTCCCTTCATACATTATTAAAATACATGTATAAACAGAAGAATCTACTGTACTAAGTATATTGTACTGCTCTAGAAATGTTGGTTTTATTTGCTGGACTTACCAGTTCATGTGAACAGTGATCAGTAAGAAGATACACATTATCATCAACAGAAAAAACTATTAACTAACAAAAAACAGTACATGGTACAATCAGCAGGGTAAAAATTTCTTCAGTGATAACTGCAGTTACAAACCTCATTTACAACATTTACTTAATATAGCTGTTTTTTTAGTGAATTATTTTCTATAATAATTAACTTTCTGTGGCGGCAGAGGCATGGTCGAACCAGCAGCTGACACGTGATGATTCTCACCTGTGTTTTATTAGCCCGAGTTGAGAGTGCTTACACCCGTAACCCGTGAGCGAGAGAGAGACAGACAGAATGCGAGACCGCCTGGCAGAGCTCGGGAGACACACCCACACGTACACACGCCAAGAAGCGTGAACCTGAACCTGGCGGAGCGAAAGTTCAAGAGCGGTCGGTTTTCTGTCGAGTTTGGAAAGGGCGAGGAAAAGCGCACACTGAATAAACACAAGCCCGGAGCTCCGCCAAAATCTCCCGAGTCTCCTGAGTCTTCCTCTACACCTTCCCTCACCGGGGTTCTAGCCTTACGTATTCGTATAATAGAACCTACTGACTAAATCTCACCTGTAATAAGTCAATTATCCTACTAGGAGTCTACAACATTTAGAATACTAAAATAATATTTAGTTGATTTTTAGTGAATTATTTTATAAAATAATTAACTTACGTATCCATATATTACCACATACTACAGGTGAGATTTAGTCAGAAAGTCAGTCATCCTACTGGGAGTCTACTACAACATTTAGAATATGAAAATGTCATGTAATTAATTTTTAGTGAATTATTTTATGAAATAATTAACGTACATATTTGTATGATACCACATTCTGACAAAATCTCACCTGTAGTAAGTCAGTCATCCTACTGGGAGTCTACTACAATATTTAGAATATGAAAATGTCATGTAGTTAATTTTTAGTGAATTATTTTCTAAAACAATTTATTATAAATAGATAGAACATGAATTTAAAAAATGTGTGAAATTTGACGACGGTCCCTTACCGAATGGCTAACCTAAAACTTTAACACGCTGCGTAAGACTACTACAAGTGAATGGGCTGTTCATGTTCTCTGCTGTTTTTCCTGAGATAAAGGGGCAGAGGTTGAAATCGCGGGGGAGTGCAGACTAGCTGACTCTCCTTAACTTTAGAGGACTGGTATTATAATTTGAAGGAGAATAATTCATAACACGGCTTAATTGTGGTACTAATAAATACGCAACACCGTTTCGCATTGATTTATTGAAAAGTAATTTCATTTCAAAATTAGACAGTGTATTTCTTAAGTCAGGGGAACCGTTAACTGCTATGCATTTGACCATGAAAGCAAAATATGTTCTAGTTTAAAATATCATTATTTAATTAAAATAATCAGAAAACATATCACTGATATCATTTTAATGCCAAACCAGACAAAGAAAGAATACAGAAAATCTAATGTCTGGTAACCAAATTATACTTCAATTAAGCAGCTGTTTAATCATATTTCCGTGATATTAATGTGGAGAACTCCATGTGACACATAAAAGATACTGTTTCCCCATCACAGGCGGTCATGAAAGAATTGAGACCCACCCATCACTGTGTGGGTTTTGGTTAAGATTACCAAATAAAAGCACAAAACTAGGAAATTCAATCACTAGCAAAAAAAAAAAAAAATGTAATACATCCAAAACATACCCCAAACAGTGCTGGCCTACACATGTATCCTTAGTTCTCTTCCACTGTGTTACTCTATTCACTCCCCAGAGTTCCCCTCTCCACTCTCTTTCCATTTGGGGAAATCATTAACACAGATGAAAAAGTGAAGTGAAACAACATGTAGGTTTGCCTCGTTTGAAGCTGTACTGACCTGTTCTGTGATGTCAGGAGCAGCTGTGGAATTAAATGATCTGACTAACATCATGTTGCTTAGCACTCTATAATGCCATGTATCAAATTTTGTCAAATAAATGATTTTTTAGATAATTAGGCATGGCGCTCCTCCCTGTGAAAGCTACTTGTAAAAGAAACAAGCACGAGGAGAAGGAGACCCAGGAGGCACAAATACATGCAATCCAAAAAAAAAAATTATAGGTATATACAATTTTCTGAAGAAAAATTCAATACAGTCAGTCAAGTGCATTATAGTACACAGATATCACACAGTAATTCACTTTATTTCATGTTGGTTCTTGTAAGTGGTTGGATTTGCATTTTATGAGTAACTTTAATATTTGGATGCTCCTGATTTTTCTAATAATATACAATCACCTAAAATGATATTAAATGATAAGTGTATATTATTGTGCTGCCTGCGTTCTTTACTCTATCCTTCACTCTTATTTTCCATCCTCCTCTACTCCTGTATATGTCTATAGGGACTAGCCTTTTACTCTCACAGACTGACTGGCTGCAGCAGAGCACGTGCGTGTTTGTGTGTGTGTGTGTGTGTGTGAGTGTGAGTGAGAGAGAGAGAGAGAGAGAGAGAGAGAGATTGTTTGTGTTTGTGTGCATTTGGGTGTGGGAGAGGCAGAGAGAGGAAGATTTCATCAATATTTGATGATAATTTACACACTGCCTGAGTGTAACATGTCATTTGTTTCATATATCATATATCAAAGTAGATGGGGGTATTCTAGCAAACACACTACACGGAGAGAGAATGTACAGTCTCTGCTGTGGGAATATCTCACTGCTCTCAAAGTGGGTGTGGTTCTAACACAAGGCAAGATGAGGTCACCATACACACACATACACACACACACACACACACACACACACACACATATACACACACACACAGTGCTCTGGCTTTACTCACACTGCAAAGGTTGACTGGTCTGTGCAATTCACATTTGTCTCATCAGAGACATCTGAGGGTTACTGACTGGAACTTGGTGTGTATGTACTATATGTGTGCACAGGAAGGGGAGTTTAGCTAGGCACAACATGGCCTAGGCAGAGCACAGGGCACAGATCCCACTGTGTATTGATGGTTACACAGTATGTCTCAGGATAGGGAAGGTAAAATTGTTTGAGATGTGTGGGAAGTAGGGATGAAATCCAGAAATCATAAGAGACAAAGTAAAATAAACATATTAAAAAAAAAAAAAACACCTCAGTTCAGATCCGATTTTCATTCCACAGCCATGGAATGGGGAATTGGGAAGATGAGTGTAAATAATTCAAATTGGCTGACTGCTCAGTGACAATGTCATGTTTTATTCATCTGACCCTTATCCCTCTGGCCCAGAAAAAGTACAGCAAAACTGTAAACCCGGTGTAAACCTAAAGTGGAGCAGCTGGACTGTCTCAATCCAATTCCAATCTGCATTTTAGAGTGTGAACAAAATAAATTTCAAGTGATTTCTGCCCACTGGTGTGAATTCACTAGAGAAGGAATATCCACTTCTGGTGTGCATCTTTGATATAATAAAATGCTATTGGATTTCATATCTGTGAACAAATGGGCTTCCATTCTATCACTATACATGTGCACCTCACACCTATTCTGATCCTTGTGTGAATGAATACTAACAATGCTGGAGACATCTGAATTACAAACTCGAATGAACAAAACTGGAGTACATTTCACTCTAGGCTTGGTACATGTAAACACAATTATACGAATATTCAATAAAAAGTAAAAGATAGGAAGAAACCCAAGAACACCCTGTGAAGTCCATATCTTCACATGCATCCAAAAGAATAACAAAATTCCCCAAAACTGTAATTTATAACTGCTGTCATGTACTGTATTTTCACAGTTGTACATGTATTCTCTCACATTCTTCCATTCTTTGTGTTTCTCACATGAGAGGGGGCACTTCGGGGTCATCCACAAAGTCTTTGGACACAGGCTTCTCTTGGGCTCGACAGGGCCAGGAGAGCTGCAGGGGACCATGGGTAGTGTGGTCTTCTTTAGGGACAATGTTGGCCAGTTGTACAGCAAAGCTTTTGCTGGGGTCAACTTCTAATCTCTGACAACCAGAGATCGCCCTGCAGAAAGCAGCAGCGAAAAAGAGACAGACAGAGAAAGAAAGAAAGAGAGAGAGAGAGAGAGAGAGAAGGAGAATGAAAGAGATGTTTATAATATCTGTGATGCCAGATCTCAGAAGGTATCACTGTACCCAAAAGAGAATAAAACCAACACCACAGGCAGCGTTGACAGCATCAGGACTTTTGCAGGAGAAGCCAACATTTTAGCTTCAAAATTCCTTCAGGAGTGAGTGAGAGTGGTTCTGCATATACTACACAGCACCACCACTAAGAACAGTGACCAAAAACAAGAGCATGCATGGTAAGGTGGGGCCAGACACGTTCAGACAGGCAGAGTTGTTTATAAATGCACATCTTAAAACCTTAAAAATGGCTTTTACATTCTCACTGCACCCGAGGATTTTGAATGTTACACCTCCTTTTGCACCACACATTACCTACAAAAAATAGCAACAGAGTGCATACAGAAAGACTGGCTTTTACCCAGCCAAACTAACAACATGCCAGTGTTAACCAGCAAATTGCTTTTGCCTTGGCACAAAAATAGAGCCCATATTATACAATTACCAGCAAATTGATAGTTAAAACTTATTTATTTTTGCAGCACACATGGAAGCTTTTAATTTGTAATTTGTTTATTCAGTGTAATATTATTTTTTAATTTGTAGTTTTATTTGGATTTTTTTTTATTACATGAACAACCCTGTAAAAATGGTAACATTAGGTGGAAACCTTAAAACTGTTGTGCTCTCTCGTCTATCTATATTTCCTGCCTTGCTCCTCCACTTTCTCTGTCTCTCTTTAATGCCATGTCTGATGTAGGCATGGTGTCTCTCTGGCTGTTGGCTTTTAAATAAATCAACAGGAATTAAATTATATCTGCTGTTAGACCTTACTTTACTTCCTGAGCCAATCTTCCATTGGTGCACACACAAACTTGATGTACTATGAAGCAGCTACCGCTACTGTTAGATCAGACATAAAATAGCTTTGTGAAGTATCTATGTGTGGGTGTGTTTTTTTTGTAAAATTACCCAGAGGTCAGCAATATTCATACTAAGATGATGTCATTATTCAAGGTTGTTTAATTTCTACTGCATACTGTGTGTAAAGATTAAATCCCTCATTCTTTAAGCTAATTTGAAGGAAAATCCCTAATTTTTAAGCTAATTTTAAGGAAAAATCCCTCATTTTTAAGCTAATTTGAAGGAAAACTAACCCAAAATACACACATTCAAGCATGCTCTTAGTAGGACTGCTACAAAAATGAGACAAAATCATAATACTATCTGGCAATTTTCCACAATACTCTTAAAGAATAGCAAGTCATTGCTGTGTATTGGAGTTTACCAAATGTTTTCCAGTCACTAACTGCCTTGAGTCATTTGATAACTATCAAATTACTAAGGCATTTGGTTTCTTTTGTACATTTGAGCAAATTAAATTTTCTTGCATTTTATATATTCTTGCTAGTTTCAATGTCTTGCATACACACAGCCTGATATTTTGTGTACTGAAGTGAAGGTGACTGAGCTTGATCGCTAAAGGCAACCACATAGAAGGGAATTAAAGAGAAAACAGAAAGATTGCTTAAGAAAAAGAAATTACTAAAGATATGAGAAGATGAGAGCAAGAAAGACAGTGAACCCATATTTCATAATGGAAATGAAATGGAGATACAGCATAAGAAAAAAAATGTAAAAGGAAGAGACAGCAAAGGAGACAATATGACAAAAAATAATGCGAATTAAATCATGAATATATACAGAGGTCCTTGACAAGTTTATACCTGCATACACACATGCAATACTCCAATACAGATACACGATTCTCCAGTGACACCAAGTCAACACTCTGGCTGAAGCCATCCCACTGGCTGAGGAGCACATATCTGCACACAGGAACCTACACGTTGTCCTCCCCATCCGAGAACTCCGCTGACCCCAGCATAGTGCCAAAAGAAGCTGCCGTAGCCTACGGCACTCTGTGGAACAAGACCCCTAAAGAACCAGGCTTTCTTCAGCCCTATTAACCTGTCTCTGTTCCTCTCTCCAGAGTACCACAGAGAGCTGGAAGGCCTTGGTAGGTCTTCTGGGGCTACCACTTGCAGGTGGACTGCCCCAAATGTAGGTGGTCGAGTGCAACTGACTGGTCAGGGTCTGTAAAATTAGCAGCATACTAATAAATGCTTTGAGCCAAGATTTCTAACTATGGTGTGACTTTTTGCAAAGTCAGTTAGAAGTGTCTCATTCTGGGTCTACCCTAAAGTATGTGGTAACATTGCCTGCACGCAGGGTTCTAACTGATGGGTTTTGCCAATAGTTTGTGTATGTGAACCAACAAAAGAAGCAGATATAAAGTGTCTTTCATATCACTATTGCCAGATGAATTGCATGCATTATCTGTTAAGCATACAATGTCTGCGTTATTGACCAGAATGTCACATTGTCGTCAAACCCAGCATTTTTGCCAATATTCTGGTGCTGGAGCATATTATTAACCTATCAATATATCTGCCTGTGCAGATAAGAATGTGCCTTGGTCAATCCAATGAGAGCTCTCAAGTGCAATGTGGACGTGACAGGTGGAAGATCAGTTGGCTTGTCACTAAATAGCTTTTGTATGCTTTAGGGAGTACCATAAAGAGAATTCTTCATCTAAAGACTGGTGAGCCCATTGCATAAAGGAAGTGTCTCCATAGATATACTTGAACATACTTTAGGTCAAGAGGCTCTCTGAGGAGTCTCACTTTTGGACAATTGCAAAACACTATAGTGCTCACACTCCACCTTTGACAGATTTTACTGAATTCTGCATCATCTCAGCCCATGTGCACTATGGTGCGTTTGAGTGATCCTCATTCTCAGTAGAGAGTAGTATCAGCATTTGAGTGATTCTCATCCTCATTAAAGCACAGAATCAGCCCTTTTTGTTCTATTCAGCAAATGCATTATCAAGAAGTGTTACAAACCCTTGTAGCAACTTTAATATATGCCACCACTACGCTCTGACCCACCTGGAAAAAAAGCAATGTAAGGATGCTTTTCATAGACTTCAGTTCAGCATTCAACATAATGATCTCACAACAACTCATAGAAAAGCTGAGCCTGCTGGGTAGGAGAACCTCCCTCTGCAAGTGGACTTTTTGACCGGGACACCCTAGTCTATTAGAATCGGCAACACCACCACACTGTACATCGGCACTCCCCAGGGCTGTGTGCTCAGTCCACTGCTGTTTACCACGCTGATTCATGACTGTGCTATAAAGTACAGTTCAAATCACATGATCAAGTTTGCTGATGACACTACAGTTGTGGGACTCATCAGCAACAATGATGTGTCAGCATACAGGGAGAAGGTGAACCAGCTTGCAGAATGGTGTAGAGACAACAATCTATCTCTCACTGTTGATAAGACAAAAGATATGATTGTTGACTTCAGGCAAACTGAAGCTCCAAGTTTCCTGGTGATGACAGAAGACCTCGCTGGACTCTCAACATCACCTGCCTAGCCAAGAAGGCCCAGCAGCACCTCCATTTCCCATGGAGGGTGAAAAGAGCCAACCCCCCTTCCCAGCCTCACCACCTTCCACAGAGGGTGGATAGAGAGCATCCTTACCTACAGCAGATTGTGAGAACAGCTGAAAAGATCATCAGGGCCTCTCTACCCACCATCAGCACCATGCACAATAACCAATGCATCCGAAAAGCCACCAGCATTGTAGCCGACCCTTCCACCTCTTGCTTGGACTAATGATACTAATGATACCCTCCTGCCATCTGGTGCAGAAGGTACAGGAGCATCTGTGCTACCACCACCAGACTCCGCAACAGTTTCTTCCCTTAGGCAGTCAGATTTCACTCACCTTGGCTAGTCGAAGCCCTAACCCAGTAAGACTCAATACCACTGCACTTTCTGTTAATGAGACTCTTTTTTTGCTGCTACATTGCTGCCAATATTGCTGCTACTGTAAGCTACTCAGTAGTTTACAGGCCATTGTTGCAATAGCTTTCCTACACAACGCTGTTCTTTTATCATTGCATCGTGTATCTATTGTACAGTGTATTCACTGTTCTTTAAATTTATTGTTCTGTGTATATTATACTTATTGGAATTATACTAATTGTCCCGTACTTGTCTCACACTGTTATGTAGTTGCACTTTATGTAGTCTTGCATACCGTATTACTACTATACTTACTGTGTTGCACCATAGTCCCGAAGAAACAATACTTCACTCCAATGTATATATATTTCTTTTTTGGCTACCACTCTGCAATGTATTTTGGATTCAGAATTTTAAATTTAGACTCGCTTCATTTTTTCCACTTTATTTTATCCATTTTTCTTATCTTATTTTAATTTTTTATTTAGTTCATTCAGTCATCCTCATTAACCACTTTATCCTACAAGAGTGGATCCAGAGCCTATCCCAGGTACAGTGGGCATGAAACAGAAATTTCAACATAAAGAATATGCATTGATTCACCGCCTCTTTTAGCTATGTTACAGCCCTTCAGCAGTCACGCTACATAATACACCTTTATACACGTATATAAAATTATACATAAACTATAAATATATACAATACTGTGCAAAAGTCTTAGACACCCTATTTTTTTAGTATAAACTTTGCTATAGAGTTTTATTTCATGACTTCTACATTCATTATCGAGTCAGTACAAAAACATTTTAGATTCCACCACAAAATTAAATGTAGCAGAAGAATGTTTGTATGTCAGTAAAGAAATCAGCATATTACATAAGAGACCACTTTTCAGACAAAAAAACATAATGAAGGCTGTTGGGTTTTGCTGCAAAAATAAGAAGCAAGTATGACAGTCAAAGTCTCCAGAAGAACTGTGGCTGCTTCTGCAAGATGCTCAGTAAAACTTACAGCTCATTTCCTTATCAAACTGCACAAATTGTACATCAGACTACTATTTTTTTTAAAAGCAAAGGGTCCTCACACCAAATATTGACTTTGGTTCATTTATTACTGTTTACTGCTCTTTAGTTTGTTTGTTTTTTGTTTGTTTGTTTTTTTTTTTTATGTAGAAACTTTTAATTTCATTATTTTTGAAGGCAACTTTGCTCTACAGCATTTCTCTGCATGTGCCTAAGAGTTTTGTACAGTACTGAAAATACAGATGAAAAACTAGAGAAATAAACTAATAAGAGTGAATGTTTTATTACCTGCCCTTTTCCTTTGAGGTCTCTGAAGTCCCATTTCCTCTGCAGGAACCATTGGTCAGTTTATGAGTTGCTTTTTTTACTTTTACCTCTCCATGCAACTAAACAAACAAAACACACACCCATATTTGTAATGACTGTAGGGATGTAACCATACACATACATTATTCAGATTGAACAATTTGTCCTTGTCAGAAAGCTTCTGACTAGTAATGTCCAACAGGATCTAGGAGGATGAACAAAAAAGTTGTGCCTGCATAAGGTTTTTTTCTTTCTTGTGGAGCTTTAAAGGACAGCTCACCAAAGCTCGTGGGGAGGGTTGCCAGGATTCATCAAAACTCCCACCCAAACTACAACTTAAAACTGCCATACAAAAAAGACTTGAAACTACCCCAAAATGTTCAGGCTTATGAAAAGTTTTATTGTTTATTGTAGCATATTGCTCTTCTTCTCTCAGACTTTTCTTAGGAAACAGTATCACGCATTTCTGATCTGCAGTATCTATCTGCAATACCTGACCATTATACACTGAACCTTGCTCACAGGAGTCAATAGATGCATTATTCAGAGTTTTTTCTTCAGCAGATTGCTCCAGTAGCCAGACCTAAACACTGCCTTACTGAGCTCCAAAATAAACCAATATTTCTACCACATTTCTACCATAATTCTGTACAAACAAAAGAAATACTGAATCTGCCACTTCATAGACCATGTGCTGCGCTCAAGGCAGCATATCTCTGCTGAATCTCCAAAAAAATAATAATTTAATTAATATAAAATTATTTTAAGGCTTATTTTAAGACTTAAGTTTAAGACTTATGTTTTTAAAAGAAAATCTTCTCAGAAAATCATATGGTTATTACACTGAAATGCCACTTAAAGGACCATGGTTTGACTCACAGAAGCACTGCGAGTGCATCCCTGCTTTATAATAGATTCTGATAGTGTGTCCAACAAACTTTTCTGATCTAACAAACTGAAACTGAATTAAATCTGATAGAATATTACTGTAAATAACAGTAAAAGTCATTGTTGTTTTGAAACATAGTTAGCTTGTTTACTCACTTTCATATACAGAAGATACAAAGCTTGCCATAAATGTCCACATAATGTCTGTTCAAGGAGTTGAATAAAAGTTATATTCTGCACTGCATATTGCACTGTAAATTGCTTTTGATGATAGCAGCCCTGAATTTTTGGTGTTTTCCAAGGCATAGTGGTATGTTTATCATAGTATTTAACCAGTGACAGTGTGCTTAAAGAGCTATATTTAAACAGTGACTTATTTCCTTTAGCATATCATCTATATTGATTTAAAGAGGCATGCATTATTGAATAAAAGTAACATTTGGCTGCTAATTACTCTCTTAATGATTGTGGACATAGGAAGGGTGTACCTTTTTTTTCCCACCTGGTTTCCGAATGTTGGTTTACTTTTTAGGAAAAATGACTACATATTGAAATCTGTTTGGCATTATCTGTGTCAAGGTTCATTCAAGTACCTTGAGCATGGTGATAAGCAGGTGGCCAGTAGTTTGAGATCTCTGAGCTGTGCTGCTATCTGGTTTAACCTCATCAGGCAAAACCAACTGGAACACCTGCAAAAACACCCACAAATCAGCGAAACGAAAGGATGTACATTACTGAGGTATTACAGTGCATTATTATTATTGCTGTCTAGTAATCCCACAGCATTAAAAAGCCACAGCATTAAAGTACTTTTGCTTCGATTGTGGTAAGCTACAGAGCCACCACACAAGCCAAATCTGTCTGAACCAAAATAGATTCGTCACTGTAGATAACATTTAGTGCTGTGTTTTAATACTTGGGATTTACTAAGCAGTGATTAATAATGCACTAGATTTGGACACATCCGTCTCATTATCTCATATGTGGTGATGATATTAGGAAATGTTGCATGAGTAAAATAGGAAATCGGTAAATGTCTAAACGTGTTGGAATCGATAAAATAAGAAAAGTGAGAAGCTGAATATAAAAGGCAGCAGTAAATGATAAATGGGGGGATATTAATTATTTTTAATTTAAAATAATTAAAAATAATTAAAATAATTAAAAGCATTTTTAATTCATTCTATAATCAATATTTGTATACAATTATATTTGGACTCATCATATAGCATGTTATATGATTCTGTAGAATATTCCCTAATGACATCAGAGACAATTATGTCAAGGAATTACTCTCTAAGACAACATGAGGAAAAAACCTTGAGTGTAACCAGACTCATCCTCTTCTGAGTGAAACCAGATAATAGGATTTTGATCAGGAATAAATACATTGTTAAATTTGATTAAACTCTGCATCTGAGTAAAAGCTTTTTAAAATAGGGTTAAAACATGATAAATATCAGAAAAAAGTGCATTTTGCTTCTCTGCTAGGACTTCTAATAAAAACTGAAAGCTTCAAAAGATGCTGTAAGTCTGATTGCAGACTGAAACTGTAGTCTTAATTCTAATTTAATTCTAATATATGTCAGGGTAAGACAAACTGGTACCAAATGTAAGGCACAAGAACGGTAGTACAACAAATCAACAGTTGTCAGGAAATAAATTGTTCATAAAAATATATATATAGCCTTTTTTGTTTGAGTTCATCCACAGGTCAGAGGCTTGATGCTAGATCATCTGTACAGGTCTAGCACTATTAACTACAGTCTTCTTGGAAGTACAGCCCCCATGTGTATTGATCAGGGGTGTGTGTGTGTGTGTGTGTGTGTCAGAGAGAGAAAGAGAAAGAGAGAGATTCAAAAGACCTTGAACCCTGACCTGCACTGTAAAAGTGATCTACACAGACACACGAAAATTGAAGTGTTCAGGAATGAGTAGATTTACAACAAGGCAATATGTTTTAAGACCACCAAGCCTGCAGCTGCAGCCCATTAAACTAATCAGAGAAAGAGTGAGAGAGGAGAGTCAGTGAGAGAGAAAAAGGAAAGAGAAAGATGGAGGAGCGGCAGAGAAATAGACAGTTTGTCTGTGTGAATATACAATTACACAAGTAAATAATTGTGTGTAGGTACATTTTTCTGCAAGAGAGACAGTATCACACCTTTCCTTTGACAGTCACCCTCACGTATGTAGGCTGAATATCCACATGCAGCAAAGAGGTGTCCAAATGCCTGCAACCGCATAGTACAGACAGAATATTACACATTCCTGGACAAATAGCTCCTAATGTGTAGGATATTCAGAAAACTGTTTTTTTGTGTGTGTATGTGTGTGTGTTGGTGGTGGTGTGTACCTGTATACATGCAGATCCAAAAGTACACAGTTGTTTTCTTCATCTTCACTTAGAGTAAAATCCAACCTGGAGGGACAAAATGGAGCACACAATACATATTGTAAGTGCTGGAATGTGTACCTTGGGCGTAGGTGTCTGTGCTAGTGGACATACTTTGGTTCATTCATGTTCAGCACTCTTCCATCAGATGTGATCAGAGTTCTGGGAGGTTTATCCTTCCTCTTTGGCTCTCTACACAAAATAGCAAGAGAAGGCTGAGTGAGAGTTCACATGTAAGTAAAGTTATCTACAGTATGTGTGTGATACACCCACAATCCACGTAACCAAGTGCTCAAGCATACACTCACCGGTCACTTTAACAGGAACACCTGTACACTTGTTCATTTATGCAGTTACCCAATCAGCCAATCATGTGGGAGCAGCAAAATCCATAAAACAGCAGAAGACCACATCAGGTTCCACTCTTGTTAGCCAAGAACAAGAATCTGAGGGTATCCTGGGCACAGACTCACCGAAACTGTACAGATGAAGACTGGAAAAAGACCAAGTGACAGATTCTTGCTCTTGGCTGACAGGAGTGGAACCCAATGTAGTCTTCTGCTGTTATGGTCCATTCACCTCAATGGTGTTTTGTGCATGCTGTGATGCTTTTCTGCTCACCACGGATGTAAAGAGTGATTATTTGTGTTACTATATCCTTCCTGGAGGGACAAAATGGACAAAATGCAGTTCAAACCAGTCTGGTCATTCTCCTCTGACCTCTCTTCTCAACAAGGCATTTCCACCCACAGAACTGTCACTCACTGAAGGTTTTTTGTTTTTTTTGCACTATTCTGTGTAAACTGTAGAGACTATAGTGTGTGAAAATCCCAGGAGATCAGCAGTTTCTGAAATACTCAAACCAGCCCAACTGATACCAACATCTATGCCACAATCAAAGTCACAGAGATCAGTTTTTTTTTTCATTCTGATGTTTGATGTGAAGCTCTTGATCTATATCTGCATAATCCTTTGCATTGCACCGATTGGCTCATTAGATAACTGCATGAATGTGCAGGAGTACAAGTGTTCCTAATAAACTGGACGATGAATGTATGTCCTGGTGTAGGATGTCACTTGATATCAATTCAATTCAAATTTATTTGTATAGCACTTTTAACAATGGACATTGTCACAAAGCAGCTTTACAGAAATAAATACATTCAAATTAAATTAAACCAAAATAAATTGTAAATATGTGAATTTATCCCTAATGAGCAAGCCAGAGGCGACAATGGTAAGGAAAAACTCCCTGAGACGATATGAGGAAGAAACCTTGAGAGGAACCAGACTCAAAAGGGAACCCATCCTCATCTGGGTGCTAACGGATAGTGCAATTATAAATACATACCCTCTATAACAGTGTACTCAATAGACAAATAGCGCAGTTGTTCAACCAGTAAATTCATCATGGTTTTCACAAGAAGTTCGGTTTGTTAAACATTTACATTTACATTTATGGCATTTGGCAGACGCCCTTATCCAGAGCGACTTACAATAGTGCTTTGAAGTCTATCAAAAATACATTCTGATAATGGCTCGCTAGGTCACAAACTAGAAATACCATCAGTCCAAAACTCTGTTGGGGAGGTGATTTTTTTTTTTTTCTGGTGAAAGTGCTAATTTAAGTATTTTATGAAGAGGTAAGTCTTTAGACGTCGTTTGAAGACTGCCAGTGACTCAGCTGTTCGGACATCTAGGGGAAGTTCATTCCACCACCTTGGTGCCAGAACAGAGAAGAGTCTCGATGCATGCCTTCCTTGTACTCTGAGAGATGGTGGGACCAGTCGAGCAGTGCTAGAGGATCGGAGGGAGCGTGGTGGCACTCGAGGTGTGATAAGTGCTTTGAGATAAGTGGGTGCTGGTCCGTTTTTGGCTTTGTAGGCGAGCATCAGTGTTTTAAATCTGATGCGGGCAGCTACAGGAAGCCAGTGGAGGGAGCGCAGCAATGGGGTGGTGTGGGAAAATTTAGGAAGGTTGAAAACCAATCGCGCAGCTGCATTCTGGATCAGTTGCAGAGGATGAATGGCGCTCAGAGGCAGACCTGCCAGGAGTGAGTTGCAGTAGTCCAGTCTTGAAAGGGACTGAACAAGCACCTGTGTGGCCTGTGAGGAAAGAAATGGACGAATTCTTCTGATGTTATAAAGAAATCGACATGAGCGTGTTAGATTAGCAATGTGAGAGGAGAAGGACAGTTGATTGTCCATGGTTACCCCAAGGTTGCGTGCGGTAACCGAAGGCGAGATCAGAGAATTGTCTAGGGAAATTGCAAGATCCTGAGATGGGGATGAATCACCTGGGATGAACAGCAGTTCAGTTTTGGTGGGATTAAGTTTCAGCTGATGAGTTGTCATCCATGATGAGATGTCAGCCAGACAAGCTGATATCCGAGCAGAAACATGAGAGTCTGAGGGAGGGAAGGAGAGGATGAGTTGAGTGTCATCTGCATAGCAGTGGTATGAAAACCCATGTGAGGATATGACCGCACCAAGAGATCGAGTATAGAGGGAGAACAGGAGAGGACCAAGTACTGAGCCTTGTGGAACACCAGTGGAGAGTCTGCGAGGAGCAGATGTGGATCCCTTCCATGTCACCTGATGTGACCGATCTTCCGTTAAACCTATCCACCGTTAAACCTATCCACTGTCCACTGATGGAGTCCTGAGTACAAAGCTACTTGTGGTAACCGCAGCCCCAAAACCACCACAGCAATCGCAGTCCCAAGCCATCACAGTACATCTCCCCATATGAGATCCCCAAGCCATCTCCACGGCCCCCAAGTGGCACCACCCCCAGTAATCCCAATGATATAAGACCGTCCATTTGGGGCCACCCCCCGTAGCAGCAAGCAATCTCAAACGATGAGAACTCCAGCCAGAAGTAGGGCATCAGGATGGATCAGGCAGGTCCGGAGAGCAGAAGAGATCAGGATCACTGGTATCTCAGGGGTAGCATGTGTAGCTCCAACCAGAACTAGGGCATCAGGATGGATCAGGCAAGTCCGGAGAGCAGAATGGGTCAGGATCACTGGCATCTCAGGAGTAGCATGTGTAGACAGAGAGAGAGAGAGAGGGAGAGATTGTTAGGTAACTTTTGTCCCGTAATGGTTAAGGACAACATACTTTGTGTGCAGAGTGCAAGCAGGGACTCCAGCAAGACTAGCTATGACAGAATAACTAAAAGGGAAAGCCAGAAGGTAACACAGACATGAGGGCACCCTGGGACAAACCTGAGTGAATGCGTGACAGTGGGGGGGCAACAGCATCCAAACATCCCAGTTGACCACAAAACTCTATGCCTTTGAACCTTCCAGACCTGCTCCTTTACAGGATCAGATGGCGATCCAATCATGGTTGAAGATTACTGATAAAACTCGCTGCAGTTGCTGATGTGAATGTACATTTGACGCAGTAGGATGGCAAGGTTCATATATTATGATTAAGATACATTTTAAATGAGATGAGATAATGATCTTAGATAGCTTCAGACTGGAAATGTGTCTATATTTTCAATATTTAATCCAAATGTTAGTATTAAGTCAAGTGTGTGACCACTACTATGAGTGCGTCCTATTACATGCTGATTAACCCTATAACCCTATTCTATAATGAATCTAGAATGGACACAACCGCTGTTCTCAGAGAGTCTTCTGGGTTATCAAAATGAATATTAAAGTCTCCAACAATTAATGCTTTGTCTAAAGAAACAACCAGGTTAGAGATGAAATCTGCAAATTCACAAAGGAATTCAGAATATGGCCCTGGGGGTCTGTAAATAATAATTAGCAGAATCGTCTGGGTAGACTTATTTTTTGTGGCTACGTATGTTATGTTGGTATAAAGAATTTCAAACGTTTTGAATTTATGACTTAGTTTTTGTTTGACGCCTAGAGTATCATTATAAATAACTGCGACACCTCCTGGTCTGCCAGTTAGATGGCGCTGATGTATGTAACTGTATCCTGGAGGACTAGCTTCATTTAATGCGACATACTCGTTAGGTTTAATCCACGTTTCTGTTAAACACAGTACATTAAACTCCTGATTGGTAATAGTTTCATTAACAATAAGCGCTTTAGACGTAAGAGATTTAATATTTAACAGTCCTAGCTTCAAATCAAAGGTGCTGGCTGTGCATTGTTTGATTTAATTTTACATTAATTAGGTTACGGAGACTATGTGCTATGCTGCAAGAAATGAGAGCAGCACCTTCCCGAGTGGGACGGATACTGTCCCGCCCTAACAGGCCAGCCTTGCCCTCAATACTACTCCAATTATCTATAAAGCCCACATTGTTTTCGGAGCACCACCTGGACATCCAGCAGTTCAGCGACCATAACCTGCACTGGGATGGGGCCAGAGCATACTACAGCATCAGACATCACCTTTGCTAATTTACACACCTCTACAATGTTACTCTTATTAACCTCTGACTGACGAAGGCATATATCATTAGCTCCTACATGAATAACTATCTTTGAGAACTTGTGCTTCCCGAAGACCCTAAGATTACCTGCTATGTCCGGCGCCCTGGTTGCCGGTATACACCTAACTCAAGCTGCTGGTGCCCCTAAATGCCTAATTTCACGTGCTTTAAGATAGTCCCTCCTACAACCAGAGCTCTTTCAGATTTCTGCTAGACACATGAATCGGCGAGGAGTGGTGCTCCCGTGGGCGAGCCTTAGCGTTAACTTTGGCTTTGCGATTATGCTGCCGACTAGTCACCCATTCGCCCCACTCTAAGGGCTGTAATGCCGGAGTTGGAGGATCCCTGCCTAACATTCCTCTACAGAAACTACACTGCTCTCACTTTCACTAACCCTCTCTAGAGTCTGGATGCACACCTCTAATGCTTCAATCTTCTCCATCAGAGAGCTAACTAATATACACTTAGAACAGATAAAGTTATTACTAACAAAAGAGGAAGAGTGACTAAACATCCTGCACTGAACACACTGAACAAGCTGAATGTTTGCCATATTATTTAACCTACCTTAGTTGAAGATTTGTTGATATTATTTTAGATGACACGAATCCGGCGTGAATGGCCTCCACTCGCTGTCTTGACAAAAAACAAAAGCGTTCTTCGAAAAAATGAAAATACGGCAGATGAAAGCGATAGCACAAAATTATTGATTAAAAAAAAGAAAGAAACAGTATAGCTTAAGCGCCGACGCAGGCAAGAAATTCCCGGCAAATGATTTGAAAACAGGAACTCAGAAATTTCCATCATGCATTTTCCTGTGGATTAATCTCAAATGGTGTTCTAAATGTCCACAAGTGCTCTATGTAAGTTCTAGAGCACCACTAGGCAGTAAACACATCCTGTAGAGTAAATAGAAACTCATTTGAGATTTGGCTTAATTATGTTTGGGGAGAATAAATTTTAAAAATCCTGTATGAAGATATGTTGATGATGAGGAATTTTCATTAGCTGTGAAAGTGTCACCATCAGCCGTTCTTTAATAATGAAATACACTAAATTTTTAATTCAATTAATGTTAGTATTTAATATGAATAGAGACATTGGTCCCCACAGGTTGTTTAGTTCTACTCAGAAGTGTGTGTGTGTGTGTGTGTGTGTGTGTGAGTGTGTGAGAGAGAGGGAGAGAGAGAGAGGCATTGTGTGAGAGAGGCATTGTTGGGGCAGCAACACATAAACGTAATTATTCCTCTCTCTCTAGGATGTAAGGTAATCAAGACCTTGCTGTTCTGATTTCTCTTAATTAAATATTGCCCTTATTTGAATTCTTTCTCCATCTTAACTCTGCTCTTTCACTCCAGGTGGTGAGAGACTTTGATGAATGTTAAAATCAGAAGACAGCATTTTCTATCCACTTCAGCACACATCATATCTCTCTCTGTGTACATTGGTCCAGTTTATTACTTCACTGGTCACTGGTACTAAAGGTTTCCACTGGTAGTTTTTGGTACCTACTAATGACTGGCAGAAACAGGATGGTGGTGTCTAATTGCTTGGACATAACACAAAAACAAACACAGAGCTGTGATTTTATCTTTTTTAAAAAAATAGGGAAAAAATTTAATCAATCTTTGTTAACCAAACAGCATATCAAATAGACTGAACATTTTTTTTTCCAAGTTGTACTTGATAGCAAGTGACTTTTCATGTCATCACTGTATGACCACTCCAGCTGTCTTTTAAATATGTGACAAAAAATGAACTAGAACTAGAACCCAGAGGAGTTCTGGTTAAGACCTATTCTTGATGAATGTTCATGTTTTTCCTCCCTCCACCCTCTTTTTCTGGCCCTATTTCCTTGTCCCTGACAGTGTACCTCAGTCTCTCTTTTGTTCTCCTCTTCTCCTCTAGATGGCGATGTGCCTCCAGTCTTGACTCTGGAGTAAAGGCACATGGCTTTTCCCAAAAATCATTCTCCTCATCCTCTGAGTTTGAATTCTGATTTGGATGGCACTCAAGATTTGGGTCTTGGTTCGTGTTCTCCTTGGTTATCTGAGAGCTAAAACAAACATACACAAGCAATTATGCCACAAATACAAACAGCTGTTATAAGCATAGACTTTCATACCTCTTCTATATATATATATATATATACACCCAGAAATATTTTTCTATTTCGGTCATTCAGCCCTTTTACACCTATACCCCAGAATATTACTGTACTGGCATTGTGTGGTCCTGGTGAGTTGATCCATCTATTCAGTCACTCTTTCTCTTTAAGTGGTTGTAATCATGCTAAATAAAACCCTCTAGTTATGGTCCAAATGGTTGTTCTGACCTACATTAATGCTGCTGGACAGTAAATGAATCAGATGCCTATGACATACAGTGGGGTCCAAAAGTCTGTAATTATGCAACATCCCGAATACTGAATAGTCAAGATGTTGCACATTTTTTTGTTTTGTTTTAGAATTTTCAAAATTCAAAAACGTCCTGTTTATTTCCAGTTTTAAATTTTAAAAATCCCAGATTTTCAATGTGGTCTCAGACTTTTGGACCCCAATATACATATCAGGTGTTTGTTTTTCAGTTGACAAGGACAATCCATAAATGTATTTCTGACTTGCTCCCGGCGTTCCAGATCCACCACTACCCTTACCAAGATAAAGTGGTTACTTAAGATGCCTGAATGTATTCCATTCTCATCCAGGAAGGAATTCGTGTTTAGTGGTTTCCATGGCATTAATGCAGAGTTATTTATTTTAGCCACTGATGTGTAAAGTCCATATTATTTGGCTGTTGGACCATTCTCAGCCATGATATGATAATGCTATAGCAATGTAGCTGGTGCAAGTAAATCCGGAACAGTAGTATTACCGGGATTTTGAAACACCTACAGTAAATGTTACTGCCAGGTTGTCATACCAATGGCACATGTGTCATAGTCAACAGTGGTTCTGTGCTCTCCCCTATACATATTAAAAGGGTAGGAAAAGGACCACCACAGAACCACATTGGACCACATGGACCATTTTTAGCATAGCAGAATTAACTTTAAAATGCTATAACTTTACTTGTGGTCGGGATGCAATAGGGAAACGAATCCTGTAGTTTTCAGAACTATATATAGTATAATTATAGAAACCTTTATCCTGGTCAGGGTCATGGTGGGTCCAGAGCCTATAGCAGGAACACCCAGTGTGAAGCAGGAACTATATATAGTAAAATATTGTAGAACCTGGTGCGTATGGGTGTGGAGGAAGACTCGGAAGACTTGCAGAAAAATGAGCTCTGGGCTCACTTTTATTTTCAGCAGTGCTTTTCAGCACACTTACTCACACTGACTCAAAAACTCAGCAAAAACCCAAACAAAAACAGAAATGCAACCCAAAAGGGGCTGTCACTAGCTGTCATCATGCACAGGTGATGCTCGACCACATGCCTGATACCACAAATATATATACACTATATGGCCAAAGATTTGTGGACACCTGTCCATCACACCCATAACATCCTCAAACTTCTGCCACAAAGCTGGAAGCACACAATTTTATAGGATGTCTCTGTAGCATTACAGTTTCCACAGGAACTAAGGGGCCAAGCCCAAGCATGTTACTGCATGACAATGCTCCTATTCACAAAGTGAGGTCCATGAAGACATGGTTTGCCAAGGTTGGATTGGAAGACTGTGAGTGGCCTGCACAGAGACCTGATCTCAACTGCACTGAACATGTTTGGGAGGAATTGGAATGAGGGCTGCACATCACACACGTGTGTGTGTGTGTGTGTGTGTAAAATTTTGTCAGTCATTTCATTTAATAATTATACACTTGCTCATTTATGCAGTTATCTAATCAGTTAATCATGTGGCAGCAGCACAATGCATAAAATCCTTTAGATACAGGTCAAGAGCTTCAGGTACTTTTCACATCAAACATCAGAATGGGGGAAAAACTATGATCCTGGTGACTTTGACTGTGGCATGGTTGTTGGTGCCAGACAGGCTGGTTTGAGTATTTCAGAAACGACTGATCTCCTGGGATTTTCACATAAAACAGTCTCTAGAGTTTACATAGAATGGTGCAAAAAGCAAAACCACTGAGTGAGCAACAGTTCTGTGGGTGGCAATGCCTTGTTGATAAGAGAAGTAAGAGGAAAATGGCCAGATTGATTCGAGAATGCCTACACTCCAGTGGAATGCTATCTTTCTTTCTTTCTTTCTTTCTTTCATTCATTCATTCATTCATTCATCTTCATTATACACTTTATCCTACTCAGGGCTGTGGTGGCACAGTTGAATGCAGTGTTTAACAAGTTATGCTCAATATAAAAAGCCATTTAAAAAGCAATGGAAGAAATGCTTTGGACACCTGAAGATAAATTAACCTCATTGTTATTGTATGTACAAGGTACCTTATATGGTAGGAGTACCTGATCAAACAACAATTCCATTTCTAGGAGTATATTTACCATTAGCCATTTACCATTACCATTTTTGCTGTACTAGACAAGGACTGGCTGAATGCACAATACTACAAACACACATTCTGAGGTTAGATTTTTTATGTTGTGTAATACATCATACTCACTCGTTCCTCGGGAGACGCTTGTGATCTAAATCTTGTGGGTTGCTGCTTGAGTTTTCTTTTAGCCCCTCCCTCTTCTGTTTCTCTCTCCTTTCCACATATTCAGCCTCTTGTTCTAAGACACACTTCTTCAAGTCATCAAAGTTTTGCAGTGCCTGTATCCGTTCTGCTCGCCCTATTGCTGTGCCATCTAGCCACTGTTAAGGATAAAAGATGACCATATAATCGCATACAGATAGAAAAACATAGTGATTTATGCGCTGGTATTTATTCATCTTTACCTGTCCTGTGTCCCAATGCTGTTTTGTAACACCCAGGACTACAGATTAGTACGCATTAGTACAATTAATACAGATGATTCTGACAGCTAGCAAAGTAAGCTAAATGGCTCTGTACATAGTTGACAGGAATGTAACTGAGCCTCTTACTAGTCTTCAAAGGAAGAGAGTTGTGAGTGAAAGTCAACAAGGGCTTAATGGGGTAAAACAGAGGGCTGACATGACTCCACTACCAGATATAACTGATCCAGCTAATCAGGGGAATCTGGGGGTATCTCTGTGTTAGACGTATCTTGGAACTAAACTCTGTTGGAGGAGAAAATTAGAATGAAACCCTGTTTCTCTGCCTGATAGTGCAGTATGCAGTACCTGAAGTTGAGGCAGGCAGGCCAGCACATACTGCCTGTAACCCTTAAACTCAGTGCAGGGATTTCCCACAAGAAAAAGCTCCCGGAGGTGCACATTCTGTTTCAGAGACTCCACACTGCTCAATCGACCAACAAAATTCACAGTCAGGTCAAGCTTCTGAAGATCTTCGCAACCTACACATGTATCATACACACGTATATTCACATACACAGTGAACAAAAAAAACAAAAAAAACAGTTGAATCTGTCATTCCAGCAAACAGAGTCTGTTGTGAAAAAAATGGAGTGACATAAAGAAAGGTGAAAATGTGGAATAGAGCTTTTACCTTCCAAATTTTCAATCACTTCAATGTTATTCAGTGCCAGATTCAGATACTCCAACTTCTTCAGTCTACCAACATTCTCTACAAAACACACATACACTAATTCTGTATAAGAATAATTAGAACAAATTGCTTTTTTTATGAAAACAAGAATGTGCTCAGGTGTGACACTATGGTCATGACAACACCATGGCAAAATAAACAGAATACTGTGCCTCTTTACCTATCTTGGAAATTAGGTTGTTTTGCAAATAGAGGATTTTCAGGTCTCGGCACCACCTGTCAATGTACTCTATACGTTCAATGTCCTGCTGATGTAATGAAATCTCCTCCAGAGAAAAGATCTCACAGTTGTTGTGCTCAGCACGATGGCGGATGAGATCTTCACTGACTGGTTGGAAAAGAAAGCGATACCATTAATACCATGAAAGTAGTATTTACTGCAAATGCTGCACCACTGATTACTTCACTGATTACATAAAGGCTTTACAATATTTAGGGCTTTCCAATAATTTACAAAATATTAGGCCTTAGTGCTCTTTAGTTTTGTCTACACGTGTATATAGTGGTTAACTTGTATAGACAATTAAAGTTTTAACTTTGGTTTAATTCTTGAATATTTCCCTTACTGAAGCTAAAATTTTCCAAAGATAATAAAAAAATTAAGGTTTTTACTTAATTAATTATATTACCCTAATTTCAGTTACAAAAACATATCTTTTTACGACTACCTTTCTAACTGAAGTCTATCTAATATTTTACATCGCCTAAAATAATAATAATTCAAGACTTTCACTCTTGATATTGCAGGGAAATCAGTTTCTTGTCGGGAGAGTATCGCCTTTACAGACAGTAGAGAAGACCAATTATCAAGGTATTAATATAGAAGTGTAAAAATTAAAAAGAGGTGCTATTTTAAGTTACCAGTGCTGCTAAATGAATGAGGTTTTTTTTTAGATTCGAATGCAAACCAATCATCATTAAGCAAAAAAATTGTGATCCTCTGTTCTACTTCACTATCTAACTAGCTAACTGGCCAGCTAGTTGCAAATTGGACGTCAGGTAACGTTGTAATGTACAAACTTTCTGTGAACCTGAAGTTCGAAAACACTCATTACTGCTGCATATCAGCATGTATTTATGTAAAAACGTGATAACCTAAGCCGTTTTAGTTATGTGCAGATAATTAGTTAGGAACGAAGACCACTTACTGCGCACCATGCTTGAGTTTGTGAAGCGTTACTATGGGAACGTGTATTGCGGAAGTACGAAATAGGCTCGGCTTTCTGTGTGTTTTTCAGTGGTGTTTATCGCCGCCTTTTAATGCAGCTAATTTCAAAATATCCCACTGAAGTTTTCAGTTCAAGCCCTTGTGTAAGTCCCTCTTGGTAGGCTCGTCTAGTGAACGCCGTAAATGCAGAGAGGGAGGGAAGGGAGAGAGATTGATTCATGCCGGCCCCACACTCCAGCTCAGTTGGTGGCGGTAATGCGCCCAACTCCTGAATCGACGTAAAACGCCAAAGAAGAAGAGAGCAGGCGCGTGTAGTTGTAGCGGCTAATTGATTTGTTGATTTGAACTGTTTTTCACACACTAATAATGGAAGCAAGAAAAGTATTGTGGAAGTAGTTGTAAATAGACTGTTGATAATCAGGCTTTCTGCTCTTGCAGCAATGGGATGTCTGATGTCAATTTCTTCTGTTCTTTTTCTCTTTTTTTTAAGGCGTATATGGCATTAGAATAAAGCACGAAGCTAAAGATGCAATGTGCCTGTTGAAAATGTAGGGAAATAAAGACGAGCAAGCATGCAATAAAGTGGTCTGAAACCCATGAAGTGGAGAGCCATGTGTTCGTGCATGATTCGTTGGTTTGGACGAAGAGGTTTTACTCTCCGTACGACAGCACATTAGGAAGTGAGGGAGTCCAAAAAAAAAAAAAAAAAAAAAACCACTTGGTCTACAGCGTACACTTTAAATAGGCCGTAGCGCTGCTCGTTTCTCGCTTACGGCCATACCACCCTGAGCACGCCCGATCTCGGAAGCTAAGCAGGGTCGGGCCTGGTTAGTACTTGGATGGGAGACCGCCTGGGAATACCAGGTGCTGTAAGCTTTTTCACCTCCACCTTCAGAGTCTCTGCTGCAACGTTTCAAACGCACAAACCCTTTCAACTTTCACCTAATTATTACTAGCTACACAAAGGCACTATGGAGAGACCCAGCTCACCAAATCTAAAACAAATCAATCGAATCAACAGAAATTTCTTTTCGAATCACTAAATTATTATCTTGCACACAGTTATTCACCTTGCCTTTATTTTTACGTCTTTCTTCCTTCATTCTTTTCATTAGGCATGTATTCCTTTAGACTTTTATGTCTCTATTTAGTTTTTTTCACTAACTTTTTTCTTTTGGTATAAAGTGATTCGTTCATGATGGTACATCAGTACGATGCATGTGCCGAGATAAGAGGGGCTTCTCATTGGAGATATGCGTTAGTCACAGTTCTTGATCGAGTAACTCTTGTGATTATTGTTACTCTTAGTATTATCATTACGACTAGTAGCGGTAAGGTATTACTATTGCAATAACACCTTTATTTATTGAGCATTGTCACTACATTGTGTCACCTTGCTCTGACAGTGCCACCTACTACATACTTCATTTGTCTATCTGCTACTGCAACTTTGCACGTTCACATTCCCTGCCACTTTACCTGGCAGCGGCGGGTTGCTCTCTGTCACTGTCAATGGAAATTCTGCTATTCTGCGGTTTCATCGCCCTATCATTCGTGTGACTGTAGTGTCACTTTAGTAGTATTTGCACTAATAACCTATTCTGTCTCAATCACTCGCACGTACAAATGGATATTGCACATTTCTTCCTATTATGTACAGTATTCTTTTCTTTCTAGATATGTTCTATTCATACATGGACAGGAGATGCAAACCTGATTTCAGTGTAATCTTAGGATGACAAGAAACGTGTCCTATTCTATTTAATTCATTCTAAATGTACTCCGTAACTTTATTTATCGATTTAATTTGTAATTCATTTATTCGTTCACTAGTCGATTTATTTATTTATTTATTTATTTTCTATTCGTGTATTCCTTTTTTCTTTATTTATTTTGAAAACTTTTTGCTTTTTTTATTTTGTGTATACTTCCCTCACTTTCCCCCAATTTCTCCCTTTAGTTTTTTCTGCATTTGCTCACCCGTATACTAATGTAGGTGCGTGCTTCTGACTGCTTTTATAGCGTGATGGCGCACCACCCTGAGCACGCGCTGTTTGTGCACATCATTGCGTCTTGAAGGCCATGAAAGCTCATTTCCGCAGATGGTCAGGGAGGCTCGGCATTCTGTGTGTTTTTCAGTGGTGTTTATCGCCGCCTTTTAATGCAGCTAATTTCAAAATATCCCACTGAAGTTTTCAGTTCAAGCCCTTGTGTAAGTCCCTCTTGATTGGCTCGTCTAGTGAACGCTGTAAATGCAGAGAGGGAGGGAAGGGAGAGAGATTGATTCATGCCGGCCCCACACTCCAGCTCAGTTGGTGGCGGTAATGCGCCCAACTCCTGAATCGACGTAAAACCCCAAAGAAGAAGAGAGCAGGCGCGTGTAGTTGTAGCGGCTAATTGATTTGTTGATTTGAACTGTTTTTCACACACTAATAATGGAAGCAAGAAAAGTATTGTGGAAGTAGTTGTAAATAGACTGTTGATAATCAGGCTTTCTGCTCTTGCAGCAATGGGATGTCTGATGTCAATTTCTTCTGTTCTTTTTCTCTTTTTTTTAAGGCGTATATGGCATTAGAATAAAGCACGAAGCTAAAGATGCAATGTGCCTGTTGAAAATGTAGGGAAATAAAGACGAGCAAGCATGCAATAAAGTGGTCTGAAACCCATGAAGTGGAGAGCCATGTGTTCGTGCATGATTCGTTGGTTTGGACGAAGAGGTTTTACTCTCCGTACGACAGCACATTAGGAAGTGAGGGAGTATATATAAAAAAAAAAAAAAAAAAAAAAAAAAAAACACTTGGTCTACAGCGTACACTTTAAATAGGCCGTAGCGCTGCTCGTCTCTCGCTTACGGCCATACCACCCTGAGCACGCCCGATCTCGTCCGATCTCGGAAGCTAAGCAGGGTCGGGCCTGGTTAGTACTTGGATGGGAGACCGCCTGGGAATACCAGGTGCTGTAAGCTTTTTCACCTCCACCTTCAGAGTCTCTGCTGCAACGTTTCAAACGCACAAACCCTTTCAACTTTCACCTAATTATCTAATTATTACTAGCTACACAAAGGCACTATGGAGAGACCCAGCTCACCAAATCTAAAACAAATCAATCGAATCAACAGAAATTTCTTTTCGAATCACTAAATTATTATCTTGCACACAGTTATTCACCTTGCCTTTATTTTTACGTCTTTCTTCCTTCATTCTTTTCATTAGGCATGTATTCCTTTAGACTTTTATGTCTCTATTTAGTTTTTTTCACTAACTTTTTTCTTTTGGTATAAAGTGATTCGTTCATGATGGTACATCAGTACGATGCATGTGCCGAGATAAGAGGGGCTTCTCATTGGAGATATGCGATAGTCACAGTTCTTGATCGAGTTACTCTTGTGATTATTGTTACTCTTAGTATTATCATTACGAGTAGTAGCGGTAAGGTATTACTATTGCAATAACACCTTTATTTATTGAGCATTGTCACTACATTGTGTCACCTTGCTCTGACAGTGCCACCTACTACATACTTCATTTGTCTATCTGCTACTGCAACTTTGCACGTTCACATTCCCTGCCACTTTACCTGGCAGCGGCGGATTGCTCTCTGTCACTGTCAATGGAAATTCTGCTATTCTGCGGTTTCATCGCCCTATCATTCGTGTGACTGTAGTGTCACTTTAGTAGTATTTGCACTAATAACCTATTCTGTCTCAATCACTCGCACGTACAAATGGATATTGCACATTTCTTCCTATTATGTACAGTATTCTTTTCTTTCTAGATATGTTCTATTCATACATGGACAGGAGATGCAAACCTGATTTCAGTGTAATCTTAGGATGACAAGAAACGTGTCCTATTCTATTTAATTCATTCTAAATGTACTCCGTAACTTTATTTATCGATTTAATTTGTAATTCATTTATTCGTTCACTAGTCGATTTATTTATTTATTTATTTATTTATTTATTTTCTATTCGTGTATTCCTTTTTTCTTTATTTATTTTGAAAACTTTTTGCTTTTTTTATTTTGTGTATACTTCCCTCATTTTCCCCCAATTTCTCCCTTTATTTTTTTCTGCATTTGCTCACCCGTATACTAATGTAGGTGCGTGCTTCTGACTGCTTTTATAGCGTGATGGCGCACCACCCTGAGCACGCGCTGTTTGTGCACATCATTGCGTCTTGAAGGCCATGAAAGCTCATTTCCGCAGATGGTCAGGGAGGCTCGGCATTCTGTGTGTTTTTCAGTGGTGTTTATCGCCGCCTTTTAATGCAGCTAATTTCAAAATATCCCACTGAAGTTTTCAGTTCAAGCCCTTGTGTAAGTCCCTCTTGATTGGCTCGTCTAGTGAACGCTGTAAATGCAGAGAGGGAGGGAAGGGAGAGAGATTGATTCATGCCGGCCCCACACTCCAGCTCAGTTGGTGGCGGTAATGCGCCCAACTCCTGAATCGACGTAAAACCCCAAAGAAGAAGAGAGCAGGCGCGTGTAGTTGTAGCGGCTAATTGATTTGTTGATTTGAACTGTTTTTCACACACTAATAATGGAAGCAAGAAAAGTATTGTGGAAGTAGTTGTAAATAGACTGTTGATAATCAGGCTTTCCGCTCTTGCAGCAATGGGATGTCTGATGTCAATTTCTTCTGTTCTTTTTCTCTTTTTTTTAAGGCGTATATGGCATTAGAATAAAGCGCGAAGCTAAAGATGCAATGTGCCTGTTGAAAATGTAGGGAAATAAAGACGAGCAAGCATGCAATAAAGTGGTCTGAAACCCATGAAGTGGAGAGCCATGTGTTCGTGCATGATTCGTTGGTTTGGACGAAGAGGTTTTACTCTCCGTACGACAGCACATTAGGAAGTGAGGGAGTATATATAAAAAAAAAAAAAAAAAAAAAAAAAAAAAACACTTGGTCTACAGCGTACACTTTAAATAGGCCGTAGCGCTGCTCGTCTCTCGCTTACGGCCATACCACCCTGAGCACGCCCGATCTCGTCCGATCTCGGAAGCTAAGCAGGGTCGGGCCTGGTTAGTACTTGGATGGGAGACCGCCTGGGAATACCAGGTGCTGTAAGCTTTTTCACCTCCACCTTCAGAGTCTCTGCTGCAACGTTTCAAACGCACAAACCCTTTCAACTTTCACCTAATTATTACTAGCTACACAAAGGCACTATGGAGAGACCCAGCTCACCAAATCTAAAACAAATCAATCGAATCAACAGAAATTTCTTTTCGAATCACTAAATTATTATCTTGCACACAGTTATTCACCTTGCCTTTATTTTTACGTCTTTCTTCCTTCATTCTTTTCATTAGGCATGTATTCCTTTAGACTTTTATGTCTCTATTTAGTTTTTTTCACTAACTTTTTTCTTTTGGTATAAAGTGATTCGTTCATGATGGTACATCAGTACGATGCATGTGCCGAGATAAGAGGGGCTTCTCATTGGAGATATGCGATAGTCACAGTTCTTGATCGAGTTACTCTTGTGATTATTGTTACTCTTAGTATTATCATTACGAGTAGTAGCGGTAAGGTATTACTATTGCAATAACACCTTTATTTATTGAGCATTGTCACTACATTGTGTCACCTTGCTCTGACAGTGCCACCTACTACATACTTCATTTGTCTATCTGCTACTGCAACTTTGCACGTTCACATTCCCTGCCACTTTACCTGGCAGCGGCGGATTGCTCTCTGTCACTGTCAGTGGAAATTCTGCTATTCTGCGGTTTCATCGCCCTATCATTCGTGTGACTGTAGTGTCACTTTAGTAGTATTTGCACTAATAACCTATTCTGTCTCAATCACTCGCACGTACAAATGGATATTGCACATTTCTTCCTATTATGTACAGTATTCTTTTCTTTCTAGATATGTTCTATTCATACATGGACAGGAGATGCAAACCTGATTTCAGTGTAATCTTAGGATGACAAGAAACGTGTCCTATTCTATTTAATTCATTCTAAATGTACTCCGTAACTTTATTTATCGATTTAATTTGTAATTCATTTATTCGTTCACTAGTCGATTTATTTATTTATTTATTTATTTTCTATTCGTGTATTCCTTTTTTCTTTATTTATTTTGAAAACTTTTTGCTTTTTTTATTTTGTGTATACTTCCCTCACTTTCCCCCAATTTCTCCCTTTAGTTTTTTCTGCATTTGCTCACCCGTATACTAATGTAGGTGCGTGCTTCTGACTGCTTTTATAGCGTGATGGCGCACCACCCTGAGCACGCGCTGTTTGTGCACATCATTGCGTCTTGAAGGCCATGAAAGCTCATTTCCGCAGATGGTCAGGGAGGCTCGGCATTCTGTGTGTTTTTCAGTGGTGTTTATCGCCGCCTTTTAATGCAGCTAATTTCAAAATATCCCACTGAAGTTTTCAGTTCAAGCCCTTGTGTAAGTCCCTCTTGATTGGCTCGTCTAGTGAACGCTGTAAATGCAGAGAGGGAGGGAAGGGAGAGAGATTGATTCATGCCGGCCCCACACTCCAGCTCAGTTGGTGGCGGTAATGCGCCCAACTCCTGAATCGACGTAAAACCCCAAAGAAGAAGAGAGCAGGCGCGTGTAGTTGTAGCGGCTAATTGATTTGTTGATTTGAACTGTTTTTCACACACTAATAATGGAAGCAAGAAAAGTATTGTGGAAGTAGTTGTAAATAGACTGTTGATAATCAGGCTTTCTGCTCTTGCAGCAATGGGATGTCTGATGTCAATTTCTTCTGTTCTTTTTCTCTTTTTTTTAAGGCGTATATGGCATTAGAATAAAGCACGAAGCTAAAGATGCAATGTGCCTGTTGAAAATGTAGGGAAATAAAGACGAGCAAGCATGCAATAAAGTGGTCTGAAACCCATGAAGTGGAGAGCCATGTGTTCGTGCATGATTCGTTGGTTTGGACGAAGAGGTTTTACTCTCCGTACGACAGCACATTAGGAAGTGAGGGAGTATATATAAAAAAAAAAAAAAAAAAAAAAAAAAAAACACTTGGTCTACAGCGTACACTTTAAATAGGCCGTAGCGCTGCTCGTCTCTCGCTTACGGCCATACCACCCTGAGCACGCCCGATCTCGTCCGATCTCGGAAGCTAAGCAGGGTCGGGCCTGGTTAGTACTTGGATGGGAGACCGCCTGGGAATACCAGGTGCTGTAAGCTTTTTCACCTCCACCTTCAGAGTCTCTGCTGCAACGTTTCAAACGCACAAACCCTTTCAACTTTCACCTAATTATCTAATTATTACTAGCTACACAAAGGCACTATGGAGAGACCCAGCTCACCAAATCTAAAACAAATCAATCGAATCAACAGAAATTTCTTTTCGAATCACTAAATTATTATCTTGCACACAGTTATTCACCTTGCCTTTATTTTTACGTCTTTCTTCCTTCATTCTTTTCATTAGGCATGTATTCCTTTAGACTTTTATGTCTCTATTTAGTTTTTTTCACTAACTTTTTTCTTTTGGTATAAAGTGATTCGTTCATGATGGTACATCAGTACGATGCATGTGCCGAGATAAGAGGGGCTTCTCATTGGAGATATGCGATAGTCACAGTTCTTGATCGAGTTACTCTTGTGATTATTGTTACTCTTAGTATTATCATTACGAGTAGTAGCGGTAAGGTATTACTATTGCAATAACACCTTTATTTATTGAGCATTGTCACTACATTGTGTCACCTTGCTCTGACAGTGCCACCTACTACATACTTCATTTGTCTATCTGCTACTGCAACTTTGCACGTTCACATTCCCTGCCACTTTACCTGGCAGCGGCGGATTGCTCTCTGTCACTGTCAATGGAAATTCTGCTATTCTGCGGTTTCATCGCCCTATCATTCGTGTGACTGTAGTGTCACTTTAGTAGTATTTGCACTAATAACCTATTCTGTCTCAATCACTCGCACGTACAAATGGATATTGCACATTTCTTCCTATTATGTACAGTATTCTTTTCTTTCTAGATATGTTCTATTCATACATGGACAGGAGATGCAAACCTGATTTCAGTGTAATCTTAGGATGACAAGAAACGTGTCCTATTCTATTTAATTCATTCTAAATGTACTCCGTAACTTTATTTATCGATTTAATTTGTAATTCATTTATTCGTTCACTAGTCGATTTATTTATTTATTTATTTATTTATTTATTTTCTATTCGTGTATTCCTTTTTTCTTTATTTATTTTGAAAACTTTTTGCTTTTTTTATTTTGTGTATACTTCCCTCATTTTCCCCCAATTTCTCCCTTTATTTTTTTCTGCATTTGCTCACCCGTATACTAATGTAGGTGCGTGCTTCTGACTGCTTTTATAGCGTGATGGCGCACCACCCTGAGCACGCGCTGTTTGTGCACATCATTGCGTCTTGAAGGCCATGAAAGCTCATTTCCGCAGATGGTCAGGGAGGCTCGGCATTCTGTGTGTTTTTCAGTGGTGTTTATCGCCGCCTTTTAATGCAGCTAATTTCAAAATATCCCACTGAAGTTTTCAGTTCAAGCCCTTGTGTAAGTCCCTCTTGATTGGCTCGTCTAGTGAACGCTGTAAATGCAGAGAGGGAGGGAAGGGAGAGAGATTGATTCATGCCGGCCCCACACTCCAGCTCAGTTGGTGGCGGTAATGCGCCCAACTCCTGAATCGACGTAAAACCCCAAAGAAGAAGAGAGCAGGCGCGTGTAGTTGTAGCGGCTAATTGATTTGTTGATTTGAACTGTTTTTCACACACTAATAATGGAAGCAAGAAAAGTATTGTGGAAGTAGTTGTAAATAGACTGTTGATAATCAGGCTTTCCGCTCTTGCAGCAATGGGATGTCTGATGTCAATTTCTTCTGTTCTTTTTCTCTTTTTTTTAAGGCGTATATGGCATTAGAATAAAGCGCGAAGCTAAAGATGCAATGTGCCTGTTGAAAATGTAGGGAAATAAAGACGAGCAAGCATGCAATAAAGTGGTCTGAAACCCATGAAGTGGAGAGCCATGTGTTCGTGCATGATTCGTTGGTTTGGACGAAGAGGTTTTACTCTCCGTACGACAGCACATTAGGAAGTGAGGGAGTATATATAAAAAAAAAAAAAAAAAAAAAAAAAAAAAACACTTGGTCTACAGCGTACACTTTAAATAGGCCGTAGCGCTGCTCGTCTCTCGCTTACGGCCATACCACCCTGAGCACGCCCGATCTCGTCCGATCTCGGAAGCTAAGCAGGGTCGGGCCTGGTTAGTACTTGGATGGGAGACCGCCTGGGAATACCAGGTGCTGTAAGCTTTTTCACCTCCACCTTCAGAGTCTCTGCTGCAACGTTTCAAACGCACAAACCCTTTCAACTTTCACCTAATTATTACTAGCTACACAAAGGCACTATGGAGAGACCCAGCTCACCAAATCTAAAACAAATCAATCGAATCAACAGAAATTTCTTTTCGAATCACTAAATTATTATCTTGCACACAGTTATTCACCTTGCCTTTATTTTTACGTCTTTCTTCCTTCATTCTTTTCATTAGGCATGTATTCCTTTAGACTTTTATGTCTCTATTTAGTTTTTTTCACTAACTTTTTTCTTTTGGTATAAAGTGATTCGTTCATGATGGTACATCAGTACGATGCATGTGCCGAGATAAGAGGGGCTTCTCATTGGAGATATGCGATAGTCACAGTTCTTGATCGAGTTACTCTTGTGATTATTGTTACTCTTAGTATTATCATTACGAGTAGTAGCGGTAAGGTATTACTATTGCAATAACACCTTTATTTATTGAGCATTGTCACTACATTGTGTCACCTTGCTCTGACAGTGCCACCTACTACATACTTCATTTGTCTATCTGCTACTGCAACTTTGCACGTTCACATTCCCTGCCACTTTACCTGGCAGCGGCGGATTGCTCTCTGTCACTGTCAATGGAAATTCTGCTATTCTGCGGTTTCATCGCCCTATCATTCGTGTGACTGTAGTGTCACTTTAGTAGTATTTGCACTAATAACCTATTCTGTCTCAATCACTCGCACGTACAAATGGATATTGCACATTTCTTCCTATTATGTACAGTATTCTTTTCTTTCTAGATATGTTCTATTCATACATGGACAGGAGATGCAAACCTGATTTCAGTGTAATCTTAGGATGACAAGAAACGTGTCCTATTCTATTTAATTCATTCTAAATGTACTCCGTAACTTTATTTATCGATTTAATTTGTAATTCATTTATTCGTTCACTAGTCGATTTATTTATTTATTTTCTATTCGTGTATTCCTTTTTTCTTTATTTATTTTGAAAACTTTTTGCTTTTTTTATTTTGTGTATACTTCCCTCATTTTCCCCCAATTTCTCCCTTTATTTTTTTCTGCATTTGCTCACCCGTATACTAATGCAGGTGCGTGCTTCTGACTGCTTTTATAGCGTGATGGCGCACCACCCTGAGCACGCGCTGTTTGTGCACATCATTGCGTCTTGAAGGCCATGAAAGCTCATTTCCGCAGATGGTCAGGGAGGCTCGGCATTCTGTGTGTTTTTCAGTGGTGTTTATCGCCGCCTTTTAATGCAGCTAATTTCAAAATATCCCACTGAAGTTTTCAGTTCAAGCCCTTGTGTAAGTCCCTCTTGATTGGCTCGTCTAGTGAACGCTGTAAATGCAGAGAGGGAGGGAAGGGAGAGAGATTGATTCATGCCGGCCCCACACTCCAGCTCAGTTGGTGGCGGTAATGCGCCCAACTCCTGAATCGACGTAAAACCCCAAAGAAGAAGAGAGCAGGCGCGTGTAGTTGTAGCGGCTAATTGATTTGTTGATTTGAACTGTTTTTCACACACTAATAATGGAAGCAAGAAAAGTATTGTGGAAGTAGTTGTAAATAGACTGTTGATAATCAGGCTTTCTGCTCTTGCAGCAATGGGATGTCTGATGTCAATTTCTTCTGTTCTTTTTCTCTTTTTTTTAAGGCGTATATGGCATTAGAATAAAGCGCGAAGCTAAAGATGCAATGTGCCTGTTGAAAATGTAGGGAAATAAAGACGAGCAAGCATGCAATAAAGTGGTCTGAAACCCATGAAGTGGAGAGCCATGTGTTCGTGCATGATTCGTTGGTTTGGACGAAGAGGTTTTACTCTCCGTACGACAGCACATTAGGAAGTGAGGGAGTATATATAAAAAAAAAAAAAATAAAAAAAAAACACTTGGTCTACAGCGTACACTTTAAATAGGCCGTAGCGCTGCTCGTCTCTCGCTTACGGCCATACCACCCTGAGCACGCCCGATCTCGTCCGATCTCGGAAGCTAAGCAGGGTCGGGCCTGGTTAGTACTTGGATGGGAGACCGCCTGGGAATACCAGGTGCTGTAAGCTTTTTCACCTCCACCTTCAGAGTCTCTGCTGCAACGTTTCAAACGCACAAACCCTTTCAACTTTCACCTAATTATTACTAGCTACACAAAGGCACTATGGAGAGACCCAGCTCACCAAATCTAAAACAAATCAATCGAATCAACAGAAATTTCTTTTCGAATCACTAAATTATTATCTTGCACACAGTTATTCACCTTGCCTTTATTTTTACGTCTTTCTTCCTTCATTCTTTTCATTAGGCATGTATTCCTTTAGACTTTTATGTCTCTATTTAGTTTTTTTCACTAACTTTTTTCTTTTGGTATAAAGTGATTCGTTCATGATGGTACATCAGTACGATGCATGTGCCGAGATAAGAGGGGCTTCTCATTGGAGATATGCGATAGTCACAGTTCTTGATCGAGTTACTCTTGTGATTATTGTTACTCTTAGTATTATCATTACGAGTAGTAGCGGTAAGGTATTACTATTGCAATAACACCTTTATTTATTGAGCATTGTCACTACATTGTGTCACCTTGCTCTGACAGTGCCACCTACTACATACTTCATTTGTCTATCTGCTACTGCAACTTTGCACGTTCACATTCCCTGCCACTTTACCTGGCAGCGGCGGATTGCTCTCTGTCACTGTCAGTGGAAATTCTGCTATTCTGCGGTTTCATCGCCCTATCATTCGTGTGACTGTAGTGTCACTTTAGTAGTATTTGCACTAATAACCTATTCTGTCTCAATCACTCGCACGTACAAATGGATATTGCACATTTCTTCCTATTATGTACAGTATTCTTTTCTTTCTAGATATGTTCTATTCATACATGGACAGGAGATGCAAACCTGATTTCAGTGTAATCTTAGGATGACAAGAAACGTGTCCTATTCTATTTAATTCATTCTAAATGTACTCCGTAACTTTATTTATCGATTTAATTTGTAATTCATTTATTCGTTCACTAGTCGATTTATTTATTTATTTTCTATTCGTGTATTCCTTTTTTCTTTATTTATTTTGAAAACTTTTTGCTTTTTTTATTTTGTGTATACTTCCCTCATTTTCCCCCAATTTCTCCCTTTATTTTTTTCTGCATTTGCTCACCCGTATACTAATGCAGGTGCGTGCTTCTGACTGCTTTTATAGCGTGATGGCGCACCACCCTGAGCACGCGCTGTTTGTGCACATCATTGCGTCTTGAAGGCCATGAAAGCTCATTTCCGCAGATGGTCAGGGAGGCTCGGCATTCTGTGTGTTTTTCAGTGGTGTTTATCGCCGCCTTTTAATGCAGCTAATTTCAAAATATCCCACTGAAGTTTTCAGTTCAAGCCCTTGTGTAAGTCCCTCTTGATTGGCTCGTCTAGTGAACGCTGTAAATGCAGAGAGGGAGGGAAGGGAGAGAGATTGATTCATGCCGGCCCCACACTCCAGCTCAGTTGGTGGCGGTAATGCGCCCAACTCCTGAATCGACGTAAAACCCCAAAGAAGAAGAGAGCAGGCGCGTGTAGTTGTAGCGGCTAATTGATTTGTTGATTTGAACTGTTTTTCACACACTAATAATGGAAGCAAGAAAAGTATTGTGGAAGTAGTTGTAAATAGACTGTTGATAATCAGGCTTTCTGCTCTTGCAGCAATGGGATGTCTGATGTCAATTTCTTCTGTTCTTTTTCTCTTTTTTTTAAGGCGTATATGGCATTAGAATAAAGCACGAAGCTAAAGATGCAATGTGCCTGTTGAAAATGTAGGGAAATAAAGACGAGCAAGCATGCAATAAAGTGGTCTGAAACCCATGAAGTGGAGAGCCATGTGTTCGTGCATGATTCGTTGGTTTGGACGAAGAGGTTTTACTCTCCGTACGACAGCACATTAGGAAGTGAGGGAGTATATAAAAAAAAAAAAAAAAAAAAAAAAAAAAAAAAACACTTGGTCTACAGCGTACACTTTAAATAGGACGTAGCGCTGCTCGTCTCTCGCTTACGGCCATACCACCCTGAGCACGCCCGATCTCGTCCGATCTCGGAAGCTAAGCAGGGTCGGGCCTGGTTAGTACTTGGATGGGAGACCGCCTGGGAATACCAGGTGCTGTAAGCTTTTTCACCTCCACCTTCAGAGTCTCTGCTGCAACGTTTCAAACGCACAAACCCTTTCAACTTTCACCTAATTATTACTAGCTACACAAAGGCACTATGGAGAGACCCAGCTCACCAAATCTAAAACAAATCTATCGAATCAACAGAAATTTCTTTTCGAATCACTAAATTATTATCTTGCACACAGTTATTCACCTTGCCTTTATTTTTACGTCTTTCTTCCTTCATTCTTTTCATTAGGTATGTATTCCTTTAGAGTTTTATGTCTCTATTTAGTTTTTTTCACTAACTTTTTTCTTTTGGTATAAAGTGATTCGTTCATGATGGTACATCAGTACGATGCATGTGCCGAGATAAGAGGGGCTTCTCATTGGAGATATGCGTTAGTCACAGTTCTTGATCGAGTTACTCTTGTGATTATTGTTACTCTTAGTATTATCATTACGAGTAGTAGCGGTAAGGTATTACTATTGCAATAACACCTTTATTTATTGAGCATTGTCACTACATTGTGTCACCTTGCTCTGACAGTGCCACCTACTACATACTTCATTTGTCTATCTGCTACTGCAACTTTGCACGTTCACATTCCCTGCCACTTTACCTGGCAGCGGCGGATTGCTCTCTGTCACTGTCAATGGAAATTCTGCTATTCTGCGGTTTCATCGCCCTATCATTCGTGTGACTGTAGTGTCACTTTAGTAGTATTTGCACTAATAACCTATTCTGTCTCAATCACTCGCACGTACAAATGGATATTGCACATTTCTTCCTATTATGTACAGTATTCTTTTCTTTCTAGATATGTTCTATTCATACATGGACAGGAGATGCAAACCTGATTTCAGTGTAATCTTAGGATGACAAGAAACGTGTCCTATTCTATTTAATTCATTCTAAATGTACTCCGTAACTTTATTTATCGATTTAATTTGTAATTCATTTATTCGTTCACTAGTCGATTTATTTATTTATTTATTTATTTTCTATTCGTGTATTCCTTTTTTCTTTATTTATTTTGAAAACTTTTTGCTTTTTTTATTTTGTGTATACTTCCCTCATTTTCCCCCAATTTCTCCCTTTATTTTTTTCTGCATTTGCTCACCCGTATACTAATGCAGGTGCGTGCTTCTGACTGCTTTTATAGCGTGATGGCGCACCACCCTGAGCACGCGCTGTTTGTGCACATCATTGCGTCTTGAAGGCCATGAAAGCTCATTTCCGCAGATGGTCAGGGAGGCTCGGCATTCTGTGTGTTTTTCAGTGGTGTTTATCGCCGCCTTTTAATGCAGCTAATTTCAAAATATCCCACTGAAGTTTTCAGTTCAAGCCCTTGTGTAAGTCCCTCTTGATTGGCTCGTCTAGTGAACGCTGTAAATGCAGAGAGGGAGGGAAGGGAGAGAGATTGATTCATGCCGGCCCCACACTCCAGCTCAGTTGGTGGCGGTAATGCGCCCAACTCCTGAATCGACGTAAAACCCCAAAGAAGAAGAGAGCAGGCGCGTGTAGTTGTAGCGGCTAATTGATTTGTTGATTTGAACTGTTTTTCACACACTAATAATGGAAGCAAGAAAAGTACTGTGGAAGTAGTTGTAAATAGACTGTTGATAATCAGGCTTTCTGCTCTTGCAGCAATGGGATGTCTGATGTCAATTTCTTCTGTTCTTTTTCTCTTTTTTTTAAGGCGTATATGGCATTAGAATAAAGCGCGAAGCTAAAGATGCAATGTGCCTGTTGAAAATGTAGGGAAATAAAGACGAGCAAGCATGCAATAAAGTGGTCTGAAACCCATGAAGTGGAGAGCCATGTGTTCGTGCATGATTCGTTGGTTTGGACGAAGAGGTTTTACTCTCCGTACGACAGCACATTAGGAAGTGAGGGAGTATATAAAAAAAAAAAAAAAAAAAAAAAACACTTGGTCTACAGCGTACACTTTAAATAGGACGTAGCGCTGCTCGTCTCTCGCTTACGGCCATACCACCCTGAGCACGCCCGATCTCGTCCGATCTCGGAAGCTAAGCAGGGTCGGGCCTGGTTAGTACTTGGATGGGAGACCGCCTGGGAATACCAGGTGCTGTAAGCTTTTTCACCTCCACCTTCAGAGTCTCTGCTGCAACGTTTCAAACGCACAAACCCTTTCAACTTTCACCTAATTATTACTAGCTACACAAAGGCACTATGGAGAGACCCAGCTCACCAAATCTAAAACAAATCTATCGAATCAACAGAAATTTCTTTTCGAATCACTAAATTATTATCTTGCACACAGTTATTCACCTTGCCTTTATTTTTACGTCTTTCTTCCTTCATTCTTTTCATTAGGTATGTATTCCTTTAGACTTTTATGTCTCTATTTAGTTTTTTTCACTAACTTTTTTCTTTTGGTATAAAGTGATTCGTTCATGATGGTACATCAGTACGATGCATGTGCCGAGATAAGAGGGGCTTCTCATTGGAGATATGCGTTAGTCACAGTTCTTGATCGAGTTACTCTTGTGATTATGGTTACTCTTAGTATTATCATTACGACTAGTAGCGGTAAGGTATTACTATTGCAATAACACCTTTATTTATTGAGCATTGTCACTACATTGTGTCACCTTGCTCTGACAGTGCCACCTACTACATACTTCATTTGTCTATCTGCTACTGCAACTTTGCACGTTCACATTCCCTGCCACTTTACCTGGCAGCGGCGGATTGCTCTCTGTCACTGTCAATGGAAATTCTGCTATTCTGCGGTTTCATCGCCCTATCATTCGTGTGACTGTAGTGTCACTTTAGTAGTATTTGCACTAATAACCTATTCTGTCTCAATCACTCGCACGTACAAATGGATATTGCACATTTCTTCCTATTATGTACAGTATTCTTTTCTTTCTAGATATGTTCTATTCATACATGGACAGGAGATGCAAACCTGATTTCAGTGTAATCTTAGGATGACAAGAAACGTGTCCTATTCTATTTAATTCATTCTAAATGTACTCCGTAACTTTATTTATCGATTTAATTTGTAATTCATTTATTCGTTCACTAGTCGATTTATTTATTTATTTATTTATTTTCTATTCGTGTATTCCTTTTTTCTTTATTTATTTTGAAAACTTTTTGCTTTTTTTATTTTGTGTATACTTCCCTCATTTTCCCCCAATTTCTCCCTTTATTTTTTTCTGCATTTGCTCACCCGTATACTAATGCAGGTGCGTGCTTCTGACTGCTTTTATAGCGTGATGGCGCACCACCCTGAGCACGCGCTGTTTGTGCACATCATTGCGTCTTGAAGGCCATGAAAGCTCATTTCCGCAGATGGTCAGGGAGGCTCGGCATTCTGTGTGTTTTTCAGTGGTGTTTATCGCCGCCTTTTAATGCAGCTAATTTCAAAATATCCCACTGAAGTTTTCAGTTCAAGCCCTTGTGTAAGTCCCTCTTGATAGGCTCGTCTAGTGAACGCTGTAAATGCAGAGAGGGAGGGAAGGGAGAGAGATTGATTCATGCCGGCCCCACACTCCAGCTCAGTTGGTGGCGGTAATGCGCCCAACTCCTGAATCGACGTAAAACCCCAAAGAAGAAGAGAGCAGGCGCGTGTAGTTGTAGCGGCTAATTGATTTGTTGATTTGAACTGTTTTTCACACACTAATAATGGAAGCAAGAAAAGTATTGTGGAAGTAGTTGTAAATAGACTGTTGATAATCAGGCTTTCCGCTCTTGCAGCAATGGGATGTCTGATGTCAATTTCTTCTGTTCTTTTTCTCTTTTTTTTAAGGCGTATATGGCATTAGAATAAAGCACGAAGCTAAAGATGCAATGTGCCTGTTGAAAATGTAGGGAAATAAAGACGAGCAAGCATGCAATAAAGTGGTCTGAAACCCATGAAGTGGAGAGCCATGTGTTCGTGCATGATTCGTTGGTTTGGACGAAGAGGTTTTACTCTCCGTACGACAGCACATTAGGAAGTGAGGGAGTCCAAAAAAAAAAACAAACAAACAAAAAAAACAAAAAAAACCACTTGGTCTACAGCGTACACTTTAAATAGGCCGTAGCGCTGCTCGTCTCTCGCTTACGGCCATACCACCCTGAGCACGCCCGATCTCGTCCGATCTCGGAAGCTAAGCAGGGTCGGGCCTGGTTAGTACTTGGATGGGAGACCGCCTGGGAATACCAGGTGCTGTAAGCTTTTTCACCTCCACCTTCAGAGTCTCTGCTGCAACGTTTCAAACGCACAAACACTTTCAACTTTCACCTAATTATTACTAGCTACACAAAGGCACTATGGAGAGACCCAGCTCACCAAATCTAAAACAAATCAGTCGAATCAACAGAAATTTCTTTTCGAATCACTAAATTATTATCTTGCACACAGTTATTCACCTTGCCTTTATTTTTACGTCTTTCTTCCTTCATTCTTTTCATTAGGCATGTATTCCTTTAGAGTTTTATGTCTCTATTTAGTTTTTTTCACTAACTTTTTTCTTTTGGTGTAAAGTGATTCGTTCATGATGGTACATCAGTACGATGCATGTGCCGAGATAAGAGGGGCTTCTCATTGGAGATATGCGTTAGTCACAGTTCTTGATCGAGTAACTCTTGTGATTATTGTTACTCTTAGTATTATCATTACGACTAGTAGCGGTAAGGTATTACTATTGCAATAACACCTTTATTTATTGAGCATTGTCACTACATTGTGTCACCTTGCTCTGACAGTGCCACCTACTACATACTTCATTTGTCTATCTGCTACTGCAACTTTGCACGTTCACATTCCCTGCCACTTTACCTGGCAGCGGCGGGTTGCTCTCTGTCACTGTCAATGGAAATTCTGCTATTCTGCGGTTTCATCGCCCTATCATTCGTGTGACTGTAGTGTCACTTTAGTAGTATTTGCACTAATAACCTATTCTGTCTCAATCACTCGCACGTACAAATGGATATTGCACATTTCTTCCTATTATGTACAGTATTCTTTTCTTTCTAGATATGTTCTATTCATACATGGACAGGAGATGCAAACCTGATTTCAGTGTAATCTTAGGATGACAAGAAACGTGTCCTATTCTATTTAATTCATTCTAAATGTACTCCGTAACTTTATTTATCGATTTAATTTGTAATTCATTTATTCGTTCACTAGTCGATTTATTTATTTATTTATTTATTTTCTATTCGTGTATTCCTTTTTTCTTTATTTATTTTGAAAACTTTTTGCTTTTTTTATTTTGTGTATACTTCCCTCATTTTCCCCCAATTTCTCCCTTTATTTTTTTCTGCATTTGCTCACCCGTATACTAATGCAGGTGCGTGCTTCTGACTGCTTTTATAGCGTGATGGCGCACCACCCTGAGCACGCGCTGTTTGTGCACATCATTGCGTCTTGAAGGCCATGAAAGCTCATTTCCGCAGATGGTCAGGGAGGCTCGGCATTCTGTGTGTTTTTCAGTGGTGTTTATCGCCGCCTTTTAATGCAGCTAATTTCAAAATATCCCACTGAAGTTTTCAGTTCAAGCCCTTGTGTAAGTCCCTCTTGATTGGCTCGTCTAGTGAACGCTGTAAATGCAGAGAGGGAGGGAAGGGAGAGAGATTGATTCATGCCGGCCCCACACTCCAGCTCAGTTGGTGGCGGTAATGCGCCCAACTCCTGAATCGACGTAAAACCCCAAAGAAGAAGAGAGCAGGCGCGTGTAGTTGTAGCGGCTAATTGATTTGTTGATTTGAACTGTTTTTCACACACTAATAATGGAAGCAAGAAAAGTATTGTGGAAGTAGTTGTAAATAGACTGTTGATAATCAGGCTTTCTGCTCTTGCAGCAATGGGATGTCTGATGTCAATTTCTTCTGTTCTTTTTCTCTTTTTTTTAAGGCGTATATGGCATTAGAATAAAGCACGAAGCTAAAGATGCAATGTGCCTGTTGAAAATGTAGGGAAATAAAGACGAGCAAGCATGCAATAAAGTGGTCTGAAACCCATGAAGTGGAGAGCCATGTGTTCGTGCATGATTCGTTGGTTTGGACGAAGAGGTTTTACTCTCCGTACGACAGCACATTAGGAAGTGAGGGAGTATATAAAAAAAAAAAAAAAAAAAAAAAAAAAAAAAAAACACTTGGTCTACAGCGTACACTTTAAATAGGACGTAGCGCTGCTCGTCTCTCGCTTACGGCCATACCAGCCTGAGCACGCCCGATCTCGTCCGATCTCGGAAGCTAAGCAGGGTCGGGCCTGGTTAGTACTTGGATGGGAGACCGCCTGGGAATACCAGGTGCTGTAAGCTTTTTCACCTCCACCTTCAGAGTCTCTGCTGCAACGTTTCAAACGCACAAACCCTTTCAACTTTCACCTAATTATTACTAGCTACACAAAGGCACTATGGAGAGACCCAGCTCACCAAATCTAAAACAAATCTATCGAATCAACAGAAATTTCTTTTCGAATCACTAAATTATTATCTTGCACACAGTTATTCACCTTGCCTTTATTTTTACGTCTTTCTTCCTTCATTCTTTTCATTAGGTATGTATTCCTTTAGAGTTTTATGTCTCTATTTAGTTTTTTTCACTAACTTTTTTCTTTTGGTATAAAGTGATTCGTTCATGATGGTACATCAGTACGATGCATGTGCCGAGATAAGAGGGGCTTCTCATTGGAGATATGCGTTAGTCACAGTTCTTGATCGAGTTACTCTTGTGATTATTGTTACTCTTAGTATTATCATTACGACTAGTAGCGGTAAGGTATTACTATTGCAATAACACCTTTATTTATTGAGCATTGTCACTACATTGTGTCACCTTGCTCTGACAGTGCCACCTACTACATACTTCATTTGTCTATCTGCTACTGCAACTTTGCACGTTCACATTCCCTGCCACTTTACCTGGCAGCGGCGGATTGCTCTCTGTCACTGTCAATGGAAATTCTGCTATTCTGCGGTTTCATCGCCCTATCATTCGTGTGACTGTAGTGTCACTTTAGTAGTATTTGCACTAATAACCTATTCTGTCTCAATCACTCGCACGTACAAATGGATATTGCACATTTCTTCCTATTATGTACAGTATTCTTTTCTTTCTAGATATGTTCTATTCATACATGGACAGGAGATGCAAACCTGATTTCAGTGTAATCTTAGGATGACAAGAAACGTGTCCTATTCTATTTAATTCATTCTAAATGTACTCCGTAACTTTATTTATCGATTTAATTTGTAATTCATTTATTCGTTCACTAGTCGATTTATTTATTTATTTATTTATTTTCTATTCGTGTATTCCTTTTTTCTTTATTTATTTTGAAAACTTTTTGCTTTTTTTATTTTGTGTATACTTCCCTCATTTTCCCCCAATTTCTCCCTTTATTTTTTTCTGCATTTGCTCACCCGTATACTAATGCAGGTGCGTGCTTCTGACTGCTTTTATAGCGTGATGGCGCACCACCCTGAGCACGCGCTGTTTGTGCACATCATTGCGTCTTGAAGGCCATGAAAGCTCATTTCCGCAGATGGTCAGGGAGGCTCGGCATTCTGTGTGTTTTTCAGTGGTGTTTATCGCCGCCTTTTAATGCAGCTAATTTCAAAATATCCCACTGAAGTTTTCAGTTCAAGCCCTTGTGTAAGTCCCTCTTGATAGGCTCGTCTAGTGAACGCTGTAAATGCAGAGAGGGAGGGAAGGGAGAGAGATTGATTCATGCCGGCCCCACACTCCAGCTCAGTTGGTGGCGGTAATGCGCCCAACTCCTGAATCGACGTAAAACCCCAAAGAAGAAGAGAGCAGGCGCGTGTAGTTGTAGCGGCTAATTGATTTGTTGATTTGAACTGTTTTTCACACACTAATAATGGAAGCAAGAAAAGTATTGTGGAAGTAGTTGTAAATAGACTGTTGATAATCAGGCTTTCCGCTCTTGCAGCAATGGGATGTCTGATGTCAATTTCTTCTGTTCTTTTTCTCTTTTTTTTAAGGCGTATATGGCATTAGAATAAAGCACGAAGCTAAAGATGCAATGTGCCTGTTGAAAATGTAGGGAAATAAAGACGAGCAAGCATGCAATAAAGTGGTCTGAAACCCATGAAGTGGAGAGCCATGTGTTCGTGCATGATTCGTTGGTTTGGACGAAGAGGTTTTACTCTCCGTACGACAGCACATTAGGAAGTGAGGGAGTCCAAAAAAAAAAAAAAAAAAAAAAAAAAAAAACCACTTGGTCTACAGCGTACACTTTAAATAGGCCGTAGCGCTGCTCGTCTCTCGCTTACGGCCATACCACCCTGAGCACGCCCGATCTCGTCCGATCTCGGAAGCTAAGCAGGGTCGGGCCTGGTTAGTACTTGGATGGGAGACCGCCTGGGAATACCAGGTGCTGTAAGCTTTTTCACCTCCACCTTCAGAGTCTCTGCTGCAACGTTTCAAACGCACAAACCCTTTCAACTTTCACCTAATTATTACTAGCTACACAAAGGCACTATGGAGAGACCCAGCTCACCAAATCTAAAACAAATCAATCGAATCAACAGAAATTTCTTTTCGAATCACTAAATTATTATCTTGCACACAGTTATTCACCTTGCCTTTATTTTTACGTCTTTCTTCCTTCATTCTTTTCATTAGGCATGTATTCCTTTAGACTTTTATGTCTCTATTTAGTTTTTTTCACTAACTTTTTTCTTTTGGTATAAAGTGATTCGTTCATGATGGTACATCAGTACGATGCATGTGCCGAGATAAGAGGGGCTTCTCATTGGAGATATGCGATAGTCACAGTTCTTGATCGAGTAACTCTTGTGATTATTGTTACTCTTAGTATTATCATTACGACTAGTAGCGGTAAGGTATTACTATTGCAATAACACCTTTATTTATTGAGCATTGTCACTACATTGTGTCACCTTGCTCTGACAGTGCCACCTACTACATACTTCATTTGTCTATCTGCTACTGCAACTTTGCACGTTCACATTCCCTGCCACTTTACCTGGCAGCGGCGGGTTGCTCTCTGTCACTGTCAATGGAAATTCTGCTATTCTGCGGTTTCATCGCCCTATCATTCGTGTGACTGTAGTGTCACTTTAGTAGTATTTGCACTAATAACCTATTCTGTCTCAATCACTCGCACGTACAAATGGATATTGCACATTTCTTCCTATTATGTACAGTATTCTTTTCTTTCTAGATATGTTCTATTCATACATGGACAGGAGATGCAAACCTGATTTCAGTGTAATCTTAGGATGACAAGAAACGTGTCCTATTCTATTTAATTCATTCTAAATGTACTCCGTAACTTTATTTATCGATTTAATTTGTAATTCATTTATTCGTTCACTAGTCGATTTATTTATTTATTTATTTATTTTCTATTCGTGTATTCCTTTTTTCTTTATTTATTTTGAAAACTTTTTGCTTTTTTTATTTTGTGTATACTTCCCTCATTTTCCCCCAATTTCTCCCTTTATTTTTTTCTGCATTTGCTCACCCGTATACTAATGCAGGTGCGTGCTTCTGACTGCTTTTATAGCGTGATGGCGCACCACCCTGAGCACGCGCTGTTTGTGCACATCATTGCGTCTTGAAGGCCATGAAAGCTCATTTCCGCAGATGGTCAGGGAGGCTCGGCATTCTGTGTGTTTTTCAGTGGTGTTTATCGCCGCCTTTTAATGCAGCTAATTTCAAAATATCCCACTGAAGTTTTCAGTTCAAGCCCTTGTGTAAGTCCCTCTTGATTGGCTCGTCTAGTGAACGCTGTAAATGCAGAGAGGGAGGGAAGGGAGAGAGATTGATTCATGCCGGCCCCACACTCCAGCTCAGTTGGTGGCGGTAATGCGCCCAACTCCTGAATCGACGTAAAACCCCAAAGAAGAAGAGAGCAGGCGCGTGTAGTTGTAGCGGCTAATTGATTTGTTGATTTGAACTGTTTTTCACACACTAATAATGGAAGCAAGAAAAGTATTGTGGAAGTAGTTGTAAATAGACTGTTGATAATCAGGCTTTCCGTTCTTGCAGCAATGGGATGTCTGATGTCAATTTCTTCTGTTCTTTTTCTCTTTTTTTTAAGGCGTATATGGCATTAGAATAAAGCACGAAGCTAAAGATGCAATGTGCCTGTTGAAAATGTAGGGAAATAAAGACGAGCAAGCATGCAATAAAGTGGTCTGAAACCCATGAAGTGGAGAGCCATGTGTTCGTGCATGATTCGTTGGTTTGGACGAAGAGGTTTTACTCTCCGTACGACAGCACATTAGGAAGTGAGGGAGTCCAAAAAAAAAAAAAAAAAAAAAAAAACCACTTGGTCTACAGCGTACACTTTAAATAGGGCGTAGCGCTGCTCGTCTCTCGCTTACGGCCATACCAGCCTGAGCACGCCCGATCTCGTCCGATCTCGGAAGCTAAGCAGGGTCGGGCCTGGTTAGTACTTGGATGGGAGACCGCCTGGGAATACCAGGTGCTGTAAGCTTTTTCACCTCCACCTTCAGAGTCTCTGCTGCAACGTTTCAAACGCACAAACCCTTTCAACTTTCACCTAATTATTACTAGCTACACAAAGGCACTATGGAGAGACCCAGCTCACCAAATCTAAAACAAATCAATCGAATCAACAGAAATTTCTTTTCGAATCACTAAATTATTATCTTGCACACAGTTATTCACCTTGCCTTTATTTTTACGTCTTTCTTCCTTCATTCTTTTCATTAGGCATGTATTCCTTTAGACTTTTATGTCTCTATTTAGTTTTTTTCACTAACTTTTTTCTTTTGGTATAAAGTGATTCGTTCATGATGGTACATCAGTACGATGCATGTGCCGAGATAAGAGGGGCTTCTCATTGGAGATATGCGATAGTCACAGTTCTTGATCGAGTTACTCTTGTGATTATTGTTACTCTTAGTATTATCATTACGACTAGTAGCGGTAAGGTATTACTATTGCAATAATACCTTTATTTATTGAGCATTGTCACTACATTGTGTCACCTTGCTCTGACAGTGCCACCTACTACATACTTCATTTGTCTATCTGCTACTGCAACTTTGCACGTTCACATTCCCTGCCACTTTACCTGGCAGCGGCGGGTTGCTCTCTGTCACTGTCAATGGAAATTCTGCTATTCTGCGGTTTCATCGCCCTATCATTCGTGTGACTGTAGTGTCACTTTAGTAGTATTTGCACTAATAACCTATTCTGTCTCAATCACTCGCACGTACAAATGGATATTGCACATTTCTTCCTATTATGTACAGTATTCTTTTCTTTCTAGATATGTTCTATTCATACATGGACAGGAGATGCAAACCTGATTTCAGTGTAATCTTAGGATGACAAGAAACGTGTCCTATTCTATTTAATTCATTCTAAATGTACTCCGTAACTTTATTTATCGATTTAATTTGTAATTCATTTATTCGTTCACTAGTCGATTTATTTATATATTTATTTATTTATTTTCTATTCGTGTATTCCTTTTTTCTTTATTTATTTTGAAAACTTTTTGCTTTTTTTATTTTGTGTATACTTCCCTCATTTTCCCCCAATTTCTCCCTTTATTTTTTTCTGCATTTGCTCACCCGTATACTAATGCAGGTGCGTGCTTCTGACTGCTTTTATAGCGTGATGGCGCACCACCCTGAGCACGCGCTGTTTGTGCACATCATTGCGTCTTGAAGGCCATGAAAGCTCATTTCCGCAGATGGTCAGGGAGGCTCGGCATTCTGTGTGTTTTTCAGTGGTGTTTATCGCCGCCTTTTAATGCAGCTAATTTCAAAATATCCCACTGAAGTTTTCAGTTCAAGCCCTTGTGTAAGTCCCTCTTGATTGGCTCGTCTAGTGAACGCTGTAAATGCAGAGAGGGAGGGAAGGGAGAGAGATTGATTCATGCCGGCCCCACACTCCAGCTCAGTTGGTGGCGGTAATGCGCCCAACTCCTGAATCGACGTAAAACCCCAAAGAAGAAGAGAGCAGGCGCGTGTAGTTGTAGCGGCTAATTGATTTGTTGATTTGAACTGTTTTTCACACACTAATAATGGAAGCAAGAAAAGTATTGTGGAAGTAGTTGTAAATAGACTGTTGATAATCAGGCTTTCCGCTCTTGCAGCAATGGGATGTCTGATGTCAATTTCTTCTGTTCTTTTTCTCTTTTTTTTAAGGCGTATATGGCATTAGAATAAAGCACGAAGCTAAAGATGCAATGTGCCTGTTGAAAATGTAGGGAAATAAAGACGAGCAAGCATGCAATAAAGTGGTCTGAAACCCATGAAGTGGAGAGCCATGTGTTCGTGCATGATTCGTTGGTTTGGACGAAGAGGTTTTACTCTCCGTACGACAGCACATTAGGAAGTGAGGGAGTCCAAAAAAAAAAAAAAAAAAAAAAAAAAAAACCACTTGGTCTACAGCGTACACTTTAAATAGGCCGTAGCGCTGCTCGTCTCTCGCTTACGGCCATACCACCCTGAGCACGCCCGATCTCGGAAGCTAAGCAGGGTCGGGCCTGGTTAGTACTTGGATGGGAGACCGCCTGGGAATACCAGGTGCTGTAAGCTTTTTCACCTCCACCTTCAGAGTCTCTGCTGCAACGTTTCAAACGCACAAACCCTTTCAACTTTCACCTAATTATTACTAGCTACACAAAGGCACTATGGAGAGACCCAGCTCACCAAATCTAAAACAAATCTATCGAATCAACAGAAATTTCTTTTCGAATCACTAAATTATTATCTTGCACACAGTTATTCACCTTGCCTTTATTTTTACGTCTTTCTTCCTTCATTCTTTTCATTAGGTATGTATTCCTTTAGACTTTTATGTCTCTATTTAGTTTTTTTCACTAACTTTTTTCTTTTGGTATAAAGTGATTCGTTCATGATGGTACATCAGTACGATGCATGTGCCGAGATAAGAGGGGCTTCTCATTGGAGATATGCGTTAGTCACAGTTCTTGATCGAGTAACTCTTGTGATTATTGTTACTCTTAGTATTATCATTACGACTAGTAGCGGTAAGGTATTACTATTGCAATAACACCTTTATTTATTGAGCATTGTCACTACATTGTGTCACCTTGCTCTGACAGTGCCACCTACTACATACTTCATTTGTCTATCTGCTACTGCAACTTTGCACGTTCACATTCCCTGCCACTTTACCTGGCAGCGGCGGGTTGCTCTCTGTCACTGTCAATGGAAATTCTGCTATTCTGCGGTTTCATCGCCCTATCATTCGTGTGACTGTAGTGTCACTTTAGTAGTATTTGCACTAATAACCTATTCTGTCTCAATCACTCGCACGTACAAATGGATATTGCACATTTCTTCCTATTATGTACAGTATTCTTTTCTTTCTAGATATGTTCTATTCATACATGGACAGGAGATGCAAACCTGATTTCAGTGTAATCTTAGGATGACAAGAAACGTGTCCTATTCTATTTAATTCATTCTAAATGTACTCCGTAACTTTATTTATCGATTTAATTTGTAATTCATTTATTCGTTCACTAGTCGATTTATTTATTTATTTATTTATTTTCTATTCGTGTATTCCTTTTTTCTTTATTTATTTTGAAAACTTTTTGCTTTTTTTATTTTGTGTATACTTCCCTCATTTTCCCCCAATTTCTCCCTTTATTTTTTTCTGCATTTGCTCACCCGTATACTAATGCAGGTACGTGCTTCTGACTGCTTTTATAGCGTGATGGCGCACCACCCTGAGCACGCGCTGTTTGTGCACATCATTGCGTCTTGAAGGCCATGAAAGCTCATTTCCGCAGATGGTCAGGGAGGCTCGGCATTCTGTGTGTTTTTCAGTGGTGTTTATCGCCGCCTTTTAATGCAGCTAATTTCAAAATATCCCACTGAAGTTTTCAGTTCAAGCCCTTGTGTAAGTCCCTCTTGATAGGCTCGTCTAGTGAACGCTGTAAATGCAGAGAGGGAGGGAAGGGAGAGAGATTGATTCATGCCGGCCCCACACTCCAGCTCAGTTGGTGGCGGTAATGCGCCCAACTCCTGAATCGACGTAAAACCTCAAAGAAGAAGAGAGCAGGCGCGTGTAGTTGTAGCGGCTAATTGATTTGTTGATTTGAACTGTTTTTCACACACTAATAATGGAAGCAAGAAAAGTATTGTGGAAGTAGTTGTAAATAGACTGTTGATAATCAGGCTTTCTGCTCTTGCAGCAATGGGATGTCTGATGTCAATTTCTTCTGTTCTTTTTCTCTTTTTTTTAAGGCGTATATGGCATTAGAATAAAGCACGAAGCTAAAGATGCAATGTGCCTGTTGAAAATGTAGGGAAATAAAGACGAGCAAGCATGCAATAAAGTGGTCTGAAACCCATGAAGTGGAGAGCCATGTGTTCGTGCATGATTCGTTGGTTTGGACGAAGAGGTTTTACTCTCCGTACGACAGCACATTAGGAAGTGAGGGAGTCCAAAAAAAAAAAAAAAAAAAAAAAAAACCACTTGGTCTACAGCGTACACTTTAAATAGGCCGTAGCGCTGCTCGTCTCTCGCTTACGGCCATACCACCCTGAGCACGCCCGATCTCGTCCGATCTCGGAAGCTAAGCAGGGTCGGGCCTGGTTAGTACTTGGATGGGAGACCGCCTGGGAATACCAGGTGCTGTAAGCTTTTTCACCTCCACCTTCAGAGTCTCTGCTGCAACGTTTCAAACGCACAAACCCTTTCAACTTTCACCTAATTATTACTAGCTACACAAAGGCACTATGGAGAGACCCAGCTCACCAAATCTAAAACAAATCAATCGAATCAACAGAAATTTCTTTTCGAATCACTAAATTATTATCTTGCACACAGTTATTCACCTTGCCTTTATTTTTACGTCTTTCTTCCTTCATTCTTTTCATTAGGCATGTATTCCTTTAGACTTTTATGTCTCTATTTAGTTTTTTTCACTAACTTTTTTCTTTTGGTATAAAGTGATTCGTTCATGATGGTACATCAGTACGATGCATGTGCCGAGATAAGAGGGGCTTCTCATTGGAGATATGCGTTAGTCACAGTTCTTGATCGAGTAACTCTTGTGATTATTGTTACTCTTAGTATTATCATTACGACTAGTAGCGGTAAGGTATTACTATTGCAATAACACCTTTATTTATTGAGCATTGTCACTACATTGTGTCACCTTGCTCTGACAGTGCCACCTACTACATACTTCATTTGTCTATCTGCTACTGCAACTTTGCACGTTCACATTCCCTGCCACTTTACCTGGCAGCGGCGGGTTGCTCTCTGTCACTGTCAATGGAAATTCTGCTATTCTGCGGTTTCATCGCCCTATCATTCGTGTGACTGTAGTGTCACTTTAGTAGTATTTGCACTAATAACCTATTCTGTCTCAATCACTCGCACGTACAAATGGATATTGCACATTTCTTCCTATTATGTACAGTATTCTTTTCTTTCTAGATATGTTCTATTCATACATGGACAGGAGATGCAAACCTGATTTCAGTGTAATCTTAGGATGACAAGAAACGTGTCCTATTCTATTTAATTCATTCTAAATGTACTCCGTAACTTTATTTATCGATTTAATTTGTAATTCATTTATTCGTTCACTAGTCGATTTATTTATTTATTTATTTATTTTCTATTCGTGTATTCCTTTTTTCTTTATTTATTTTGAAAACTTTTTGCTTTTTTTATTTTGTGTATACTTCCCTCATTTTCCCCCAATTTCTCCCTTTATTTTTTTCTGCATTTGCTCACCCGTATACTAATGCAGGTGCGTGCTTCTGACTGCTTTTATAGCGTGATGGCGCACCACCCTGAGCACGCGCTGTTTGTGCACATCATTGCGTCTTGAAGGCCATGAAAGCTCATTTCCGCAGATGGTCAGGGAGGCTCGGCATTCTGTGTGTTTTTCAGTGGTGTTTATCGCCGCCTTTTAATGCAGCTAATTTCAAAATATCCCACTGAAGTTTTCAGTTCAAGCCCTTGTGTAAGTCCCTCTTGATAGGCTCGTCTAGTGAACGCTGTAAATGCAGAGAGGGAGGGAAGGGAGAGAGATTGATTCATGCCGGCCCCACACTCCAGCTCAGTTGGTGGCGGTAATGCGCCCAACTCCTGAATCGACGTAAAACCCCAAAGAAGAAGAGAGCAGGCGCGTGTAGTTGTAGCGGCTAATTGATTTGTTGATTTGAACTGTTTTTCACACACTAATAATGGAAGCAAGAAAAGTATTGTGGAAGTAGTTGTAAATAGACTGTTGATAATCAGGCTTTCCGTTCTTGCAGCAATGGGATGTCTGATGTCAATTTCTTCTGTTCTTTTTCTCTTTTTTTTAAGGCGTATATGGCATTAGAATAAAGCACGAAGCTAAAGATGCAATGTGCCTGTTGAAAATGTAGGGAAATAAAGACGAGCAAGCATGCAATAAAGTGGTCTGAAACCCATGAAGTGGAGAGCCATGTGTTCGTGCATGATTCGTTGGTTTGGACGAAGAGGTTTTACTCTCCGTACGACAGCACATTAGGAAGTGAGGGAGTCCAAAAAAAAAAAAAAAAAAAAAAAAAACCACTTGGTCTACAGCGTACACTTTAAATAGGCCGTAGCGCTGCTCGTCTCTCGCTTACGGCCATACCACCCTGAGCACGCCCGATCTCGTCCGATCTCGGAAGCTAAGCAGGGTCGGGCCTGGTTAGTACTTGGATGGGAGACCGCCTGGGAATACCAGGTGCTGTAAGCTTTTTCACCTCCACCTTCAGAGTCTCTGCTGCAACGTTTCAAACGCACAAACCCTTTCAACTTTCACCTAATTATTACTAGCTACACAAAGGCACTATGGAGAGACCCAGCTCACCAAATCTAAAACAAATCAATCGAATCAACAGAAATTTCTTTTCGAATCACTAAATTATTATCTTGCACACAGTTATTCACCTTGCCTTTATTTTTACGTCTTTCTTCCTTCATTCTTTTCATTAGGCATGTATTCCTTTAGACTTTTATGTCTCTATTTAGTTTTTTTCACTAACTTTTTTCTTTTGGTATAAAGTGATTCGTTCATGATGGTACATCAGTACGATGCATGTGCCGAGATAAGAGGGGCTTCTCATTGGAGATATGCGATAGTCACAGTTCTTGATCGAGTTACTCTTGTGATTATTGTTACTCTTAGTATTATCATTACGAGTAGTAGCGGTAAGGTATTACTATTGCAATAATACCTTTATTTATTGAGCATTGTCACTACATTGTGTCACCTTGCTCTGACAGTGCCACCTACTACATACTTCATTTGTCTATCTGCTACTGCAACTTTGCACGTTCACATTCCCTGCCACTTTACCTGGCAGCGGCGGATTGCTCTCTGTCACTGTCAATGGAAATTCTGCTATTCTGCGGTTTCATCGCCCTATCATTCGTGTGACTGTAGTGTCACTTTAGTAGTATTTGCACTAATAACCTATTCTGTCTCAATCACTCGCACGTACAAATGGATATTGCACATTTCTTCCTATTATGTACAGTATTCTTTTCTTTCTGGATATGTTCTATTCATACATGGACAGGAGATGCAAACCTGATTTCAGTGTAATCTTAGGATGACAAGAAACGTGTCCTATTCTATTTAATTCATTCTAAATGTACTCCGTAACTTTATTTATCGATTTAATTTGTAATTCATTTATTCGTTCACTAGTCGATTTATTTATATATTTATTTATTTATTTTCTATTCGTGTATTCCTTTTTTCTTTATTTATTTTGAAAACTTTTTGCTTTTTTTATTTTGTGTATACTTCCCTCATTTTCCCCCAATTTCTCCCTTTATTTTTTTCTGCATTTGCTCACCCGTATACTAATGCAGGTGCGTGCTTCTGACTGCTTTTATAGCGTGATGGCGCACCACCCTGAGCACGCGCTGTTTGTGCACATCATTGCGTCTTGAAGGCCATGAAAGCTCATTTCCGCAGATGGTCAGGGAGGCTCGGCATTCTGTGTGTTTTTCAGTGGTGTTTATCGCCGCCTTTTAATGCAGCTAATTTCAAAATATCCCACTGAAGTTTTCAGTTCAAGCCCTTGTGTAAGTCCCTCTTGATAGGCTCGTCTAGTGAACGCTGTAAATGCAGAGAGGGAGGGAAGGGAGAGAGATTGATTCATGCCGGCCCCACACTCCAGCTCAGTTGGTGGCGGTAATGCGCCCAACTCCTGAATCGACGTAAAACCCCAAAGAAGAAGAGAGCAGGCGCGTGTAGTTGTAGCGGCTAATTGATTTGTTGATTTGAACTGTTTTTCACACACTAATAATGGAAGCAAGAAAAGTATTGTGGAAGTAGTTGTAAATAGACTGTTGATAATCAGGCTTTCTGCTCTTGCAGCAATGGGATGTCTGATGTCAATTTCTTCTGTTCTTTTTCTCTTTTTTTTAAGGCGTATATGGCATTAGAATAAAGCACGAAGCTAAAGATGCAATGTGCCTGTTGAAAATGTAGGGAAATAAAGACGAGCAAGCATGCAATAAAGTGGTCTGAAACCCATGAAGTGGAGAGCCATGTGTTCGTGCATGATTCGTTGGTTTGGACGAAGAGGTTTTACTCTCCGTACGACAGCACATTAGGAAGTGAGGGAGTATATAAAAAAAAAAAAAAAAAAAAAAAAAACACTTGGTCTACAGCGTACACTTTAAATAGGACGTAGCGCTGCTCGTCTCTCGCTTACGGCCATACCACCCTGAGCACGCCCGATCTCGTCCGATCTCGGAAGCTAAGCAGGGTCGGGCCTGGTTAGTACTTGGATGGGAGACCGCCTGGGAATACCAGGTGCTGTAAGCTTTTTCACCTCCACCTTCAGAGTCTCTGCTGCAACGTTTCAAACGCACAAACCCTTTCAACTTTCACCTAATTATTACTAGCTACACAAAGGCACTATGGAGAGACCCAGCTCACCAAATCTAAAACAAATCTATCGAATCAACAGAAATTTCTTTTCGAATCACTAAATTATTATCTTGCACACAGTTATTCACCTTGCCTTTATTTTTACGTCTTTCTTCCTTCATTCTTTTCATTAGGTATGTATTCCTTTAGAGTTTTATGTCTCTATTTAGTTTTTTTCACTAACTTTTTTCTTTTGGTATAAAGTGATTCGTTCATGATGGTACATCAGTACGATGCATGTGCCGAGATAAGAGGGGCTTCTCATTGGAGATATGCGTTAGTCACAGTTCTTGATCGAGTAACTCTTGTGATTATTGTTACTCTTAGTATTATCATTACGACTAGTAGCGGTAAGGTATTACTATTGCAATAACACCTTTATTTATTGAGCATTGTCACTACATTGTGTCACCTTGCTCTGACAGTGCCACCTACTACATACTTCATTTGTCTATCTGCTACTGCAACTTTGCACGTTCACATTCCCTGCCACTTTACCTGGCAGCGGCGGGTTGCTCTCTGTCACTGTCAATGGAAATTCTGCTATTCTGCGGTTTCATCGCCCTATCATTCGTGTGACTGTAGTGTCACTTTAGTAGTATTTGCACTAATAACCTATTCTGTCTCAATCACTCGCACGTACAAATGGATATTGCACATTTCTTCCTATTATGTACAGTATTCTTTTCTTTCTAGATATGTTCTATTCATACATGGACAGGAGATGCAAACCTGATTTCAGTGTAATCTTAGGATGACAAGAAACGTGTCCTATTCTATTTAATTCATTCTAAATGTACTCCGTAACTTTATTTATCGATTTAATTTGTAATTCATTTATTCGTTCACTAGTCGATTTATTTATTTATTTATTTATTTTCTATTCGTGTATTCCTTTTTTCTTTATTTATTTTGAAAACTTTTTGCTTTTTTTATTTTGTGTATACTTCCCTCATTTTCCCCCAATTTCTCCCTTTATTTTTTTCTGCATTTGCTCACCCGTATACTAATGCAGGTACGTGCTTCTGACTGCTTTTATAGCGTGATGGCGCACCACCCTGAGCACGCGCTGTTTGTGCACATCATTGCGTCTTGAAGGCCATGAAAGCTCATTTCCGCAGATGGTCAGGGAGGCTCGGCATTCTGTGTGTTTTTCAGTGGTGTTTATCGCCGCCTTTTAATGCAGCTAATTTCAAAATATCCCACTGAAGTTTTCAGTTCAAGCCCTTGTGTAAGTCCCTCTTGATAGGCTCGTCTAGTGAACGCTGTAAATGCAGAGAGGGAGGGAAGGGAGAGAGATTGATTCATGCCGGCCCCACACTCCAGCTCAGTTGGTGGCGGTAATGCGCCCAACTCCTGAATCGACGTAAAACCTCAAAGAAGAAGAGAGCAGGCGCGTGTAGTTGTAGCGGCTAATTGATTTGTTGATTTGAACTGTTTTTCACACACTAATAATGGAAGCAAGAAAAGTATTGTGGAAGTAGTTGTAAATAGACTGTTGATAATCAGGCTTTCTGCTCTTGCAGCAATGGGATGTCTGATGTCAATTTCTTCTGTTCTTTTTCTCTTTTTTTTAAGGCGTATATGGCATTAGAATAAAGCACGAAGCTAAAGATGCAATGTGCCTGTTGAAAATGTAGGGAAATAAAGACGAGCAAGCATGCAATAAAGTGGTCTGAAACCCATGAAGTGGAGAGCCATGTGTTCGTGCATGATTCGTTGGTTTGGACGAAGAGGTTTTACTCTCCGTACGACAGCACATTAGGAAGTGAGGGAGTCCAAAAAAAAAAAAAAAAAAAAAAAAAACCACTTGGTCTACAGCGTACACTTTAAATAGGCCGTAGCGCTGCTCGTCTCTCGCTTACGGCCATACCACCCTGAGCACGCCCGATCTCGTCCGATCTCGGAAGCTAAGCAGGGTCGGGCCTGGTTAGTACTTGGATGGGAGACCGCCTGGGAATACCAGGTGCTGTAAGCTTTTTCACCTCCACCTTCAGAGTCTCTGCTGCAACGTTTCAAACGCACAAACCCTTTCAACTTTCACCTAATTATTACTAGCTACACAAAGGCACTATGGAGAGACCCAGCTCACCAAATCTAAAACAAATCAATCGAATCAACAGAAATTTCTTTTCGAATCACTAAATTATTATCTTGCACACAGTTATTCACCTTGCCTTTATTTTTACGTCTTTCTTCCTTCATTCTTTTCATTAGGCATGTATTCCTTTAGACTTTTATGTCTCTATTTAGTTTTTTTCACTAACTTTTTTCTTTTGGTATAAAGTGATTCGTTCATGATGGTACATCAGTACGATGCATGTGCCGAGATAAGAGGGGCTTCTCATTGGAGATATGCGTTAGTCACAGTTCTTGATCGAGTAACTCTTGTGATTATTGTTACTCTTAGTATTATCATTACGACTAGTAGCGGTAAGGTATTACTATTGCAATAACACCTTTATTTATTGAGCATTGTCACTACATTGTGTCACCTTGCTCTGACAGTGCCACCTACTACATACTTCATTTGTCTATCTGCTACTGCAACTTTGCACGTTCACATTCCCTGCCACTTTACCTGGCAGCGGCGGGTTGCTCTCTGTCACTGTCAATGGAAATTCTGCTATTCTGCGGTTTCATCGCCCTATCATTCGTGTGACTGTAGTGTCACTTTAGTAGTATTTGCACTAATAACCTATTCTGTCTCAATCACTCGCACGTACAAATGGATATTGCACATTTCTTCCTATTATGTACAGTATTCTTTTCTTTCTAGATATGTTCTATTCATACATGGACAGGAGATGCAAACCTGATTTCAGTGTAATCTTAGGATGACAAGAAACGTGTCCTATTCTATTTAATTCATTCTAAATGTACTCCGTAACTTTATTTATCGATTTAATTTGTAATTCATTTATTCGTTCACTAGTCGATTTATTTATTTATTTATTTATTTTCTATTCGTGTATTCCTTTTTTCTTTATTTATTTTGAAAACTTTTTGCTTTTTTTATTTTGTGTATACTTCCCTCATTTTCCCCCAATTTCTCCCTTTATTTTTTTCTGCATTTGCTCACCCGTATACTAATGCAGGTGCGTGCTTCTGACTGCTTTTATAGCGTGATGGCGCACCACCCTGAGCACGCGCTGTTTGTGCACATCATTGCGTCTTGAAGGCCATGAAAGCTCATTTCCGCAGATGGTCAGGGAGGCTCGGCATTCTGTGTGTTTTTCAGTGGTGTTTATCGCCGCCTTTTAATGCAGCTAATTTCAAAATATCCCACTGAAGTTTTCAGTTCAAGCCCTTGTGTAAGTCCCTCTTGATAGGCTCGTCTAGTGAACGCTGTAAATGCAGAGAGGGAGGGAAGGGAGAGAGATTGATTCATGCCGGCCCCACACTCCAGCTCAGTTGGTGGCGGTAATGCGCCCAACTCCTGAATCGACGTAAAACCCCAAAGAAGAAGAGAGCAGGCGCGTGTAGTTGTAGCGGCTAATTGATTTGTTGATTTGAACTGTTTTTCACACACTAATAATGGAAGCAAGAAAAGTATTGTGGAAGTAGTTGTAAATAGACTGTTGATAATCAGGCTTTCCGTTCTTGCAGCAATGGGATGTCTGATGTCAATTTCTTCTGTTCTTTTTCTCTTTTTTTTAAGGCGTATATGGCATTAGAATAAAGCACGAAGCTAAAGATGCAATGTGCCTGTTGAAAATGTAGGGAAATAAAGACGAGCAAGCATGCAATAAAGTGGTCTGAAACCCATGAAGTGGAGAGCCATGTGTTCGTGCATGATTCGTTGGTTTGGACGAAGAGGTTTTACTCTCCGTACGACAGCACATTAGGAAGTGAGGGAGTCCAAAAAAAAAAAAAAAAAAAAAAAAACCACTTGGTCTACAGCGTACACTTTAAATAGGCCGTAGCGCTGCTCGTCTCTCGCTTACGGCCATACCACCCTGAGCACGCCCGATCTCGTCCGATCTCGGAAGCTAAGCAGGGTCGGGCCTGGTTAGTACTTGGATGGGAGACCGCCTGGGAATACCAGGTGCTGTAAGCTTTTTCACCTCCACCTTCAGAGTCTCTGCTGCAACGTTTCAAACGCACAAACCCTTTCAACTTTCACCTAATTATTACTAGCTACACAAAGGCACTATGGAGAGACCCAGCTCACCAAATCTAAAACAAATCAATCGAATCAACAGAAATTTCTTTTCGAATCACTAAATTATTATCTTGCACACAGTTATTCACCTTGCCTTTATTTTTACGTCTTTCTTCCTTCATTCTTTTCATTAGGCATGTATTCCTTTAGACTTTTATGTCTCTATTTAGTTTTTTTCACTAACTTTTTTCTTTTGGTATAAAGTGATTCGTTCATGATGGTACATCAGTACGATGCATGTGCCGAGATAAGAGGGGCTTCTCATTGGAGATATGCGTTAGTCACAGTTCTTGATCGAGTAACTCTTGTGATTATTGTTACTCTTAGTATTATCATTACGACTAGTAGCGGTAAGGTATTACTATTGCAATAACACCTTTATTTATTGAGCATTGTCACTACATTGTGTCACCTTGCTCTGACAGTGCCACCTACTACATACTTCATTTGTCTATCTGCTACTGCAACTTTGCACGTTCACATTCCCTGCCACTTTACCTGGCAGCGGCGGGTTGCTCTCTGTCACTGTCAATGGAAATTCTGCTATTCTGCGGTTTCATCGCCCTATCATTCGTGTGACTGTAGTGTCACTTTAGTAGTATTTGCACTAATAACCTATTCTGTCTCAATCACTCGCACGTACAAATGGATATTGCACATTTCTTCCTATTATGTACAGTATTCTTTTCTTTCTAGATATGTTCTATTCATACATGGACAGGAGATGCAAACCTGATTTCAGTGTAATCTTAGGATGACAAGAAACGTGTCCTATTCTATTTAATTCATTCTAAATGTACTCCGTAACTTTATTTATCGATTTAATTTGTAATTCATTTATTCGTTCACTAGTCGATTTATTTATTTATTTATTTATTTTCTATTCGTGTATTCCTTTTTTCTTTATTTATTTTGAAAACTTTTTGCTTTTTTTATTTTGTGTATACTTCCCTCATTTTCCCCCAATTTCTCCCTTTATTTTTTTCTGCATTTGCTCACCCGTATACTAATGCAGGTGCGTGCTTCTGACTGCTTTTATAGCGTGATGGCGCACCACCCTGAGCACGCGCTGTTTGTGCACATCATTGCGTCTTGAAGGCCATGAAAGCTCATTTCCGCAGATGGTCAGGGAGGCTCGGCATTCTGTGTGTTTTTCAGTGGTGTTTATCGCCGCCTTTTAATGCAGCTAATTTCAAAATATCCCACTGAAGTTTTCAGTTCAAGCCCTTGTGTAAGTCCCTCTTGATAGGCTCGTCTAGTGAACGCTGTAAATGCAGAGAGGGAGGGAAGGGAGAGAGATTGATTCATGCCGGCCCCACACTCCAGCTCAGTTGGTGGCGGTAATGCGCCCAACTCCTGAATCGACGTAAAACCCCAAAGAAGAAGAGAGCAGGCGCGTGTAGTTGTAGCGGCTAATTGATTTGTTGATTTGAACTGTTTTTCACACACTAATAATGGAAGCAAGAAAAGTATTGTGGAAGTAGTTGTAAATAGACTGTTGATAATCAGGCTTTCCGTTCTTGCAGCAATGGGATGTCTGATGTCAATTTCTTCTGTTCTTTTTCTCTTTTTTTTAAGGCGTATATGGCATTAGAATAAAGCACGAAGCTAAAGATGCAATGTGCCTGTTGAAAATGTAGGGAAATAAAGACGAGCAAGCATGCAATAAAGTGGTCTGAAACCCATGAAGTGGAGAGCCATGTGTTCGTGCATGATTCGTTGGTTTGGACGAAGAGGTTTTACTCTCCGTACGACAGCACATTAGGAAGTGAGGGAGTCCAAAAAAAAAAAAAAAAAAAAAAAAAAAACCACTTGGTCTACAGCGTACACTTTAAATAGGCCGTAGCGCTGCTCGTCTCTCGCTTACGGCCATACCACCCTGAGCACGCCCGATCTCGTCCGATCTCGGAAGCTAAGCAGGGTCGGGCCTGGTTAGTACTTGGATGGGAGACCGCCTGGGAATACCAGGTGCTGTAAGCTTTTTCACCTCCACCTTCAGAGTCTCTGCTGCAACGTTTCAAACGCACAAACCCTTTCAACTTTCACCTAATTATTACTAGCTACACAAAGGCACTATGGAGAGACCCAGCTCACCAAATCTAAAACAAATCAATCGAATCAACAGAAATTTCTTTTCGAATCACTAAATTATTATCTTGCACACAGTTATTCACCTTGCCTTTATTTTTACGTCTTTCTTCCTTCATTCTTTTCATTAGGCATGTATTCCTTTAGAGTTTTATGTCTCTATTTAGTTTTTTTCACTAACTTTTTTCTTTTGGTATAAAGTGATTCGTTCATGATGGTACATCAGTACGATGCATGTGCCGAGATAAGAGGGGCTTCTCATTGGAGATATGCGATAGTCACAGTTCTTGATCGAGTTACTCTTGTGATTATTGTTACTCTTAGTATTATCATTACGACTAGTAGCGGTAAGGTATTACTATTGCAATAATACCTTTATTTATTGAGCATTGTCACTACATTGTGTCACCTTGCTCTGACAGTGCCACCTACTACATACTTCATTTGTCTATCTGCTACTGCAACTTTGCACGTTCACATTCCCTGCCACTTTACCTGGCAGCGGCGGATTGCTCTCTGTCACTGTCAATGGAAATTCTGCTATTCTGCGGTTTCATCGCCCTATCATTCGTGTGACTGTAGTGTCACTTTAGTAGTATTTGCACTAATAACCTATTCTGTCTCAATCACTCGCACGTACAAATGGATATTGCACATTTCTTCCTATTATGTACAGTATTCTTTTCTTTCTAGATATGTTCTATTCATACATGGACAGGAGATGCAAACCTGATTTCAGTGTAATCTTAGGATGACAAGAAACGTGTCCTATTCTATTTAATTCATTCTAAATGTACTCCGTAACTTTATTTATCGATTTAATTTGTAATTCATTTATTCGTTCACTAGTCGATTTATTTATTTATTTATTTATTTTCTATTCGTGTATTCCTTTTTTCTTTATTTATTTTGAAAACTTTTTGCTTTTTTTATTTTGTGTATACTTCCCTCATTTTCCCCCAATTTCTCCCTTTATTTTTTTCTGCATTTGCTCACCCGTATACTAATGCAGGTGCGTGCTTCTGACTGCTTTTATAGCGTGATGGCGCACCACCCTGAGCACGCGCTGTTTGTGCACATCATTGCGTCTTGAAGGCCATGAAAGCTCATTTCCGCAGATGGTCAGGGAGGCTCGGCATTCTGTGTGTTTTTCAGTGGTGTTTATCGCCGCCTTTTAATGCAGCTAATTTCAAAATATCCCACTGAAGTTTTCAGTTCAAGCCCTTGTGTAAGTCCCTCTTGATAGGCTCGTCTAGTGAACGCTGTAAATGCAGAGAGGGAGGGAAGGGAGAGAGATTGATTCATGCCGGCCCCACACTCCAGCTCAGTTGGTGGCGGTAATGCGCCCAACTCCTGAATCGACGTAAAACCCCAAAGAAGAAGAGAGCAGGCGCGTGTAGTTGTAGCGGCTAATTGATTTGTTGATTTGAACTGTTTTTCACACACTAATAATGGAAGCAAGAAAAGTATTGTGGAAGTAGTTGTAAATAGACTGTTGATAATCAGGCTTTCTGCTCTTGCAGCAATGGGATGTCTGATGTCAATTTCTTCTGTTCTTTTTCTCTTTTTTTTAAGGCGTATATGGCATTAGAATAAAGCACGAAGCTAAAGATGCAATGTGCCTGTTGAAAATGTAGGGAAATAAAGACGAGCAAGCATGCAATAAAGTGGTCTGAAACCCATGAAGTGGAGAGCCATGTGTTCGTGCATGATTCGTTGGTTTGGACGAAGAGGTTTTACTCTCCGTACGACAGCACATTAGGAAGTGAGGGAGTATATAAAAAAAAAAAAAAAAAAAAAAAAAAACACTTGGTCTACAGCGTACACTTTAAATAGGACGTAGCGCTGCTCGTCTCTCGCTTACGGCCATACCACCCTGAGCACGCCCGATCTCGTCCGATCTCGGAAGCTAAGCAGGGTCGGGCCTGGTTAGTACTTGGATGGGAGACCGCCTGGGAATACCAGGTGCTGTAAGCTTTTTCACCTCCACCTTCAGAGTCTCTGCTGCAACGTTTCAAACGCACAAACCCTTTCAACTTTCACCTAATTATTACTAGCTACACAAAGGCACTATGGAGAGACCCAGCTCACCAAATCTAAAACAAATCTATCGAATCAACAGAAATTTCTTTTCGAATCACTAAATTATTATCTTGCACACAGTTATTCACCTTGCCTTTATTTTTACGTCTTTCTTCCTTCATTCTTTTCATTAGGTATGTATTCCTTTAGAGTTTTATATCTCTATTTAGTTTTTTTCACTAACTTTTTTCTTTTGGTATAAAGTGATTCGTTCATGATGGTACATCAGTACGATGCATGTGCCGAGATAAGAGGGGCTTCTCATTGGAGATATGCGTTAGTCACAGTTCTTGATCGAGTTACTCTTGTGATTATTGTTACTCTTAGTATTATCATTACGACTAGTAGCGGTAAGGTATTACTATTGCAATAACACCTTTATTTATTGAGCATTGTCACTACATTGTGTCACCTTGCTCTGACAGTGCCACCTACTACATACTTCATTTGTCTATCTGCTACTGCAACTTTGCACGTTCACATTCCCTGCCACTTTACCTGGCAGCGGCGGATTGCTCTCTGTCACTGTCAATGGAAATTCTGCTATTCTGCGGTTTCATCGCCCTATCATTCGTGTGACTGTAGTGTCACTTTAGTAGTATTTGCACTAATAACCTATTCTGTCTCAATCACTCGCACGTACAAATGGATATTGCACATTTCTTCCTATTATGTACAGTATTCTTTTCTTTCTAGATATGTTCTATTCATACATGGACAGGAGATGCAAACCTGATTTCAGTGTAATCTTAGGATGACAAGAAACGTGTCCTATTCTATTTAATTCATTCTAAATGTACTCCGTAACTTTATTTATCGATTTAATTTGTAATTCATTTATTCGTTCACTAGTCGATTTATTTATTTATTTATTTATTTTCTATTCGTGTATTCCTTTTTTCTTTATTTATTTTGAAAACTTTTTGCTTTTTTTATTTTGTGTATACTTCCCTCATTTTCCCCCAATTTCTCCCTTTATTTTTTTCTGCATTTGCTCACCCGTATACTAATGCAGGTGCGTGCTTCTGACTGCTTTTATAGCGTGATGGCGCACCACCCTGAGCACGCGCTGTTTGTGCACATCATTGCGTCTTGAAGGCCATGAAAGCTCATTTCCGCAGATGGTCAGGGAGGCTCGGCATTCTGTGTGTTTTTCAGTGGTGTTTATCGCCGCCTTTTAATGCAGCTAATTTCAAAATATCCCACTGAAGTTTTCAGTTCAAGCCCTTGTGTAAGTCCCTCTTGATAGGCTCGTCTAGTGAACGCTGTAAATGCAGAGAGGGAGGGAAGGGAGAGAGATTGATTCATGCCGGCCCCACACTCCAGCTCAGTTGGTGGCGGTAATGCGCCCAACTCCTGAATCGACGTAAAACCCCAAAGAAGAAGAGAGCAGGCGCGTGTAGTTGTAGCGGCTAATTGATTTGTTGATTTGAACTGTTTTTCACACACTAATAATGGAAGCAAGAAAAGTATTGTGGAAGTAGTTGTAAATAGACTGTTGATAATCAGGCTTTCCGCTCTTGCAGCAATGGGATGTCTGATGTCAATTTCTTCTGTTCTTTTTCTCTTTTTTTTAAGGCGTATATGGCATTAGAATAAAGCACGAAGCTAAAGATGCAATGTGCCTGTTGAAAATGTAGGGAAATAAAGACGAGCAAGCATGCAATAAAGTGGTCTGAAACCCATGAAGTGGAGAGCCATGTGTTCGTGCATGATTCGTTGGTTTGGACGAAGAGGTTTTACTCTCCGTACGACAGCACATTAGGAAGTGAGGGAGTATATAAAAAAAAAAAAAAAAAAAAAAAAAACACTTGGTCTACAGCGTACACTTTAAATAGGACGTAGCGCTGCTCGTCTCTCGCTTACGGCCATACCACCCTGAGCACGCCCGATCTCGTCCGATCTCGGAAGCTAAGCAGGGTCGGGCCTGGTTAGTACTTGGATGGGAGACCGCCTGGGAATACCAGGTGCTGTAAGCTTTTTCACCTCCACCTTCAGAGTCTCTGCTGCAACGTTTCAAACGCACAAACCCTTTCAACTTTCACCTAATTATTACTAGCTACACAAAGGCACTATGGAGAGACCCAGCTCACCAAATCTAAAACAAATCTATCGAATCAACAGAAATTTCTTTTCGAATCACTAAATTATTATCTTGCACACAGTTATTCACCTTGCCTTTATTTTTACGTCTTTCTTCCTTCATTCTTTTCATTAGGTATGTATTCCTTTAGAGTTTTATGTCTCTATTTAGTTTTTTTCACTAACTTTTTTCTTTTGGTATAAAGTGATTCGTTCATGATGGTACATCAGTACGATGCATGTGCCGAGATAAGAGGGGCTTCTCATTGGAGATATGCGTTAGTCACAGTTCTTGATCGAGTAACTCTTGTGATTATTGTTACTCTTAGTATTATCATTACGACTAGTAGCGGTAAGGTATTACTATTGCAATAACACCTTTATTTATTGAGCATTGTCACTACATTGTGTCACCTTGCTCTGACAGTGCCACCTACTACATACTTCATTTGTCTATCTGCTACTGCAACTTTGCACGTTCACATTCCCTGCCACTTTACCTGGCAGCGGCGGGTTGCTCTCTGTCACTGTCAATGGAAATTCTGCTATTCTGCGGTTTCATCGCCCTATCATTCGTGTGACTGTAGTGTCACTTTAGTAGTATTTGCACTAATAACCTATTCTGTCTCAATCACTCGCACGTACAAATGGATATTGCACATTTCTTCCTATTATGTACAGTATTCTTTTCTTTCTAGATATGTTCTATTCATACATGGACAGGAGATGCAAACCTGATTTCAGTGTAATCTTAGGATGACAAGAAACGTGTCCTATTCTATTTAATTCATTCTAAATGTACTCCGTAACTTTATTTATCGATTTAATTTGTAATTCATTTATTCGTTCACTAGTCGATTTATTTATTTATTTATTTATTTTCTATTCGTGTATTCCTTTTTTCTTTATTTATTTTGAAAACTTTTTGCTTTTTTTATTTTGTGTATACTTCCCTCATTTTCCCCCAATTTCTCCCTTTATTTTTTTCTGCATTTGCTCACCCGTATACTAATGCAGGTGCGTGCTTCTGACTGCTTTTATAGCGTGATGGCGCACCACCCTGAGCACGCGCTGTTTGTGCACATCATTGCGTCTTGAAGGCCATGAAAGCTCATTTCCGCAGATGGTCAGGGAGGCTCGGCATTCTGTGTGTTTTTCAGTGGTGTTTATCGCCGCCTTTTAATGCAGCTAATTTCAAAATATCCCACTGAAGTTTTCAGTTCAAGCCCTTGTGTAAGTCCCTCTTGATAGGCTCGTCTAGTGAACGCTGTAAATGCAGAGAGGGAGGGAAGGGAGAGAGATTGATTCATGCCGGCCCCACACTCCAGCTCAGTTGGTGGCGGTAATGCGCCCAACTCCTGAATCGACGTAAAACCCCAAAGAAGAAGAGAGCAGGCGCGTGTAGTTGTAGCGGCTAATTGATTTGTTGATTTGAACTGTTTTTCACACACTAATAATGGAAGCAAGAAAAGTATTGTGGAAGTAGTTGTAAATAGACTGTTGATAATCAGGCTTTCCGCTCTTGCAGCAATGGGATGTCTGATGTCAATTTCTTCTGTTCTTTTTCTCTTTTTTTTAAGGCGTATATGGCATTAGAATAAAGCACGAAGCTAAAGATGCAATGTGCCTGTTGAAAATGTAGGGAAATAAAGACGAGCAAGCATGCAATAAAGTGGTCTGAAACCCATGAAGTGGAGAGCCATGTGTTCGTGCATGATTCGTTGGTTTGGACGAAGAGGTTTTACTCTCCGTACGACAGCACATTAGGAAGTGAGGGAGTCCAAAAAAAAAAACAAACAAACAAAAAAAACAAAAAAAACCACTTGGTCTACAGCGTACACTTTAAATAGGCCGTAGCGCTGCTCGTCTCTCGCTTACGGCCATACCACCCTGAGCACGCCCGATCTCGTCCGATCTCGGAAGCTAAGCAGGGTCGGGCCTGGTTAGTACTTGGATGGGAGACCGCCTGGGAATACCAGGTGCTGTAAGCTTTTTCACCTCCACCTTCAGAGTCTCTGCTGCAACGTTTCAAACGCACAAACCCTTTCAACTTTCACCTAATTATTACTAGCTACACAAAGGCACTATGGAGAGACCCAGCTCACCAAATCTAAAACAAATCAATCGAATCAACAGAAATTTCTTTTCGAATCACTAAATTATTATCTTGCACACAGTTATTCACCTTGCCTTTATTTTTACGTCTTTCTTCCTTCATTCTTTTCATTAGGCATGTATTCCTTTAGAGTTTTATGTCTCTATTTAGTTTTTTTCACTAACTTTTTTCTTTTGGTGTAAAGTGATTCGTTCATGATGGTACATCAGTACGATGCATGTGCCGAGATAAGAGGGGCTTCTCATTGGAGATATGCGATAGTCACAGTTCTTGATCGAGTTACTCTTGTGATTATTGTTACTCTTAGTATTATCATTACGACTAGTAGCGGTAAGGTATTACTATTGCAATAACACCTTTATTTATTGAGCATTGTCACTACATTGTGTCACCTTGCTCTGACAGTGCCACCTACTACATACTTCATTTGTCTATCTGCTACTGCAACTTTGCACGTTCACATTCCCTGCCACTTTACCTGGCAGCGGCGGATTGCTCTCTGTCACTGTCAATGGAAATTCTGCTATTCTGCGGTTTCATCGCCCTATCATTCGTGTGACTGTAGTGTCACTTTAGTAGTATTTGCACTAATAACCTATTCTGTCTCAATCACTCGCACGTACAAATGGATATTGCACATTTCTTCCTATTATGTACAGTATTCTTTTCTTTCTAGATATGTTCTATTCATACATGGACAGGAGATGCAAACCTGATTTCAGTGTAATCTTAGGATGACAAGAAACGTGTCCTATTCTATTTAATTCATTCTAAATGTACTCCGTAACTTTATTTATCGATTTAATTTGTAATTCATTTATTCGTTCACTAGTCGATTTATTTATTTATTTATTTTCTATTCGTGTATTCCTTTTTTCTTTATTTATTTTGAAAACTTTTTGCTTTTTTTATTTTGTGTATACTTCCCTCATTTTCCCCCAATTTCTCCCTTTATTTTTTTCTGCATTTGCTCACCCGTATACTAATGCAGGTGCGTGCTTCTGACTGCTTTTATAGCGTGATGGCGCACCACCCTGAGCACGCGCTGTTTGTGCACATCATTGCGTCTTGAAGGCCATGAAAGCTCATTTCCGCAGATGGTCAGGGAGGCTCGGCATTCTGTGTGTTTTTCAGTGGTGTTTATCGCCGCCTTTTAATGCAGCTAATTTCAAAATATCCCACTGAAGTTTTCAGTTCAAGCCCTTGTGTAAGTCCCTCTTGATAGGCTCGTCTAGTGAACGCTGTAAATGCAGAGAGGGAGGGAAGGGAGAGAGATTGATTCATGCCGGCCCCACACTCCAGCTCAGTTGGTGGCGGTAATGCGCCCAACTCCTGAATCGACGTAAAACCCCAAAGAAGAAGAGAGCAGGCGCGTGTAGTTGTAGCGGCTAATTGATTTGTTGATTTGAACTGTTTTTCACACACTAATAATGGAAGCAAGAAAAGTATTGTGGAAGTAGTTGTAAATAGACTGTTGATAATCAGGCTTTCTGCTCTTGCAGCAATGGGATGTCTGATGTCAATTTCTTCTGTTCTTTTTCTCTTTTTTTTTAAGGCGTATATGGCATTAGAATAAAGCACGAAGCTAAAGATGCAATGTGCCTGTTGAAAATGTAGGGAAATAAAGACGAGCAAGCATGCAATAAAGTGGTCTGAAACCCATGAAGTGGAGAGCCATGTGTTCGTGCATGATTCGTTGGTTTGGACGAAGAGGTTTTACTCTCCGTACGACAGCACATTAGGAAGTGAGGGAGTATATAAAAAAAAAAAAAAAAAAAAAAAAAAACCACTTGGTCTACAGCGTACACTTTAAATAGGCCGTAGCGCTGCTCGTTTCTCGCTTACGGCCATACCACCCTGAGCACGCCCGATCTCGTCCGATCTCGGAAGCTAAGCAGGGTCGGGCCTGGTTAGTACTTGGATGGGAGACCGCCTGGGAATACCAGGTGCTGTAAGCTTTTTCACCTCCACCTTCAGAGTCTCTGCTGCAACGTTTCAAACGCACAAACCCTTTCAACTTTCACCTAATTATTACTAGCTACACAAAGGCACTATGGAGAGACCCAGCTCACCAAATCTAAAACAAATCAATCGAATCAACAGAAATTTCTTTTCGAATCACTAAATTATTATCTTGCACACAGTTATTCACCTTGCCTTTATTTTTACGTCTTTCTTCCTTCATTCTTTTCATTAGGCATGTATTCCTTTAGACTTTTATGTCTCTATTTAGTTTTTTTCACTAACTTTTTTCTTTTGGTATAAAGTGATTCGTTCATGATGGTACATCAGTACGATGCATGTGCCGAGATAAGAGGGGCTTCTCATTGGAGATATGCGTTAGTCACAGTTCTTGATCGAGTAACTCTTGTGATTATTGTTACTCTTAGTATTATCATTACGACTAGTAGCGGTAAGGTATTACTATTGCAATAACACCTTTATTTATTGAGCATTGTCACTACATTGTGTCACCTTGCTCTGACAGTGCCACCTACTACATACTTCATTTGTCTATCTGCTACTGCAACTTTGCACGTTCACATTCCCTGCCACTTTACCTGGCAGCGGCGGGTTGCTCTCTGTCACTGTCAATGGAAATTCTGCTATTCTGCGGTTTCATCGCCCTATCATTCGTGTGACTGTAGTGTCACTTTAGTAGTATTTGCACTAATAACCTATTCTGTCTCAATCACTCGCACGTACAAATGGATATTGCACATTTCTTCCTATTATGTACAGTATTCTTTTCTTTCTAGATATGTTCTATTCATACATGGACAGGAGATGCAAACCTGATTTCAGTGTAATCTTAGGATGACAAGAAACGTGTCCTATTCTATTTAATTCATTCTAAATGTACTCCGTAACTTTATTTATCGATTTAATTTGTAATTCATTTATTCGTTCACTAGTCGATTTATTTATTTATTTATTTATTTTCTATTCGTGTATTCCTTTTTTCTTTATTTATTTTGAAAACTTTTTGCTTTTTTTATTTTGTGTATACTTCCCTCATTTTCCCCCAATTTCTCCCTTTATTTTTTTCTGCATTTGCTCACCCGTATACTAATGCAGGTGCGTGCTTCTGACTGCTTTTATAGCGTGATGGCGCACCACCCTGAGCACGCGCTGTTTGTGCACATCATTGCGTCTTGAAGGCCATGAAAGCTCATTTCCGCAGATGGTCAGGGAGGCTCGGCATTCTGTGTGTTTTTCAGTGGTGTTTATCGCCGCCTTTTAATGCAGCTAATTTCAAAATATCCCACTGAAGTTTTCAGTTCAAGCCCTTGTGTAAGTCCCTCTTGATAGGCTCGTCTAGTGAACGCTGTAAATGCAGAGAGGGAGGGAAGGGAGAGAGATTGATTCATGCCGGCCCCACACTCCAGCTCAGTTGGTGGCGGTAATGCGCCCAACTCCTGAATCGACGTAAAACCCCAAAGAAGAAGAGAGCAGGCGCGTGTAGTTGTAGCGGCTAATTGATTTGTTGATTTGAACTGTTTTTCACACACTAATAATGGAAGCAAGAAAAGTATTGTGGAAGTAGTTGTAAATAGACTGTTGATAATCAGGCTTTCTGCTCTTGCAGCAATGGGATGTCTGATGTCAATTTCTTCTGTTCTTTTTCTCTTTTTTTTAAGGCGTATATGGCATTAGAATAAAGCACGAAGCTAAAGATGTAATGTGCCTGTTGAAAATGTAGGGAAATAAAGACGAGCAAGCATGCAATAAAGTGGTCTGAAACCCATGAAGTGGAGAGCCATGTGTTCGTGCATGATTCGTTGGTTTGGACGAAGAGGTTTTACTCTCCGTACGACAGCACATTAGGAAGTGAGGGAGTATATAAAAAAAAAAAAAAAAAAAACCACTTGGTCTACAGCGTACACTTTAAATAGGCCGTAGCGCTGCTCGTTTCTCGCTTACGGCCATACCACCCTGAGCACGTCCGATCTCGGAAGCGAAGCAGGGTCGGGCCTGGTTAGTACTTGGATGGGAGACCGCCTGGGAATACCAGGTGCTGTAAGCTTTTTCACCTCCACCTTCAGAGTCTCTGCTGCAACGTTTCAAACGCACAAACCCTTTCAACTTTCACCTAATTATTACTAGCTACACAAAGGCACTATGGAGAGACCCAGCTCACCAAATCTAAAACAAATCAATCGAATCAACAGAAATTTCTTTTCGAATCACTAAATTATTATCTTGCACACAGTTATTCACCTTGCCTTTATTTTTACGTCTTTCTTCCTTCATTCTTTTCATTAGGCATGTATTCCTTTAGAGTTTTATGTCTCTATTTAGTTTTTTTCACTAACTTTTTTCTTTTGGTGTAAAGTGATTCGTTCATGATGGTACATCAGTACGATGCATGTGCCGAGATAAGAGGGGCTTCTCATTGGAGATATGCGATAGTCACAGTTCTTGATCGAGTTACTCTTGTGATTATTGTTACTCTTAGTATTATCATTACGACTAGTAGCGGTAAGGTATTACTATTGCAATAACACCTTTATTTATTGAGCATTGTCACTACATTGTGTCACCTTGCTCTGACAGTGCCACCTACTACATACTTCATTTGTCTATCTGCTACTGCAACTTTGCACGTTCACATTCCCTGCCACTTTACCTGGCAGCGGCGGATTGCTCTCTGTCACTGTCAGTGGAAATTCTGCTATTCTGCGGTTTCATCGCCCTATCATTCGTGTGACTGTAGTGTCACTTTAGTAGTATTTGCACTAATAACCTATTCTGTCTCAATCACTCGCACGTACAAATGGATATTGCACATTTCTTCCTATTATGTACAGTATTCTTTTCTTTCTAGATATGTTCTATTCATACATGGACAGGAGATGCAAACCTGATTTCAGTGTAATCTTAGGATGACAAGAAACGTGTCCTATTCTATTTAATTCATTCTAAATGTACTCCGTAACTTTATTTATCGATTTAATTTGTAATTCATTTATTCGTTCACTAGTCGATTTATTTATTTATTTATTTATTTTCTATTCGTGTATTCCTTTTTTCTTTATTTATTTTGAAAACTTTTTGCTTTTTTTATTTTGTGTATACTTCCCTCATTTTCCCCCAATTTCTCCCTTTATTTTTTTCTGCATTTGCTCACCCGTATACTAATGCAGGTGCGTGCTTCTGACTGCTTTTATAGCGTGATGGCGCACCACCCTGAGCACGCGCTGTTTGTGCACATCATTGCGTCTTGAAGGCCATGAAAGCTCATTTCCGCAGATGGTCAGGGAGGCTCGGCATTCTGTGTGTTTTTCAGTGGTGTTTCAAAATATCCCACTGAAGTTTTCAGTTCAAGCCCTTGTGTAAGTCCCTCTTGATAGGCTCGTCTAGTGAACGCTGTAAATGCAGAGAGGGAGGGAAGGGAGAGAGATTGATTCATGCCGGCCCCACACTCCAGCTCAGTTGGTGGCGGTAATGCGCCCAACTCCTGAATCGACGTAAAACCCCAAAGAAGAAGAGAGCAGGCGCGTGTAGTTGTAGCGGCTAATTGATTTGTTGATTTGAACTGTTTTTCCACACACTAATAATGGAAGCAAGAAAAGTATTGTGGAAGTAGTTGTAAATAGATTGTTGATAATCAGGCTTTCTGCTCTTGCAGCAATGGGATGTCTGATGTCAATTTCTTCTGTTCTTTTTCTCTTTTTTTTAAGGCGTATATGGCATTAGAATAAAGCACGAAGCTAAAGATGCAATGTGCCTGTTGAAAATGTAGGTAAATAAAGACGAGCAAGCATGCAATAAAGTGGTCTGAAACCCATGAAGTGGAGAGCCATGTGTTCGTGCATGATTCGTTGGTTTGGACGAAGAGGTTTTACTCTCCGTACGACAGCACATTAGGAAGTGAGGGAGTCCAAAAAAAAAAACAAACAAACAAAAAAACATTTGGTCTACAGCGTACACTTTAAATAGGCCGTAGCGCTGCTACTATGGAAATTCTGCTATTCTGCGGTTTCATTGCCCTATTATTCCCCTACTTTCTTTACAACACTGAAACAGCAACCACCTTGAGGGGTTAAAATATCACAAACTGCATTAACTAATGAGGATGCTCATCAAACAGATAAAACAAAGATCTGCAATCCCAGGTAAATTAAGTTTGTAAATTAGGCAGATATTACCACAATTACAGTTTAATGTAAGTATGTCCATAATTAGAGCTTGCACAACAGGTAATTAAGTAAACAAAAACGGTTCAGAGAGGGGCCACGTAAATCAACAAAAGTTGAAGTAAAAAGGTGCCTTTAGTTTGGACAACAACAAGTATATTTCAGTATTTTTCAGTTCAGTGACTAGCTATGAAATCCACAGTTCACATCACAGGGTCATTCCATCTCAAGTGGTCCAATACTAGTTGCTTGACCTTTCTTAATTTTCCTAATTTTTTTTTTTGAGTGATTACCTCTACGTATTGTCATTGCAAAACCACCTTTTTTTTTTTTTTTTAATGCAATATTTTGCTTGGTTTATCTACGACAGCCATCTTTTAGTCACCGCACACAACAAATTTTGGTATTACAGCTGTTTACAGAACCCTCAGTCTCTCGGATCGATATTGTCGTAGCTCCTTGGAAGAAAAACTGATCTCTAGAGTACATTATGAGGTACATGTACATATATACAAGCAGTAAGTGACTACAGCTCAGAAGTTACTTACTGCATTCATTACAGGAGAAACAACACCACAGCTCTGTTTATGACACTGTTCATTTGTAAAATGCCCATCTGAAAACTGTAATTCCATATTTGGATAAAATCTATTCATGCTTACCAACTGTACAACTGTACCAACATGATAGATCAGGGTTCTTCAAATCTCGCCCTTGAGGTCCACTGTGCTGCAGAGTTTAGCTCCAACCCTAACGAAACAAAGCTAACCAAGGTCTTCAGGATTACTAGAAAATTACAGGCAGGTAAACACTTAAACAGTAAAAACTTAATAAACTTAATAAAGTTTGGAGGTTGGAGCTAAACTCTGCATCTCTGAAGAACCCTGTGATAGATCATGCTTCACTGTTGGCAATATCAAATGTAGTAATATTTTAGACCTCTTTGAAAAACATAAGCTATTGTATGTCAATCACAAACAATTACTGTAAAATACTGTTCATTTTTATTATTTTATTTTTATTTCTTATGCTTATATTATATCTGTTAATTTCTCAAAATGCAAGAGTAAAGTAGGCTTTTCCCTAGATTTCTACTAGCCCTAGCTCTGGAACAGTGGAATCTCAAACGCAAAATTTTTGCAGCAGAATGCTACTATAGAGGACTTATTTCTGTGAAAATTTCAGGTCCATATCTGGTCCCCCACCAGAGATATTCAACCCAAAATTGAGGGGAATTAAAAAAAAATTGCACTTTCTCATCCCCATAAAAAAAAACAGTCTCAAACCTGAAATGTTCTTCGTGCACACTATACTTACCTATGTTCCCCCTAAAAAATTAAGACTGAGACTCAAACCCTTCCCATTATAAATTGACCCTAAATGTGGAACTCTGAGCAATCTTGAGCATTACATTTGTACTTAAGGTCAAAGTCTAAGAATGTGCAAAATGTTTATATATGTACATGTACCTTGTACTGTGCTCTAGAGATCAGTTTTTCTTCCAAGGAGCTAGGACCATTCTGAGCCGAGAGATTGAGGTTTCCGTAAACAGCTGCATAACCAAAATTTGTTGTGTGCCATGACTCAAAGATGGCCGTCGCGGTTATACCAAGTAAAATAAAATTAAAAAATGATGCAAATGCATAGAGGTAATCACTCAAAAAAAATTGAAAAATTAAAAATGGTCAAGCAACCAACTTTACAATTATTGGACCACTTGAGATGGACAGACAAGTAATTGCACCGATAGTCATTACATTAAAACCACTGACAGGTGAACTGAATAACATTATCTCGTTCCATCCAGGTGTGGGATATATTAGGCAGCAAGTGAACAGTCAGTTCTTGAAGTTGATGTGTTGGAAGAAGGAAAAATGGGCAAGCGTAAAGATCTGAACAACTTTGACAAGGATCAAGTTGTGATGGCTAGATGACTGGGTCAGGGCATCTCCAAAGCAGCAGGTCTTGTGGGGTGTTCCCTGTATGCAGTGGTTAGTACCTACCAAAAGTGGTCCAAGGAAGGACAAGACAGGGTGATGGGTGCCTCACTGATGCATGTGAGGAGCGAAGGCTAGGCTGTGAAATTGCTGAAAAAGTTAATCCTGGCTATGATAGAAACGTGTCAGGACACAGTGCATTGCAACTTGCTACGTATGGGGCTGCATAGCTGCAGACCGGCAAGAGTGCCCATGCTGACCCCTGTCCACTGCCGACAGCATCTACAATGGGCACGTGAGCATCAGAACTGGAGCAATGGAAGAAGGTGGACTGCTCTGATGAATCACGTTTTCTGAATCACGTTTCATTTTTAGCTCTTTCTCTTGACAGATGCCAACAATTCTGGGGTCTGCTGTATATTAGTAGCTACGCTTTATGTGTGACAATACACAAAATTCCAAAAGTCACATGTAAAGAGGGCGCGCGCCTGTGTGTTAAAAGCTGTGCAGTCTGTAGAAGGAATACAGTAACTACTTTTCCTTCAGCAGATAAGTCTGTAAAGTAGTAGAGCAGCGTATTTACTCATGTCGAGATGCTGCATGTCATTCATGAACTTCCTGAGACACGCCTCAAACTCTGGGAGGCCGGACAGGGACGTGGCTCTATTTTCAGGGGCGTTTCAGAACTTTGCGTTTCCGGTTGAAATCAGTGCACAGCGACTATGCATGAGCTATGTGGCGAAGACAACCGGTTTAGCTCTGTTATGAAAGTGCGAAGGGAGGGCCTTAGTTAGTGTATTGAAACCAAAGGAAAATGGAGAGCGAGTTCGTTTCCTACTGATAAACCAGGAAGTATCTGGACCTTGTAACCATGGTAGAACTTTTTCGAACAGAAAGACGTCAGTGTCAACTGTGAGGCTGAAAGGCCCAAGTCTTTTCTCCGCTGAGACCGTTGGAGTCTGCTCGACGCACAAACTATTTCCGTATAGTTTAGAAGTGGACTCACGCTTCCGACATTACGTATCGACACCAGAAGGTAAACGCCTGCATGACTTCTCACTGTTTCTCAGTCGTTGGTGAAAATGCCGATGACAGTGTGATTAGTTTTGGGTTGACATTTTGTTGAGTGCAGTCTGCGGAGTCCGGCTGGCGGAATTTGTTTCCCGTTTGACACAGTATCTTGTTATTTGTTTGTGTGGGTTGTTACTAACCTAATAATGTTGATCAAATATGATAGCCAGTCATGTGAAATTTCACAGTTCCTCTAGATTCTTGTTACCGTGGACACAGAAAGTGATTGCTTTTTGACTCTTTAACACTAGTCTCCAAAGCTGCCAACTCAGTAGTTGTCATATTGCCTGGTCTAAAATCAGATAAATATTTCAGTGGTCTGTAGCGTTATGTCCATCAGTATGGTCCGTTTTTAGCCAAATGGCAGACCCAGTCGACAACAATTACAGCAAGTGGTATACATTTTAAACCTTTATTAAATTGCTGTGGTGTTTACCAGTAATAAACTTTTCTATGACGCTAGGATGAAATATGCAAACGTTTTTTTTAAAGCTCAGGCCTTAAGAAGTCTACGTTTTTCAGAACTACACAAACCATGTCAGTGATTCAAGGAACCACTAATGACTGGAACAGAGAGTGTCAACACTGAGCCATTCATGTAGGCCTACACTGGAGGGTGAATAGGATATTGTACCCTTTGCTGTCCCCTTTCAGGTAGACTCCTGTCATTCAATTTTTCAACTTTTCCTTGTCACTGAGGAATACCATATGTATTGTATACCTTTAAAAATGAATTCGGGTCCATACAGTAGTAGCTATCTAGCACAGTATATAAGAGTTAAAATTAAATAATGAATAATATCAGCTTTAACTTGAGAGTATCTACATCCAAATCCAAATGTTGTAGGAATTACAGCACTTTATATTTGTGTTCCCCCTCTTTTTAAGGGACCAAAAGTATTAGGACAATTAGCTGCTCAGCAGTCTGATAGCCAGATGTGTTATTTCTTTATAATTTTATTTACAAGAAAGCAGATAAAAGGTCAAGAGATGATTTCAAATGTGGCATTTGTATTTGGAATCTGTTGCTGTTAACTCTCAATATGAAGTTCAAAGGGCTGTCACTGCCAGTGAAGCAAGATATCATTAGGCTGAAAAATCAAAAAGAAACCTATCAGTGAGATAGCAAAAACATTAGGTGTAGCCAAATCAACTCTTTGGTACATTTTTCAAAAGAAGGAATGCACCGGTGAGCTCAGGAACACCAAAAGGCATGGAAGACCACAGAAAACAACTGTGGTGAATGACACGAGAATTCTTTCCCTGGTGGAAAAAACAACAGTTGGCCAGATCAAGAACACCCTACAGGAGGTAAGCGTATCTGTGTCAAAGTCAACAATCAAGTGAAGCCTTCACCAGAGTAAATACAGAGGGTTTACCATGAGATGTAAACCATTGGTAAGCCTCAAAAACAGGAATATCAGATTAGAGTTTGCCAAAAACATCTTTAAAAAAAAAAAATTTAAAAAAAGCCATATACAGTTTTGGAACAACAACCTATGCACAAATGAGACAAAGATCAACTTGTACCAGAATGATGGGAAGAAAAGAGTGTGGAAAAGAAAAGGCACTGCTCATGATTTGAAGTGTACCACCTCATCTTATGACGTGGGCATGTATGGCTAATGGTTCCCTTGTATTTACTAATGATGTGACCGCTGACAAAAGGAGCAGGATGAATTCTGAAGTCTATAGGGCTATATTACCTGCTCAGATTTATCCAAATGATTTAAAACTCATTGAACGGCACTTCACAGTGAAGATGGACAATGACCCAAACCATACTTCAAAAGCAACCAACGACTTTTTAAGGCAAAGAAGTGGAATGTTCTGCAATGGCCAAGTGACTGAATCCAAATGCACATGCATTTCACTTTCTGAAGGCAAAACTGAAGGCCTTCAGCAAGTGAAACCTATGTTTTAACCAATCATTTTAAAATATTATATCAGTTCAATGTCAATAGTAAACCTACTAATGACGACAACAATGATACTGATAGGTGGCATGTCCCACCGCTATGTTGGGATAGAAGTGAATCGCAGCTGCCCACCAGACCCTAATAAGAGTTACAGATAAGAGGTGAGGCACATATAAAAGTGCTGTAATTCCTACAATCTTTACCTGCTTTGAATTTAAATACCCTCAAATTAAATTGGAGGGTAAATTAAATTAAGTCTGCTTTTTGAGCTCATATTCATTATTTGATTTCAACTGCAATATACTATGGTAGACAGCTAAAATAACAATGAATTTGTCAATGTACAAATATTTATGGACCTGACTGTATATAGACTGTAAGGACCACTGACATATCTTTTTAAAGCTTTACTCTAAATGCTAATTAATGGTACAAACAACCAGGCAAAAGACTGTACTAATGGTACAAAGCATGTAGCCTTGATGGTATCAACCCAGCCACAAGGAAATCTAGCTTTTATTTCTGAAAAAGTTGTCAAAGACATTTACGATTTCCTCTTTTAAACTGCTTTCATACAATGAAACATCCGCTTTTACTGATAGTGGATTATTGTGGTTTGCCTCTGTTTATCCATGGGCATTTAAAATATTAGGAATCTAGAGGAAATTAGCTCAGTGTCAGTAAAAATAAACTTACTAATAACAACAATAACAACTATGATGATGATGATGGTAGGTGGCATGTCCTGCTGCAATGTTAGGATAGAATGTGAATGTTTCACTGCTTTATCTGCTGTACTCATTCAAATGTTTTCAGTAGGTAAAATTAAGCTGGTTGTTAAATTTGGCTATAATCTAGATATTTAAAAAAAAATATGGTTATGGAAAGTGCCTTCTGTCTACTTTTAATATTTAAATGTTCAGGTTAATGAATGGACAGCAGAAGCTTTATTATCAACTGTGAAATGACAATAATTGACTTCTGATATACCTTTTGAAAAAGCATGAATTAACATAAATCTCAGGTTTATGATAAAGCATAGAAAAAGAGTGATATTTGCCACATAGGGGCCAATGTAAACATGTATGTCCAAATGTCTGTGCTGTTGCTGTTGTCAACCCTGTTGCAATGAGATGTTGTCAATCCTGTTGTTACCCTTATGTGAACTGTTATTGCACATATTTTGCAATTTCATTAAAAAATTGTATGATTCAATATCAAATAACTGTGGCATAGGTGACAAAAATAGAATATACACTCACTGTTCACTTTAATAGGAACACCTGTACCCCTGTTTATTCATGCAATTATCAAATCATGTGGCAGCAGCACAATAGATAAAATCATGCAGACATGCATTGTGACTATGAGTCATTACTCTTCCACAACTGTATACTATACTAAGAGTCAAGCAGTGCTAAGTGTGTTGAAAGGATCTTCAGTGTGGGCAAAAGGATCATTTTCTGCATGCTTCAGTTAATGTTCACATCAAACATCAGAATGGGGACAAATGTGATCTAAGTGACTTTGTGGCATGGAGCAGACAGGCTGCTTTGAGTATTTCAGATACTGTTGATCTCTTTGAATTTTCACACACGGCTTCCAGGTTCCATTCCTGTCAGGCAAGGACAGGAATCAGATGCTACAGTGGTCACAGACCCACCAAAACAGGACAGTTGAAGATTGGAAAACCATTGCCTGGGCTTTCTCAATTTTGGTGATCCTGTGCTCACTGTAGCCTCAGATCAGCAGTTTCTGAAATACCAGTCCAGCCCTTCTGACACCAACAACCAGGCCACAAAGTCACTGAGGGCATGCTGTTTTTTGCCCAATCTGATATTTGATCTGAACATTAACTTAAGCTCTTGACCTGTATCTGCAATATTTGTGCGGCTGCCAGGCTGATTGGCTGAGGGGTCACTGAGTGTAGGTGTCTAAAATGAGCCAATATGTTTTTCTATAATTCAAACATATCCTCATTCAAATGCAAAGTAAAAAATTTTTTTTAAAATGCAGCTGACTAGGTCAAAAGACATCCGTTCAAGACAGGGATGTGCCTTCTGCCAATTTTATTAGATGTGCTGCATGGGCGGCACTATTTCTGTTGTAAAATGGGCTTAATCTGCAAACGGGCTGAATTTGCATCCAAAACTTTTAATGGAGTTGCACTAATCGATATAGAAAGTGTGTATGTATGTATGTATGTTTGTTTGTTTGTTTGTTTATTTGTTTATTTAGTTAGTTGTACATGAGTTATATTGAGGCATTTGCTCTGCCAAACAAGCTAAAGGCCCTTTGGCAATCGCCAAATAATTAAAAGCTCTTTCATCTAGGTTGTAGTTGTTAGACTGTATAAAAGTGCAGGGAGTGTTTCTTTTCTATCTTTGAGTTACCCATGGGTAAAAAAAAAAAAACAATTACATAATACCCTTACACTCACCGGTAAAAAGGATCACTAGCCAAGCCAAGGTCACTTAATAACAGTACTATTCAAGTAGAAGATGAGGTCACACCGTCTGTTACACAGAAGTTATTATTAACACAGTGCAAACATGGAAGAGAATTTTGGTCATTTTCATTTGTAACTTTGAACTTTGAATTATTCTATTTAAAACTGCTAATCTGTTCTATCAGATTGCAGTCACTTTCAGTCACTCTTTGATGGATAATTTACTTTAACCAAGAGAGGGATAAAAATAAATCATACTTTAACCCCAACAACCAGTCAAACACTGTATGCTTACATCACTGCCATGGCAGTGATCCAGATTTTGTGCACAGGCCTGACTGGGCTTGTGGTTCCACGATGCATAATTTTTTTTTTTTTTGCCCATTCTGATGTTTGCTCTCATGCAATAATCCTTTATGATTTAGAGTTAGTGTGGTGTATCTTTAACTCTCTTGCCTCTTCCCAGCTGTATTGTAGTTGCTGTGGTCTCTTTTGACACCTCCTTTATGTTGATTTAAATGCCTGTTATTAGATAATTAAAACCCGAAAATGCCCTGTCAGATGTATTATGTATAATGTATTATGTATGCTGCATAACTTCACAAAATGTAGGGACAATAAACATGGTAGCTGAAAGAAATTCATACAGCGCTGCAAACAACCTTCTAGAGTGTTCCAGCCTCCTCTCCAAATGGGTTTGTCAGTGTCAGAACAAATGTTATTTTCCACTGACAAGAAGGTGCCTAATAGTGGATCAACGAAAGTTTCTTCTAAGGCCTCAGAGACAGCTAAAGTACAAATTCAACATCAGTCAGAGATACTAATTTCTTCAAAATAATAAGGACATACAATCCACTATAAATATAAATCAGAAGAAAACTTCAAGACCAAATCTTAACAGCAGAGGGCAAAGATAATGTCCACATTAACCACTCTTCCTCCCAAGCACTAAGTGCTAAAGCAGAGAGACAAGACTGTTTCCACTTTACTGTGCATTACCCTGCTACTCATGGGACATCACTGGGTAATAGACCTAAAGGCTCTTAGGAGGAGGGAAAAATCATTTTCCCATTGCAGTTAAACTTTCCCCTTGTCAGTGGCAGCTCAGGTGTTTGTGCTTGACAAAAGTAGTACAGAAAAATAATGAACAGAAGTCTTAAAGGCACAGAAAAAGCTTTATTGACCGTCAACTTTCTTGAATGACAAGGAAATATTTCAGTTTGTAGCTCTGCTGTTGCAGTGTGCTTTGGTATCGGTTAAAATTCAAACTTTATGTGAACGCAGTGGAAATGTTTGTAGTAATCTGATGGTCATTTTGGATATTTGCACACTGTGTTTAATAACAGCAAATGAACACTGAATAAAGAGCATCACCCAGTCTAAAATGAAATGCTTGTAGCATCTCTTCTGGTGTAAAATGGGCAAACCTGAAAGTTATGTGATTTTGTTTCTTTGTAGTTTAAGGTTTTTAATGGAGTTGTACTCTATTAAATTGGTGATTTCAGTATTCAAAAACTCATATATACTACACTCATAGAGTGAAGTATTTGTACTTGCACATAACATGAGCGCGTGCTGTAGGAGTAAAAAAAATGTTTTTACTTACCCGTATTGAGCAGTATGAGCGGCTTTCGTATTGAACCACATCAATTTAACTAGTGTTCAAATCCACAGTTGGGAATCTGTCAGAAGAAAGAGATAGTAAAGATGAATTAAACTGGTCATTATAATGAACTACAGCTACTATAAAGCCTCACACTTTATATTTCTATTAACATAGGGGCACAATTGCTTAGTGGTTAGCACTGTTGCCTTGCACCTCTTGGGTTTGAGGTTCGGATCCCACCTTTGCTCTGTGTGTGTCTAGTTTGTATGTTCTCCCTGAGTTTTGGGGGTTTTCTCTAAGAACTCTGGTTTCCTTGCCCCAGTCCAAAGACATGTGTTGTTGGCCGACTGGCATTTCCAAATTGTGAATGGGTGTGTTCAATTGTGCCCTGATCGCGCCCCATCCAGAGTGTTCTCTGGGTTGTTCCCTGACCTATAGGATAAGTGGTATGGAAGATTGATGGATGGATTAACGCATTATTATGATTGTAGTTTTCCATAAATAAATCTATTACAGTAATGTGATCATACTGCTGTGTGTGAAGAAAAACATGAAACATGGGGAAAACTCACTTTTGTTAATTTATGCTCGTTGTTAAGTGCTAGAGTTTAATCAAAGAGGAGAAGTTTTTATTAAAGACACCAGTCTGAGAAACCAACAGAGTGAGTATGTTTAAACTGAGATTTTTTAGAGTGTTTTTCATCTGTTTCTGCCACGAGCTGTTTTAATGTGTTTCATAGACTGCACTTTCAGAAAGCAGTTTCAGAGCATGAGCTCATCTATAGAAGACAAAGTACTGGATGCAATGAAGGAAAATTTTATTGTTTACACTTCAGATGTATTTTGACATCTTGAACAGTATTACTCAATATTACTATTATTATTTCACGTGTCATCAAACCGTTTTCGTCTGCATAACCGACACACCTCTCCCTCAACCAACCCCAACCATTGCATACCTTGTTCGTTAGAAGATTGCACGCTAGCACATCTCTGCGTACCACATTTACCTATGATCCCCCTCTGTGCATTGATCCAAATACGTGTTAATGCAGAAGTATAAATATAGTATAAATTGGGAAAACATTTTAGGGGAAAAAAAAAAAAAGAAAAGAAAAAACTTACAATAACTTGGTTGCATAAGTGTGTACAAATCTTAACTAATACATTGTTAAAGCACCTTTACTTGTAATACAGCACTCCTTCTTTTTGGGTAAGAGTAGTACATCAGAGTACATCTTGATATGTCTTGTTTTGGCAATTTTATTCCACTCTTCCTTGAAAAATTCTCCAGATCTATCATATTGCAAGGGGATCTCCTTGTGCACAGCCGAGCATCACCCCAATGCTCCTTATTTGCCCAAACTATTGCAAATAAAAAAAAAAAAAGGCAACATAAATAATCACTGGTTGTCTTGCTATGTGAAACACTCCGAATCTAAATAAATTTTCCTTGCCAAGTGTGCACGTAATGAATAATGTTTTGGTGCATGGAATCAACTCCAAAACTGTGGTTTATTCTTAGCTTTCAATGCTTGGAATCAGTAAATCAAATCTTTTTGGGATTGACTTCAATGTAAACAGAAAGCAGGATGGTGACTTGATGACTTGACATCCAAGATTTCAATGAAATTTGTTGCTGACTGTTTTTATTATTAAATTTGATCAGTTTTGTCGATTGCAGCTCTATTTTCAACATTCTGTTCTTTTTCCTTATCCTCAGCCCCTGAGGTTTTGCCTCACAAGTCCAGTCTCTTAACCATTCCTCTGATTTTTCCAAACCTGTTTTGGGTCATTCCGAGATCTCACTCCATGGCTTTTATTTTAGTAATGGGTTTGTTTTCTCTTTTCCAAAGCATACTTGGCTCTGATGCATTTCCTGCTGGGCCACTTTGATAGCAGGTTGCTGTCAAGAGTAGATAGAGTTGTGCAGATCTTAAGACCCATTAGAAGTTCAGCTGGCCTTGTTTTTCACATCCACCACAGCTCAGTTCTATATTCTAGCACTTATGTAAGTTCTTTCTGCCTCATATGAGTTTTAAACAGGAAAAAGCACCCCCAACCAGTAATCGGTTCTAGTCAGCATGCACACTTCTTCATTCAGAAGGAGGATGGTGGTTTCTGTCTGATTGTAGATTTGAAGAAGCCAAACTAGCTCCTGAAAGCCCTCCCTTATTTATTATAAATACCACATTATATGGACACTTCACATGTGCACATGAAAGCATCCAGGTGATACTGCATGTGCTGTTTACATATGTAACTAGTGACTACCATGCCACATCAAGGGATGAACATTATCATTCTATTTTTGTTCATATAGATAGAGGGAGAGTGGGATCAGTGGCCTCTTGTACTTGGGCAGCTGCGTCTGACACTAGTTCTGACTGTGGTGGCTGTGATGTCATCAGTCAGGGGATACAAAGAAAGCTGAACGCCTTTTTATACACTCACCCACACAAAAATGCATGCACACAGTCAGAGCTAGGGTAGAGGTTAGAGGGCTGATCAGACCCATGAATAGAGCAGTTCTCAGTCATGTGAGAGCACTGTTTATGGTCTTTTTTTTTTTTAAATTACTAAAACATTTTTTTACACTGAAACACATACACATGGTATTAAATACCGAAAGAAACTCACTTTGCCAAACAAGTACTCAGTATCAAAACAGACAGTTTGGCATGTGGCATTTCGAGGGACCTTATTTGTTGTATGAATGGCTTCAAAAGTGATAATTTTGATTTTATAACCCCTTCTTTCAATTTGTTGTTGTATTTTCTTGTCTCTGTGGTGTACACATTTAGATATACTAAGATAAACTGTATGAAGATATACTCAAAATTCAGGAAAATGGACATGGGTTATCTTTGGCTTAAACGTACTTACAACATACTTGTTATTGACCAATGTTAACTAAAGCTTGCAAACTTCCTGTTCTAAGTGCCATTTACTGCATTATTTTCTTGATGTTCATGGTTGTATGAGACCTGTTTTCTAAACAGCTTGCTTGATGCACAAAGGTAGACATCAAACCCCTCTCCTAACAGTAGGATGACTTTTCTGTATATGAACTCAAACAAATGGTGACAATTTCTTTATATTTCTAGCTACTTGTGTAGTCAAATATAGAGTTTGATAAAAGGAGATGTGCATTTTAACCCCTTGAATACTAATGAAAATTGCACGATAATTCGTGTAAATTGTTGCCCATGGCTTTCATAATTTAGAAGACACATTGGTAGTGGCCTTTGATGTCTTCCTATTTAACATGTGGCTACTCCCTCAAGGTGAATTTTTTTAAATTATTTTATTATTTAAACTGTTGCATTGACAATTTATGTATAAGAGAGCAAAGAGTAAGTTTATTTATAACAGAAATACAACTGAATTACTTAGTTTATTGTTCATTTTCAATGGAATCTTCATAGCTGATCATTATGATGGTAAATTATTGACTTGTACTGATTCATATGTTCCTGAGATTATTACCAAAAAAGTCCACATGTGTAAGTTTTCTCTGGCAGTATGGATCTATCTGATGGTAAGGGCCGAACACTCCATTCCAGGGGCTTTCTGATGTTTGTTACTAACATGTTTCAGCTGGCATTAAGATCACAAACTGGTAGGACGAGATATGTGGCCACCTTTAACCACATCAAAAGAATTACTCTATATAGGTAATTTTGTCAACTAATAAGTGGCTGTGCACTACCAGAAAAAGCCTACAAAATTAGATCTGTGACCATTTTGTTTTTGTACAAGTTGCACAGCTTTTTAAGGTGGTAGAGGTTTGCGGGGATTTCATGTATGGCAATTAAGACGTTACAAATAACAAAGACTATTATATTGACTAGCATACTATGTCTCGTGCCCCGTGTTCCCAGGATAAAATCTACAAACATAGTGGCCCTGACTAGGATAAAGCAGTTACTTGAAATGAATGAATGAGTGAAATGAATGGATCAGCATCGATTTGACTGCACTGGGGTCTGCTGGGATCCTTCTGAGTTAAACTCTAACTCATCTGTCAGTGGATCTGTCTCACTGACAATATCTCCTGAAGTTATTTATATATATATTCTTCCTGGGATGAGTGGCATGTACACAAAGTTAATCTTTAATCAGTTAATAGCAGATTAATGCACATGTGCTGTAATTTAGGCAGTTCAATGGATGAAAATTTAAATAACGTACATGTATGTTTTTTTTTCTCTGGATTCAAGTAATATTGTTAAATATGTTGATAAACCAGTTAACTGCCCCATTTAACTGTATTAAAAACTGTGCTGCTCAGATTTTTGGTCAGAGGTTGTGAGAAAGCATGGTTTAGGAAAACTGAGAATTCCATTTGTGCAAGTCAAAACCTGTAAAAGAATTCAGCATAAACAGAGATGGAGAGATGGTGTACAGGGCAGAAGCCTGTAAAGAAAATCGGCATGTGGCAGGAAAGTGTGACCATAAATGTTTTTAGACTAATTGAAGTGATGTAGGGCTTCATAACACTCAACTAATTGATAAAGAAATTTGTTGCTGACTATTTTTGGTATTGAATTTGATCAATTAGTTGTTGCAGCTCAATTTTCAACCTTCTGTTCTTTTTCCGTATCCTCAGCCCCAGAGGTTTTGCCTCATAAGTTCAGTCTCTTAACCATTCTACTGATTCTGCCTTACCTGTTTTGGGTCATTCCACCAGTGTCCTTTGGCCTACTTTCACTCTGAATTGGAGGACTTTTTCCTGGACTTACTGGGTTGCCTGGCAGCTAAATGTTATCATTTGTATAATAATGTAGGATCAATGCATGGTGCTTTCATTGGTCAATACTGCAGGTTTAGACCAATACTTTTGACCATCTAAATTGGTATAAAAGACAATAACAAGCTATTTAGTAATGTTATCATTATTTTACTTGTTATTAATAGTCTGTGTAATTTTGCAAACATTTCCACTGCGATATTAATGAATTAATAAAATAATAAATTTTTTTGTGTAAATTGTTAATGTGTTTGCTCTTCTAGGGTAAGGAGTGTTTGAGCAGATTGAGTATTTGAATGTGGCCATCTTAGGTGAAGTACTTCTATGAATAATCACTCATTATTAAGCTTAATATTTTAAAAAATTTGGATTAGTATTGACTACTACTCAGTTTTTTTTTTGTTTTTTTTTTTACTGATATCACTGTACGGCTATTGTGCCGTCTCTAATATTGGTTAAAAGAAGGTGTTTATGAATTCATATTATCTAATTGGATTTCTCAGTCCACTACTTGTGTGACGTTTGAAGAATGTTTAAAAGAAGAATGTTTAACAGATTAACAGATTATTTAGAAGTCCCTTACTGTGTAATCTGATGTTTTATGTTCTTATGTGGATTGAAATGACAGAACTTTTTTGCCATTGTTTGTCTGTTATTTTTGACTCTTTAGTACATTTGAAAGCTGCATATTTGGCAATAGAAGAGTTAAAACAACAGTATAACTAAAATTGCATTGGTGGTCTTTACAGTAATATGCTAGTAATATTACTATTTAAATGTGTAGCCTGTAAGGATGGTTTTATGGAAAAGAATATGGAGTCTGTAAGGAGTCAGTGCCATTACAGTAAACAAATATTATGGTATGAGTATTGTAAATATTATATTAACTACCTGGCAACTCTGCTGCCAGTAAGTTGCAGTGAATTTGTTTGTTTGTTTGTTTTACAGTGAACTTGCAGCATCCCCTGCTCTGTGTGTGTGTGTGTGTGTGTGTGTGTGTGTGTGTGTGTGTGTGTGTGTGTGTATGTGTCATTCATGTTGTCTACTTTATTCTGGTCAGGGTTGATGGAAAAAACCCTTTCAACAGCGCTGTAATTGTTACCCATTACAATGCACTTACCCTGTAATTTTATATAATATATACACTACCTGTTGTTCTGTGTTATGTCACCTAACTGCAACGCCCACAATGCAGCTTGTGTTTGCATTAAAATAAGAATGATACACATAAGAAAATGAGATGTGAAACCGGTTTGGTATTGGAATGGCAAAGGTGAAACTGATGTTGTGTTGCTGAAAGTGTCTGCATTTGCATACTCCTACATGGTTTATTGTGTTCAGGCCATATACTCAGGTGGAACTTATTATTTGGAAAGTAATGTCCTTAATTATTAATTCTGCTGGTAAACAGTAGAAGCCAGCCCATCACATTTTCTCTGTGTTTAGTTGCCTGACTACAGCCAGCTGTCTGCCCTTTTACAGACTTGTTTTCTTTTTTGAAAGTAGCTGGTCAATTTTTCTAGTTGTTTGATGCATGTTGATGAATATAAGATGATCATAGCATGACATGTCTTATTAAAAACCCTAAATAGAATATATTGAATGTTTTTTATAAGGGTTGTTATGCAGTATATTACTTACTATGCTGTTAGTTTTACAATTTACAACTGTGATATTGTGTATGTGTAGTTATTGTTTTGGTGTTGTATTGATTCGTCTTTTGTATTTAGGGTCCCATGGTTTGCTTGTGGTGTGCTCTCTGCCATGCCTCCCGCCATGACGGATCAGCTGGATGTGTGGGCGGACCCAGTACTGGATGGAAACGATCAGGTCGCTGTGGATTTCCTGTTGCCCACTGGAATCTACATTCAGATGGATGTTCCCAGAGAGAGCACCATCCAACAAATCAAACAGGTGTGTGGCATTATTAATAATTATTTTAAATATTAAAAATATTAAATAAATATTTAATAAATAATTAATTTTAAATTTTATTTAATGTATAATTCAATTTAAATTTAATTAAATAATAAATATAATATAAATACTATTAAAATTTATAATATAAGTACTATTACAATAATTTTGTCACACTGCTTACAAAGCAGAGTCCTTTTTATCGGTCTGTGCCCATTCATTTATTTTAAATTTTATAGAAGACATTTTTTCTTCTATACCTGGACAAGTGTAGGTCAGTGATCATATCCTTGGCCCATCCTTCAGTGTCATATTTTCTGTCACCGGGTTGGTAACTAGACCCAGGCCTTTTCTGTCCAAATCATTTTTTTGCCTGTTAAACAATATACGCTCATACACTTACCATCCACTTTATTAAGAATACCTGTCCACCTGCACATTCATGCAGTTATATAATCAGCCAATCATGTAGCAGCAGCGAAGTGCAGAAAAATCATGCAGATACAGATCAAGAGCTTCAGGTAATGTTCACATCAAACATCAGAATGAAGAAAAAGTGTGATCTCTGTGACTTTCGTGGCATGGATGTTGGTACCAGAATGGCTGGTTTGAGTATTTCAGAAACTGCTGATCTCATGGGATTTTCACACACAACTGACTCTAGAGTTTACACAGAGCAGTGCGAAAAACAAAAAACATTGAGTGAGCGACAGGCTGGCTCAGACCAGTTCGGGCATTCTCATCTGATCTCCCACAACAGCAAAGTGTTTCAGCCTGCAGACCCTCAGCTCACAGGATGTTTTTTGTTTTTCACACCATTCTGCATGATTTTATGCATTGTGCTGCTGCCACATGACTGGTCGATTGAATAACTGAGTAGGTGAAGAATAATAATAAAAGGTCAAGAATAATTTGAATAAATAATAATAAATAGACTTGTACTATTTATCTGGAAAATAATGTCCTTAATTTTAATTGTGTGTAAACAGTAAATAGTAGCCAGGCCATCACATTTTACTCTATGTTTAGTTATCTGACTATGGCCATCTGTCTAGACTACTTTTTAGACTTGGCTTGCTTTTTTGAAAGCAGCTGGTTAATGTTCTTTGTTGTTTGATGCATTTTGAATAAAACTCTATGCCATGTGTGATGTGTATCTAGGGGTTAGGGTTAGGATTTTTGTTGTTATAAAAAGTACAAAGCTATTTTAACACACACTGCATTTTTATAAAACAATTATTGTTGATGGACTGAATCACACCATACTGCAGATGTCAGAACTTTTTACTGCATAAATGGAGAGGTTAAGTTGTATTTTATGTAAAGTGGGAATGTAGATGTCACCTTGTGGTACAGTGATTGTTGCAAAGACCGTAGAGATTGCTTACAAAAGAAATTATGAATGAGTCATTTCCTGAACAAATGATGATCAGATAGGAAACAGTGCTTCCAGTCATCCTGTCAAATTACAAAATCTTCTTGACCTTTCCACTCTTTGAAACCTCAGTCATTTATTGAAAAATTGCATTGCTGTATTAGCAACACTGTTTGGTATATGTGGGGTTATGATTGCAAAATGTTTAAAAATCCTCACAGAATACCTTTTTGTAAAATTATGAATAGACTTATCCCACACATTTATTTATATAAAGCTTATGAGGTGTTCTGTAACCATCTATCCCTTGGTAAAATACTGTGCATTGATTTATTTTTCCCCTCTTCTGACACACAAAAATAGGCTTATATTTTAATCTCTGTTAAAATGTGAATGCATGGCATTGGGATGTTGCATGTGTCTGGTTTATTGGTCTGCAATTCTTATTGTTCTATACCAGTTGAACTAATGATTCTCATGTCAGTATTCAAAACACTACACAGTCTTTGTCATTTCAGTTTAGGTCTCATTTTGATTGTTTTTAATGTGACTTTGCAGATGCTATGGAAGCAAGCACAGGTGTATCCTCTCTTCTCCTTGCTTGGAGAGATGGATGGTCACATATTCGAGTGTGTGAACCAAGCTGCAGTTCATGAGGAGCTGGAGGATGAGAGCAGACGTTTATGTGATGTTCGTCCATTTTTGCCTGTCCTCAGGCTCATTACTCGTAACTGTGGCCGTGCTGAACGCCTGCTTGACTCCAAGATCGGGGTGCTCATTGGAAAAGGTAAAACACATTAAAGTACACATGCACAAATATTAAACATATGTAATATTGATGAAAATGTCAGAATTAGTGCTTCAGTACTGATATGAAATATCAGAAATATATGAAATAATGAAATATAGAAAATATGATTTAATTTTCTTACAGGCAAGGACTCAGACTTATCTATGGTCAGCCTCATTTATTTAATCATAAACAATTTATCTTATAAAACCAATGTCTTTAATGCCAGAATGGTTTACCTTCAATTTTATATCCAGTATTTTTAAAAATAAACACAGACAAATCTCTTTTAGCAAACTGCGTAGTGGATAGGGAGTGTGTTTGAGACCCAACACAGGAGCCTACACAAATTAATGACCCAACAACAAATAATAAATTTATTATTTATTTAGATTTAGACTTAATATTATTTATTTACATTTAAATTTAGAATAAATAATAATAATACATAAATTTATATTATTTATCTGGAAAATAATGTCCTTAATTTTAATTGGGTGTAAACAGTAAGTAGTAGCCAGGACATCACATCTGGGGGTACCTGGGGGTAAGGGTTAGGATTTTTGGTGTTATATTGATTTCTATTTGGTGTTTAGGGTTTTTAATTTTTGACTAAATTTATGTTTTGTAATTGATTTAATTATTTAATATTATGTCTTTTTATTACAGACACTTGTATTAATGATGTTTGATCTTGTGCAGGGCTCCACGAACTGGATGCTTTGCAGGACCAGGAAGTGAAAGATTTTCGTAGCAAAATGCAACGAATTAGTGAAGAGAAAATGCAGTCAGTGCAGATGATGTCGTGGGCAGAATGGCTTCAGAGCTGCTTCTCCCCCCAGATAGAGGTGGGACCAGTCGATGGTTTATGTGGTAGGAATGAGGGCTGGATCAAGATCACCATGCACTACAACCAGTCACAGGTAAACCCACAGATGTGTGCACTAAATTAAATCCATAAAGATGCTCACTGGGGAATCTTTAATATTTCTTGTCGTTGCTTGGATATCCTTCTCACCCACTTCATCCCACTTCATATTGCCCCCCCAGGACACAACAAGTTTAAAAGTGCCACTGAGCTGTACTGTTCCTGAGCTTATGAATCAGGCTCTCAGAAAATGGCTGACTACTCATGGCTTGGGAGAAGATGAAGACTGTGTTGATGACTATGTGTTAAGAGTCAGTGACAAGCTGGAATTCTTGTTTGGAGAACACCCACTTATGTACTACAGAGTAAGTAACTAAATAAACTGTAACCTTACTCCTTGACTACACTTGATCCATAGATTATAAGATGATAAAATATTACCCATACAGTAGGCTCATTAGTCATATATAGGATGCTGTGTGAATAATATGCTCATAAGTCATATATATGCAGTATATATGAAAACTGCAGGTGGTTTCAGGCCTCAGTAAACAGGTTGTAAAAATTTATACAGTAGTGTCTATTATGCTTATGCAGCATGTCACAGCTCTAGGGTCCCTGGTTTGATTGTGGCCTCGGGTTACTGCATGTGTGGAGTTGTATGTGTTTTCCCCCTTGTCCTTTTGGGTTTCGGTTTTACTCTGCCTTCCAAAAACATTCTGGGTAGGTGGATTGGCTATGATAAATTGTCCCAAGGGGTGTGTGTGTGTGTGTGTGTGTGTGTGTGTGTGTGCGCGCGTGCGCGTGCGCGTGCGCGTGGTGTGACTGGCGTTCCACCCAGAGTATGTTCCTGCCTCATACCCAGTGCCCCTGACCCGGATAAAGCATTTATGAATGCATTATGAATAAGGGCTTATTACTTAAGGGGTGTGTAATAAGCATTATATTAGCATTATTCAAATAATGCTAATGTGTGTATGGCACTGTTGCAAATGCATCAGATACAGCAGCATAGCTAGGATTTTTAAACATTGTGCACACTTGCATGCAATTTTATGAGACTCACGTTCTTTGCTAAACTACCTACATTTTTTATGATGTTTAGTGTGTTAATTGTCATCTAACCCTTCAACACTGGTCAGTTTTTGGCCACAGCACTGCTGTTGGCTGGGAAATTTTGGATGGCTGATTGTTCTTAACCCAGTAGTGACACTGAGGTGTTTATAGCAGGAATGTCTGGTTCTCGTAATTCCAGTGTTGGAGACCTAATATTAAAATACAACTGCTTAAAAATAGACTAGGATTTTATGGTCTAAGTAGGTTAAGAAGTTGTCTTGCAAAATGGCTGTTAGAAGATGCTCCCATAACTCACTTTAATGTCATAAAAGGACTCATCAGGCTACATTTGTATTGAAATTTTTTTTAAGTTAATTTAAAAATATTATCAACATAGTTATTATATAAACTCTTTTACAAACCATCTATCTGTTCACAGTTGAATACAATTTTAACATACAAAATGGAGATCTATTTAAGGGTTTGGCACAAAAATGTTTATGTTCATATTTTGTTCAATTCATAATTTTTATACATGTACAATGGTGCTTGAAAGTTTGTGAACTCTTTAAAATTTTCTGTATTATCTGTTATATTATAAAGATGACCTAAAACAACATCAGATTTTTTTTTTGTCCTAAAAGTAAACAAAGAGAATCCAATTTTAAAAATGAGACAAAAGTATTTTACTTGGTCATTTATTTAATGAGGAAAATGATCCAATATTACATATCTGTGAGCAGCAAAAGTATGTGAACTTCTAGGATTAGCAGTTAATTTGAACGTGAAATTAGAGTTAGGTGCTTTCAATCAATGGGATGACAATCACTTGTGAGTGAGCACCCTGTTTTATTTAAAGAACAGGGATCTACAGTCTGATCTTCACAACACATGTTTGTGGAAGTGTATCATGGTATGAAAGGAGAATCTCAGAAAGGAGATTTCTGAGGACCTCAGAAAAAGAGTTGATGCCGTTCAGGCTGGAAAAGGTTACTAAACCATCTCTAAAGAGTTTGGACTCCAGCAATCCACAGGCACACAGATTGTGTACAAATGAAGGAAATTCAAGACCATTGTTACCCTCACCAGGAGTGATCGACTAACAAAGATCACTGAAAGAGCAAGACGAGTAATAGACCGTGGGATCACAAAGGAACCCAGGGTAACTTCTAAGCAACTAAAGGCCTCTCCTCACATTGGCTAATATTAATGTTCATGAGTCCACCATCAGGAGAACACTGAACAACAAATTTGTGTACATGGCAGGGTTGCAAGGAGAAAGCCACTGCTCTCCAAAATGAACATTGCTGCCTGTCTGCAGTTTGCTAAAGATCACGTGGACAAGCCAAAAGGCTACTGGAAAAATGTTTTGTGGTCAGATGAGTGACTTCTGAATTATACTGGTGAATTCTAAAGGAAAATGTCAGGACATCTGTCCGTGAACTGAATTTCAAGAGAAAGTGGGTCATGCAGCAAGACCCTAAGAACACACGTCGTTACACACTCTAACAAAGAATGATTAAAGAATAATAAAGTTAATATTTTGAAATAGCCAAGTCAAAGTCCTGACCTTAATCCAATAGAAATGTTGTGGAAGGACCTGAAGCAAAGGAGTTCATGTGAGGAAACCCACCAATATCCTAGAGTTGAATCTGTTCTGTACTGAGGAATGAGCTAAAATTCCTCCAAGCAGATGTGCAGGACTGCTAAACAGTTATCGTAAACATTTAGTTGCAGTTATTGCTGCACAAGGGGGTCACACCAGATACTGAAAGCAAAGATTCACATACTTTCGCCACTCACAGATATGTAATATTGGATCATTTTTCTCAATAAATAAATGACCAATTATAATATTTTTGTCTCAATTGTTTAATTGGGTTCTCTTTGTCTATGTTTAGGACTTGAGTAAAGTAAATTTTAAAAGTAAAAAAGTAAAGTAAATTTTATATATATATATATATATATATATATATATATATATATATATATATATATATATATATATATATATATATATATATATATAACTTACAATTCATAACCAAACTCTAGTTATCACTGTTAAATTTAATCTAACTGGTAATGTGGCCTGTGCATTAGAGAAAGTTGGTTCCTCTCTCTACCTCAAAATGGAATTGTGTGTGTGTGTGTGTGTGTGTGTGTTTGCAGTACATCAGATCATGCTTGCTGTCACAGGAGATTCCACATTTGACGTTAGTGCATTGTGATATAGTGAAGGCAATGTTTGAGCGTGAGATCAGCACTATTGGCGCTGTACTCGCACGGAAGTCATCAAATCCTCCTTTACCCCTCCCCCCTAAGAGGAGAGGACCATCTGTAAGTAAAATTAAGCTTTCAAATTTTATCAGCTTTGCAACACATTTGGCAGTTTTTATAAATTTAACTCCAGGAAAAGTTCGACAAATATCTCTTTATAGTCACAGATGGCTGCGCTTTCATACGCACATCAGAGATACATGTCTGTTCTTCAAAGTGCTATTTTCATATCAGTATATGCAAATAAAATGCATATATAGTGTCACACTGAATTATAACCTATGATAAGGGAACATAACTAAAGAAGGTGCTTTATATTTTTTGAACAACTCGCATACCATCTCACACAAGTGGTCTCATTCGTAGTTAGTTCTAAATAGTTACAGTTATGTATCTGTATGTCTGACTGTATTTACATTTCAATTACTAAATCCCCTAATCATGATCTTTTTTTTTTTTTTTCCTCTTGGCAGCAGTTGCATACGTGCATTTGGGAGGTTCAGTCTTTTTTTAAAATCACTTTAGTGAAGGGCATTAAGGTCAACGCAGAAGAGACAGCAAAGGTAAGGCTTACAACTTTGCATGTTAAAGAAGTAGCCATCTACTGCATTCTGGCCCAGATACATCTCGGTCACGCGGTGGCTTGTCCCCTCCTCTTAGGTGCAAGTTCGTGCAGGCCTATTCCATGGTACAGAGCTCCTGTGTAAGCCAGCTGTTAGTAATGAGAGCAGTGGTCGCTCTGAGCACATTTGGAACAAGACTCTTGAGTTTGATATTTCTATTTGTGACCTGCCACGCATGGCTCGCCTCTGTTTTGCCATCTATGCTGTCATGGACAAAGTAAAAAAGCAGAAATCAACCAAGAACATGCAAATGAACAAGTATCAGACTATTCGAAAAGCTGGAAAAGTGGTAAGAGCAACACAAATGCATTACCAAGTAGCAAAGCATAAGCAAAATAGGAAATGAAATGATTTTTATTTATTTTATGTCTTGCATGTCTTTAGCATTACCCAATAGCATGGGTGAACATGATGGTGTTTGACTACAGAGGACAGCTAAAGACTGGTGATATCATCTTACATACCTGGTCCTCCTTTCCAGGTGAAAAGAGCTGCATGCTCACATTCGTAGTGATGTGTGTGTGTGTGTGTGTCTGTGTGATTTAAGAGGATATGTAAAAAGTATCCTGTGAATACTAATTTCAGATTTTCAACTGAATGTCTGAATTATGAATTTTGGGTAGAACAGCACTCTGTCATAGTGGCGACTGTATAAAAATGGAAAATGTAATCAGTATATTGTTTGTGTGAATCTCAGATGAGCTGGAGGAGATGTTGAACCCTATTGGAACAATCCAGACAAATCCATACACTGAAAATGCCACAGCACTGCATATTCGTTTACCAGAATACTCAGCACACCCGCTCACGTTTCCCCCATTTGACAAGGTATATACACAGAATATTCTCTAATATTATATATGATGTAATAATATTATATCATATAATTTTATATTATCGTTGATTTAACATTTTTTCTGCTTTATCTTGTAGATCCTGGAGAAAGCTGCTGACATTGCTGGATCCACTGACTCTATGTCAATGGTTGGTGTACACACACACACACACACACACACAAAAAAAAATAAAAATTCTGTTCTGTCGTCTCATATTCAGCTTTTGATCTCAAACCCAAATGTCTTCAGTGTCTAGCAGTAACAAAAGAATTGGCCTTGCTGTTCCAATATTTTTAGAGGGGACTGTGAATGTATGTATGATTAGAAATGATAAGAAAAGTAAAAATAATATTTGCTAATTAAAGCTTTTTTGCGTTATGCGTTCTGGAAATTCACTCTCTTTGATAGAAAAATGCTATTGTGCCATGCTAGTCCATCTCCGCATGGATTACTCATGGGATCGTGAGCTGAATGTAGGAGTTTCCCCCCGCAGCTCTGCACATCTCTGGGGTTGTTAGATGCAACTATCCTACTAACTCTAACCAGCTAAAATATAATGTAGACAGCAAAACTATAACACTTGGTTTTTCCATTGTTTTTTTTTTTCTTTTTCAATTTGATATGATCTCGTAAAAATTTGGCACAAACCGGAAAACAGTTTGGTATGAACTGGATAGTGTTAGCACACTATTTACTTGCACCAAGCGATAAATACACACAGATCTACACTATGACGAGTTCTCTGGCTCAACAACTGCACTGAAAAACAAGTGTGTATGTCAGGTTCCACGTGGATGAATTCAGTTACATTAACACATTTTGTTTTCATATATCCAACATGAGTCCTGGAATGAAATCAAGTCACCCGAGCTCAGGATAGAACCTGTGACCCTGGCATTGTGAGGTGGCACAACGCAATTCATGTAATACTATGTGAATTGATCACACTCACTCTACATAATTCGAACTAATATATTTGGTATTTGTTCAATTTAAATTTAGTATAAGCAATGAAATCATGTTTTAAAGTGAAACTAAATATTTTTATGTAAACTATATATATATATATATATATATATATATATATATATATATATATATATATATATATATATATATATATATATCCACGTACATACATGAAATCTGACTGACCACTTTTTTCAGCGTGGGTTACAATGCACAATGGCTACAAATAGGCTGACTATAATCTATTCTCACCAAAATAGAGAACAATAAATGACCTTATTTGTTCAGCCAGAAAAAAGCTAAAACGCCAAGATTCCAGAATCCTTTTTTGTCGTATAGTGTGGTAACAGACACTTTCACTTTCTCACTCCTGTTTGTTTTGCTTAAACTCTCTCTGTCTCTCTCTCTCTCTCTCTCTCTCTCTCTCTCTCCTTTTCTCCCTCTCCTGATTGGAGAGATTTTATGCATGCATAATTTATGCATGTGACGTTAATGTTAAAACATGTTATTAATCTTTGTGTTTTCATTAGGATTCTGCTCCTCCTTCTTCTTCTTCTTCTTCTTCTTCTTCTTCTTCTTCTACTACTTTTGTGAATAGGCAATGCTGCTGGCTGCCAGCCACCCTGGTTATAATAGAAGTTATATATAATGCTACAGAAATTAATTGTAGTTTGTGCTGGTGTAGAAATCACACACTTTCCGCTCTGCATTGTAGCTTCCATGGCATGGGCTCTGTGGGCTTTTGTTTTGCTTTTAGTACATGTTTTGTTTCGTCTCCACCCTCATCCTGTCATTGGTTTGTGTGGCTCATTCTTTCTGGTAGTAACTGATTTTACTGATTGCAACAAGTGAAGAGTGATAATGTCTGGTACTCAAACAGGATAAAGAGGAGAGCATACTGTGCGTGTCACTAACTGTTCAAGAGCAGCTCAGTTCTAAACAGGCTGAAGTGGCCGAAAAAGCACTCAGAAGTTGGCACATAACATTGGTAACAAGAAATGTACTTGCTAGCAAACAAACTCATAGGTTAATTTATGTTGCTGCCACTGCCCTTCCCCATCTGCTCTCTGACCCCAAACTACATTCATGTCACAGACAAACTGGAAACAAAATCAAATGTTTTCTCAGATCGGATTAATAAATTTGAATTTCTTTTTTTTTTTTTTATTTGGGCAAAATATACTTGGGGACAGGGCCAGAGGAATATACTGAATAAATTTGAATTCATTAAGTGTAGTATAAGCAATCATGACCTAAACAGTTGTTGTTAGTTATGTACAAAAAAGCAACAAACTGGTCTGTGTGCAGGGACGAGGAGGAAAGAAGTTCTACATCGAGTTGAAAGAGATCATGGAAAGGGATCCACTGTCACAACTGTGTGAAAATGAGAAGGATCTGATATGGACTCTGCGCTATGACTGCAGAGAGAACTTCCCACAGTCCCTCCCTAAGCTGCTACTGTCTGTCAAATGGAATAAACATGAAGATATGGCACAGGTATGCGAATAAACATGTACACACAGGTGACTTCCCCCATCCTCTCTTAGTAGTAACATTTCTGTCTATCCCTCTTGTCCTGGCCTTTTCTCTAGTTGCAGGCATTGTTGCAGATTTGGCCTAAAATAAGTCCTCGAGATGCTTTAGAGCTACTGGATTTTAACTATCCAGATCAGTATGTTAGAGAGTATGCAGTCAGTTGTCTGCAAGATATGAGGTAAGTGCTTAACACTGTCAAGCTTGTTTATACTGGCATAATTATGTTTTTTTTTTTTCTTTTCTGCTTTTTGCATTTTCTTTGATAGCCAAGATGTGGACCATTACAGTTATGGCCAGTTGATGGCCATTTTGAAACAATTACCAATCAATTGAATGCTTTGTGACTTCTTTTCAACATCAACATCCAGTTGATGAATAGCTGTTAGAGGACATTGCTTTTAACATTTTCTCAAAACAAAATGATTGACTTATTCTATGATTAAAAAAAGCAGGTTTTTATATATATATATATATATATATATAAAATGTGTGTGTGTATATATATGTGTGTGTGTATATATATATTTTCATATATATCCATTTTTGTTTCCCTTTCTCTCCCTCTTGTATCAGTGATGAAGAGCTTTTGCAGTATTTGCTGCAGCTAGTGCAGGTGTTGCGCTATGAACCGTATTATGACTGTGCCCTCACCCAGTTTTTGCTGCAGCGTGCCCAGATCAATCGTAAAATTGGACATTTCCTCTTCTGGCATCTTAGGCAAGTGTGTTCATTGTGTCTGTGTAAATAGTTTATTTTTTATGTAAACTATTTACATTTTAAATATTGTTCTGCAGCTCTTCATTAGAACTGTGTTACTTTAGTGGTGTACCCCATATTTTTAAGGCTTTGACTATAAGTTGAAATAGTAATCATCAGTAGGTTCATGACATTTTAACTTACTTTAAACGTCAATGTGTAAAATCTGATTACATATTGAGCTGCATTTAAAATCTATATATCTATTTTACAAGCTTAGGGCCTCAACTATGTATTGTATGGTTTGTGTCTGTGTGTTTCCAGGTCAGAGATACACATGCCAGCAGTATCTGTGCAGTTTGCCCTGATATTGGAGGCATACTGTAGAAGCAGCATCCCCCACATTGAAGTGCTTAAAAAACAGGTATAATTTTTGAAATAGAATTTAATGACTGACCTGTAAAACAGTAAATTTAATTTAAAAGTCTTGATAATTCGTAGAAAATTATTGTACGATTATTAAACATTACTGTATGAACACACTGAATATTGGTCTATAATTGGACTGTTCTTATAACATTTATCTAAAATTACCAGTTTGAAGGAAAGTTTGAGGATTATACCATCTCTTCTGGCTCTTAACGACAGCAGCAGTACTAGACGGCAGTACATGGGGCCATGTTTAATAATATAAATATTAGCATTTTTAGAGGAATAAGAGGAATGTCTTTTAGAGACTATTTTGGTCAACCTACTCAATGGTAGCAATTAACAGACACACGTTTCAAATCTATGAACCCACAGGATCATTTTAAATCTTTGAACCCACAGAATTTGAGTCTGTGTTGACTGTGTATTGCAGAATACTGGAGTATTGCAGAATACTATGTCCTGTCCAGAGATGAGGAAATTTTTTGCTCTGTCCTCAAAAGAGCAGTTACTGTGGCAGCACTCTGTCCTTTCAGAAGAACTGGGTTAAATGCCAGCTTGCCCCTGATTGCTCTATTGCAATAATTGGGATAAAGTTAAATACAAACTTGCACTTGTACAGTATCAGTACTTGTAACCACATTTGTGAAATACGTACCTTTTAATTTTAATATCTAATTTCATGGAAGTTAGAATAGATTTAACATTCCCTGGAAAACTGATTATGTTGGCTTGTAGAGTAAAAATACTAATTAAATACTGTTATACCTAGAACCAGATGTATTGGTGGACAGATTTGTAAAAGATTCAGGTTTGTTTGTAATATGTACAATTTACTGGAATCAGATTGTTAAAGATGAAGTAGACCTACTATCATTTCATCAAATGACAATAGAGTACAGCTGTCCTGCAACACAGAATCCTGCCTATTTTTCTTTTTTTCCTCATTTACATTGTTCAAAATGTGTTGAAATTCATTGAACAAAATACAAAGTATGCAAATGTTATAAAGAATTGTTTGTCTGTGTCTGTCTCTTTTTGAATGCAGGTTGAGGCTCTTGGCAAGCTAAAAGCTGTGAATGAGTTGATCAAACTGGGCACAATAAAAGCAAAGAATAAAACTAAGGAGGCTCAGCTGAAGGAGGCCATGATGAAGTGCCTTAGACAGACAGGCTTCATTGAAATTCTGTCAGACCTTCACTCACCACTGAACCCCCACATATTGCTTGATGATGTCAAGTAAGAAGGCTTTCTTTTTTATATATATATATACACTTATCCAGCACTTTATTAGGAACACCTGCACACCTACTCATTCATACAATTATCTAATCAGCCAATCATGCCGCAGCAGTGCATAAAATCATGCCGATATGGGCCAGTAGCTTCGGGTAATGTTCACATCAACTATCAGAATGGGGAACAAATGTGATCTCAGTGATTTTGACAGTGGCATGTTTGTTGGAGCCAGACGGGCTTGTTTGAGTATTTGTATAACTGCTGATCTCCTGGGATTTTCATGCACAGCAGTCTCTTGAGTTTACTCCAAATTGTGCAATAAACAAAATGCATCCAGTGAGCGGCAGCTCTGCGGACGGAAATGCCTTGTTGATGAGAGAGGCCAACAGAGAATGGACAGACTGGTTCAAGCTCACAGAAAGGGTGCAGTAACTCAGATAACCACTCTGTAGAACTGTGGTGAGCAGAAAAGCATCTTGGAATGAAAAACACATCAAACCTTGAGGCAGATGGGCTTCAACAGCCGAAGACCAACCCCAGGTTGAAGTTCTATCAGCCAAGAACGGAAAGCTGAGGCTGCAGTGGGCACAAGCTCACCAAAACTAGACATTTGAAGGCTGGGAAAACATAGCCTGATCTGATGAATCCCGATTTCTGCTGAGGCACACAGATGGTAGGGTCAGAATTTTGCACAAACAGCATGAATCCATGGGCATAACCTGCCTTCTGTCAACAGTCCAGGCTGGTGGAGGTGCTGTAATGGTGTGGGGAATGTTTTCTTGGCACTTTGGGGCCGTTAATACCAATCAGTCATCTCTTGACTGCCGCAGCCTATTTGAATATTGTTGCTGACTATGTGCATTCCTTCATGGCCACAATTTACCCATCTTAAGCACATGACCTTGTATCTGCATGATTTCATGCACTGCACTGCTGCCAAATGATTGGCTGATTGGATAATTACATGAATGAGCAGGGGTACTGGTGTTCTTATTAAAGTGGCCAGTGAGTATTGTATTTACACACTGATAGAAACTGTAACCACAAATCTCTCATTTCCTCTCTTGCATTTAGTGTGGAGAAGTGCAGGTACATGGACTCTAAAATGAAACCTCTATGGATTGTTTACAATAACAAGCTGCTGGTAGGAGACACGCTGGGAATCATCTTCAAGAATGGAGATGGTGAGAGACCGTGAAGAGGGATGGATATGGATAAAGAGGAAGAGAGGTGGACTTGAATGTTGAAGGGAGGGGCAGAGCCATAAATAATTATGTTCAAGTGCGTAGAAAGTCAGGTAATGGCAACTAAAGAAATCAATTGCGTTTTATTCTCAGATCTCAGACAGGACATGCTGACTCTGCAGATCCTAAGGATAATGGATATACTGTGGAAGGAAGCAAACCTGGACCTCAGGTAGTGTACACATCATTGTATTTAGACAATTTCTAAAGTTATTGTCTTAGAAAACTGCAGAATTACTTGATAAAGTTGAAAATCAGTTTTTAAGAGGGTTACTTATACAGTAAATGTATTACTTTATTCTATAAATATTTTTCAACAATATTAATAGTTTCAGTAATTTGACTATAGTAACACATTTACATTTACAGCATTTGGCAGATGCGCTTATCCAGAGCGAAATACAGAACTGCTTTGTAGTCATTAACAAAAACATGCTAGTTCACTAGGTCAGAGACTAAGAGTACTACCAAGCTAAAATGCTGTTGAAGGAAGTTAGTACAACATAAAAGAAAACACACAAGAAACACACAAGAGATTTCTTTTTAAATAGAAGTGTTAATTTAAATGCTTGGTGAAGAGGTAGGTTTTTAGTCTTCATTTGAAGACCGTCAGTGACTCAGCTGTTGACCCATCTGTTGACTCAGCTGACACATCCAGGGAAAGTGAAGGACAGAGAAGAGTCTTAATGCATGTTTTTCCTGTATATTGAGAGATGGTGGGTCCAGTTGAGCCGTGCCAGAGGCTTGAAGGGAGCATGGTACCGAGTGAAGTGGTTCATGTCTAATGTCTACAGATGTAAACCTTTAATATATCTCCATAAGCCCTTGCCCACATTTTACACTGTAAGGAGCACTGAAACCACTCTTGATTACACACCTAAGGCACCTAGTTATCATTATACCAACAGACACTTTAAAACAATACTAAAATCAAAAATAATAAAGTCAATCAGTGCCAAATACTACACAAGTAGATAGTAAACAAGAACTAGAATCCTACCTTACCTGCGGAGAGGAAATCCAAGATAGAAAAACTCAAAATCACACGTTTAGATACAGATACATGCATGCATTTTTCCTTTTGCAATTTGTGAGCATGGGGAGGCTCTCTGTAGCACACAGGATGGAAGTGCCAAGTGCATGTGTATTCAGTGCATGTGTATTCCTGCTTTTAGTCATAGAAATGAGTAGAAAAATAAAATAAATGGTTTTCTGATTACATTTCAAAGCACTGTGCCAAATGGTAGTGGCTGTCACATTACCTTCCATATTCCATCAACACATTGCATCTCGACCTTTTTCATGCTCTCTTCTTTTACTCTAATATTACGTCTTTTTTTTTATTTACAAATACATGTGGCAAAGACAAATGCATTTGAAATCCAAAGCATAGGCAATGTTATACTCTTTTAGTAATTAAAAAAATAACTTTGAAATAAATGGAAAACACTTCACACACCCTGAATGGGACTCTAGTCCATTGCAGGGCAACAAACACACACACCTTCTTCCCCATAATAAATATTTAAATTAAAAAATGAGACACATTTGTTGATTCGAAAGTGTTCACCACATTTGGGGAAGGTTCTATTTCTGTTTTATGTATTAATTCACTTAAATAAGTCTCAACATGTTTAACATGCTTTTTTTTAATATATAACAAATAACTTTCAATTTTATATTTCACTCACAGAATTGTGCCTTATGGTTGCTTGGCAACAGGAGATCGCACAGGGCTGATCGAGGTTGTGTCCTCTGCGGACACCATAGCTAACATCCAAAAAAATAGCAGCAACATGGCAGCTGCTGCAGCCTTCAACAAAGATGCTCTGCTTAGCTGGCTCAAGGACAAAAACCCTGGGTAAGAAATCAAGGGTCACTGTGCAGGGTAAGACAAGCTTATACCTGTACAGTGTAATAGTTTTGTTCATTTTTGTTAAATAGTAGCCTTCCTTAAGCCTCCAATATAAGTGAGCTTTGACAAACATATTCTGTTCTTCTCTCAGTACACAGTAAACAAGTTGAAATCATATATACCCTAGAAATAGATGATTGTTTCCACGTAAAAAAAAAAATCCTAACTATAAAAAATTTATACTAAAAAATTCCCAACTATAAAACTGAGAAAATGAGAAATCTGCACCTAGCACAACTTCTTTAGTGGTGTCAAACATGTATATGTACTGATTAGAGTAAGCAGGAGAGGAAACCTCATTTAGGCAGTAAGATTAAATTTGTAAGGATACATAATAAAGTGGGCTATTCATCATAAAATATCATTTATATTATGTGAGATGTAATAAACATTTAAACCTACACATGCTTCAGCTAAGCATCCTGTTTTCATGGACAATATAATAGCGTACTAGCTGGTGCTTTTAACACACCATAGCAGTTGGGAAAGGCAGTGGAAAAAGTGGAGAGCACAGAATTCAAAATCACTGCATGACTTTCACAGCATAACTAACTAACAGCTGAATGCAATGAATTCTCCATGCTTACACCAGCAGTGTTGCCAGTTTTTTTTTTTTTTTTTGGAATATTTTTAAAACCAAAGATCAGAAATGTGTGCCACGGTGAACACTAATAGTTTTTGGCTTTGTTTGGGCTAGTTTCAGGTCTTTAAGTTTCTGAGATGTTGTTGGGGTGCAAATTTTGCTTAATTAATTTTGTTGCATTCTAATGCACAACGTTTCTTTTGTTTTATGCTGCCACGAGTCTTATTGATCTCACAATCACTATGTAACCCCCATAAATTTGATATAGGTGATTTACAATATATATATATATATAGAATGAAACAGCTGAGTGTCTTTTGTATCTGTAGTGAAGCTCTAGAGAAAGCCATTGAGGAGTTCACACTGTCTTGTGCTGGTTATTGTGTCGCCACCTATGTTCTGGGCATCGGAGATCGTCATAGTGACAACATCATGGTCCGAAGCACAGGGCAGGTAGGTATCAGAACAAGCTCCAAGTATAAAAGATTTTTTTTATATGCTACTTAATCACAAAGACATTTTTGTTTGTGTGCTTATCAGCTCTTCCATATAGACTTTGGTCATATCTTGGGGAACTTCAAATCAAAGTTTGGAATCAAGAGAGAGCGTGTTCCATTCATTCTCACACATGACTTCATTCATGTCATTCAGCAGGGCAAAACTGGTAACACTGAGAAATTTGGCAGGCAAGTCATGGACAGCATCTCATTAACACCTACATGCAGTCTGTCTTTATTAAATCAACTTTTCTGGTATGGTCACAGTCATGTCTCCTACTCTCTGTGTTTGTCGTCTGTTTGTGTGTAGTTTTAGGCAGTACTGTGAGGATGCTTATTTGATTCTGAGGAAGAATGGAAATCTGTTCATCACACTCTTTGCCCTGATGCTGACTTCTGGGTTACCAGAACTCACCTCTGTCAAGGACATTCAGTACTTAAAGGTACACTGTCATAAATAAAGCCACAGGTCAGCATAGAGATTCTCTGTGTCTCTCTAGAGAGACTCTACAGCTGAGCCTGTGCCCACTGTAGCCTCAGATCCTAAAAAAAGCCCAATCTAACGCTGCACTTAAATTTTTTTCACTGTAGACTTCCTATCAGCTCAAACCAGTCTGACCATTGTCTTGTGACCTCTCTCCTGAACAAGGCAACAAGGCTTACTGGATGTTTTTTTGTTTTTGTTTTCATGTGTGTGCATGTGTGTTACAGGACTCTCTTGCATTGGGTAAGACCGATGAAGAGGCGCTGAAACAGTTCCGGCAGAAGTTTGATGAAGCTCTTAGAGAGAGCTGGACCACCAAAGTAAACTGGATGGCTCACAATGTGGCACATCCCTCCTAACACCCTTATACCAACAAGGATCTAAGTTTAGGAGAAAGCTTGAACACATGGTTGAACCAATTATACACTATGTCTTATAAAAAAAAAAGTTGTGAAGACCATTAAATGGTTAAATGCAACTTACTCAATGCAGTTAGCACAAAAAGCTTTCTGATCTTAAGGATTTTCATGACTTTGAAAGAGAAACTTGACTTTGATGGAGATTTAAAAGGAGGTGCATGATTAACAAAGGGAACAAAGGAGAAGACAACTGTCAGCTCACCCCAACATGAAAAAAAGCAATCTTCCACATTTCAAAATATTTTTCCACAGTAAGAAGCACACTGACAGGAACAAGCATCACAAGTAGTTTTGTTTTTGATTTACTACTGAATGGATCTTTTTTTTTTTTTATTGTCATGCCACCATCTTGCAGCTGAAATAACTCTTTATCTGCAAATGCAGTGACAGTGTCCTGGGACCACGGATTAGAAAAAAGAAATGGCACATGGAGTAAAACTGAACTTGTTTTTTCATGGAACTGGAAACAGAAATAATGACTCTGAAGGCTTGTAGAGCGAACTTGAGTGAAATTGTTATTGAAGAAATAGTTATAAATTATTCTTACTTGTCATTCCAACTTAAAGCCAGAAATGACTATTGAAACAGCAGTACTTCTTGCTGCCTGCAAGCTAAAACAGTGATGAACATGCAGTTTGGAATCTAACAGTTTGTAAGAATACGTTTTTACCTGCCACCAGTTATTGTTCATATTTTTTTTTGGGCCTCAAACTTATTGTGTTCACTTGTATACAAAGTTGAAAAAAATCAGAAGTATAGCCCACTCATTGTTTCTTTGACAAAACCAGGAGTTATTACATTATTGTGACAGCCATTAGTTAATTGAAACAAGCAAATATAAGAATATGGCTTCCCCTAAATAGTTTCATTCATGTTGTTCATACTGCCAAAAGAATGATTTTTAAAGCATTTACTGCTATTTGCTATTTTTAAATTCACAATTACCCAATATATTAATGAGATCAGAATGCTGGAGCAAGAATCAAATAATAGTATTTAGTTTAGATAGATATTTCAGGGATTGTAACGTTCGGTAGGGCTCCACTGCCTTTAAAAGAAATACACATTGGAGCACAGACTCACCGAATGCCAAATGGGATCTACTGTGCCTTATACAATGGAAAAATTCTACTGTTCGTACGAGACTACTTAAAGCAAGAGGTTTCTAAACACTGGAATTTATTTGACCATAATTATTTAAGGATTGTTACATGTTTATATTTATTTTCTTCTTCTGAAAAGTTTAGAATACTACTAATAGACTGTATCTGAGACTAGTGAGTTTACTCACACAAGCATTCAGCAAGCAAATCCTTTGTAACGCTATGTCAGAGCTAAGAAATAATCAGTTCCCTCTCTTACGTCTAATGGAGCTCAGTAGATTCAAAGTAACTTTATAACTTTACTATAGCAGAAACGCTGTAACAATGCACTAACACAGGCCTTTGGTGATCTCAGATATGCTTTATGTGAATTAAGTACAGTTGACTACAATCATGGTTATAAGAAAATTCCTATAAAGCCTAAACACCATTTCAGTGAGCATCTGTGCCCATAGAAAATTTCATTTGTTTTCTAATGCAAAATGATATTTACACTGAAATATAGTGGTTTTAGAGGATGATTATGCACATGTCCAGTACACTTTTATCCAAACAGTGTGAAACCTGAACCTAACCGAAACAATGCATTTTGTTTTTACTGTAGCAAAGAAATTTTTATGTGAATATCTATACCATACCAGTGGATCTTTTATATTGTTGATAACCTGCTGTGTATCTCTAATGCTGCTTAAATTATCCTTAGAGAAACAAAGTTTAAAACACAGAGGAAAAAATTAATTACCCATGGCATCTTTAATATACTGCCTGAGAGGATATTGGTGCAATATGATGAATCCTGTTCTGTGCAAATTTGGGTTAATGTGTATGCACTACTGCTGCTGTATAGTATTACGCTAGCCTTCAATTTTCTCACACACTGAAACTGTTTCTTTATCTGATTTTCTGACTTGTTCTTACTGATTTTGTCATAGGAATGCTATTAAAGTTTTGTTATAGCATTTATTTTTGTTCACCATTTTACTTTTGTGAGGGCTGAGTCCTTTCTTTCCCAAAAACAAGATTAGAAATGAACCAGCTCTTCACCCTTGGGAGTTTGCCCAACCAGTCTACATGTGTTTGGTGGAGTTGGAAAAGGCATATGACTCTGCCATTCGTGGGATCCTGTGGAGGGTGCTTCGGGAGTATGGGGTACCAGACCTGTTATTACGGGCCATTAGGCCCCTGTATAACCAGAGCAAGAGTGTGGTCCGTATTACCAACATCAGGTCAGACTTGTTCGCAGTGTGCTTTGGGCTCCGCCAGGGCTGCTCTTTGTCACCGATTCTGTTCATGATTGTCATGACAGAATTTCTAGGTGCAGCCAAGGGGTGGAGGGGGACCGGATTGGTGACCTCAGGATCGCATCTTTGTTATCTGCAAATGTTGTCCTGTTGCCTTCATCCAGCAGTGACCTCCAGCATGCTCTGGGGCAGTTTGTAGCTGAATGTGAAGCGGCCAGGATGAGGGTCAGCACCTCCAAATCTGAGGCCATGGTTCTCAGCCAGAAAAGGGTGGGTTGTTCCCTTCAGGTCGGAAATTAGATACTACCTCAAGCAGATGGAGTTTAAGTATCTCGGGGTCTTGTTCACGAGTGAGGGTAGAGTGGAGTGGGAGATTGACAGACTGATAGGTGCAGCAAGATAGCTATACTCAGACCTCAGGAATAACAAGGTGACAACATGTAGTACTAATGCAGGAGGAGAAAAAAAAGTGTAGATCTGATTTTATAGGATAAAATCAACTCTAATTTAAAGGCACTTCTTTTATACATACATACTGAATCACATGAAAAAGAATGTAGTGTACCTTCAAATCTTGTTTAAAATAAGTCATAGTAACTTAAGGACCATGTTTGTGCCTATATGTACATAGGGCCTCATTTATCAATCTTTTAGTAAAGTTGTGTGTAAATGTTTGTGTAAGATAAACCAAACTAAATTTTTCTGCCAGATTTATAAAAGTTTTGGAAATACAGATTTTCTTCGTATTGGCATGTATACTGATCACCCCTAACGTGCACATTCCAGACATAGCTCATTAGCATTTAATGATGCCCACCAAACTCCATAAAAAGTCAAGAAGGCTAGAAACATGGAATGACTACTAAACGCTGAAACAAAAAGGCAGATAGACACATGTGGAAGTTATTTTGTACCACTTCTATGCCAATGAAAATATTTAGCAGTGTAACAACACCTGAAAAGGCCAGAATCTAGAGGCAAATTACAGAAAAGGTGAATTAGGTGTGAATTAAGTGAGGTGACATAAAAACGAGGAAAAAAAAAAGATCTACACTGTACCCAGGTTATCACGCACACCAAGCACATCACACAGGGAAACTGCTATTTTAAAATTGTTTTAATGGTCTCAGCTGACGTGCTGGAAGTATTGAACAGCCTTAAAAGAAGATGCTGTGGCAAATGGAATTTATAAGCCAGCTTTCATCCTCTGAAAAAAACCATACCATTCTTTAAACATCTTTTCCTTCATAAGCACAGTGAGCGCTAAATCTTCCGTCAGGTGTGGCATTTGTTTATAGCTTACAGCTATGCACAGACAGGCCATCCCACTCTGTGTTTATAAGACACCATTTCTTTCAACAAAATTGAATGACAAGTTTTATTTGTCTTAATTTGTGAGTTTGTGTTGGCTCGCTTTCTTGATTTTTCATATTCTTTAATTAATGATAATAAAATAAAATGACTAAGTTTAATAAAATATGTTTTTATAGGGTCTCCAGAGCTCTTCAATAAATCACTCTGGATAAGGGCATCTGCTAAATGCTGTAAACGTAATTTAAAAAAAAAAATAAGGACTTTAAACTCGACAGTATAGTCCAGATATAAAAGTGAAATAATCCACTCAAATAATTTTATTTAAAGTCTATCAGGAGGTTTACATTAGTTAGTCTTAAATGCGTAAATTTGCAAAAACTCAGGAACACAAGTAGGATACGAACATTTTTCTAAAATTATGGGATCATGAATACCACATTTTTTGTGTAAATGCTACTACGAATGATTTTTTTTATAAATTGGTGTCCAGCTTGATAAATAAGGCCCAATGTTTGGAGCAAAATTGTACCTTGACATGAAATCGTGTGAAATGAAAAAATGGAAAGAGTAAAAGGATGTTTCTTCATGCAAATGCAATCAATTAAGAGTACATGTATTAATTTTCAATACTCAAGAAAAGTGCAAATCTATAATGATTAAGTATAGTAATAAAGTATAATTATTCAAATACATTCTAATCCTGTAAAAGATGCTGTGGCTAGTGTCACCTTTCCCTTCACCCTCTCAGATTGATAGCTGCTATATGACAAGACTTAGCTATCAAGTGGCAACTGACTAAGACATTTGGGAGAAAATAAGTGGTTAATAAATTAATGAAGTATTCCAGCTGCTACACAGTCCTTAAGAATGGTTCAAAAGAGGAACCAGTTCACCAGAAAAAATATCAACTTCAGGTCACACAATTCAGCTGAATGCATCTGAGCAAACTGTTTAACTGCTCCAAATCCAAACAATTTTTGAAAATATATAAAATATAAATATAAAATATTTTTAATAAAATTATTTTATAAATAAAATATTTAATAAAATATAATATAATTAATAATTGCCTTAATTTATTCAAGAGATCAAAACTCTTATGTAACACTCTTATGTGATTTCTTGACTATTCAGATTAAAAGACCACCTTTATGGTTTTTCTTTTAGCTTTAGAGTCATGTGTGCTGATTAATATTTCCAAATGCAGCTTTCCAGACCTCTGTGGTAATGTATCCCAGTCATAGTGGAGATGCTTTGATTTTTTTTAATGATCTACTTTCTACACTTTTCCAGACATGGGACACTTTATTTATATGCCAAATATACAGTGCCTACCAGAATTATTGGCACCCTTGATAATACAGAGAAACAGTGTACAAAATATACAGTACATTACACATAATAAATACATTTTCCAAAAAAAAAAAAAAAAGCTATTAAGTAATGGTTCTCACTGGGAGAAAAAATTATTTCATTTGTTATTTAAAAACTTAGTAGCATTAAAGAAACACAAAATCATTGTTTTGCAATGACCATTTCAGTTTCAGGAATTAAACCCAACTGAAAAGGTCACAGGGGAGCCTATCCCAGGGAACTCTGGGCACAAGGAAGGAGACAACCCATTGCAGGGCACAATCATACACACACACACTTTGGACAATTTGGAAATGCCAATCAGACTATAGCACATGTCTTTGGACTGGGGGAAGGAAACTGGAGTGCCTGGAGGAAACCCCCCAAGGCACAGGGAGCGCACACACACACACACACACACACACACACACACACACACACACACACACACACACACACAGGGTGGAGAAGGGAATTGAACCTCCAACCCCAGAGATGCAAGGCAAATTTGCTAACCATGAAGCCATTGTGCCCCCCAGCCAATTATTAAATAAACAGTTAGTAAATAAATAAATAAACACACAATTCTCATTAGGAATATTTTTTGAAACAAAAAGTATTTCCTTTATTATTTAAAGTAGTAGCACTAATAGTAAAAGTAATTTGAGAGAAAACTATTTTTTTCCCAAGCCAAACACTCCAAATCAACACAGAAATGTGTAAAGAAATACAAAATCAATGTTTTGTCTGAATTAAACCCAACTGAAAAGCCGTGGTCTGAACTGAAAAGGGACCCGAAGGTGAACCTGAAGGTTGTGGGTTCGAGTCTCAGGTCCGGCAGGGATTGTAGGTGGGGGGAGTGAATGACCAGCGCTCTCTCCCACCCTCAATACCACGACTGAGGTGAGACCCTTGAGCAAGGCACCAAACCCCCAACTGCTCCCCGGGCGCCGCAGCGAAAAAGGCTGCCCACTGCTGCGTGTGTGTGTGTGTGTGCGCGCGCACTTGGATGGGTTAAATGCAGAGCACAAATTCCGAGTATGGGTCACCATACTTGGCCACAAGTCACTTCACTTAAGGAGTGTATTATAAGCCTACTGCTGGATCTGTTTTAATGTGCTGATCACTCGCGTGTCTCTTACAGCACAGGAACCAGGCCGAGGCCTGAACCTGAGGTAATTCATTAACCCGGTGTAGTAGCCAGAGGCAAACAATCCTCAAACAAGACTGCTACATTGAAAGAACTGGCAGGTATGGGTGTGGTTCCGAAACAGACATGAAGAGCGAATATAAATAACAGCTCTTGAAAGATAATTACACATAGACAGGTTATCTAAATATCCATACGAAAATCTATGTAATAAAAATATGCATTTTATAATACTTAAGCACTGAACTGAAGTTACGTTCACGTGTATAGTCACGTGACTGGCCGAGAGGGGCACATGTTACGTTACATCTTATACCGAATAATAACAATAATCCAAGATATACATGCTGTACATTTCCACACGTATATACATAATATCTTGGTTTGAAATAAAAACTGTAGATAAACAATGAGTATAATGACTAATACCATGTTAGAATACCATAACTGAACTCCACCAAATACTAGCGATACATAACGATATGGCTCACATAAACCTAAATATCAAGAATTAACTGTCAGATAAGTTGAGGGGAACTTATTATTTGGCACTGACGCACACAATATAATAATAACTCTAAAATGAAGGCTAAGCCTGTCAGGCAATGGCAGCTACTTCCGTGAGCAGCTCGGCATATTAAACAACAGGCGCTGCTCGCTCTGCCGGCCCGAGCGCTCAGGCTGCGTTAGAGCGCATCAATATGCGCCTAAGATGCGCATAAGTTATTTGTGAGAGCCTTTCATACAAACACAAACCTTAGCATATAAATAAGCTTAAAATATTCTGCATGTCAGAGGGGAACAAATCTCCAAAACTGTTAGACATTACAGGAAAAGACTCTGTTATTCTGTCCAGGGCAGGTGTCACAAGATATTCATTGCTCATAAAATTAGTGTTTTTCTTTAATTACTCTACTTACAAAAAGTATAAATAAAACTATATAACGACAGTGTATGTTTGAACTCAAAATATCAATATTAAAATAAAAATATTTATTTCATATGTTTATTCTTTTAGATAATTTTTGCTTATTTTTTTATGAAGGGTGCCAATAATTCTGGAGGACACTGTAATATTGGGAGTTTTGAGCAAAGATGAATCCAGCTGAGCTAAACAACTTGCACTGCTTTATGAGTTTAAAGACATTTATGCTGAAAATCTCCTGAAAGGAAATGACTGTAGTGATTTTTTCCCACAATAAAAAGCATCTTTACAGCTGGGAAATTGTTCTGCTGATATAATACAATTTTAATACAAATATAAGATTTGATCTTATATTTGTATTAAAAATTAATTACTTTAGAGGAATTTGGAAAAGAAAACTGCACTTATTGGTGACAAATCTTGATAAGGAGCGGACACTACTTTTCTCTGCAGTGTGTTTGAAATTTCTTACAATATAATACCTTAGTAAAACTTGTGCCTAGCGATGTTGTGATTATGTGAATAAAACTGAACATTGTTGTATTTGTGCTGTCCTGAGCAGAAAAAGAAGAACAAAGTGAAGCTGGGAGTAGATGATGAAGTGCAGGCCATCACTGTGGAAAGGTAAATAAAGACATACAACCATATTTGAGGGAAGATTGTGCCAAAAGTGGAAAGTTAAAGATATCAGAAGTGTGGCTGATTACATTTTCCATTAAATTCACTGAACTTTGACCAGCAGGAACTTTGTTGGGAGCAGATAAAGAAATAAATAATTTTAAGCAGATAAAATAGAAATAGTCATCGTAATGATGAATTCTTTAACCACTTATGATCGTGAGTAAAGAGCAATGACTGAGTAAAAAATTTTACTTGACATGAATATACATGTGCTGTCTTGTATGTGTGTCATGTTAACTACCCATGAATAAGCATTTGGAACTAAAAAAAAGAGGTCAAAATCACCTCCTAGCCTCACCGCTGCCTCAATGTCATTTAATTAAACCATCATTGTGGTCAGCCTCGTTCATGATTTATCTCGAGCACTTTTGTGGTATGCATGATAAATGCTGAAGGACAAAACATGGTGATAAATGATTGACAGCTCATTTTATCATTTATCATATCTATACAGTATATACTGTTTTAATCAAATCTGATCATATCAAATGGGATGGGTACTACTTGTTTTTGTTAATCCACTTACATTTTAATCAGACTGAGTTTTACTTCATTTTTGTCAAATCGATTTCTGTCAATTGAAAACCCTGTGCTTCATGTGGAGCACAATTTGTAGGTTGTCCCAGGTGCAGTTCACATGATTATCTTTAGCTTCAGAAAATTGAAAGTTAATTTTTTGGAGTACATGTGGAAAATGCCGAGTGTAATCAGCAGTCATTAAAAGCAATAGCGATTTCATTTAGACTATTAGACACTCTGATGTAAACACTTAGCTCCAGGGTATCTTTGTAAATTGTGTCTAAATATGTATTTATAAACAAACTAGTACGGAAACTATGCTATGCGATAGCTACAACAGCTAAGCTAGTTGACTCCACTGAGTGTTGGTTAGCGCGAATTAGCCCTTAGTTAATCGTGATCGAAAGACACATGTAGCAGTATAGAATATTTAGTTGTATTTAATTTACTGTAGCTTATTAATGTTAATATAGTGACAGCGGTATTATCATAGCTAGTTCTCTAAATTTTTAGCCGCACTCCCATTGTGCCTTGCGAGTTAGCTTTAGCATATAGCTTCTAACTTATCCCAGAAAGAGAGCACTGTTGTTGTTTTTTTTTTTTTGTGGCAGCTTTTATTTAAAGTTGACACTTTTTTTTAAGGTTCCTTGCCCTTCTGGGCCAGCGTATGGTCACACCAAGTCATGTGCCTTCCCATATGTGTCCATCTGTCCCCATGTCTGGAAATGTTGGTTCAGAAATCCACCACCAGTGTGCACTCGGACAAAGAAATAACAATGAATAATGTTTTAATGTATAGAAGTGATAAATTTGCTGTGCTTGTTTCTCTATTGCAGTGTACAGAGATGGGAAAAGATCAGCGAAGCTGCAAAAGCTCAACCTCTGAAACAACCCGAAGAGGTTCTCTCCGAATCCGGCACATGACAGTGACATAAAAACACTGCGTCTTGAAGACATGGAGCAGGAATTAAAGCCAAGTTCATCCCTGAATGAGAGCAGTTCAGATGAGAGCCGAGAGGAGGAGGAGCTACAGTCTGAAAGAAAGAGCCTGGAGGACTTCAGCTTCCTCAGCATGCTTGGAAAGGGTTCATTCAGCAAAGTTATTCTGCCTGAACTCAGAGGCACTGATGAGGTGTATGCTCTGAAGAAACTGAAGAAAGATGCAATTATGAAATACGATATAATGGACTACACTCTTATGGAGAGATGCATCCTGGCTCTGGCCAGCAAACATTCCTACCTGACGCACCTTTTCTGCTACTTCCAGACCAGTGATTATTTGTGCTTTGCTATGGAATATGTGAATTGAGGGGATCTTTCATACCACATTGCACACTCACGTGGGTTGAACCCCGCTCCCGATTTTATGCTGCTGAGATCACCTGTGCTTTTATGTTCCTCCACTGCAACAGGATCATTCATAGAGATCTCAAACCTGAAACCATCCTCTTTGATGAAGATGGCCACTGCAAGCTTGCTGACTTTGGCATGTGCAAAGAGGTCATTCTAGATGGCATGACTGCCACCACACGTGTGAGGGGACCAGACTTTCTCTTGTGAAAGATACCATCATCATCCAGTCCCGTCAAGATGACTTTAAGGGCTTCTCCGACATTAACACCAAATATTAACTAGTGATAATCTAATATTAATTATATAATTTTGGAAGTTTAATTTTTCCTGTGGCTAAGATAAGGATTTGTTTGTTTAAATATACTGGTGGCCTTGATTAGTGTGTTTAAGGCCAGCTGGGCACAATGGAATCATATCTATTCACTGCATTTTTACCACCAGCTTTTGTTCAGATAATGTAAACATATCCCTAGACCATCTCAATGAACTAAAGAGTAACAAAGTTGCTGTGCATATCTGTTCTTAATGCATTTCCGATGGTGTCATTTATAATGTAAAGCTGTCAAAGGAATTGTACTTCTACTTCTTGAGTTTACCTTAAAGCAAACAAATACGATAAACAAAAATGAAACAAAAATCATCAACTGTCATTCCTGATACTCTGGACAAGCGTGTGAGAAAACAGTTTTTCTGTGTTGTATGTGATGAGATACTACAACACACTTAGCATTGCTCATTGTTAAGAAGGAAGGGGAAGCTAGTTAGCTTTGTTGTTCTTCTGTGTATTCACTTGTTTAGGATGCAATATGCAGATTGTACTGACTTCTGGTTTAAATGTCTCTTAGTCCCTGATACTTTAATTTCTGAAAGCAAGTTTGTTCCTGGCCTGAGGGAGCATGAACATCCTGTCATAAAATAAAGATATCAGTCGCATAAAAAGAGACACGAAGAGTATGGTTCTTCTCTATTAACTGGATTTGTCCTCGGAACAACGACACTCACTTCCTCAGGAATATTAGTTTGTAATGGGTAATACAGACATCTTTAATTTATTGTAACACTAAGCTACACTAAACTATACTGATACATGACTCATTCCACTTTTGTAAATGTATTGCTCTGCATGTCACAGAAGGTTTTTGTACCTATTGGTGATGACGAAATGATGTGGTCTGTGTGCTGGGATCACTGATCGACGCTTCTACTCAAGAACCTAGGTATTAAGTGTTATTTCCTAATTGCTTATACTGCTATTATTACGGCTATTATTCCTCTCAAACTTTGCTTTCGTGACTAGGACATTGTTATTTTGAAATTTACCTGTTTTCATTGAGAATGGGCAAATTTGCATCTTATCGATCACATAAAGTCAGAAATAAACAGGTAAATTTCAAAATATGTTGTTTTTTCCATCTCAAAGAGGATTACTACAGCATCAGGACATTGCTGGACGCCTTGAAGTATGATGAGTACAGCTGGGAGGTCATCAGAAACTTCTGATGGCATTCCTGATGGGCCTCCAAGGAGGTTTTACAAGTTTCCCTGCTATCTTTGGCTTTGGGACAGCAGGGACACCAAGGCACACTACCAAAGGTGGGGCTTGCCACAGCGGACTGTGTTTGCTGTGGGGAGGAACAACATCAAGTGGGAGCCATTGGTGGACCCCTGGAAGGTGCTGATGCCACCGCTGCACCTCAAATTGGGCCTTACGAGGCAATTTGTCGCAGCTTTAGATAAGGAGTCGGCAGCTTTCATGTACCTTCAAAGCTTCTTTCCTAAGCTGTCTGAGGCAAAAGTCAAAGCCAGTGTCTTTGTTAGACCACAGATAAAGAAGAGCATGGAGTGCAAGGAATTCCCCAAGAAGCTCACTGGGAAGGAGAAAGCGGCCTGGAACAGCTTTATCACAGTGGATCTGGGCTTCCTGGGTAATCACAAAACAGAAAACTATGTGGAGCTGGTTGATACTCTGGTGAAGAACTACAGCACAGTGGGCTGCAGAATGTCTCTCAAAATCCATATTGTTGATGCTCATCTTGATAAATTCAACAAGAAATTGGGAGTGTTCTCAGAGGAGCAAGGCGAGCGCTTCCACCAGGATGTACTGGATTTTGATTGCCGCTACCAAGGACAATATAATGAGAACATGATGGGAGACTACGTTTGGGGGCTGCGTAGTGAAAATGTTTAACACTGTAATCATAAATCCTGAAAAACTACTAACTTTTGTGGTCATTTTTGTATACCTTTAGTAATAAATACATGTTAGTTTTGATTCATATGGTTTTTTTTTCCTGTCTGCATACATGAGCAGGTGTGCAGGGATTCCTAATAAAGTGTATGGCAAGTGTATGTTTCAAAGCAGTGATGTCTTTGCCAAATCAAGAAATATTTGGTAACAATATGCATACAATAATATTTTATGAGATTTACTTTAGTTCGTTTCATTCCAGATAGATCAAAAATTTTCACTAAAATTTAAAACTGAAAATTGACACACCATCAGAATCTGCTATAAAGCACTCACAGGTCCATATAAAAGCATATTTCTTTTGTTTGTACAGAAATATGGATATAATATAGAAATATGACTTTATTTTGGAGTTCAGTAAGGTAATGTTAATGACAGCCTACTGTGACAAACCACTGAAAACAAAACATCCCCTATTAGTATTATGTTAATGATGTCCTATGTCCTGAGAGCAGGGTTGCCAGGGTTTGCATTAATAGTCACAAATTGCAGTTGTATGTTACAAATCAGAAATGAGCATCACTCTTAACTTGTTTCCCCCCGAAAGGACAGAGAAAAAAGTAAATTGTCTTTTTCTATATCCAAACATTTTGGGATAGTTTCAAGTCTATGTGGTTTTCATGAGCTTTGGCGAGCTGTCCTTTCAAAAGTTCAACATAAAAGTAAAAACCTCACATTTTTTGTTTTGTCCTGCAGGATCCCAGTCCCAATGCAAACACCTTGTCAGACACTTAAAATAAATAAAAGAATACTATACCCACTGTTTATATCTGTATTTGTATTCATTTAGGACAAATAATGTATTCACATTCAGTTGCATTGCTAAAACAAGGGTCGGTCTGTTTTTGTGTGAGATTTAAAAAGCTCAATACTATGTCTAAATCTGATGCATGCCCAATGCAGTGCACTGCTTGATTAGGTGTACTGATCATGTATGGTCAGGTGTATTTGACACTGGATTTAACTAAGGGATATTGGCAGATTCCTTTGAGACCAATGTCCCGTGAGATGACGTCTGTTTTGTTCCACTCAATTTGTCATCCTTCCTTTTGGTTTGTTTGGAGCCCTAGCCTCGTTCCAAAGACTCGTGCACAAAATTCCCAACCCACATGCTACCTATGCAACTGCCTATTATTAATATATTGAGTTGAGTTGTACCGGAGCAGAAATGTTGCACATTTGTTTTTACATTTGAATTGGTAAGTGAAGCACTGGAAACCTCTCTGGTTAAAAAGTTGCATTGTCCAAAGCCTGTCTCCCAAGTCATCATTGCCTTTATTATTGACCAGGGTGTCACACCAGGGATTAGTGGTAGGTCCACATTTAAAAAACAAAATAAAAACCTACCGGTCTAGAGCGTACTCACTTCTGGGTTTAAATATGAGTATTTGGAGCACTAAACAAATACAGATACAGATGGCATTGTGTTACACCCCTAGTTCACATGTGCCTGAGGCCTATCTCCTGTGGGAACTCTCCTGGGAAAAGAGGAATGGGATAAGCAACATAATCATGCACAGACATGGTAATAATACTGAAATTAAAAAAATTATATGGATACAAAATGTGTCCAGGTTTAATGAAAGAACTGCTAATAAGTCATAATCAGAAATCTTACAGATTTAGTACAGTGTCTCAGATCTCAGGCTTCTACCATTCAATGTACAGGGACAGAGTGTGTTGTAAAGACTCCAATGAGCAGCTAATCTCAGCAAAATTATTTTGGCCCATATACTGGATGAATGCAGCCAAATACAGGAACATCCTTGAAGAAAACTTCTTCTAGAGCGCATGCAAACTCAGACTGGGGTGATGGTTCACCTTTTAACAAGACAATGACAGCTAAAACAGCACTGGAGTGGCTTTGGGGCAAGTCTTTGAATGTCATTGAGTGGCCTAGCCAAAGCCCAGACTTAAACCCCACTGAACATTTGTGGAGAGACCTGAAGATGGTAATTCACAGACACTAGCCACCCAATCTGACGGAGCTTGAGAGGATCTGCCATGAATGGAATAAACTGTCCAAATCCATGTGTTCAAAGCTTGTAGAGACATATCCTAGATCACTTGTAGCTGTAATTGCTGCAGAAGGGCCTTCTACAAAGTATTGAATGAAAGGTCTGAATACTTAGGTGAATAAGAGATTTCAGTATTTGTTTTTTTAATTAATTTTCAAAAATCTCTAAAAAATGTTTTCACGTCATTATTATAGGCGATTAAGCATGGATTGATTGGTAGAAACAGCAATTACATCCATTCAGAATCAAATCCACAACACAATAAAGTATGGAACAAGTAAAGTAAGTAATTGAAGTTACAGAAGTGAGTACACCTCTTTGAAATATAACTTAAATGTCAAATGATTCAAAATTGTATCACCTTACAGTAATTTACAGTAATTGCATTACTTCTAAGTTGAACAGTAGGGTATTTGCTCTTATATCACTAAAACTAAAAACTAACAGTTTCAATTTACTATATTAAAAATACAGGCCCCACAATAGGAGGGATGCAACAGAATTCAGTACACCTTTCATTACTGAGATTCAAATCTTTTATTTATTTAATACTTTTATTTTTTGGTGACAGACTCAATCCTTCTCGGCATGGAGGATACCAGTGTTGCACAAATTTCTGGAGAGATGTTCTGCCATTTTTCAGAGACAGTTTTTTTAGCTGCTCTTTGCTGGAGGTGTTGTGTTGCTCTACCTTTCTCTTTAAAATATCCCAGAGATGTTCCATTCGATTCAAGTCACGCAACATACTTGGCCAGGTCATAGTTTTCACGTTTTTCTAATTTAGAAACTCTTGCATGATTCTGGCAGTGTGCTTTGGATCATTATCATGCTGGAATATTCCTCTTCTGCCAAGCTTCTGAAGGCTGGGAGTCATCTTGTCAGCCAGTATTTTGGTATATCCACAGGCATTCAAGGTGCCATCTATAAATGTCCCCAACACCTTTTGCACTCATGCAGCCCCATATCATCACACTTCCACCTCCATGCTTCATTGTTGGGACTATGCATTCACTTTGGTAGTACTGGCCAGGTTCATGCCAAACATGCTTCTTTGTTCTCATCTGACCAAAGAATATGCTCTCAGTAGTCATCAGGCTTCTTTTCATGTACTGCAAAGTTTAATCTTGCAGTTTTGTCCCGAAGAGGAAGCAAGGGGTTGACGTTATGCAGTGTCCTTTGCACTGTCTGAGCTGTCACAAGAACCCTGATTTCCACTGATAGCCCCTTTGCCAAGTCTGAAGCACTTGCCCATCTGTTTTTCAGAGCTAGATTGTGCAAGTAGTGCACTGTCTGTGGTGTCATTTTAGGACGGCCACTGCGTTTCTGATTAGTGGTACTATGGCTTGTTCTATACCTCCTGATTACTGCTGCAACTGTGTTTTGACAGTTACCTTTTCCATTTTTGTGAAGCCTCACAATCAGATTTTTCAGTTCCTCTTGCAATTCTTTTTCATGTGGAGTAATGATGCGGACCTGTAGATAGACACAGCCAATAGATTCAAAATTAAGAAAGTTCTGGTGTTCACAGGTCATTTGATAACTATGTTCATGCAATAAGGCCATTTGGAAATCGTAGTCGTACTCAATTTTGTTTCAGTGATCACAGGTTTTCTAACTTGTGTGTCATTAATCACAGATGTATTCACTTTTGTTGCATTAATTTTCTACTTTGGGGCCTGTATTTTCAATATAGGTTTTCTAAAGTATTTGTTTTTGATTGTTCATAAGAGGAAATACTCTAGAACTTAGAAACTTGTGAAATAGTGTAATTATTGAGAGGTAATACAATTTTATTTAACATATAAGTGCTATTGCACAGAGGTGTTCTCACTTCTGTTGTATACTGTATGTGTACGTGTGTGTGTGTGTGTGTGTGTGTGTGTGTGTGTGTATATATATATATATATATATATATATATATATATATATATATATATATATATATATATATATATATATATTGTACTTTTGGTAGGTATTAACCACTGCATGCTGGGAACACCCTACAAGACCTGTCGTTTTGGAGATGCTCTGACCTAATTGTTTGACCACTTGTCTAGCCACCACAATTTGGCCCTTGTCAGTCACTCAGATCTACCTATTTTTCCTGCTTCCAACACATCAACTTTGAGAACTGACTGTTCACTTGCTGTCTAATATATCCCACCCCTTGACAGGTGCCATTGTAAAGAGATAATTAATGTTATTCACGTCACCTGTCAGTGGTTTTAACGTCATGGCTGATCGACATACATACATATATCGGTGTATATATAGATTCTTGTTTACACACACACACACACACACACACACACATATATATATATATATATATATATATATATATATATATATATACACATATATATATATATATACACAGTACCAGTCAAAAGTTTGGACACACCTTCTCCTTCAGTGGATTTTCTTTATTTTTATTATTTTCAACATTTTACATTAATACTGAAGACATCCAAACTATGAAAGAACACTTATGGAATTATGTAGTAAACAAAAAAAGTGTTAAAATATGTTTTATATTTTAGATTGTCCAAAGTAGCTACATTTAGCTTTGATAACAGCTTGGCACACTCATGGCATTCTCTCATCAGATTCACAAGGTAGTCACCTGGAATGGTTTTCAGTTCACAGGTGTGCCTTGTCAAGAGTTAATCTGTGACACTTCTTGCCTTCTTAATGTGCTTTATACCATCAGTTGTCTTGTGCAGAGGAAGGGTGGGTACAGAGTCAATAGCCCTATTAGTGCTACTACAACTACTGTACAAATCCATATTATGGCAAGAAACACTCAGTTAAGTAAAGAGAAAAGACAGTCCATCATTACTTTAAGAAATGAAGGTCAGTCAATCTGAAAAATCTCAAGAACTTTGAATGTATCCCCAAGTGCAGTCGCCAAAACCATCAAACGCTATGATGAAACTGGCTCTCATGAGGACCCTGCCAGGAAAGGAAGACCAAGAGCTACCTCTGCTGCAGAGGATAGGTTTATTAGAATTATCAGCCTCAGAAACCTCCAATTTAGAGCACCTCAGAGTACAGCCCACATAAATGCTTCTCAGAGTTCAAGTGGCAGACATATTTCAACATCCACTCAGAGGAGGCTGCGTGAGTCAGGCCTTCATGGTCAAATTGCAGCAAAGAAACCATTACTTCGGGAGAATAACAAGCAGAAGAGACTTGCTTGGGCCAAGAAACACAAGGAATGGACATTAGATCAGTGGAAAACTGTCCTTTGGCCTGATGAGGCCAAGTTTGAGATTTTTGATTCTAACCGCCGTGTTTTTGACATAGAGAGGGTGAACAGACAGTTCCTGAATGTGTGGTTCCCACTGTGAAGCATGGAGGAGGAGGTGTGATGGTGTGGGGGTGCTTTGCTAGTGACACTGTTGGTGACTTTTTTGAGGGAACACTTAACCAGCATGGCTACCACAGCATTTTGCAGAGACATGCCATCCCATCTAGTTTGCACTTAGTGGGGCCATCATTTGTTTTCCAACAGAACAATGACCCCAAACACACGTCTAGGTTATGTAAGAGCTATTTGTCCAAGAAGGAGAGTGATGGAGTGCTGCATCAGATGACCTGGCCTCCACAATCACCCGATCTAAATCCAACTGAGATGGTTTGGGGTGAGTTGGACATAGTTTGGATGTCTTCAGTATTAATATACAATGTTGAAAACAATAAAAATAAAGAAAAAACACTGAATAAGAAGGTGTGTCCAAACTTTTGACTGGTACTCTGTGTGTGTATATATATATATATATATATATATATATATATATATATACACAAATCATTTGAATTTGTCACTGTTTCATATTAATTATATGTGCAGTTTACCTAATAATGTTATGTTAAATTTATAAAAGTTCATTATGTAAGGTGAACAGATTTGTTATTGATTTATTTACCTTATTAATTAAATTAACTATTTGCTATATGAGTGTAAGTGGAATACTATTAAATAATCACAAGCATATTTTTAGAAACAAAATGCATTTATTTTCTTTCCAAGGTCTTACCAAGTGCAACTGCAACTGCTATATAGTACTGTGCAAAAGTCTTAGGCACCCTGTTTTTTTTTTTAGTACAACCTTTGTTATAGATTTTTTATTTTATGACTTCTACATTATTGATTCACTACAAAAACATTTAAGATTTACAAACATTAGTTTTCCATCACATAATTAACACTTACAGAATTAAATGTTACAGAAAAATGTTTTTATGTCAGTAAAGAAAGCAGCATATTTCGTAAGAGACACTTTTCAGACCAAAAAACATAATGAAGGCTGCTGGGTTTTGCTGCAAAGATAAGAAGCAAGTGTGACGATCGAAGTCTCCAGAAGAACTGTGGCTGGTTCTTCAAGATGCTCAGTAAAACTTACAGCTAAGTTGATGACCAGTCGATGTCAGAAACTGGTAGATGGCTACAAGAAATGTCTCATTGAGGTTATTTCAGCCAAAGGGGGAAACACTAGCTATTAGGGCATAGGGTGTCTTAACTTTTTCCTCAGTTGAAATACTAATTTTTGTTGATTTCTCTTGTTTAATAAGTGAAAACAAAGTCATTTTTGTTGTTTTGCAATTACATCACTTTCATCTACAAGTACAAATTTAAACAAGACCAGAAATTAACATGTTGACATTTCTTAATAAAGAACTGGATATTTAATGGGGTGTCTTAATTTTTTCACATGAATGTTTCTTCCCTATTAAAGTCAAAGAAGGCATAGAACACACACTTACATATAACTGTTACTGCTTGGGTTTTCCCTGAAACTGTGAGGGACCAAGTTGAAGATAATGCCGTTTTTCTCTTCCTTTTCGGTTAACCAGATTCACATGAGAAATCATCCTGGTGGACTGAAGTCTGCTGGCACCTTTTTTCCCCATTGAGTGAACTGGATTCATGCCAGACTTTAGCCAAATGGACTCTTCAGGCTGAATTCAGCATAAATTCAGCATACCACTTACCAATACCAGAACTAAACCAGGAGACCCAAATGTAAACCAAACTCGGCTCAGACATTTTTGTTATCTGGGGTATTGGTTCTGAGTGCAGTAGAAACCTCACTATGATAAAGTGATGAAAATCATTAACAGTCTAAAGTGCAACCACGTCATTGCATACCTCACACTGTGGAATTTTGAGCAAGATCTTCTTTTTCTGGATGCCATATTATATTCATATGATGTTTAAATAGAAAAGAATATGTTTAATTGTACAATAACCTATAATATTCCTTATGTTCACCCTGTTAAAGAAATTATTTTTATCAAATATAGCATTTACAAAGGCAAGTTATGACCACTCGGATAACCACATGTTAACACAGAATTCACTTTCAGTCTACATGTAACTGTAAAAGGACGTATGATGTGATTGTGACCTGCAGTAACCATTTATTTACACCTTTCTGTCTAGCACAAAGCATCTGTTGTATCTGTCATTCCCATGTAGTGGAGAGATTTGTTTAATTGGATGTAATGTCTGGTGCTATATAATGGTGACCACCCTCTCATTGAACTTCTATAGGTTTGCTATGTAACCAGTAACAGTGAGGGAATTATGGCAGGCCCCGATTTCTGAACTGTAATTCTTGACAATGTGTAGGCTAATTAAAGGTACATTATTACACTTCCTGAGTATCAGAGCAGTTAACGGGGGCTGTTTTTACCAACATTCTTTAACCAAATCCTTTGGGATGATAGACTTAAAAGAGCAAACACCTTTATTTAGCACTGATGGGTCACTTGCTTTTCCTTCAGACTGCTGAAAGCCAGACAGTTGCTAGAAGTGAACAGTTTCTATATCCACCCACTTGACTACTGATATAGATAAACTGACACATGGCATGCCCTTGTTAAGAAGCCACTTCAGGCCACTAATTTCACTTGCACATATACACAGGAGCTAGACCTTTGCCAAATTTTATATATACTTTGTGAATCTATAATTAGTGAATAATGCCAGTTCACTATTATGAAATATTTGGTAAAGGTTCAACATTTGATCAATTTCATAACAATAATATTTTTATAATATATGAATTTATCCAATTACAGTAATTTAATGATAACCGCAGAACACACTTCCATTGTCTCAAAACAGACCAGTCATTCTCAAAGTACATTATTCCTCATTAAAATGCCTGTTTACCATACCAGACAACCACTCATACTCTAATGCAATTATGGCTATATCTGTTACAGATAAAGTATAACAGAGCAATTCAGTAGCTTAATGCAAGAGTACTATACACATAATTGGCTACTAAAAATTTACTCATAAAATTTAGTCTAATTACAGAATTCCAGGTGAAAATACCATAAGTTTCTATTTAGATGTCTTTCATTGAGTTGAATGAGTTATATCCTTACTAATATATTTCTTTTGTATTCTTATTTTAAATTTGTTTTTGTATTCTTGGTAATTTTGTAAAAGTCTCTTCAGCTCCTGAAGATGCTTTAATACACCATTGTCAATTTATGAATGGGATTAAGGAGGATTTCACAGTTACACTTGCAAACATTCTTTGCTTGGGTCATCTTTTCCCTTACATTTCAGATAAGAGCCCTGCTAGAAGTTTTTTCTATTTTTTAACTGCTTAGATTTTCATGTAATATTAGATGGTATTACGCATATGCATATGCCTTTAGGCAGTCGTGGCCTAATGTTTAGAGTCTCGGACTGAAGGTGAACCTGAAGGTCGTGGGTTAGAGTCTCAGGTCCAGCAGGGATTGTAGGTGGGGGGAGTGAATGACCAGCACTCTCTCCCACCCTCAATACCACGACTGAGGTGAGACCCTTGAGCAAGGCACCAAACCCCCAACTGCTCCCCGGGCGCCACAGCAAAAAAGGCTGCCCACTGCTCCGGGTGTGTTTTCAGTACTGTGTGTGTGCACTTGGACGGGTTAAATGCAGAGCACAAATTCCGAGTATGGGTCACCATACTTGGCTACACTTCACTTCACTTAATGTTAGCATGCTGTCCCATTTACTGAAAACACCAATTTCAGTAACATTTTGCTAACCAAGGGTTAAATTAAATTGAATTAGTTATAGTTCTAGCCATTTTCATGTTTGTGAGAATAGAATTCACTTGCTGTATTAAATCTGTGTGTGAATATGAAAGATGCAAGTAGAAAGATTCTGTTAATAAAGACACTTTTTGGGTTTGATACATTTCATACAGAAGGGTTTGCTATGAAGCTGGAACACACTGCTGTGAGTCAAAATTGGGTCCTTTAAATAGCATTTCATTATAAGGCTTGTATGATTTGCCCAGAACATTTTCCTTCCATCACCACTGTGCAATGTAGAGGAACAAAAGTGTTGAAAAGACTCTTTGAGAGGAGCTAATATTGGAGTCCAGTGCAATGGAGACCTCACTGTGATAAGGTGATGAAAACCATCAACACTCCTAAGTGCAACCACGTCCCTGCATGCCTCACACTGTGGACTTTTAAGGTAACACACAGCTGTCAGTGTGTGTATTAAAAAAATTGAGCAAGATCATCTTGATTTCTCGGTTCAGTATAGTATTCCTAAGATATAGTAATGTACAATGCAATGAGTTTAAATATTTTTTTCTTATATTAACCCTATTAAAGGGCATCAAAAAAAAGTAGACTTCAACTACTTATATATTTTTAATACCTATTATTTAGTGTTTTAAATAATAATATACATTCATTCAGTCATTAGACTTTTCTATTTCTGTTTGAATTTATAATTTTCAAGACTGGCTACACCTTTTCTCAATATGTAGTGCAGTAAAGCCTACATATCGTCAGATCTCAAGTAGGGTATACACCTAAAAGTATTTTTAACGTGAGGTATACAACGGAAAAATCTTAAATCTATTAGCCGGGTTGGGCTGCAGTTGGGGGAATGAAGATGAATGTACAAATCAATCAATCAATTAAATCATTTTGAGTCACACCAATTTGAATAAGTTTACTAAAAAGTAAACTTGTTCAAATTGGTGTGACTCAAAATGATTCCACACTCCCTGAGGAATTAATACTTTATTAAGCTGACAGATTTCACTAACACTACAGTTAATACAACTTGTAGCCATCTGCATAACAACTTGTGACTATAGACTGAGCTACAGGTAACCTGTCCTCTAAAAATGGTGATAGGCTTCTATCATCTCCTTTCATCTCTTCAGGCTGTGATGAGTGTATATTGAAGTATTTGGAGCCATTGTTAGCTTGTAAGCCAGATGTCTGAAATGAAATCGCTGGTCCTAGAACTGCAGCCATATATAGCAGATGCTTCAGCAGAGTCTTCTAACATAGTCATATAGTTGAAAGACAGGGAACTGACAGTTGAACGACAATGTTCAACTCTGGTTGTTCCAAATGGACAGAATGATTTTGCGCCCTGGGCCAGGTTACCTGCGCCTGCATGTTTGGTCCCTTGGGGTGAAGAGCAGGTGGAGAACTGCACCCAGTAGTCCAGGAGATATTCCTAAAAACAAGAGCCCCTAGTACACTGGCTTTGTATGCGGTCTGGTGGAAACTGTTCTGGAAATTATATGTACTCCATCATCTGGATCCAGTGCACTGTGCAGTTTCTATTGGCTTTCCTACAGTGAATACTACAAAGCAGAATGTCTCCATTTACATTGCAGGCGTATGTGGTGGCAATTGCAGTGCATCATAACACAGTGGATGGTGTCTTGTTGGAGGCTAATTAGCTAATTACCTTGTTATAAACTTGTCAGAGCCTTTATGAAGGCAGAGGGTGGCAGCGGCGCAGTTAGAGTGGCCGTCCAGGAAAACTCACTTGCCAAGAATCAGGTCAGGCCAGATTCAAGGAAAGATAAGCCTGATGCTCTCTCTCATCATTGGGCTGTCTCAGATCCAGAACTGGAGCCAGAGACTCTAATCCCATACCCTTGAATTGTGGCTATGCTGTGCTGGGCCCTACAGACCACCATCAGAGAAGCTATATGGCAGGAGCCCAACACAGGAGGTGGTCCCCTAGGCAAGTTATATGTCCCCACCACAGTACCTTGTTCCCATGTGTCCCTGGACTTCATTACAGGTCTTCCCGTGTCCTGGGGCAATACGTTCATCTTGGTTCTAATTTGCCAAGGCCTGCAAATTTTGTGGCCCTACCCAAGGTCCGTTCTGGCAAGAAGAAGGGGAGCTATTAATGCAACTGGTTGTACATGTGCACGGGATGCCTACCTCTCTGGTGTCTGACTGGGGGCCCCAGTTTTCAACCAAGACCTAGGCCGTACTTTGCGTTGGCTTGCTTCCAGTAATCCATCCTCATGGGCAGAACACCTCCCATGTGCGGAATGTGCCCATAATACCCTCTGAGATTTATCTTTGGGCATGTTGCCATTTGAGTGCCAGTTTGGGTACTCTCCACCCATGATTCCAGAGCAGGATCACGAAGTTGGGGTTCCGGCAGTTCAGCAGTTTGTTCAACGTTGCTGGAGAGCATGGCAGGAGGCCCATAAATCCCTAAGGACCACATCTGAGGCACATAAGCAGGTTGCTCACTGTAAAAAGCAGGAAAAGCCCACCTTCAGCCAGGGTCAGCAGGTCTGGTTGTCGACCAAAGACCTCCTGCTACACGTGGAATTGCACAAACTGGCTCCACACTATGTGGGGCCATTTATGATTGAACAGTGCATAAACCTGGTCACCTATCAGCTGCGTTTGCCCTCATCCATGTGCATCCACCCCACATTCCATGTGTCGCACCTTAAACTGTTTCTGTGTGGTCAGATGGCACCTCCATCCCAACCACCTGCTCTATGTCTTATAAATGGCTGCCTATATTTTGAAAACAAATAGAGGGACTACTTCATAATGATTCTAAAGATTTCCTCTCAGGGGCAATATGTCCACAATTCCCTCTGATCTGATGAGTAGCCCCAAGTTCCCTTTAGGCCATTCAGAACAAGAATCAAGTGGTAGATGACTGGTTTATTCTGAGTGAATTGTATGGTTTATTGTTAATAGGTCTATATTCAGACACCCAGGCAGCATTCATGGTTTTCTGAAATGCCAATAAGGATATTATGACGTGCCCAGTGATGTATAGTTTATTAATAGTTTTTATCCAAGAATTCAATCTAAGAATTACAGACAGTTTCTTGGGCACAGCTCATGTTTTGTATAGTGTAATGTACAGTATTTTGCTCTAATTTCTCAAAATAGACTATATGAAAAATAATAGAAAATAAGTACAGTATTGTGCAAAAGTCTTAGGCACAATAATTTTTTTAGTACAAACTTTGTTATAGATTTTTATTTTAGATTTCCAAACATTAGTTTTCCAGCACAAAATTAAATGTTACAGAAAAATGTTTGTATGTCAGTAAAGAAAGCAGCATATTACATAAGAGACCGCTTTTCGGACAAAAAACATAATGAAGGCTGCTGGGTTTTGCTGCAGATGGTTCTGCAAGATGCTCAGTAAAATTTACAGCTAATTCCCTTATAAAACTGCACAAATTGTGCCTGAGACTACTATTTAAAAAAACAAACAAACAAACAAACAAATAAAAAAAAAAAAACAAGGATCGTCACACGAAATATTGACTTTGTTTCATTTATTACTGTTTACTGGTCTTTATAGTAATTTTTTTATGTAGAAACATTTAATTTCATTATTTCTGAAGGCATCTTTGCTCTACAGCACTTCTTTGAATGTGCCTAAGACTTTTGCACAGTATTGTATACATAAGTAACTAGCAGCGTATGTCTAATTTTGTAACTTGTAGCAATAGACTTGATAAAAAATAAGGCAGTGACAAGGTTAGGGCCAGAGAATTAGAGACTGGCAGCATGTGCTAATGTGGCATAAAACAGACATGCAGAATTCCTGCCTGTCAATGCAAACACTTAAAGGTGATGTACTAAGTGTTTAAATGTGTGTGTGTGTGGGGGGGGTCACTCTGGGATTACTCATAGGACACGTGTGACCTCATAGCATTGGAGTGGTAGAGGCTATAAATTAGATCTCAGCTCTTGCCCAGTTGTTAGTGCAATAAACTACAGCTGTTGCACCTGCTATTGTGTGAGTTTTCCCAGTGTTTACCACAGACCTCTTATTTTTCACATTTCACTATCTATCTTCTTACAATGCTTCTGGATGTCTACTAATTCAACATGCCTATACATGTTTATTATGTGTGATGCATTGCAAAACTGTGAATTGGCTTGACCTTTTCTCTTTTTGTTTTTCTTACATTTTAGCTTTATGAACAAACCTCTGGAATTTTAACCATTCTCTGTATCCAGTAAGGCATAAATCAGTAAGTACAATTCTGCTCAAATGAAACCTGCAGTGCAGATGCATTTGCAATGGTCACTGAAATATTGTTGCAATATATTTATTTATTAATTACAATATTTAATACAATATTTAGTATTTATTTTATGATACATTAATCACTGTTATCAATTTGACATTTTCTTAGAATAAGTATGGCGGATGCTGAGATGTCAGTGTTCGGGGTGGCAGGCCCTTACCTGCGGAAGTCTGAAAAGGAACGTTTAGAGGCACAGACTCGTCTTTTTGACATGAAGAAAGAATGTTTTGTGCCTGATCCTGTGGAGGAGTTTGTTAAGGCCACAATTACCAGTCGCGATGGAGATAAAGTGACAGTAGAGACTGAATCAGGGAAGGTAAGTTTAAAAAGCAATGTATCTTTTATAATTCTATATGGATGGATAAATGCATATTACATAAATACAAGTTGCTTTCAAATCTCTAATTATTAAATGAAAATGGAAAGCTTATGAGTTTTTTTAAGCATAAAAATAAACTGCATAAACAACGTGAAATAAAATAATCTTTTAATTTTAACACATGAATAATTTATCATCTGCATATCAGATGTGTGATTAGAAATACAGATGTGATCAAACTACATTTTATTTCTTATTAAGCTGAAAAGTCATTTATTGGCATCTAGTGGAACTTAGAGTTATGTACTATATGTACTACATCTTTTAATTTTAATATAAAATGAATAGAAATGAATATAAATATTTAAAAAAATATTCACATCAAGACAGGAACTCTATTATTATTAGACTTATCAAGTCTAAACCAGATATCAATTAGTCAGCAATTTGACTAAAAAATGTGAAAAATTATATAAAAAATGTAAAACATTAAAATAACTACAATATTGCTTCCATGCTTTGACATGTAGTGTCTATAATAAACATGTTCTGTACACAGTATGGGTATACTAGAAGAATTTTTCATGATTGTTCTACACTGAAATCTTAAATATTAAACATTATAAAATTACCAAAATACCAAACTAAAGCAATGAAAAAAATCAATAAAAAAATTATTGGCTTCTTTACTGCTATGAAGGTTACAGGATTTCCAATATGACTGCTTCTATATATGTCATATATTACATATATATATATTTTTTTTTTTTCGGAATAGTTAAACACTTTTCAGAAAATTTCTTTATGTCAAGTAAGTAATATTCTCAACACCGTAATTTTTTTTAGACATTGACTGTTAAGGACAGCCAGGTTCTGCAACAAAATCCTCCAAAGTTTGACAAAATTGAAGACATGGCCATGCTGACTTTCCTACATGAGCCCGCTGTGCTGTATAATCTCAAAGAGCGTTATGCTGCTTGGATGATCTATGTGAGTACATGAAGATGATTCAAACCAACTGAATTTTTTCATTATTGTTCAAAATAACTAACAGAATGCATATGTTTTTTTCTCAAAGACCTATTCAGGGCTGTTCTGTGTCACTGTCAACCCCTACAAGTGGCTGCCAGTGTATAATCACGAAGTGGTTCTAGCTTATAGGGGCAAGAAGAGGAGTGAAGCACCTCCTCACATTTTCTCCATTTCTGATAATGCATACCAGTATATGTTGGCAGGTAAATGATAAAGAAGTAACAATAGTTATTTCTTCTGCACTGATAAATAATACCACTAAGTTAATATTAAAACGAATTTAACTAAATTTAATTTAACTTTATAACACAAACTTAATTCATTTCTAAACAAACTGAAATACAATAAAGTGATGGACTGATGTGCATCTGAAAGGTTTAGCATGTCCTTTAAGATGTCATACCTTTTATGACTATAAATCATTATTAATGTTTGGGGGAGACTTTTGACAAAAAAATGCTGTCTAAATTTTATAATTATAAAAAAATCTTCCATTCTTCAAAAATTCTACCATTAACTGTCTGGAAATTAAATGTCATTCCTTACAAATAATATATTAGTACATTTTTTGCAGTGTGTGATAGATAATTCTGTTTGTTTCTTTTTTCGCATAGACCGTGAAAACCAGTCACTCCTGATCACGTAAGTTACTAATAAGCCAAAATTTTCTAACATACTGAGTGCTAAAGCTCACATATTTTTTTCTAAAGGCTTTTATAAGAACACAGTTGGGACTAAGTATTAGATGTTAGGCCTTATGAACAAGCTTAAAGTGAGGAAAGTGGAGCCCTCACTTTCTGAAGATAAAAAAAGTTTCCCCACATATTTGAGACCCCAGGATATTAATTTATACAGTCCCCCCAGAAAATACTGGAACACAAGGCCAATTCTTTTGTTTTTTTTATACACTGAAGACATTTGCATTTGAGATCAAAAGATGAATATGAGAGGATCAGAATTTCAGCTTTCATTTCCTGATATTTACATCTATATGTGTTAAACAACTTAGAACATTTGGTGGCAGACACTACAATGTGCAGGTGAGCAAAAGTAGTTGAACATGTGACTGACAGGTGTTTCTTGTTGCCCAGGTGTGAACTGTTAGATTGACTGTTTAATAGCTCTCAATGTCTAATGTTTAAGTAATATCGCACAAGCAAGAGTACTTACTGAATATCAGCATGACTGTGATTAGCTACAGTACTCACCCTGCAGCCTTGTGCCTGCAGCCAAATCACAGCCATGATCATATTCATATTAAACAATAAATCTAACAGGGCACACCTGGGCAACAAGAATCTGGTTTTCAACAAGAAAAACATATCAGTTTCAATATACCTTACTTTCTACCTTGCAACTAATATTTTTATATGTAGGGGAGAATCTGGTGCTGGGAAAACTGTAAACACCAAAAGAGTCATTCAGTACTTTGCCAGTATTGCAGCAAGTGGGACAAAGAAGGACTCAAACAAGGTTCTCATTTACATACTTTTGAATATATAATATGTAATATGTGTGTGTATACATATATATATATATATATATATATATATATATATATATATATATATATATATATATATATATATATATATATATATATAATGAATTATTATCTAGAAATTAAATATTTTGGAATACATCCTCTTTTTCAGGGAACTTTGGAAGATCAAATCATCCAGGCTAACCCTGCGCTGGAGGCTTTTGGCAATGCCAAGACTATTAGAAATGATAATTCGTCAAGATTTGTAAGGGAAATGTTTATCATTACACTTTTAATAGTACAACATCATTTCTCTTTTGTGTAAAATGCTTTGATATTTTTATTTTAATTATTTTTTTAGGGCAAATTCATCAGAATTCATTTCGACACCAGAGGGAAACTGGCATCAGCTGACATTGAAACATGTGTGTTCTTCCTCACCTCTTTTTAAATTGTCTAAAACTGTTAACATTGCTAATGTCACTAATCAGTTGCTCCAGTAGTATACAGACAATAAAATATGTTTGGTTTTGTTGTTCTTTTTAATGAATTTCTTGCCATATCAGATACATCAGTATATTTGTAAAACATATATTGCATCAAAAGTGCATTTCATGTTTCTGATTTTTACATATTTACCATAGCACTTATGTTACTCTCATCTTTACTAAGATCTGCTGGAGAAATCTCGTGTGATATTTCAACTCAAGGCGGAGAGAGATTATCACATATTCTATCAAATCTTGTCAAACAAGAAACCAGAGATACTTGGTTAGTACATGGAATCAATGAAATCCATTAAGATGAAACACCATCAAAATCCATAAAGATGTCAACAAAATCGCATAATGTTCTTCTTTCCTACAGAGATGCTACTGGTGACACAAAACCCCTATGACTATGCATTCATCTCTCAGGGAGAAACCACAGTTCCTTCCATTGATGACGCTGAAGAGTTAATGGCAACTGATGTAAGTCTCTATGTTCAAGCAGTTTGTTTTCAGTTCTCTATAGCAAAACTCATCCAGTCATGGAATAATTAGGTCTTTTTTGGCTATTTTAAATTCTGATCCGTCTCACTCTATTTTTTCTATTTTTCAATAGAAAGAAAACATTTGTATTATTCTGTTCATTGGAATAAATAATCCAAAGCATGGGTCATGTATCTTGGCATCTTGACATGAAATCTTAGCAAGTCATGTCATGACTAATATGCCAATGATATGCTGATAAATATATTTAATTCTTTATATTTAACCAATTCACTTTTAAACTTACTGGAGAGTTTGCTGTAAACCTTTCAGTTTGGCCAATGGATTACAGTATGTCAAGTATGGAGAGAGTATAGGACAGCAACATTTGAATATACACTATACGGTATGGCCAAAAGTATGTGGACACCTAATCATCAGACCCATATTTGGTTCTTCCCCAAATTGTTGCCACTAAGTTTGAAGCACACAATTATCTAGAATGTCTTTGTATGCTGTAGCACTACAATTTCCTTTCACTGAACGAAAGGGCCCAAACATGTTCCAGCATGACAATGCCCCTGTGCACAAAGCGACCTCCATAAAGACGTGGTTAGCCAAGGTTGGTATCGAAGAATTTGAGTGGTCTGCACAGAGCGCTGACCTCAACACCACTGAACACCTTTGGGGTGAATTGGAATGCTGACTGCATGCCAGGCCTCCTCACCTGTCATCAGTGCCTGAACTCACCAATGCTCTTGTAGCTGAATGAGCACAAATCCCCATAGCCACATTCCAAAATCTAGTGGAAAGCCTTCCCAGAAGAGTGGAGGTTATCATAACGGCAAAGGGGGACTAAAACTATAATGGGATTTTCAACAAGCACATATGAGTGTGATTGGTCACGTGTCCACAAACTTTTGGCAATATACGTAGCTCTAGTCTCAAATCTGATAAAGAAGTTTCAGTAATTCAGTAAATGTGTTAAAATTATGCACTTTAATTTGCAATAATCATAAAGCAGATGCAGTGAAAGAACTCTGAAAGATCCAATAAGGTTGTATTTATTCATTTTAAACATGTTTTATTTATCTAAATAGATAAAAAGTTTGCTGGATTTAATCTGTACATTTCGAAACAAGAGAACATTTATTGACACAATTTGCTCTCTTTATTGACATAATCTATTTGTTCTTATCTGTGACATTTGTTTTAAGGATTAATATGTTTCTTATATTAATGCGGTTACGTACTTTGCCTTTCATTTCATTGTTTCATTTACAGAATGCTTTTGATGTACTTGGTTTCACACAAGAGGAAAAAAACTCAGTGTACAAGCTTACTGGAGCCATTATGCATTATGGTAACATGAAATTCAAGCAAAAGCAGCGTGAAGAGCAGGCAGAAGCTGATGGAACTGAGGGTATGCATAATGCATGTTGCCACAAAAAAAATCATTAATGATCTATCACAGTTTAATACAGAAATCCTATTTTATTTTTAGATGCAGACAAAGCTGCTTATCTGATGGGCCTGAACTCTGCTGACCTCATAAAAGGTTTGTGTCACCCAAGAGTTAAAGTAGGCAATGAGTGGGTGACCAAAGGACAAAATGTCCAACAGGTAAGCAAATCTTTAATGCATTACCTTCAAAATGCATAACAAAAATAATATTTTGAAGTAAGCACTGGTTACATATTTTTCAACTCCTTATGCTGGTTCTTACAGGTGAACTATGCCGTTGGTGCTCTGTCCAAAGCAGTGTATGAGAAAATGTTCCTCTGGATGGTGGTGAGAATCAACCAGTCTCTGGAAACAAGGCAGCCACGCCAGTATTTCATTGGTGTATTGGATATTGCTGGTTTTGAGATTTTTGAAGTGAGTGCATGAATACATACAGTATCCTCTTAGAACAGTCACAGGGTGTAATATTTAGTATAATTTAAACATTTAACATGTTAACATTACTATAGTAATTAGAATGCATTGTTGACTAAAGGCTTTTGTATAAAGCATGCTACTTTAATTACAATCATGTTTTAACTCAGTTTCACTTAGAGTGGACTTAATGCAAACACATACTGAACAGATTTCCTTCATAGAGATTGTATTAGCCACTTGTACTTGTAATTTTCTGTACTCTTAGGTATGATTGTTGCAACAAACAAAAGTTTTAGTTGCAATTATTAGACAATATTTTATTTCAGTTAAATGTATTTTCAGGAAATGGTTTATGATGAAAGTTCCTAACTGAATTTGAGCAGAAGCATATGAAAGCTGGTTTGATTTTGGACAACTATGTGAAGTTGACACTCGAATGTAGCCTTTGTACAATGGTTGATAGATGTCAGATACCATAGGAATTCTCGTGACAGTGACAAATAAGATGTCAAAGCATGAATACACTCAATTCATACATCAATATATTCATATTTTTACAGTTTAACACTTTCGAGCAACTCTGTATTAATTTTACAAATGAGAAACTGCAACAGTTTTTCAACCATCACATGTTTGTGCTGGAACAAGAAGAGTACAAGAAAGAAGGCATAGAGTGGGAATTCATTGACTTTGGCATGGACTTGCAAGCCTGCATTGATTTGATTGAGAAGGTGGGTCATTAATAATTAATAAAAGTTTCAAACATTAGTTTAATAAACAAGCAGCATAGTTTTATTCTTTGTGCTATGGTTATGCTTAAAGATATAATGGTTAATATTTACTCACCACTAATGTAAACATTTGTTTTGTTCTAGCCCATGGGTATCATGTCTATTCTTGAAGAGGAATGCATGTTCCCCAAAGCCACAGATGCTACCTTTAAAGCAAAGCTTTATGACAACCATTTGGGAAAATCAAGTAACTTCCAGAAGCCAAGGATTGTAAAGGGGAAGCCCGAGGCTCACTTTGCCCTTGTTCACTATGCAGGCACTGTGGACTACAACATCAACAACTGGCTCATAAAGAACAAGGATCCACTAAATGAAACTGTAGTAGGACTCTACCAAAAATCTTCACTGAAACTGCTGGCTTTCCTGTTTGCAAACTATGCTGGGGCAGATTCAGGTAAGCAAAAGTTGTTCTACTTAACCCTGCCAGGGTTGGTGAGAATCACCTAGATATCTTCTGCACATGTAAATACATGCTGAAACCGTCACCATCCAGAAACATCACAAAGTGACATGTCTGTCCTATAGCCATCTTTCACTTTCTTCTTCTCGCCTTATATATATATATATATATATATATATATATATCACGAGTAGGTCAGGCTGGGACAGATGCCTGCCATTGATACCTGTATTGAGTCGCTGGTCATCTCACCAGATGAAGCACTATGCCCAGATATGCTCTGCCCATGTGCTGAATGCAGAGTCACTGATCATGTGAGGCATGTACTAACAATAGGTTAGCTTTTTTACTTCTAGCATTGTAACTACCAGTTACAGAAGTTGAAAAACCACCCTCTGTCAGAGAGCTGGCACCTTGCTCCTAGATGTGGGACAACTAGGCCAGGAGCAGCTCTCCATCTCTTCATGATACCAAGGCTTGTTAGCACAATCTGTGCTGCCAGACATGATTTCAGATACGTCATCCTTGCTTAATTTGCCTTTTTAGTCTCATGAAACCAGTCTGACCAAATGGACCGCCAACTCCACACCTTAGATAGCAACACCCAGTCCACAAAGGTCCATTTGCCATCACTGCCTCAGGCTCTGAGGTATTTAAATGCCCCCTACTCCATCCATTCCTCATGGAGACAACTCATCTGCTGGGATTATACAATGGTGGTCCACTGGAACAGGATGGGCTGGCCCACAATTGGCCTCACTATCTATTATACCATTTTCCTCCCATGCTGCTGATTCTTCCCACATTGGTCTGTTACTACACTGGGAAGAATCATCAGCTTTTCAGACAACTGTCAGTACTGTGCTGCGTAATGTCAACTGTAAGCACAATGCTGACCTAGTGAGAACACAGCTATAAGATGGCTTTTTCCTAGCCACGCTTCCATGAAAGCCATATTTGTACAGTCTTTTTCTGATTGTGCTGTCATGAGCATAAATATTTAATGTGCTTACAGAGGCCTGTAGATCAGATGCTGTAGCTCTTGGGGTTTTCATTATATCTCTGAGATTAAACCATTTAACCTTGGACTGACTTGCTGGGATGTACACTCCTGGGAAGATTGGCAACTGTCTTGAAGGCTCTCCAAGAATTTGTAAACAATTCTTCTCACTGTAGAATTGTGACTTTCAATTTGTTTGGAGATGGCCTTATAACCCCTACCAGATTGATGAGCAGCAACAGTTGCATCTCTGAGGTCATGGCTGATGTCCTTGTTTTTGGCATAATGTAAACACACCAAACAGAACACCAAACTGCCAAAAGTTCTGCTTTAATAGAGGTAGTCACACTTCTTCCTGGTGAACTAATCTTGTGCATTTCATTAGTAACATCTGGCTGCTAATTACTCTCTTATTGATTTTGGAAGTAATGAGGGAGTACTTATTTTTCCCACCAGGTTTCTAAATATTTGTTTACTTTTTTGGGAAAAAATGACTATATATTGAAATCTGTTTTGTTATTTTGTTGTCACCTTAGGTTATTTGTTTGTTTATAGAAGTTGGTGTGGACCACACAATTGTAATTTTGGTCCTGATAAATAAAACATAGAATTGAAGATTTTTGCATATTGCAAAATTGCATATAAAATATAATCCAGAAATCAAATAAATACAGTAACAATCAAAATATATGGATAATCCCAAAACATAAAAAAGAAATCAGAAAAACTCTTCTGGTGGCAAACTGGGTAGTTGTTGGATGCCACTGTGACATCTATGTAGACATCTACTGTTTTGCTTCTTTGGAGCTCTTTAATTAGCTCAAACTCTATCTATAGCTTTGAAAACACATATAAAAGTGCTGACTGGCACTGATGCATAATGCTGATATTTTTCAGCAATGGCTGATTCTGGCAAAAAAGAAAAGAAGAAGAAAGGATCATCTTTCCAGACAGTGTCTGCGCTTCATAGGGTATGTGCACAGAGAATAAGTCCAAAGTGCCATGACCTCTTTGTGTTAGTTGTACTATCCCTGTTAACTAAATTAATATCACTGACTTTCAGGAAAATCTTAATAAGCTAATGACAAACTTGCGCTCAACTCATCCACACTTTGTACGCTGCATCATTCCCAATGAGACCAAGACTCCTGGTGCCATGAACAACCCCCTTGTTATGCATCAGCTTCGCTGCAATGGTGTGCTAGAGGGTATCAGGATCTGCAGGAAGGGTTTCCCAAACAGAATCCTTTATGGTGATTTCAAACAGAGGTACTAGAATGTAAACTAACTAGCATATTTATGATAACATTACTGTGTAACAAACTTGCACTTGTAATATTTATGAGCACTTTCTCATAAATATTAATTTTGCAGGTACCGCATCCTTAACCCCTCCGCAATCCCAGAGGGACAGTTCATTGACAGCAAGAAGGGGGCTGAAAAACTGTTGGGTTCACTTGATATAGATATCCAACAGTACAGATTTGGGCACACTAAGGTAAAAGTTTGAGTTATTTAGATTTTCTTTCAAAACTGTTTCAGTGAAAAGTAGAGATGATTAAATTTTTTTCCAGGTGTTTTTCAAAGCTGGCCTGTTAGGTCAGTTGGAAGAAATGCGAGACGAAAGGCTATCTAAAATATTAACAGGAATCCAAGCCAGGTCTCGTGGGCTTCTCTCAAGAATTGAGTACCAGAAGATGGTGGAACGCAGGTATGTCTGTCAAGACAATTTTTTTAAATTTTACATTTTGTAAACATTTCCAATGTTCATTTTTTTTCCTTCCACCCCAAAGGGATGCCTTGCTTGTTATACAGTGGAATGTACGTTCATTTATGAGTGTCAAAAACTGGCCATGGATGAAGCTGTATTTCAAGATCAAACCATTACTGAGATCTGCAGAAGCAGAGAAAGAGATGGCCAACATGAAAGAGGAATTCCTGAAACTCAAGGAGGCTTATGCCAAGTCTGAAGCTCGAAGAAAAGAGCTTGAGGAGAAAATGGTCTCACTTCTCCAAGAGAAAAATGATCTGCAGCTTCAAGTGCAGGCGGTAGGTATAAAATACACTTTGAAACAGAAAAATCAATTATTTTAAAATATTTAAATATGAATATATTTAATCGCTCAAATGTACACAGGAACAAGACAATCTGTGTGATGCTGAGGAAAGGTGTGAAGGGCTAATTAAAAACAAGATCCAGATGGAAGCCAAAGTCAAAGAGCTAAATGAAAGATTGGAGGATGAGGAAGAGATGAATGCAGAGCTAACAGCTAAAAAGAGAAAACTGGAGGATGAGTGCTCTGAGCTCAAGAAAGACATTGATGATCTTGAGTTGACTCTGGCTAAAGTGGAAAAGGAGAAGCATGCCACAGAGAATAAGGTTTCTAGGCCTCATACATTAAGTTTTACAGTACAAAAATATAGAAAACGTAAAGGCAATTTTCTGAAAATCTGCTATATTATAGGTGAAGAATCTGACTGAGGAAATGGCAGCTCTGGATGAAATCATAGCTAAGTTAACTAAGGAGAAGAAAGCCCTGCAAGAGGCTCATCAGCAAACCCTGGATGACCTCCAGAGTGAGGAGGACAAAGTCAACACCCTCACCAAAATCAAAGTCAAACTAGAGCAGCAAGTTGATGATGTAAGTGAATAAAAAATGAAGTAGTAAATAGATACTTGTCCAAGTATTAATTTTAATTCATTGTTCATCAGTTAGAGGGGTCTCTAGAGCAAGAAAAGAAGATTCGTATGGATCTTGAAAGGGCAAAGAGAAAGCTGGAGGGTGACTTAAAATTAACCCAAGAAAGCATAATGGACCTGGAAAATGACAAACAGCAACTAGAGGAACGCCTTAAGAAGTAAGAAAAGAGAAACATTTTAACTAATACATATTACATGCATATGCATACTGACAGTAACTTATCTAAAACTGTTTTCTTTAGGAAAGATTTTGAAATCAGCCAGCTGAATAGTAAAATTGAGGATGAGCAAGTCATCATTGGGCAACTCCAAAAGAAAATTAAGGAGTTGCAGGTATTTAATTATGTCTTATAGATAAAGTGTCTGGATAAAGTGTAGAACAGTGTGTAAGTTCTGTTTATTTTAGGCTCGAGTAGAAGAACTGGAGGAAGAGCTTGAGGCCGAAAGAGCTGCCAGAGCCAAGGTGGAGAAACAGAGGGCAGATTTGGCGAGAGAACTGGAGGAAATAAGTGAGAGACTGGAAGAGGCTGGAGGAGCTACTGCCGTTCAGATTGAAATGAACAAAAAAAGGGAGGCCGAGTTTCAGAAACTGCGCAGAGACCTTGAAGAGGCAACTCTGCACCATGAAGCCATAGCTGCCACACTTAGAAAGAAACAAGCTGATAGTGTGGCTGAACTGGGTGAGCAGATAGATAACCTGCAGAGGGTCAAACAAAAATTAGAGAAAGAGAAGAGTGAGCTTAAACTGGAGCTGGACGATGTGGTCTCCAGCATGGAACAAATTGTCAAGTCCAAAGTAAGTTCTCAGTGAGGATTTTTTAACAATAATTTAAAATGTACAATTCCTAATAATACATTCTTAGATAATGCATTCTTACTAACACCCTATTCGGTGCTTTGGTTTGTTTCCCTGGGGGAACCCTTAAAGTCTCTGTGTAGAAACCTACAATAGAAGAACCCTTATGGAACCCTTTTGTAATAGTAAAAGTGGATGAAGCACAATTCTCACATTTTTGCAAAATACTAATCATGTTAAGTTCCAGTAATTTTTGCATCCACATTTTATTTCCATATTTTTATGGCAATTCAGTAACAAATTTTGTACACAAGGTATGATCCAAACTAAGTGCCTTACTCAAGGTCCACAAGATGGCTAGTAGATATTATGTATCTAGATATAATAAATAATGCACAGCATTAACACCTATTTAAGAAAATATTTTTACAAACTTCATATAATGTGACATATTTAATTTGATACAAGTCTGCACAAAATCTAAGTTTATAGATCACAGAAGAAAAACCCACTTGATCAAGAACAGGATCAGAGTGATGCAGTAGAATTTGTGTGATGCATATTCTTCTGCAAGTCGCTCTGGATAATTTATAAAGGCAAATGAGGCCATGTTTAATTAAATATACATAAATTTGCATACTTACACATTTTTTGTAAAAAAAAAAATATGATGATGTTAGCATTAAAATGATGGTCTCAGAAGAAATTCTTTTAGGGAGTAATTCGTTAGAAAATCTTTTTTTTAATTGTTTAACCAAGAAAATAACACAGACAATTGTAATTCTTCAACATTTGGATAATACCCTTCTAAATAGGTATAGGAATGAACAAGTTCATGAATGCAAGCCATCTATAAACAAAGATTTTTGGTTTTGATTATAGAAAGAATTATTTTGAAGTAAAATACATCCTTTTTAAAAACATATCTTTAAAAAAAATTACAATGTGGTTTAATGTGTCTCCACTCTAGTAAGTGTGGTGTATAAGGTATATACAGGAAATTGACATGTACTGTATCATAATGACAGCTGATGTGTCTTCTACAGTCTAATTCATTTGCCTTCATATATACTTTTGGTAGACTTACCTAGAGAAAATGAGCAGGACTTTGGAGGACCAGCTGAATGAATTCCGAAACAAGTGTGAGGAAAACCAAAGGTCCATCAATGATTTTGTAACTCAGAAGGCAAAGCTTCAGACGGAGAATGGTATGCTGAGAATGCCACATGTATTGTTCTAAATTTACCACATAAACACACACACACACACACACACACACACATATATATATATATATATATATATATATATATATATATATATATATATATATATATATATATATATACAGGTCCGGAATCCACCACAATGGATTTGAAATAAAACAATCAAGATGTGATTGAAGTGTAGACTTTCAGCTTTATTTTAAGAGGTTCCACAAAAATATGGCATTTACCATTTAGGATTTACAGCCATTTTCAACAAAGTACCTCCATTTTCAGGTGCTCAAAGGTATTTGGACAAAGTGATATAATTGTGAATATATCCATAATTTTAATACTTGGATGAAAATCCTTTGCAGTCAATGACTGCCTGACGTCTGGAGCCCATGTTCTCAAAACTCAAATTCTGCAGGCCTTCACTGCAGCCACCTTCAATTGCTGATTGTTTGTGGGTCTTTCTGCCTTCAGTCTTGTCTTCAGTAAGTGAAAAGCATGCTCTTTGGGTTGAGATCAGGCGACTGACTTGGCCATTGAAGAATATTCTATTTCTTTGCCTTCAAAAAGTCTTGAGTTGCTTTCACAATATGTTTAGGGTCATTATCCACCAGCACTGTGAAGCAGCATCCTATCAGTTTTGTAGCATATGGCTGAATGTGAGCAGAGAGTATAGCCCTATACACCTCAGAATTCATGTTGCTACTTCTGTCAGCAGTCACATCATCAATAAACACCAGTGAGCCCGTTCCATTGACAGCCATATGCCCATGTCATAACACTGCCTCCACCATGTTTGACACATGATGTGGTATACTTTGGCTCATGAGCTGTTCCTTTCTTTCACCATACTTTTCTCTTCCCATCATTCTGGTACTAGTTAATCCTGGTTTCATCAGTCCAAAGAATCTTAATCCATAACATGAGATGCTTTTTTAGATGTTTTCTGGCAAAGTCTAATCTGGCTTTCCTGTTCTTGAATGTTACCAGTGGTTCGCACCTTGTTGTAAACCCTCTGTATTAACATTCACGAAGGCGTCTCTTGATTTTGACAATGATACGCCTACCTTCTCCAGAGTATTCTTGACTTCTGTTGATGTTGTAAAGGGGTTTTTCTTCACCAAGGAAAGGATTCTGCGATCATTCACTTTAGTTGTCTTCCATGGTCTTCCAGGCCTTTTGATGTTGTTGCGTTCACCAGTGCTTTCTTTCTTTTTAAGAATGTATCCAACACATTTGGCACACTTAAGGTTTTTGTTATGTCTCTTTTCATCCTAATGATGGACTCCTTCACTTGCATTGAGATCTCCTTGGACTTCATATTGGTAGCTCCAGTCGAACAGCTGCCAAATGCCAACTCAATACCTGATATCAACTCCAGACCTTTTATCTGCTTCATTTGTCTTGAAGTAATGAGGGAATGGACAGCACCAGGTCAATTAACTTCTTGTCAGTCAATTGTCCAAATACCTTTGAGCCCCTGAAAATAGAAGTACTTTGCTTAAAATGGCTGTAATTCCTAAATGGTAAATGCCATATTTTTGTGGAACCTCTTAAAATAAAACTGAATGTCTACACTTCAATCACACCTTGATTGTTTTATTTTATTCTATGTTCCAAATACCATAGATGAGCTTTCAAGACAGGTAGAAGAAAAGGAGTCACTAATCTTTCAGCTTACAAAGGGAAAACAGTCCTACTCTCAACAGCTTGATGATCTAAAAAGGCAGCTTGAAGAGGAGATTAAGGTAAAGCATTCTATATTTCATATTCATTTTATGTAACTGTGGACTTAGCTGGTAACATCCAAAGGGCAAAATATTTCACCCTTTAATTCGAATTAGAAACAGTAAATGATATTTGTAAATTATGAAAAAATTTTGAAAAAATGTACATTACTATTCAAAAGTTTAGAATATATTTTTCATGATTTTAAATACATTTTAATAAAGGCTTATGGTTGAAATTTTCAAATTCAATTTTATTGGTCACACACTGGCTTTTTACGACTGTCCGTGACATAAAAATATAATTTACATAAACCAGAATTTACTTGTGTACAAGTAGAAAAAGGAAAAATATTTTTAAAAAATGGCAGCAACAGTATGGACTGTATTTGGACTAAAGTGTAGATATGTGCAGTTTTATGTGCAATACAATGCTGTGCAACATTGGGCTCAGGTAGTTGCAGTGAAATTGCTAACTATATAATAAATATTTATAAATGTGGGGCTAATATGGTTATATTAACAGGAATGTAGGGGAAGTGGGTGTTGTGCAGAAAATCCAAGGTCTAGTCCTAGGTGTTGTCCTGATTGAGGACCCAAACAGCCTGTGGGAAGAAACGCCTTCTCATTCTCTCTGTATTGGCCTTCAGGGAGCGGAAGCGCTTCCCTGACCTTAGCAGAGAGAAGAGTTCATTGTTCAGATGGCTTGGGTCCTTCACTATGTTTCTGGCCTTGGTCCAGCATCACTTGCTGTAGATAGATTTATTTGTTTATTTCTAAGCACATGTAAATAGTGAATAACAAACTTATTTCTGAAACTACTTGTAAATCAAGTAGTTTTCATTTAGAGCTTAGGAGAAGTAGCCTACAAGCACTCTGCCTATTTGGGGAACTTTAAGAAAAGTCTTCTTAGTGAAGGCCTTCTTAGCTTCCTACATGAAGCTCGTAGAGAAAATGCCAAGAGTGTGCAAAGCTTTACTAGGAATACTGTTAAGAATTTAAAATATAAAATATTTTTTGTTTTGTTTAACACATTTCTTGGTCAACACGACTGACATTGAAAATGTCTGTGTCAAAAGCGAAAGCAACTTTAGCAGCAGTGAATGCAACTCTAAATTTATGATGCCTAGTAAACAAACTCACATGTAAATAATGACTACAGTTATAACCAAAATATTGCTGTATATCCTACGTGTATCTAAATGATATCTGACTTGCACTTTCTCTTGTGCAATGGACTCCAGCTTTGCAAGAACAAGGTCAGCACCGTAGGTTTTGTTTGAAACAACTAGTAAGGAAAGACAAACAGTTTTTTCTAAAAGATTTTGAGCAGAGTAGTCCACAAAGGATGAATGGGGAGAGAATCAGGGTGTTGATCTCATAGTTTTACTACAATATCCTTTAACATGAATATCCCAAATGGAAAATGAATATATTCTCTATTACTGTGTAAAAGTAATAATATAATTAATACTACTAAACAACAGTGCCTTGAACTTTCACCTCTTTTCTCAGGCCAAGAATGCCCTTGCCCATGCAGTACAGTCTGCTCGTCATGATTCAGATCTACTCAGAGAACAGTATGAGGAGGAGCAGGAGGCAAAAGCAGAGCTGCAGCGTAGTCTCACTAAGGCTAATGCTGAGGTTGCTCAATGGAGAACCAAGTATGAAACTGATGCTATCCAGAGGACAGAAGAACTGGAAGAAGCCAAGTAAGGCATAAAAGTCTATCTCAAAATTTGATTTGATCAATTTGAGGCTTTATAATATCTCCCAAATGTTCACAGTAAATGCACGATACAAATGCATGATAAGCAAATAACATACTTTAAGACATGTATACAAGTGCTGAGCAGGCCTAGCTGACCTTGATTTTAGATCAGAATGGCAGAAGAAAATGGTCTAATGAGTTTGGAAGAAGATTCTTTTAATCACAAAGCCTGGTCAACTGGCTAGTGTTTCAATAGGAACAGTGACTATAGTGACATTTAGATCTACACTACAAAAAATGACATCTTAGCAAGTGAAAATATCTTGAATATAGTCACATTTATCTCATCTTCCCATTATAAGATTACAATAAACCAAATATTAGATTATTAAACCTATTTCTAGACACTTTTATTAATTTCAAGCTTTAAATTTTTTTTACTCTGTTGGCAGATAATTTTGTTTCTTTCTAGAAATAAATGCTTAATTTATACAAAATTATCTGCCACTAGAACAAGATTATTTCAAGCTTGAAATTAGTAAAAAGAAATGGCAAGAAATTAGATTAATAATCTTATATTTGATTTCTTGTTATCTTATAAAAGGAAATGCTAGATCAATTTGACTATATTCAAGATATTTTAACTTAGCATTTTTTGTCATTTTTTGCAGTGTATGGGAAAGGCATCTGGGTTGTCGAAAGAAAAAAATGTGCCAAAAGTGCTCATTCAATGATCATGATGCTCACACATTTGTACTATATGTAAGGAAACACAGTAGAGCAATTGTTCTTAAGGTGACAGTGTCAGTGCAGGAGATGATCAGACTGTCAGCAAAAACAGGCCAAACCAAAACTACATAGAGAAGGATATTATGGTAGGATCACAACACATAAAAAAAGTGATTTGGTCTGATGAGTCATTCTTCACCATATTTTCAACTGTTATGCTGTGAGGGATATTTTGCTGGTATGGTTTGTAAAGTTGTTCAGGCTGATCAGCTTTATCCTATAATTAAAAAAATCATTTCTATCCTCATGGGAGATCTCATCCAGGGTGACAATGCCCAAATCCACAGGACACTGAATTGTTTGATGTGTATGAAAATTATGTAATTAACATACAATGGCCTTGTAGCTGTCATATCTCAATTTACTTAAACATCTGCTGGAGATTTTGGACTATGCTAGATAGTGCTGTCACCATTATCAAAATACTGATTATGGGAAAATCTTCCGGTATTCGATTCCTTCAGTACAGTTTTAGAGGCTATTGGTATACTGAGGATGTAGCTTATCTGTTGATATGCACTGTTTGTCAGACATCTTCAACTCTGTCCATCTGTGGAAAAGGTCCATCTTGAGCAAGAACTTTTTTGGGTGGTGGACTATTCTTTATTAGACACACCTCCCGTGTAGGTCCAACGTGTAGGTGTACAGCTAGAAACTATAGCTCATCTTTACCAGGCCCAATTTGAATTAATTTTCCTCTACCCCTTTATCAGAGGTCAGTTTATAACCCCAGGACTGTTCGCTGGTTATTTGTGGTTGATATTTCTCAACCTAGCAGTGACACAGAGGTGTTTAAAAATCCCAACTACACTCAAATCACAGCCAAACACCCTACCACACGACTAAACTTGAAAGAATATAAGCAGTTGGGTGATGAACTGTGAATAGCAATTTCCCACCTGCCCTTATAATGTGATTTATACTGACATGTAGAAAATCTACACAGTATTTACACTATTTTGTTTATATAGAAAGAAACTTGCTCAGCGTTTGCAGGATGCAGAAGAGGCTGTGGAAGCAGTTAATGCTAAATGTTCCTCTCTTGAGAAGACCAAACACCGACTTCAGAATGAAATTGAAGACCTCATGGTGGATATGGAGCGATCAAATGCAGCTGCTGCAGCCTTGGACAAGAAACAAAGGAATTTTGATAAGGTAAAGTCAAACAATGGTTTCTATAACTAATTACAACTTGGTTCCCCAAAATTACTGTAATATAAAGAATTATGTTAGAGTATTGAAAGTCCTTGATATTGCAATTATGTTTTTGATGTTTTAAGGAAGCATTTCTGAATTCTGTGATTTTAAAGTCATTTGACTATGTATATTTTAAGGTCCTTGCTGAGTGGAAGCAGAAATATGAGGAGTCTCAGTGTGAACTTGAAAGCTCCCAGAAGGAAGCCCGATCTCTGAGCACCGAGCTCTTCAAGTTAAAGAATTCATACGAGGAATCTTTAGATCACCTGGAGACTTTGACGAGGGAGAATAAGATTCTCCAAGGTGCATAAATTATTAAGTATTCATATTTTGGACTAGTGTTTACTATGGAATACAGAGACTTTTTTTAATGGTAATCTTTCTTTTTTTAGAGGAGATAACTGATCTAACTGAACAACTCAGTGAAGGTGGAAAGACAATCCATGAATTAGAGAAGTCCCGTAAACAGCTAGAGCAAGAAAAAACAGACATCCAATCTGCACTGGAGGAGGCAGAGGTAAAGCAATGAAACAGTATTCATCTGTGGATTATAAAGTGATCATTTTCATGATTAAGAACTATTCTTTTTTTGCAGGGCTCCTTAGAGCATGAAGAGGGTAAAATACTAAGAAGTCAGTTGGAACTCAACCAGATAAAGGCTGAAAATGAACGTAAATTGGCTGAAAAAGATGAGGAAATGGAGCAGATAAAGAGAAACTTGCAGAGGACAATTGACACCCTGCAAAGCTCTTTGGAGGCAGAGACTCGTAGCAGGAATGAAGCTCTTAGAGTAAAGAAGAAAATGGAGGGGGATCTTAATGAGATGGAGATCCAACTAAGTCAGGCCAATAGACAGGCCGCAGAGGCTCAAAAGCAGCTCAAGATAATTCAATCTAACCTCAAGGCAAGAAGTATAAGTATTAAAATACAGACAAATACAGTATATACTATAACAAGTATCTAAAAACAACCTTTTCTTATTTAGGACTGCCAGATCCAGTTGGATGATGTTGTTCATGCCAATGATGATCTGAAGGAGAATACTGCCATTGTAGAGAGACGTAATGTTCTGCTACAGGCAGAAATTGAGGAGCTCCGGAATGTACTAGAGCAAACGGAGAGAGGACGCAAGCTTGCAGAACAGGAACTACTAGATGTCAGTGAGAGAGTTCAGCTTCTGCATTCACAGGTGAGTCCTATTTCTTTCTTGCATGTGTTATTGCTTTTTCTTGTCATCTTTAATAAATGAACATCAGTCACATCACTGACATTTCAATTTATAGAATACTAGCCTCCTGAACCAAAAGAAAAAACAAGAAGCTGACATATCCCAGCTTCAAAGTGAAGTCGAAGATTCATTACAAGAGTGCAGGAATGCTGAGGAAAAAGCGAAAAAGGCCATCACTGATGCTGCCATGATGGCAGAGGAACTGAAGAAAGAGCAGGATACCAGTGCCCATCTGGAGCGGATGAAAAAGAACATGGAACAAACAATTAAAGACCTCCAGCACCGCTTGAATGAAGCAGAGCAAATTGCCATGAAAGGTGGCAAGAAACAAGTGCAGAAGCTGGAGGCCAGGGTGAGTACAGCACTGTACTGCACTATACAAATTGTAAATAATATTGGTAAACACCACATTATGTATTTAATATTCAAAAAACAAAATATTTATTGCACTTTAAACTTGTGTAATGTATCCCTAGCCAGTCATGACATACAGTTTCATGAATGGGTCATAAGCAACTAACATGATTGAATGGCAACAAAACATCTTTTTATTTTTATTACTAAGCCATTCATGTTTAGTCTATAGGTATAAATAAGGCAGTTTGAAGTTTTTATGTTTTATATTTCATAGTGGCGCTTCACTTTACCACGTCACGCAACATAAAATATCATGCAGGGAGAATAAATGCATACTTCTTTGTCCAATTATCTATAAAAACATTCTTTTGTAGTCAGCAATATCATCAGTTCACTAATCAGACCTTTACTGGGTAAAAAGAAATCTGTAAAAACTCTGAGTTAATATCTCTAGCCCTGTAGCTAGTCTCTGGTCCAATGAGTTGCCTTCAGCTAAATAAGTATGCACGTATTTGTGGATCTGATACAGAAGCCAAGCAGGGTCATCAATCATCACTTGAATGCCACAGCCTATTTGAGTATTGTTGCTGACCATGTGCATCCCTTCATGGCTAAAATTTACCTATCTTCTAATGACTACTTCCAGCATGATAATGCACCATGTCACAATGTGAAAGTCATCTCAAACTGGTTTCATGAGTTCAGTGTTCTTCAGTGGCCTTCCCAGGCACCAGATCTGAACCCAATAGAACACCTTTGTGGTAGAACGGGAGATTCGCAGCATGAAAGTACACCTGAAATATCTGCAGGAATTGTGCGATGCAGTCATGTCATCATGGACCAGAATCTCTAAGAAATGTTTCCAACATCTTGTGGAATCCATGCCACAAAGAATTGAGGAGGTTTTGAGTGCAAAGGGAGGCCCTACCCAGTATTAGTAGAGTGTTCCTAATAAAGTGCTCAGTGAGTGTACACTCAGTGAGTATGAGTTGTATTTGCAGCTCTGTTTGTAATTGTAATTTAGTCATCTTCAAGTTGAGATCCTTTTTTTGTGTGTTATTTTGTCCACGCCCTATAATGTTATATAATGTAATTGCATTACGTTAAAGAATAAATGATTCTATATTTTAGTCAGTACATTTATTTAATATTCTCTTTGTATAATTTAATCAAATTTCTTTCAGGTAAGAGATTTGGAGAATGAACTTGAAGCAGAGCAGAAAAGAAGCAGTGAAACTGTGAAGGGAATTCGCAAATATGAACGTCGCATTAAAGAACTTTCCTACCAGGTTTGATTATAAATGTTATTTTCCCACTTTTTTCCAATATCTAATAATATGCCAATGTTGAGCACATATAAAACATATTAAATTTACTTTATTTTCAACTGATGATCTCTAGTCTGAAGAGGACCACAAGAACATAGCCCGTCTTCAAGATCTGGTGGATAAGCTGCAACTTAAAGTTAAGGCTTACAAGCGATCTGCTGAAGATGCTGTAAGTAACCTGATCTATGGAAATAATGTAATAATGATGGTAACATGCAATTAATTTGATGTGTACACTTTGTATCGTAGGAAGAACAGGCCAATGTTCATCTTGGAAAATTCCGCAAACTGCAGCATGAGCTGGATGAAGCAGTGGAGAGGGCTGACGTTGCTGAGTCCCAGGTCAACAAACTACGTGCAAAGAGCCGTGAACCTGGGTCAAAGGTGTGCTTAAAGTGTTTCTCAGTACAATTTGCACCATCTTTATGTTGATTTGATTGTCAAATATGTAATATATGGTATTGAGACTGCATTAATATAATTATATTCATCTAAATTTGCAAGTTACTGGATTTTTATTTTTTTTTTCTACATTCTTTTTTTAATACAGAAAGGATTTGATGAAGAGTAAAGCTCTGGACATCCTCTGAGACCATATGCACCCTCTCCTGCACTGTCCAGCATCACTAAATAAAGTCACTCAATGCACTCTGACTATTGTGTGTTCCCTGAACATAATCATTAATAGGTGTCCCTGATAGACCTAAGCTCAACATATGTTTATAATTATGAATGAGGTTATGAAGTGAAATAGGAAGTAAACTACATGAACAACCATTAGTTTGCATAGAAAATATCTAGCTTGAAAAGTCAATGTCTTTTCATTCAGTGGTAATATGGTAAAATGGTAATATTCTAACATAAAAGTAGAATAATTAATCATTGATATGAAACCTAGCCTTTAGGGTCAAGAGCTGCTAGTATGTAATCTTGGGTCAATAGGTGAATCTTTTCACAAATTTGATAAAAGAATTAAGGAAATGAAAGGAGTGTTTGCTGAAAAAAAAGAATATCCTAAGATGTAGTTATGTGCTTTGAGTCGCATCCCAGCTTGAAAATTGAAGATGTATCAATCAGTGAATTACTTTTGGATGATGAATGGATGGAAGAAAGGATTGGAATAAGGGGTTTGAGTGTTATTAGTGTGAATTGAAGTCAAATACATGTGAATCTACATCTGGACTTACTAGAATTGTTGAATAAAAAGAAGTAGTGAATTAGTGGGTTTCTGTCGTGCAATTATGAAAAATTACTCAGTTACTGTTTTCACATCATCCACTCCTTCACCACCAATCAGACTGCGTCCTTGACCTGTCAATCATTTCCCATAAAATTTGGGCATTTTAACTGGTCGTCCTCCCCTCTTGGCCAGTTTTAAGCCAAAGTGTTTTCTCTCAATTTGCAGGACTATTTTGTAATCTCAAACTTGACAGGTTAAAATTAAAGGTGATCATTAATGAGTTTTATGTGTCTCTTCTAGTTTAAACAAAAGTTAATAGATTATCTTGCTCTTTTATAACTTTAAAAAGTTAGAAAGTGTAAATAAAACTTAAAAGGTCAGAATTTATCAAGTGAACAGAGCTAAACAGAAATAAGCATATAAGCAGCAACTCACCAAATCACATAAACAGGGTCACTGATGTAGGGGTGGGAGGAGGTGATGATTTTAGGGACCCACAGTCAGAAGGGGGTCCTCAAAAATCCCATTAGGAAGGATCAATGAATATAATGCATGGTATACATTAAATAAAATGCATATATTTATATATTGACTGGTCCTGACATGTCCCATCACTGGAATGCCCACAGTTCTAGCAAGCCATTAACAGCACTGACAAAGAACATGTGATAAACACCTTGTATTCAGTGGAGTCAGACTGAACCATGATCATCTAAAATTTTACATTATATAATACCTGTATATAGTTCCTGTTATCACTTACATTACTATGAGGGTAAGTGTGACATAAATCAGAATGGAATCAATTTTTTTTCTAGAGGAATCCAGACACACACTGAGTGGTGGAACACTTGCAGTGAAAAAAATAAAGATTATGTAGAAAAATTATACACTTTTCTGACACCTGTTTGTAATAAACAATGCAAAATTTAAAAAATATTTTTTTGATTTTTTGATTTCGAAAAAAAGGTTTTCATTTGACCCACCCTCATGTAAAGCCATCCTCTCCTCAGCCTCTCTTTTTATTCTCTCTCTAAGTTAATAAGACAAAAAAAAAAAAAAAAAAAAAGCAGCTCATCTTGTTACTGAGAAACCTTAACAATTTCCCATGTCAGAAAATTTAAAGGAAGATAAGATGTATCTTTACTGATCCCCCGTAGAGGAAATTCAAGTTGACACAGCAGCACAAGTAGGAGGAGTAACATCAATGAAAATAAAAGAATTTCCATAAATACCTATACAGTAGAAATAATAGAAACAATAAAATAGGTCTGTGTGTATGTACATATGCTCGAGTTCCATTTGTATATGTACATGTGCAGCATCCTTGGTATTTATATACATGTGCAATATCTGTGGAATAACAATTTACTGCTGAGTGTGTGTTAGTGAGACTCAGCCAGTGGAGTAGGAGGTACTGGGTATTGTGGCATTGTAGTGTCTGATGGCTGATGGCACGAAAGAGCCCCCCAGACGTTTTAAGGCACGTGGCTGGATGAATCTGTGGCCAAACCAGTTACTTTCTGGGATTTCAGGAGCGTTTTCAAATTACTCGTCATACAGTGTGAAACAATCTAAAATTTCGGAGGATTTCTATAATAGATGTGTGATAATGTTCTACATATCAGATTATATGATGAATATCCTCTATAGATAGACCTGTGATTACAGAATCAGAACATTGCTCAGAGTGAGCTTTACACAATAGGGATATTTTTCTGTCCATTGGCATGTTTTGTTTTACATTTCACCATTCCCACTACAACATTTGTAGCTATCCTGTGAGTTTCTTGTAATCCTAGGCCATCCTCCTATTGGTGGTTTTTAAATGATCGTTGTAGCAGTAGCACTGAGATTTTAATGAAAAAACAAAATTGCCAGAACTTCATCGTTGGCTGTCTTTGTTCGCAATGGCACTAAATCTGCTGCTGTCTTATGCGTTCTAAGACCATCGATCTCAACTCATGACTAAAGAATTATTTTATAACGTTCAATTTTTTTCTGCGACAGCTAAATGGAGCCAAAAATCGTATCGTGTAAGGCAGGCCTGATTTACAGGCTATCAGATTGACGAACACTAGTAGGATTGCCCATCATCAGCTACAATACAGGGGAAAAATCCACGTAGGCTACCTGAGCAAAAGTTCATATTTTGAAATAATCAAAATGCTTTAAGAAATAGAAGTTTTTTTAAAATAATTATTATTTGTGTGTGTGTGTGTGTGTGTGCGTGCGTGCGTACGACAACATATCGCTTCTTTGCCTTGTATTTTTGTTTATGAACGTGCTTTTATTTTGAAAGCTCGCAGCTCCATTCAGCCCTGGCGCTGGAGGTAGTTTCTCTCTCACATTGCCTGGTCAGAGTGACACCGTCCTGCGGTGCGTTTGCTGTGTTTTGCCTTCCACATAATACTGGTGGACGAAATGAACATCATACGAACATGTGTGCGCTTCCCGGGAACCAGTATTTTATGTCGGTATGTGGCGTTTTCATCTGATTCACAGTTCATACATGAGCACATGCAGCAGGTTCAGTAGTGTGTGGCCTGTTTATACATATCTTAATATCCAGTGTTAACTTATGGACTTAAGTATTGCTTATTTGTACGTGTGACAACACATAACTAACAATCATTAATAAACATTAGCCCTGACACAGAGGTTATCGGATAATACACCTCCGAGATTGCTCGTGGTTTAATAACTGTGTTCATGGAAAGTCATTGGGGTCGAAATGTTTCCTTTTCTTCATTATCGTTGTAATATTTATATATAAATGTATAAATGTTATCCTCAACACAGCTGGTGTTAGCACATCAATGTGCTTGTTGCGCAAAAGCAAGTAAGCGTTTCACATCTTGTTTTATATTTTATATTTCTGTGGGGAAACCTGAGCAAAGCCTGTGTTTTCTTCTTCGTGGGTTTAAAGGCGTGTTGCTGCCACCTAACGGTGCTGAATGTCGTGACGTCACTGCTCAAACTATGCGGGTAAACAACAAAGAAAAATTTATATTGAAGGATTTTTAATGTTATGATTACGTGGAGGACAGTCAATAATGAATAAATAAAATGTTAACAAATTAATAATGCAAGCTTTGTTGTGAAGATGTGCTGCCTGTAATTAACTGATTTATACACTGCTGTATAATTAACTGATTTATACCCGGGTGTATAATTAACTAATGTATACCCTGCTGTATAATGAACTGATTATCACTGCTGAAAAATCCATCGTAAGCTGGCTTTACACTGCGATTTTCAGACAGAGACAAAAATCACAACAACAAAAAAATCTTTGGTTATGAGTTAGAATTTGGTCTTAGAATGCATAATGTGATGTGCTCACTGTTGGCCAGTTTAGTGCCATTGTGGCAAAAGACAGTCAATGACAAAGTTAAAAAGGTTTACTTTTTTAAATTAAATCCTCAGTGTGACTGGTTCTATGACACTTCTCTAAAAGCCACCCGTAGGATGGTGCATAGTGCGATGCTACAGATATGATAGTGGCAATGGCGAACGGACGCACATTTGTCTATGCTGGTTTCCAGTAAGCGTACTTACACTTATACATTTGTGTTACATTAAGATTAATAATTGTTTACAATTTTCAGGAGCAATGGTGCAGCTTCCAGTTGCAGTAAACTGCGGAATATCAGCTCCTTGGTCTCATCATGGATGGGTGGTGAGCAAAGAACACTAATCTCTAAGACAAAGGGAAGTGAGGTCTTTCAGTCACCACCCTGGCATTACCAGCAGGTCCGCACTGGGAAAAGAGGCACCGAGTATCAGCCAAACAACATCAAGCGAAAGAGGACTCATGGTTGGATTAAAAGGATCAGCACACAGGGTGGCATTGAGGTGATTCTACGTAGAATGCTTAAAGGAAGAAAATCACTGACACACTGAATCACACTGAGACTCAAGCTGACTAAAAGGAGTTGTGTGGTTTTGAGAAACTCAACCATTTGTTGTTTGTTAGTTGATCTGAATAAAGAACTATATAAGAAAATTTGCTTTATTAGCATTGTGATGCTCAAATTTATTGGCTCTTCATCAGCAATTCTATCTAGATTATGGGGTGACAAGAAAGTCTCTGTTTTTATAATGGCACCCTTCCTCCAAGCATCTTCTCTTTCTTTTCTTGAATGGAAACTAAATTCAATGTCCTTATCTTCCTCTCCTTCTGTATAAAATTATAGGAAGTGGTGGCTTTGCAGATAAGTACTCTTATCTATATAGGTAAAGACGTTAAGGCACAGCATCATGGTATCTCAAAACAGTCTTAATCTCAGTAGGAAATTATATTGCTGTTTGCAGTTTGTGCTAGTGTCTTTGGCCACTATGGGTGCAGAGGTCATAGTGTTCACATTCACATTCACAATGTTCACATTCATGAACATTGGTTATGTAAAGCAATTAATGTCCCCTTCAAAATTTAGACATGTTAGAGTGAAAGTATAGAGTATAAGTATTGAGCCCCAGATTTCAGAATTTGTGAAAATTTTAAATTGGGTTTATATCTTTTATTCAAAGTTCTGTGCCTGCACAGGATTGAGTTAGCTACTAATAAACTGCTTTTCTGAAACTGACAAATCCCCTGCCCCCATGCAGATTCTGACTTCAGACCACTGGTGACTTGACCTTACTTGTGCACTCATACTAAATTTCTTACATGGGAATGACAACGTTGTATAATAAGATATAATCTGCATTTTTGTCTTTGTAATGATTAACACAAGTATTTCTGCATAAGTATTTGCAATAGCCTTCTTATTTTTGGCTTTTCCCTAAAAGACCATCAGTGCCAAGGTATGTGAGTCACAACCCACTCTGGCTTCTGGTGAGGCATAAGAACCTCTCTCCTTCCCAAAATCTGGAACAAAACTTTGGACACCTGACAGTTTTGCTGACTATACAAACTGTTTATTTTTCAGGATACTTTTCTCAGACAGGCATACCAATCACCCAAAACTATGGAATGCCATTTGAAGGCAGTGTTAAATATATACGTAAAACTTACTTAATTACTTAATTATGAAATAATGGTAAGAATCTCTCCCATGCTCCTGCTGCATCATAGTTTTTACTTCTAAGGTTTCATGCTTTTGAGTTTAAATAATATCTTTAACAGAGCGCTGTGATTCGAGCACACAAAGCAGTAGCCAGAAACATGCAAATACTGCATACTCATTGCAAATGTTGATAGTGAGCACTTAATTGTGTTAAACATTAAACAAAGTGCTATATTTGTGGAAAATTAACATATCACTACTAGGACTTTTCATAACTGTGTAAATTCTAACTGTTTTTATTTGAATATGTTCTTTCATCTCATTTGTACGGTATCTTCAACTTTGTGATGTAGGTAGACTTTGTAAAATTGGCTCTTGCCTTTATACTCCAATGTCTACATTTTACATCTCCCATGTTTTGGGGGATTCAGACTTAGTGCTTGTCGGCAACTTCGGAGGAATGAACCGTACACAGATAATTTCAATAATCTGCTAACTTCAACTCTGCTGAAGTCACAAAGACTGAACCCCCCTTACTTAATTACTCTTAAAAAAAAAAAAAACAATAGAAGTCCTAATATCTATCACATCTATTTTTCAACAAGTTCTTTTAGCCTTAATTTTTATTTTTGGGAATATGTCACCACACTGACAAAGGTAAATGAAGAAAACTTGTCAGTGACTGTTGACTACTTTTGACTACTTTTTAAAATTAAATCTCACAAAAACAGAGGTAGTTCAAAACTGTGCAAATTAAACTTTATTAAATAATTCCTCAAACATATTTACCCCAAAGTAATTAAATTTATTATTTTTTAGTTTTTATTTTGTTATAATTTTATTTGTTTAGTTATAATTTTATTTGTCCCTATGTTGTCAGAAGACCCACCCCAGGCCTTCCAGGGCAGTACCAGCTTGGTCCCATATGGTACCAGCCCTGGTACGTTGCCCTCCAGCTCAGGCAACCTAGAGCTCCTCCCAAGAGCTGATTTGGGAATTGAGGAAAATAAGCGAGTAGGCAGAAAAGTAGAAATAACCAGAGACTCAGCAACAGGACACAGAATAAGAACAGGATGCGCAGGGGTGCTCCAGAGATCCCACCCAGGTTCAGATAGGGCCCAAACACAGCCATCTCCTCAGCCAGCAGCAGGCAACAAAAAGAAAGCAGAAAGATGTCCTCAGAGACCTCGTACCCCCGCCATACCATGCCAGAGCTGATGCAAACAGCCTTTGTCTCACCCTCCCGTAACAGCAATAAAGGCTGCCCTGCTTCATTAGCCCCTACAGCAAGCTCATGAGCTCCACTCAGGGGCTCGTAACAACTCCCTGTGGCATTCTCCAGCAGGCTAAGCAGCTTCCGGAAGCCCAGCCACAGCCCGCCTGCTACAGCCAGCCGTGAGAGATGCCGCAGTGTGAGTGTTAAGGAGCGCCGCACAGATAAAGACAGGAGGAAGACGAAAGAGCCTACAAAGATACAGGTCCAACCCCAGCCTGAACGCAGAAAAACTCTGTTGAAGACACAGAAAGAGAATATCGTTGACATTGCACAGCAAATTACATTTTAAAAACTCCAAAAGTATCACAGAATTTTTGGGATAAAAATTTAAGTTGAAAGGTGTGCAGTACAAATAATGTCTATACGACATTCTCGCAACATTTTATTTTTAGTTCCTCCTCAAAATGATCACCTATATGTTAACTGTAAATCTGTGCAAAAGTGTTAGTACAGCATTTGCAGACATTAATGTTAGCTATCAGCATTCAGTAACAAATCCACCATATAGCAGTTCTGCAGCATCTGTACCCTACTAACTGGATTCATATATCTGTTAACATCTGTCTAACAAAACGAGATCACTATTACAGGCAACAAAACAATAGTAACATAATCTCTGAATATTTTTTAAGTACCGTATTTTTCTCTATTTCAGATGTACAGTGCCTTGCTTAAGTATTCACTTCCTTGAACTTTTCCATATTTTGTAGTGTTACAATCTGTAACTGAAATGTACTCAACTGGGGTTATGTCATGAATCTGCACAAAATAGCCCATAGTATTGGAGTGTGGGTAGGGGATCAATATAGTTTGCAAAATTATTTATAAATTAAAAAAATAAAATTTCTGACTGCAAAGGTATTCACCCTCATTGCTGTGAAACTCCTAAATTACCTGTGTGAAACTTTTTCACATGACCTCAGTATAGATACACCTGTTCCTGCAAAGTCCTAGAATTTGGGAAAAATCAGGGAACATACCTAAACAAACAGCATCATGAAGACCAAGGGAGCTAAAACAAGTCCAGGACAAAGATCTGGAAGAGGGTTTGGTATAAACAATCCCAAACTCTGATAATCCTGCACCTTACATCTATTATTTCAAAAACTGGAAAAGTATGGCACAACTGCAGCTCTGCCTAGAGGTGACCATCCATCCACCGAAAGTCAGGGAGCAGGTAAGAAGAACATTAGTCAGAGAACCAGACATGTGGGTAACTTTGAAAGATCTGGAAGAAGCTAGAGAAGTGAAAAAACCACGAGTTGCCAAAAGGCATGTTGGAGACTCAACAAACATGAACAAAGGTTTGGCTTTGTCACAAAATGCTCATCACCCTCAGAACACCATCCCCACTGTGAAACATGGTGGTAGTAGCATCAGGTTTTGGGAATGCTTTTCATTAACAGGGACTGTGAAACTAGTCAGGGTTGAGATCAAAATGGATGGACCCAAATACAGGGCAATCCTTGAAAAGGACCTTACACTGGGGTGGAGGTTCAACAGGCCAACAACTGTAAGCATACTGCCAAAGGTCACCTGGAGTGCTTCGAAATCAAGAAACTGAATAGCTTTAAAAGACTTTGAAATTGCTGTTCAGAGATTGAGCATGTTTGCCAAGAATGGGCAAATACAGTTCCCTCCAAAAGTATTGGAATGGCAAGTGTAATACTTGTGTTTTTGCTATAGATTGACAACTTTTGAGTTTGAGATGATAGATCAGAATTTCAGTTTCCATTTCCTGATATTTATATCTACAGAGATGTGTTAAACAACTTAGAACATGGCATCTTTTTTTTATCCCACCCATTCTTCAAATGATCGAAAATATTGGAACATGTGACTGATAGGTGTGTCTGGTTGCCCAGGTGTGCCCTGTTAGATTGACTGTTTAAACAGATAATAGCTCTGAATGTCTACTCTTGGTCTGAGCTCTGGGTTTCACCTGTGAAGACTGAATTTGTTGTTAAAAAAGGATCAACCAATATGAAGACCAGAGAGCTGTCTCTGAGAGAAAAGCAAGCCATTCTGCAGCTGAGAAAAGAGGTAAAATCTATCAGAACCATTGCACAAGCACTAGACATAACCAATACAACAATTTGGAATGTCCTGAAAAACAAATAAGAAACTGGTGTACTAACAACCAGACATGAAACAGGTCAGCCAAGGAAACTTAATTTTAATTTTTTAGTTATCATTACCCAAACACATGAGGATAATGCTTTGCTGTACACCAGTGTTAAGAACAACTTACTGGAGAAGCCTTCTGTGATCAGAAATCTTAAAAGCCAAGTGCTGAGTTTACTCTTTTGTACAAGCATTCAGGAAAAGTACAGAAAAACGAGAATCTGGTATTTTATATGAATGAAACTGGGAAGTTGTACACATCCTTTTTTATTTTTACTACATTCAACACAATATTATTGTGATTAACTGATTATTAATTACATTGTCATAAGAGAACTGCAACATAAGTGTATATATCAAGATGCAGTTTAACTTTCTTGCATTCATTAACCTCTTATAAACTCCCAGCTTATTATTCATTTGAATAATAAACTCCCAGCTTATTATTCATTTAAAGCATATTATTCTGTAACTACTATCAAGAATCAACTATCGAGTAACTACTATCAAACTAATAATAAATGAATGTCATCACAAGAGTGAGAATGTGAGTGTGGATCTGTCATCAGATCTTGATGGTTTCTAAGTAGTTTTAAGACTACCTTTGCTATAAATCTATTATTTATGTACCACTGTGAGAAATATTACTTTAAAATTTTACTTGAAAATATAAATACAAATACACAATTAAAAACTTGTAGCTTGGTCAACCTTATTGAGGATCAAAATGTTAAGGCTCAGTGTCTTAAAATTATATAATTTCAGAAACCTTAAGATCTTTGGTGTTGAATTTCACTCTGCAATTGAAACTAAAATTTCTTACATTTGTTATAGGACACAATATACAGTGCAGTCTGTATGTGTTTATACTGCGGCACAAGTTTTGTTGTTTTAACCTTCTACTCTTGATAAAATACATTTTTATTGTAATTGTTTACAGTTATAGAATGCAAAAATTAAATTTTTTGTCTTATACCTTTTTCTGTAACATTGATTATTGTTAACCTTAATAAATTTTGCATTTAGTTAGTGAGATTACTATATTGGATTATGTTCAAATAAAATTCCCTGCCCTTGACTTGACTTTTATGTTTACTGCTTTTGCTTTCTCTAAGACCTAACACACTTAACAGGTGTGTGTGATGCAGAACTCTGTCACCACTAAACAAACTGTGAGGCTATATTTATGTGTTTGTATGTTCTATAGCTGCAAGGAAAACTTTAGACTGTAACATTTATAAGCATGCTGCTTATTGATGAACTGGCTAACTGGTGTCACAAATCACATTCTTGCATTAGCACACATGCATATGCAAAATCTTCCTACAATAAATGCATGTGCATGTGTTTTAAGGTGTATGCATGTGTGCATCTCACCTGTAAAGATAATGGCTCCTCTTCGCAAAAACACTATAGTGGGATACCCATAAGTTCAGCAAGGGTCCAAACATGACCATGGCTGACAGAAACAAATGGAAATGGCGGCGAAATAATACATTTCCTAGCAGTGCAGCCGCAAGGTCAGTTATGACCACAAGTAAAGAGTTCAGAAACATTTGAAGCACTTATTGTCTGCCTCAGAACAGCCTTACCCCCAGTGTCCTGTTAAAAAAAAAAAAAAAAAACCTTCAGCTTCCAAGCGTAGTCCAAATATATTCTCAAGATTGATCCAGCACGTTGTTTTCTTCTTCTGAAGTTTGTTCTCTAATCTTCAATATGTGTCCATGCCTAGCTTGTTACTGTCTTTTGTGTTATGCGTGTATCTGGAGGGTTCCCTTCCAATCTCTGCACCACTACCCCCACCACCCTTAACCAGCCACTAAGCTCGATCTTACTATATTTAGGAACTGTACTGTACCTAATTCTTCCCCTGTCTCCTGCTCTGCCTATTCTTAGATTCAGCTGTTGGTGTCAAAGCCTGTTTCTGTCAGTTATTATTGACCTTACTTTCTGTTAAACCGTTAACAGTTAAGCTCAACCAACCTCATTGTCTCTGTCTGCTTACATAACTTCATTGTTGAACTTACTTATTTTAATCATTTCAGTAGGTTCCACATAATTAAATAAAGTGCATTCTACTCATAAATAATGTTCTGAGTGGGTAGTTATTTTATTTAACCTCATAATAATTTAAAGAATTCATGTCAATATATCAATTTTTAACTAAGTTACTACCACTTTAATTATTTGATCAAAACAAACACTACTAAAAATAGTTCTTTCAACTTGATCAAAAGGTGTTGTTTTTAAATAATAACTCTATTTTAGCTAAAGGTGTTTTAATTAATTTGTCCAAACCTAAAAAAATATGTCAACAGGTTCCCTATATATGTAGATCCATCTAAATCTTAAACTGCAGTTACATTTTTCAGATTTTCAGCATAACCACCAAACCACCACAACCAAACATTACACAAACAATTTATTATTAAACCAAGTGTATTTTAAAGTGGATAAACAATTACATAATAGGGATCTGTAATTAATTTAGCTCAAAAATTCACAATGCTACAAATTCTGAAAGTGGTAAAAGAATACTACCATTAAGGATTATAAAAATAACAATATACCATCTTATTAGGCCTACTAGCTGCAGAGGAACCGTTGGAAAACAAATAGTTTCACAGAAAGGCACTGAAACAAAGTCTTTTTTTTTTTTAGATTAAGTCCATCAACAATAAAGGAAATATACTGAAGGAGAAATTCTAAGCACAAATAATCAGATAACTGTAAGACATCTGATTCAGGCCATAATTCATTAACCAGGGTTATATGCACTTGACACATATGATACATAAACACATATGATGAGTTTATGAGTCAGCCAGTAATCAGATTTCTCTGAGTAGTGATGACCTGTGGAAGTTAGTACACTTTCCACTGGTGAGGTGGTAGTGTTACTCCTTTTAAATTAGATCCCACCAACTGAGTAGCGCTGATAAATGCCATTTCTTATCATTATCGATATTATATACACCTAATAATCTACCAACTGTATGCACTTCAGTAATCTATAACAAAATCCTTACTCTACATGACTCTCAGTAATTTTTTGCATCTCTACAAGTAGTTATTTCATTTGTATTTTTATACAAGTGGTAGTGTTATTACTTCTTTAAAAAATGAATTTGGGTATTTTTTGAAATAAAAGTATCCCTGTTTTAATTATAGGCGATAAACTAGTTTAATTTTCTTTTATTGAACTTATTCACATATTTTATTCCTTCATGTTAATTTGGAAGTATTAAGTCAAATCTATTTTTTTTTTCTTTGAATGAGTCAACCCTCAGCTTGCTTTACTATTTCAATCTATTTGAAAATTGTATTTTTAAGTCTTGATGGTGGTAAATCACATGACGTCTCAAACTTTTTGACCCTACTATACGTTTAAAAACCAGTCCAGTGACCGATTCAGCACAAAAGCAGTTGTAGAAAACTAAAAAAAGTTGTAAAAATTAGTTGTCTTAAAAGTATTCCTCTGAATCTGATTACTGTCTTACTCTAATTTGCAATATCAGAATATGCTGTTTACTTGAATAAGATGCAGCAATTCTGAAAATGATCAGGTGTAAACTCACCCACTAAATATACCTTAATAAGTTGTATATTGTATGATGCCTACAGTGCTTAATAAAGTATAACAAAAATCTGTTAGAGATCCAACATATTGCTTCTTAGTTAGAACAATAACTTCTTGCAATAAAAATGCATTTTAGAAAAAATATAAAACTTTTAGACAAATTGGTATAACTGATGTAAACTAGCTTTATTCAGAGAATTTCATTTTCAGTGCATGAAATTTTGGCAAAAGCTGTCTGGCATCCAACTCCAGCAAAATCTTTTGAATCACTTCAAAGGTGTACTTTACGTCCTTTGGGTAACTAAGGTTTAGTGCACATATCATACTAAAGAGCATGGCATATGCACAGACCACTTTACCCAGATTTTGAAGTATGCCCTCAATGACAATTCCCAAATCCTAAGGAGGAACTGTCACACTGGCTCCCTCCTTTCTTCTAATATATATGCCAGTGACTGTTTGGTCCAAGTCTTTTTGGGCTTCATTTTCTTCAACATCCTTTTTCACTTAAAAAATTAAATAAAATTTAAAAAAGCCAAAGATAAAATTTCTAGCAATTAACAAATTTACAAGAATTAAAGTGAAAAGCTTCTGCAAGACAAATGTTTTTTTGTTTTGTTTTGTTTTAATGGAATGATTTCAAATACCACCCACCTTTTTTCCTATCCACAAGGGACTACCATGGGACCACAGCTGAGTATATATTATTTGTATGATAGACCAATACAATCTGTAACTGAATATCTACAAAGTGCATCTATATGGGAGGTACATCTGACAAAATAGGCAGTGACTGTATGTACAAGATAGGTGTACTTAATAAAGTGGCTGATCAGTGTAAATAATGGTATTATTTATGTGACGTCCGAAGTCTAGTTCATGAAGAGCATTTGATATATTTGGTTTAACTGTATTGCCTACATTACCTACTTGCTGAGTGACAAAACTGCTTACTGCAATTTAAACACACTAAATGTGTTTTTGGGTGGCCTTTTACTTTAAGTGTACACTGCATGCCCATTTACTGACTATAGTACCCCAACTTAAAAGTCATTAATATCTTAATTAGTGCAAATTGATGAATAAGGAAGACAACTGAAGTACTTACAAACCAGATATACCTCCCAAGTACTCTTTGATGGGTTTGCTGGGGTCCTCATTCAGGTAGGTGCAAAGTCCTTTCAAGATGCACTTCCTTTTGGTTTCAATGCTGTCATTCTGAAGGACAATAGAAACATACCAATAAAATTAATTACCACTGAATACTTGCAACCATTTGTGTCTTACTAAATACATCCAATTAAGACTCACAATAAGTAAATAAACAAAATCAGAGACAAAACTTCCCTATGCCCGCCTGTCCTGAAGAGCCACCTTTCTTTTTGAACACCTTCATGAATCGGTCAGATTAACTGTCCAGTTGAGAAAGGAACCTTGACTGGAGAGGAACTGTTGTAATTCTTAAAAACTCTGCATTCACCTAAAAAAGAGAAGTTTTAATTTAGGAATTTATACATTTATATTATATTGGATTTGGATGTCAGAAGGTAGAAACTGTTCACCTCATATCTGAGTGTAAGAGACAACGACTGAATGCTGCTATATGAACATATTAATGTTTCACATAGCCAGTTCATGTAACTCACCTCACTCACAACGAACAACACTAGCCTTGAGTTAGCCTTCCTGCCTCTATATGCAAAGGTCTCATCTTCTCTTTGACAACTCTTTCATTGTTTCTTTTCTCCTAATAAGCTAATCAAGAAGTTAACGTCACCAGCAACGAAAACAAAAAACAAAAAAACAAAGGGAGGTCATAACCTACCCTGCCACAAAAGGAATGCAATGGACTCCTCAGTGTGAATATGGGCAACAAGAAGTTCAACAATCTCTTTTAAAATCAGAATTAACTGCCATGCAGGTTCCCTTTCTGGGAATTTTCCCCTTCCAACATTTATAAACCAGGTGGGAAAAAATAACTACACCCTTTAATTCAGTAATTATGTGATTTCAAAATGCACATGGACTATCTATATATAGGCACGGATATGGCTGCCTATGAAAATGAGGATGGTGTAACCTATTAATGTTTTAATAATTGATACCTTGCTGATGTGGTTGTAGTGCAGTCCTTGCACTACCATATTCATACCTAAAACAGAAATATATCTGCAGTCAAATTCCACTGAGTTACAGTTATTTGTTTAATATTGTGGGACATCATATTGTAGCTATTAAATCACTTGCCCTTTTATTGGCCTAGACAGCAAACTGCATGTCCAACAGGTAACAGGTTTTTGAAAGAGGGGCCTGTGAGAAAAACAAGCTCTCAGTAATTTCAGTAAAAACAAAAAGGGCACATCACTAATCAATACTGTGTTTCACTCATGGAGACTCAGGCTGCTATTATAAGGTGCCCTGATGGACCAGCTAGCTACACACTCCAAGTACTGCAGACAATGTTTAGGCATGAGAAGGCAATATTTAACCCCAAATAATGTGAGACATTTTCTACACTGTAAAGTTTATCTTTGTATTTTTTTATATTTCCAGCACTCCATGCGCAATGCCAGGCAGAGTATATTGTCTTAATTTTACATTTGACTGATCAAAGACTTTTTTCTTCAACAGTTAAGACTGTAGGTTCGGTTGCTGTGTCACCACACTGACTGTAAAACTACGCAACATCTTCACTTTCAGCTACCTTTCGTATTTACTGACTACGCCACTAGGAAAATGCTAATGAGCTAGGAGAATTTTAATTAACTAGTGCTAATCCGCTGGTGATAATTTCCATTAGCACTCCTATGAAAATTTATAACGTGAATGTTAGTGCTAAGCTAGGTGGTGGTGTTCATTTACTCCCCACTCGGTTTAAAACTACTTTTAGCAGCCATATTTCAAACCATAGTGATTCTACACAACGATGAGATTACCGATGACATTAAGTCCTGTTTTAAGTTTGAATGTTATTTTCAGTAAGTATAGCTAACTAGCTAGCGTAGCTGTGTATATTAAATATATTTTATTAAAATTAACAGCTAACATGTGCCACACAGCTATGCCAGCTAGTAAATACCATTCCAAGTTATAAGATTACTTAAATTAACACATGTATACATGACAAGCACGTAATTGCAATATACCTTACAGTTTTACTGTAATGGATGGCAATAACATTGTAAAGATACCTGTTGGGCAAAAAGGACAGAAAAGTGAAGTCCACTGTCTTTTTTGCCACCTGCATTATGATGTCACCACGGGGCAAGCCTTTTTTTGTTTGTTTCTTTGTTTAGGTTGTGTTATTATTGTTTGGAAAAGCTGTTCAAAGTGTATGATTTCATTTCATATAGGCTGGCTGTGCGGCTATAGCATTTTGGATAACTGTAACTGGTATTTCATTAAAATTCAATTCTAGTTGGTGGTAAAATTCAAAAGTAGTTGTAAAACACAGCAGTATAAACATCTCTAATTTTATGAGCCTATTTTATGATTTCCTGTTAGGTTTGATGTGTTCATATGCTGGATTTAGTTAATATGTAATGTTAGGCACTACTCAGTGCTCTTTTGTTGTGTTCATGTTTAACCATAAGTTCTTAAAATGCGTGGGTTTTATCTGCCATGGCAACATGTGTGTGTAAGGGAGTGAGTGTATTCTACAGTAAACAGCTGGCATTTGTTATGACTGTTCTGTGTATTGTGAACTGAAGCAAAGGCCACAATTAGGCTTACTGAACTGGCATAAGAACAAACCTCTTGAGTGACCTCTAGCCTTTCAATTTGGCCACTGTCTGCAATCATTTAAGTTACTTTGAGTAACTGATGGCATTTGAGTTTTCTTTTCAAACCCTTGCCCACCCTGATTTACTCAGGCCCACCCACTATCCAATTTCTGGCCTTGCCATTGTTCTGGACAATAGGGCACTTTTTTTAGTATTTGAGTAAATTTATTGAGGAGCCACACAGCTACGCCAGCTAGTTAGCTACATTTACTGAAAATAACATTCAGACTTATGACAGGACTTAAATTAACACATGTATAAATTGTACTGCAACACAAACTTGCAATATACTTTACAATTTTACTGTAAGACATTTTAATGGATGGCAATAATGTTGTAAAGATAACTGTTTGGCAAAATGCACAGAAAATGAAGTCCACTGGATCATGGATCATGACGTCACCACGTCTCGTTCGTGCTTGCGAAAACGAGCCATTGTTCTGGACAACAGGGCAAACATTTTTTTTTAGTATTTGTGTAAATTTATGTTAAGGGATGTTGATCCCATAAATTCATTCTGGTAATTCTGGTTTCTGTAATTCTGTTCCAGCAGCACCCAGACAGTCTCTCTCCACAGCCTGGGTTCTGGTGTTCTCCAGATCCTTCATGTTCCAGTCACATAATGAAATGAGATCCAACTGGAAGCAAACCTTCTCTGTTTATAGAGATATTGACAAAGACTGAGGTTCAGCACCTTCTCTGATCTTTTTAAACTAACTAAACTAATCTGCTGATATGCCATATTCCCACCTCCATATCGTCTCAGGCACCATGTAGTTGGGTGTGCCACACAAACTGGTGGTAGTCATGCCATCTAGAATGGCCTCTTTGCACATGCCAAAGTCAGCAAGCTTGCAGTGGCCATCTTCACCAAAGAGGATGGTTTCAGGCTTGAGATCTCTATGAATGATCCCGTTGCAGTGCAGGAACATGAAACCACAGGTGATCTCAGCAGCATAAAATCGGGAGCGGGGTTCAACCCATGTGAGCGTGCAATGTGGTATGAAATATCCCCTCCATTCACATATTCCATAGCAAAGCAAACACTGGTCTGGAAGCAGCAGAAAAGATGGCTCTTTTTTTCAGGCTGTAGCTCCTCCTCCTCTCGGCTCTCCTCTGAACTGCCCTCATTCAGGGATGAACTTGGCTTTACTTCCTGCTCCATGTGATCAAGACACAGTGTTGTTATGTCACTGTCACATGTGCCGGATTCGGAGAGAACCTCTTCAGGTCGTTTCAGAGGCTGAGCTTCTGCAAGCTTCACTGATCTTTTCCCATCTCTATACACTGCAATGGAGAAACAAGCACAGCACATTTATCACTTCTATACATTAAAACATTATTCATTGTTATTCTTCGGTCTACAGTGGATTTTTGATACTGTCCAACATTTCCACACATAGGGACAGATGTGCACATATGGGAAGGCATGCAACTTGGTGTGATGGCAACATGAGCTTGCAATTTTTCAGGGATTTCAATTTTTTAAAACTACAACTAATCATGTAAACTGCACCTGGGACCACCTACAAATTGTGCTCCACATGAAGCACAGGGTTTTCAATTGACAGAAATTGATTTGACAAAAATGAAGTAAAACTCAATCTGATTAAAAAGTAACCACACCCCAACTTCAGTACACGGCCTCAGAATCTAGCCTTTAATATGCCTTTCGAGTTTTGTGCATATCCACCTGTGTGTTATAGCTGATTGAATAAACTAAGCCACACCTTGAAACGATGGAATGATGGATAGACTCTGTTGAGTACTTTGACACCACAGTTTGGAAGTTCTGCCCAAAAAAATCCTAGGAATAGTTTGCAAAAGATGGGTTTATTGTTATCTCTCTGAAGTCTGATAACAATGCGCAATACTAATAAAAGCTGCTGACAAAAAAAGAGTGCTCTTTCTTTCTGGGATAAGTTGCAGGCTAAATGCTAAAGATGCTTCGCAAGGCACTATGGGAGTGAGGCTGAGAATCAGCAAATGACAAACAACAAACACTGCCGCCATTAGCCATGGGCCTAGCATGGAATCTAGAGTGAAATATAATGTGATTAAGTTATAATTTTCACTATATATGCAACTGGATACAGTTATCAGGTAAATATTATTTCTCCACAAGAAGCTGACAAGGGTACATTTACATTTACATTTATGGCATTTGGCAGACACCCTTATCTAGAGTGACTTACAAAAGTGCTTTGAAGTCTATCAAAAATACATTCTGGCTCACTAGGTCACAAACTAGGAATACCATCAGTCCAAAAACTCTGTTGGGGAGGTAATAGACAAGCACTCAGACAATACATTCTGATTTTTTGGTTTTGTAAGTGCTAACTTAAGTACTTTCGGAAGAGGTAAGTCTTTAGACGTCATTTGAAGACTGGCAGTGACTCAGCTGTTCGGACATCTAGGGGCAAGGGTGGTGTTACATCCTGGGACGGACGGACGGACGGACGGATTGATTGATTTATTTATTTATTTATTTATTTATTTATTTATTTATTATTACATTACATTACATTACATCTGTGGGTGTAATTTAATACTGCTGTACATTGTGTATGTGTGCTGTGCTTTTGTGTTTTCTGTCTTTTTTTTTCTTGCTTTCTCTCGGTCACTGCTCTAGCCAGGTTAATGGACACCAGCTGTCATTAATCACCATCAGATTGACTGCTCAGATTGGTTGACAGGAAGAGAGCATGTGGATAAAGCTGAGAAGTAAAGTCAGTTAGGAGAGATTTTGCTCTCCTGCTCCATTGTGTGGTGTAGCTGCTTTTATGGAGTTTAATCCTGTGTAGCCAGTTTTGCTAATTTTTGTAAGTTACTTTTCCCCTATATTTAAGTTTTATGGAAGCTGTAGAGAGGTGGATGCCTTTTTTTTTTTTTTTTTTTTTTAAATAATAATTCTGTTTTCTTCTGTTTATGGCTAGTTAGGAAGTGAAGCTAGATTTTTGTTCTGTATTTTGTTTTCTTTATGAAAGGTTAAGAAGTTTACTCCTCCTGATAGTTTGGAACCTTTTTGTTCGTTATTTTGACCTTGACCCCTCTTGAAATTTGGTTGTTTCCTTGTTTATTAACTGAAAATAAACATTTTATTTTGTTATTACTTAAACTTTTATTACTTATTACTGGTGTTACTGGCTGGGACAGGAAAGAAGACCTCCAGATTTTTTTTTTTTTTCTTCCCCTTGTCTTAAACTGAGATGGCTGCAAGACATGTGGGTGCTATTGTTACAATGCAATCTCACTGGCAAAGCTCAAGTGGTGTACTCAGCTTTGCCAAGTGAAGATTCATTGAATTATGGCACAGTGAAGGTTTTGAGAGCTTACGACTTGGTGCTGGAGGCATACTGACAGAAATTCAGAGCCTTTTCAAAGTTAGCCAAATGATTATTTGTGGAATTCAGCAGAGAGAAATTACACTTTGAGAAGTGATGCTTAGCCAGTAAAACCGCAACTTTTTGAAGAGTTGTAAGGACTAGATTACTGGAGGACTTGTGTACCAGCCTTGTAGTTCATTTAAATGAGCAAAAAGTGTCCAAGCTTTAGCTGATGAATTTGTGCTTGCCCATAAAACTGTTTTCCTCTGTGTGTCAAGTTACAACTCTGTCAAATGGTGAGAATGTAGGGAAGGAATCGCAATGGGTCAATATTTTTAAACCTAGCAGTGAGCCTAAATCTTAGAAGGAATGTGTAGAAAATTTACACAAATTGTGTAGCACTATAGTTGACACATTGCGTCAATATTAAATAAAACTTTTGGAAGAATTCAGCTGTTAGAAACCAAACTAAACCAATATGAAATAACAGCAGCAGAAAATGTTTTTGCATGTAAATATAAGTTAAGAAATGGTATCAAGACCTGTTGATATAATTTCAGTTTTTGCTTTCTGTTTTGATATATGCAGTCAGGACTCTTCTTTTTCACTTGGTTTATTTGGGGGGGAAATGGTTTCAAATATAGAGAGATTAAAAAGAAGACAAATAAAACTTCTTTTCTGTTGGCCAAGTATGTGCTGTATGTACTGAGTAGTTGCCACATGGATGTGTGTGCTATATTACGGTGAGGAAGACCACCAACCCTTTGAGTTTCTGCTTTATACGCTCTTAGAAAGGATGTGTTAAAACTGACAAAAACTGTGTTAAATTCTTACACATCGATGGAGTTTTGGGACAACACTTGCTGTGTTAATTTTGACACATTCACTGTGTTAATGATTTTAACACAGTGAATGTGCCAGGAAGGTTAACACAAAGATGTATAAACGTGTAATATTAACACATCATGTGCTGTCCTTCACTACATACATTGTGCTAAAAAATGTACCTAAAACCCTACACAAAAATGTTATCATTTGACAAAATTAGTTCATGACAACTAAAAAAATTTATGACTTCAACACATTATCATGAAATATTAACAATAAAATTCATAGAAATATAACAGAAATTCATAGAAATATAACAACAGAATATAACAAAATTTTAAGCAGTAATAAAGAAAATGTCTGACATAGACCAAAACAGTTCTTTTTCCACTTTCATTAGGCAACATTACACATAACCCCACCTTTGACATCATTTCAGTTATTTCAACATCTGTATCTTGGATTGATGTAGATCTGCTCTTCAAAAAAACTTGTCTGAATATCAAGGGGCTGGGAATCTGACACACCAGAAGGAATTTTTACAAGTCTGTACTCCTCCATCATTTCCACAGCATATGAGTAAAATTAGTCATCAAAATATTTAACATTAACGGTTCTTACAAAAGCCAACACATTGTTTCTGTCTGCCTTTGGGAATAAATGAACAACTTCTCCAAAGTCTGGTTCCTGTTCAGAACTGGCTGACAACATCAGAATGATCCCTGTTCTGTATCCCCCTACACTGAGTCTGACACATGAACTGTCTCTGTTGCTTCATCTGCAAAGGAGCTCAGTTCCTCACTTATTTGGTCACCATATTCCAAAAAGTGAACAACAACAGGATACATATTTGGAACACAGGAAAGTATTCCAAGGTATTCGAGCACGAGTCTTCTTTGATTCCTGTAATACATAGACCATTCAACATAACATGCTGCTGGTAAATTGTGTCTTTCTCTCTTTTCAAGATCATCTTCACTGAACACACTTTTCTGAAGTTATTTTATCAACAAAGCAAATATGGCAGAACAAAATATCTGCAGAAAAATATTCCACATATCCACACAGCACATGACAAGCAAGATTGTCAGCAGTCAAAAGGCAGACTGTTCCGTGCACTATTCTTATTGTCAGTGCCTTGGCTCTCTGGGATTTTTATATAATCTAAGAGAGGCTGAAAAATTTTTGCAAAGCCATATTTTCTCTATCAGTAGATTTGAAAAGAAAGCAAAGATGAATGTTTGCCAAGCTTGAATTATACTCCGGGGTTAAGTTTCTTAATGAAAAAACACACCGCTCCCATTTTATGAATCTTTGTTTTTTATCCAAGATGATTTACTGTCTCCAGATCATCAAAGTATAGCTGTATCTGTAGAACATTGGGATGTGTTTTGTACAGTTCATGTCTGGCAAAAGAACTGTGACCTAAGAAGATCTCTGTTGGCTTAGCAAGAGAATACTCAGTTTCAAAGAATATAGCTACTTTATATGGGTTAGCTATATTCTCAAGGCACTCTTGAGCAGTCTCAATCTCTTCCATTAATGAACAAACCCCCTCATTGACATCTAGAACAGCCAAGCATTTAAATAATTCAGTGGTAGATGCTTGAGCAGCTGTCAATAGTTCTGTCCAAAGGTTTTTTTAGTGCAAGTTACACTTCTTTGTACATCACTCAATGTTACATTAGTACATCTTTGCGGCAAATGTAGCTGCATGACTGGTGATTGACACTGCATCCACAAATTGACATCCTACTCACCATCTGATGTTGTGTCAGTGTCAAAACAGTGTTGTCGCTGATATTTCCTTGGTGTAGTCCTGTCCATCAGATAGGGAATGTATGACACGAAGATGCCAGCATAGTCTCTGGATCACAGAGCTAACTGGCTTTTTACATATTAGACAACAGTACATGACAAGCTGATTTAGGCTAAATCCTCATGTCACAGTGTCACATAGAGAGGTTCCACATTATATATAAGAATAGATGAAGAGGAAGGGAGAGATATTTTGTATAGCATTGTGAAAGAGATGGAGGGAGATGACGAGAGAGAAGGAGACAAGGAGGAGACAAATGCAATGAAAGGAGTAAAGGAAGTCATTACAGGAAGGAGGAAAGAAACACCCAGAAAAATAATGACAATTACTTTTTACATGCTGCACATGTTAAGGATAACTAAGTGTTAGCACTGATCCTAAAAGATACAAGATCATACTAAATAACTAAATAAAAATTACCGGTAATTACCGATAATGAAATAGCAGATCTGACACTGCACCGGCTTGACTGCACCTCTTTCTGCAATTGGTGGAAGCAAGTGTGTCAGGACCTGCAGCATGATGTAGCATTTCTCATTTATTTAATGTAAAAGATGGTGGTTGTGACTGTTAGTTACAATTATACCTGCAACTAATGAATTAATGCATTGTTTATTCTATAAATGTCAAAATGGTGATGCCCATCACAAATTTTAGGCCTAAGATGAATTGCTTATTTTGTCCAACCAACAGCCCAAGATTCATCACAGATTTCACGGAGAATGTTAGAGAAAGTTTGTCATTTTTGCTTGCAAAATTACTCCAACTCATTTAAATTTTAAAATGGATTGCATCAAATCACACATACTTCCAAAAAATTGGAAGACCACCGACCCTCTGAGTTTCTGTTTTGTAGGTGAGTTGACAAGAGACTTTCAATACAGTGAAATGTTCTCATATTTAAATTCTGTCCACAAAAACATGCTGTCATCAAGTTATTTGTGCTAACAAGTGATAATGTGGCTGGCTGCCTAGATGTGGAATTAACATTTTGCCAAAACAAAAAAAAAACCCGAAAAGGGTTAATTATTGATAAACTGAAAAAAAAAACTCCCCCCGTTCGCTGCTCATTTTCGAAGGCTGTATCCCTGCTGTAAATTAATACGTGCTGTAATACTTCTCCCGGGAGACTAGTGTAACTTGTCCTATAGCGCCATCTGCTGTTTCTCAGCAGCATTAGCGAGAAAATCAAGCCAAGAAAATCTAAAATAAATAAATAAATAAATAAAATAAAATAAAAAATAAAAAACAAGTCACATCTCTCACAAACGTATCACAGGTGTGCATTTTTATACATTGGATTTTGTATTTGTTCAGATATTTGTAGAATGGATTTTTTTTATTTGCGAAATATGATATGGGCTCTTTTTTGTATTTGTGAAAAACACTTATTTGTTACACCACTGCGTTTTCTCTCAAATTGCCCTTTGTATTTGTAAATCGCTTTCTATTTGTTTGAGAGTCGAGTTTTCCTTCACAAAGCAGATTGTGAAGGAAATTTATCTTCATACTGATTCATCTTCATATCTTCATACTGAATTTGTGATCAGACCTAGAACTATGTGTTTGTTGTGCTAAATAAAAATCATCTCGTTTCTTTCAAGAACAAAAAATATATATATTTCTTTTGTTTATACTGCAGATGCCCCTGCATTAAGAGAAAATGAAAAAGGCAGGATTAGAAATGACTGGAACAACGTACCCTGGCTTACTTAAGTAAGTAGAACATCCACTCCTGGCCAACCCTCCTACACTGAAAAAAAATAATCCTTTGAATTTACTTGATTTTAATGTGTACATCGGTCCCACATCATCAAAATGTGGAGAAATTACACAATTTTTGCTTGTTAAACCAAAATATTTAATTCATGTTAGACTAGTGTAAAAGAATTAAGTTGACTTAAGTTAATCTTTATAATTTTCTGTAATAGGAATTGATTGTGAAATTGTAATGTATTTTAATCATGTCCATGATACTCCATTATCACTGACAAGTCTAACATAATTTCTTAGTGCTAACATTATTCAAATGTATAATGTAATTTAACAGTAATTTCATTATGTCTCTGACATATAGTAAACAATGTATAGGTTTCAGGTTTAAATGTGTGCAAATAGAAAACAACCAATGGAAAATACTAAGTCACTGACAAAAAAAAGGCGGAACCAGGTCTTTATACAAATATGCTATATTGAGCATTAACTTTGCAAACCATACATTTCTTTCAGTCCAAGTATAACGCACTGTCACAGCCAAATGCAAGTGTGAAGTGTTACAAAGTGAATTCTGAAGAAAAATTATTTCACTGAAATAAACCAAACATGGCATCACAAACAAGTGAATAAGGCAAAAGGGGCATTGTTATAAAGGTTACATTAGAACTCTTAGAACATGTTTATCAAAAATAAAAGGTGGACAAACGAAGTATTGAAAAAATAAAAGATTTGACACACATTACATTCGTCAGTAATGTAATGTGTACTAACTTTTGGTGCATTGAGAATTTTTAATATAGTAAATCTTAACTTAGAAATAATATAATCAACTTAGAAATAATATAATTACTGTAAATTACTGTAAAGTGATACAATTTTGAATCATTTGACATTTAAGTGATTTTATATATATATACACACACACACAAGACAATAAATATACAGGATAATAAATACACAATTTAATATAGGATAGAATAGTCTCAAAATGAATACATTTATAAAATCTGATTCACAAATGCGTATGCTAATTCACATTCACAAAAAAAGTGAATATCTTTGCAAACAGCAATCCATACATTCATAACCTAATTCATATTCACAAAATACGAATTACAAATGCATAAGTAAATTTACATTCAAAAAGTGCAGTTCAGAAAAGCAAAACACAATTCATAAATACACAAGTGTGTTTGTAAATTTCTGAATGTTTTTACATTTATGAATTAATTGTTAAATCTGTCAAGTCATGTGCGTGTATATCGCTTTGGATTTGTGTTTGCCTACGGTGGCCCTAAAGTTCTAAACACTTTAACAAACCAAACAACACAACAGCACATAAAAAAAAAACTCAACAGCAAAACAACACTACAACACTACAATATTAACTCAAAATGGAAAGGGTAGGGCTTACTGAACATCACGTGCTCGTTTCTGATTGGACACGGTTGGTCTGATTGGTCATGACTATCAAAGTGGAAAGGAACTAGGCTTTTTCAGTCTGCTGTTATCTTGCAAAAATGGGTCAATGATTTAAATGCTTTTCTTCTGTTTCACAGATTGAAATATTTTGCCCTTACTGTAGCAAAAGCTTTGAAGCTATTCCAAGCTTCACTTAACAACAACAACAACAATAATAATAATAATAATAATAATAATAATAATAATAATAATAATAGCCCTATAGTTTTAATAGCCCTACAGAAAAGATCACCAAACCCAAATTTCTTCAATGATTGAAAAATAAAGTGATGTTCCACAGTATCAAAAGCCTTATAGAAGTCTAAGAACAGTATAAAACCATTATCAACTATCAGGTCTGAGTAATCCAAGATGTCTAGAACTAGTCTGATATTATTTGTTATATGTCTTTTTGCTAAGAAACCTGACTGTTTTTCATCAATAATAGAGTCCAGCACCATCTTAAGCCTTCTGGCTAACATTAAGGTAAATATTTTGTAATCATTGTTTAATAGGCAAATTGGACGCCAATTGTCAATTAATAATTTGTCTTTGTTGGGTTTAGGGATTAATGTAGTTACATCTTGAGTCATGGTGGTTGGGAGATATTCTTGTTCAATACTTTCTTTGAAGACTTCATATAAAAAGGGAGCCAGTTCATCAGCAAATGACTTGTACATTTCTGAAGTTAGTCCATCAGTACCTGGAGACTTATTATTTTGTATAAGATTAATTGCTTTCCTAATCTCCTCAACCAAGATGGGTTTATCACATAATTCCCTTTCATTATTATCTGGTTTAACTGACAGAGAGTTCAAAAAAATCTCAGATGGATCCTGGCAAAATTTAGTGCTGTATAAATTCTTGTAGAAGTCACTGCAATAATTAGATATAATTGTGAAGTCCTCTGTGACTACCCCATTCTATTATTAATTTATTTAATAATTGCTGGAACGATGTTTTTCTAAAATGAAGAAATAAATAGTGAGAATTTTGTTCCCCCCTTTTCAATCCATTTAGCTCTAGACCTGATAAATGCACCTCTAGCTTTCTGACAGCTAATTCCTGTTTTTCTTTCTCTAACAGTTTATTCGGACTTATATGAGAAAGATGGGTGATCTTCGAAATTATATTTTCCTCTTCAGCTCTTTTAGATTTAGCTTTACTGCTGCCAAATTGTCTTAAAAATTTCCCTACTTCATGTTTGAAGAGTTCCCAGTTGATTCCAAATTGTTTCTCTTCTTTAGCTTTGGACCAGTAATACGACATTAAACTTGTGACCCCTTTATTAACCTCATCGTATGTCAATAAAGAGTTATTAAGTTTCCAATAACTTGACTGGACAGCACTGTTTCGGTAGTTGGATAACTTCACCTTAAATTCTCTGAAATTAACCAAAAGTCAATTCTTGATTGAATTGAGCCCGTTTTATTGGTCCAAGTAAAAGATTTATTGTTAGGATTTTTTACTCTCCAGACATCTACAAGATAAAATTTATTCATAAAGGTTAACAGGTTAGTACTATTTGTATTTGGCTGACCAGCAGGGCATTTATCCATATTGCCATCTAGAATACTATTAAAGTCCCCTACTCGCAATAAAGTGGCATTTGGAAATCTATCTAAATATTTAAGCAATATACTCTCTATAGAAAGAAATAGGCTATCATTTTCCATTTTATTGTTGTATCCATAAATATTTGTTATTATGAATTCTATATCATTATATTTTATTCCTTGGCATATAAAGTGTCTTTGTGGATCACATTCAGTAAATACAACATCTCCAGTAAACCTGTTCTTTAATGTAGCTACCCCTGAGCGTTCAGTGCCATGAGAGAGCCATATGGAATTGCTCCATTGAGACCTCCAAAAATTAACATCACCCAACACAGAATGAGATTCTTGTACAAAGAAAAAGTCTGACCGAAACTGTTTAGCCAAGAGAAATAAAGCTTTGCGCTTAACATCGTTACGTAACCCCCTAGCATTAAGAGAAACAGCAGATAACGTTAACAAATAAACGTGAACAATGACAAATAAGGAAAATAAAAGGTCAAGATTCAGTAACTCTTGGTATAGAATAAGCTGAATGCTGTACCGAGATCAACATCAAAATAGTAACTGATTGAAGACTTAAGCAGTAGTGAAGTTGGCTGTATCTCAATTTACAAATATTATATAACAAATAAGTATGCAGATTTTAAAGAAAACTAAGAAGACTTATATATTTAATTATTTTCAAATAAAGATAGGTTTGTATACCTATATATAGTCTATCCATATTTTTCCATATATTTATTATTTTCTTGAGACATTATACAATCCCTTTTGTAATTTGCCAGAAAAATCACAACTATCAAAATGTTGAAAAAAGAGAGAGCTAGATAACAAAAAATAGTACCGCGCATTTTACAGTGCAAAAGTTTAGCATTGCAATCTGAGCAATCAGAGGAAGAACCACATAATGTGGTCTCACTGACAACTAACCTGGCCATGGACGAATTTCTCTAAAGATGAATTTCTTTTCCGTTTACAAAACCTCTTCCTCCCACGAAGTGAGCTGATTTCCCTTCGTTATGGGCAGAATTGATCACAGACCACAGTTTCTTCCTGTTCTCTCTTTCCTCCATAGATAGGTCCTCAGCGAAGCGCACACCGTTGTTTTGCAGGTAAACACAGGATTTGGCAGTTTTCCATCCAGCGTCCCTGTGCCGCCTAGAGATGAACTTTACGATGATACCACGTGGCCTCGGATCATTTTTGCGCGGTTTCCCTACTCGATGCGTTATATCTATGGCCTCGGTGGCGAGGTTCTTCCAAGGTGGTGGAACGAGAGGTTGTGCTTTTTTATTGAGGGACGTTAGAAATATTGTTACACATAGTTAGCAATGTTTGTCTAACTTAGTTGCATATTTCTGTTACCAGATAGATTTTGTACATCTTGTTGGTTTATTTATTGTATTGAGAACTTTATCTCGGAATCTATTTTACTCGGTTATGGAGGAAAACCCGACATATTAGTTGTGCACTGCGGAAGAAATGGAGGTAATTACCACTAAAGATAAAAGACTGATTCAAGATATGCACTCCTACTCCTGCAAGGCTTACAAGGAAAATAATGGAGCTTGTGATTCAAACCCTAATACACCGGAGAAAAAACCTTCTAAGAAAGCGCGCAAAGAACAGACAATGCAAGTAAGTTCTGAACTGTCTTTGGCTGAGTTACAAGACAATATAATTCGTGTTATCACTGCCAAAATCAACGAAAGAGCAGACCAAACTGATGAAGCTGTTAAACACAACAGGATGCAAATCGAGGGGCTTAAAAAAATCGCTGGACTTCTGTCATCAAGAAAATGCCACAATGAAGATGAAGAGTGGAACAAACGCAAAAGAAAGTTAGTGAAATGGAGGGAAAGTTGAATGAGACTGATCGGTATAGCTGTCGGTACAATCTTCGTTTATATGGAGTACCTGAAGAACGTGAGGAAAACGTCAAGGTGAAAGAGATTTGCCGTTCAACAGTTCCAGGCAGTGATGGTGAAGCTATCATGGCAGCAGTGGATGTGGCTCATCGCGTCGGCAGAATGGACAGCAGAGGAAAGAACCAGTTTCCACGGCCAGTAATCGTCAGATTTACGTCTAGATCAACAAGAGATGCTTTCTGGAAAGGTGCCAAGACAATGAGTTCCTCAAAAGCAATGGTTTTCAAGTGAAGGAAGATCTGACAGCTGATGACAGGGCAATACAGTGACAGTGGATAGATTTTAACCAGCCGGACTTCTTGCAAAAACTGTGATGAATTTATTGGTTGCACAATTGCACTATTTGTCCATATAGTACACAATAGAAGGGATTTATTTATAATTGCACTATCCGTTGCACCCAGATGAGGATGGGTTCCCTTTTGAGCCTGGTTCCTCTCAAGGTTTCTTCCTCATATCATCTCGGGGAGTTTTTCCTTGCCACCGTCGCCACTGGATTGCTCATTAGGGATAAATTCACAGTGACAAATTCAAATATTTACAATATATTTTTGTGAATCCATTTATTTCTGTAAAGCTGCTTTGTGACAATGTCCATTGTTAAAAGCGCTATACAAATAAAATTGAATTGAATTGAATTGAATTCAATACGTGCTCGTCTTTGGCCATTAGTAGAAAAGGCTAGGAAAAATGGGGAGATGGCTTACCTGGTAGGTAACAAAGCATTTGTGAATGGTAAAGAAGTTAAAGTAGGGTGAACTTTTTAGTAGGGTCCATTTCCTCACTAATAATCAGAGATTTCTGATACTGACTGTTTATCTGTTAGATTTTGGCTGTAGAATGACTGCTTCTGAAGTTAAAAGAAGACTATTCTGAGCTATTGTTGATAAATCCAACAAATTTAAAGTGTGTAACAACTTATGTTCTTACTAAGTGCACTTGGGATAAGTTAATCGTTACTTTGTTGTTGTTGATGTCAATTTCAATTTTTTCTATTAATGCCAGAGATATAAGAAACCAACTGAAAAGGAAATCTTTATTTTTGTATTGCCAAAACAAAGGTGCAGATTTTATTCAGCAGTCTCATGCTTGTGAAGCAGATGTGACCTTTTGGAGTAGTCAGTAGGGGAATGACGCTTGGTTCTCATTTGGTACTAACAAATCTGCAGGAGTAGTTATATTAAAGGGTAAATTCAAAGGACATATTCACAGTTTGCAAACAGATACTGAAGGAAGATGGATAATTTTACATGTTAGTATTGATCTCTCTCAATTTATTATAGTAAATGTTTACGCCACAATTGACAAGTAGAAAAATAATCTTTTGTTTTTAACAATTGAGAGTAAAAATAACCAAGTGAGTTCTAAATTTTCTTGTGCAATAATTATTTGGGGTGGGCACTTTAATACTATTATGTTGGCCCCATAAAAACAATGTAATGTAAAAACATGTGAATTAAAACACATGTGCAGAAGAATGGATTAGATATTTGGAGATATACTCACCCACACCAAAGAATGTATAACTGGAGCACTAATGATTTGACTAAACTCCCTCGTATTGATTTTTGGCTAATTTCTGCAAATAGTGCAGATGATGTTGAATTGGTGAAAATTGAAACGTCTATATTAACAGACCATAAGGCTATCATGATTAAAAGATGTTGGAAATCCAGATGATCTTAAAACAAATTATTGGAAATTAAATAAAACCTTGTTAGAGAACGAATGGTTTAAAAATAAAGCCACTGAAATTATAGAAAAATATTGGAAGCGGACATGTATCCTCAATAAATTTGGTCACAACTGGGAATTAATGAAATTTGAAATAAGGAATGTAGCTATAAGTATAGGGAAAAGCATTGCTAAAATAAAAAGAGAAAAAGAAAATAAATTAATTGAAGAAATAATGAAATTATACAGTAAACTAAGTTTAACAAATGAAGAAATTAAACAATTGGCTTCCTTGCAGTTGCAATTAGACACGATTTTTGTAGACAAAGCTAGAGGTGCCTTTATAAGGAGTAGACAAAAGTGGATGGAACAATGTGAAAAAAAGCACAAAATATTTTTTTTATTTAGAAAAACGTAATAATGAATTATCATCTATACGCAGACTCTTGATTAATAATAGAGCATGTGAAAACAATAAAGATAGGCTGAATGTCACCCAGTTTTATAAAAATCTCTACACTCCAGACACTTATAATGACAGAGAAACAGATTTATTTTTGAGTAAAGTCTCTGACACAACAAAGAAAATGGATGAAGTTAAATTATTTTGTGACAAAGATATTAGTGTAGAAGAGATTAAAAATTGTATTGTGGGATTGAAAGATAATAAGTCACCAGGAAACGATGGGCTTACCAGTGAATTTTATAAAATGTTCAGTGTTCAGTTATCTCCCTTTTTAGTAGCCATGTTTAAAGAATCCATTGCATGCGAGGAATTACCTGCAACTCTCAAACAAGGTCTTATTACAATTATTCCTAAGCCTAATAAGGATAAACTTTACATTGATGACTGGAGACCAATAACTCTTTTGAATAATGATGCTAAAATTGTTGCTCAAAAAGATTAAAGAAAGGTCTGGAAGAGATAATTGAGGAAGAACAATCTGGGTTTATGACTGGGAGACATATCAGTAATAATATAAGGTTAGTTCTAGATATGATTGATTATAATTGTTATATACCGACTGATTCTTTTATTTTGTTCATAGACTTTTACAAAGCATTTGATACCGTAAGTCATGAGTTTATGTTTAGATGTATTGAACATTTTGGTTTTGGAGAATACTTTCAAAAAGCCATTAAAACCATTTACAATGGATGCAATAGTTCAGTCAAATTATCAGCAGGTACAAGTGGTAGATTTGAGATTAATCGAGGTATACAACAGGGTAGCCCTTTATCTCCATTTTTGTTTTTATTAGTTATACAAATTATGGCCCTTATGGTTAGACAAGTGTTAAATTCAAACAGTAATTTAATATCTTATAGTGAAATCGTGGATAAATTTGGGTTTCCAGTTACGCCAAAAGAATATGCTGTCTTATTCGACGCCATACCAAAACAAGTTATACATATTGTAAGAGCTTGTGGAAGTGAATCCTCTGAGGCAATATATGTTAAAAGCAGCATGTTTCTCAGAGACATTGATATTCTAAAACATGTTGTACTAATAAATATATTAGGAATATCATATTAGGTGAAACAGCTATTCATAAAAGCTTATTAAAGTATTTAGAAATATAAATTGGAATAAAGCTTGGCATAATTGTGAAACATACTGTTTAAATAATAAAATGAAGTTAAATACTTTTCATATTTGTATGTATTATTCCAATGATTGTAATAATAGCAATTTTTAATAGCAATTGTAATAAGCAACTTTTTATTATTTTGGAAAAACTTCACATACATAAGAAGAAATGGTCATGATCCAAGCCAAATTTCATCCATTTTCTTCAGGAGACTAAGGACTACTGCACTAGTTTGGAGAACATTATTAATAAAAAAGCAAAGAAGCCATGTAATATTTTTGATAAATATACAGTTTTTGACTCATGAATTGTTGTTATGGCGTTGTTATGGCGAGTTGACTGACGTTTGAACTGTCCAATCCGCGGGTGGGTTTGTGTGAGGCGCTAGCCAATCAGCTGTACGATGGGGGTGGGACATGTTCGGAGTATGTAGGTTTTAAGGAATGCATAACCTTTATGACATCGCCGGCCTGCCGTAGTCCGGTGGCTAGGGCGTTGGCTTACAGGGCTCAAGGACCCATCGAAGCCCCGCCTCTGGCACTGGTGACTGTATATGCTAAGCCTTTGTTATTTAAAGTAGTACAAATGGGGTGACAGATGTCCTATAGCTTAGCATATGCGGAGCACAGTCATCAATCCCAGTAGGTCCACGAGGTCCTTGAGCTTTGTGGCCGCGGCGGGTCGGTCTTTTTGTTGTTGTTGTTGTTGTTGTTGTTTTGCATTGAGGTTATTTGTTTGTTTGTTTGTTTGTGTAATAAGAAAACAGCCAAAAGGAGTGACCCAGAAAATACTAAGAACATTTTCTCTAACATTTTTATAGACGTTGTGTGCGTTTTTGAGTTAATGAATTCTTTTTGTTTATTTATTTATTTATTTTTACTGTCGATGTGAAAAACAGTATCTGTTATTGCCGCGTCCAGACTGTGCCACCTGAAAGAGCATGGCACAAATCTTACCTCTAGACTTTAGGCTTTTTTTCAGTTCTCTTTTTAGGAAGCAGTTTCCCACTGAGTATCAGGGAAACACTGTCCAACTCGTTCCTACAATCAGGGATAGCGTTCGTGCGCCATCTAGCGGCTACAATACCGAGTTGTAAACTATGGCACCAAACAAGATGGAAATGGCTAACATAATGGTGAGTGAGTCAGGCAAGTGACTTTGCAGTATAGCAAATAATTGGGACTTGTTTTATAATTTACTTGACATATTTGTTTCCAAAGAAAATTTTGCAGATTTTCTGGATTCATTAAACTGTATGTCTACCCATTGTTCAACCGGTATATGGCTTCAGGTGTCAATCACCTAGCAATCATAGTAAATATTTGGGACTATTTTCTTTTCTTTTTTTTTTTTTTTTTTTTTAAATGTGCAAGCTTCTTGTTATTGACCAAGTAAATTCAATATGTGCTACCAGTGTTTAACTGGGATTTTTTCGTGTGTGTGTTATTTTCCAGTCCCACCTTTTCTGTTGCGGGCCGTAACACTGAGCAGAAGGAGGGCCTGGCTATATTGGCGACACACATTTCTTTGGTGACATTCTAGTGAGTGGTCCATGCTACTAAGGTTCGTAATAATTGATTCTCCAAGGCAGCATGCCTATAGTAGTGGCATTAGTTGCTCGCCTCCTTTTGATTTTTTCAGTTTAATTGATCTCGTAATTGGCAGGACTGGAACAAAACTTTTCCTCTTTGGTAACATGGTTTGTAGGTTTTAACCGAGCTTGAACCCCTGTGGTGTAAACGGGTAACACGTTCACTGTCCAGGTGAAAGTACCAGGTTCGAGGCCTGGCGGGGGTAGCACTGATGGTTTCTGTTATTCCTCTGAGCAGTAGGTCAGACGTGGTACGTTGGTTTGTTCCGAACGAACAATTTGTAAACCAATTAGGTGAATGGTTGATCTTACGATTCGACGTTTGCTGTCTTTTGTAGAGCCATTCCCCCCACCAACGAAAAGGACCGTCCGTGAGACACAAAAGGAGCTGTCGACGGTAAGATTGGAAATTTGTTAGCGAGTGAGATTGTGAAGCACACAAGAACCAACGTGTTGAAACGACTGATGAAGATTGTATTATGATAATGTGAAGACTACTGGTAGGAATCAACTGCTCCTTTTCTTGGTCGACCTGCACCATTAACATCTTTGTCCAATCCGCGGGTGGGTTTGTGTGAGGCGCTAGCCAATCAGCTGTACGATGGGGGTGGGACATGTTCGGAGTATGTAGGTTGTTGTTGTTTTGCATTGAGGTTATTTGTTTGTTTGTTTGTTTGTTTGTGTAATAAGAAAACAGCCAAAAGGAGTGACCCAGAAAATACTAAGAACATTTTCTCTAACATTTTTATAGACGTTGTGTGCGTTTTTGAGTTAAGGAATTCTTTTTGTTTATTTATTTATTTTTACTGTTGATGTGAAAAACAGTATCTGTTATTGCCGCGTCCAGACTGTGCCACCTGAAAGAGCATGGCACAAATCTTACCTCTAGACTTTAGGCTGTTTTTCAGTTCTCTTTTTAGGAAGCAGTTTCCCACTGAGTATCAGGGAAACACTGTTCAACTCGTTCCTACAATCAGGGATAGCGTTCGTGCGCCATCTAGCGGCTACAATACCGAGTTGTAAACTATGGCACCAAACAAGATGGAAATGGCTAACATAATGGTGAGTGAGTCAGGCAAGTGACTTTGCAGTATAGCAAATAATTGGGACTTGTTTTATAATTTACTTGACATATTTGTTTCCAAAGAAAATTTTGCAGATTTTCTGGATTCATTAAACTGTATGTCTACCCATTGTTCAACCGGTATATGGCTTCAGGTGTCAATCACCTAGCAATCATAGTAAATATTTGGGACTATTTTCTTTTCTTTTTTTTTCTTTTTTTTTTTTCAAATGTGCAAGCTTCTTGTTATTGACCAAGTAAATTCAATATGTGCTACCAGTGTTTAACTGGGATTTTTTCGTGTGTGTGTTATTTTCCAGTCCCACCTTTTCTGTTGCGGGCCGTAACACTGAGCAGAAGGAGGGCCTGGCTATATTGGCGACACACATTTCTTTGGTGACATTCTAGTGAGTGGTCCATGCTACTAAGGTTCGTAATAATTGATTCTCCAAGGCAGCATGCCTATAGTAGTGGCATTAGTTGCTCGCCTCCTTTTGATTTTTTCAGTTTAATTGATCTCGTAATTGGCAGGACTGGAACAAAACTTTTCCTCTTTGGTAACATGGTTTGTAGGTTTTAACCGAGCTTGAACCCCTGTGGTGTAACCGGGTAACACGTTCACTGTCCAGGTGAAAGTACCAGGTTCGAGGCCTGGCGGGGGTAGCACTGATGGTTTCTGTTATTCCTCTGAGCAGTAGGTCAGACGTGGTACGCTGGTTTGTTCCGAACGAACAATTTGTAAACCAATTAGGTGAATGGTTGATCTTACGATTCGACGTTTGCTGTCTTTTGTAGAGCCATTCCCCCCACCAACGAAAAGGACCGTCCGTGAGACACAAAAGGAGCTGTCGACGGTAAGATTGGAAATTTGTTAGCGAGTGAGATTGTGAAGCACACAAGAACCAACGTGTTGAAACGACTGATGAAGATTGTATTATGATAATGTGAAGACTACTGGTAGGAATCAACTGCTCCTTTTCTTGGTCGACCTGCACCATTAACATCTTTGTCCAATTCGCGGGTGGGTTTGTGTGAGGCGCTAGCCAATCAGCTGTACGATGGGGGTGGGACATGTTCGGAGTATGTAGGTTGTTGTTGTTTTGCATTGAGGTTATTTGTTTGTTTGTTTGTTTGTGTAATAAGAAAACAGCCAAAAGGAGTGACCCAGAAAACACTAAGAACATTTTCTCTAACATTTTTTATAGACGTTGTGTGCGTTTTTGAGTTAATGAATTCTTTTTATTTATTTATTTATTTATTTATTTATTTTTACTGTCGATGTGAAAAACAGTATCTGTTATTGCCGCGTCCAGACTGTGCCACCTGAAAGAGCATGGCACAAATCTTACCTCTAGACTTTAGGCTTTTTTCAGTTCTCTTTTTAGGAAGCAGTTTCCCACTGAGTATCAGGGAAACACTGTCCAACTCGTTCCTACAATCAGGGATAGCGTTCGTGCGCCATCTAGCGGCTACAATACCGAGTTGTAAACTATGGCACCAAACAAGATGGAAATGGCTAACATAATGGTGAGTGAGTCAGGCAAGTGACTTTGCAGTATAGCAAATAATTGGGACTTGTTTTATAATTTACTTGACATATTTGTTTCCAAAGAAAATTTTGCAGATTTTCTGGATTCATTAAACTGTATGTCTACCCATTGTTCAACCGGTATATGGCTTCAGGTGTCAATCACCTAGCAATCATAGTAAATATTTGGGACTATTTTCTTTTCTTTTTTTTTTTTTTTTTTTTCAAATGTGCAAGCTTCTTGTTATTGACCAAGTAAATTCAATATGTGCTACCAGTGTTTAACTGGGATTTTTTCGTGTGTGTGTTATTTTCCAGTCCCACCTTTTCTGTTGCGGGCCGTAACACTGAGCAGAAGGAGGGCCTGGCTATATTGGCGACACACATTTCTTTGGTGACATTCTAGTGAGTGGTCCATGCTACTAAGGTTCGTAATAATTGATTCTCCAAGGCAGCATGCCTATAGTAGTGGCATTAGTTGCTCGCCTCCTTTTGATTTTTTCAGTTTAATTGATCTCGTAATTGGCAGGACTGGAACAAAACTTTTCCTCTTTGGTAACATGGTTTGTAGGTTTTAACCGAGCTTGAACCCCTGTGGTGTAACCGGGTAACACGTTCACTGTCCAGGTGAAAGTACCAGGTTCGAGGCCTGGCGGGGGTAGCACTGATGGTTTCTGTTATTCCTCTGAGCAGTAGGTCAGACGTGGTACGTTGGTTTGTTCCGAACGAACAATTTGTAAACCAATTAGGTGAATGGTTGATCTTACGATTCGACGTTTGCTGTCTTTTGTAGAGCCATTCCCCCCACCAACGAAAAGGACCGTCCGTGAGACACAAAAGGAGCTGTCGACGGTAAGATTGGAAATTTGTTAGCGAGTGAGATTGTGAAGCACACAAGAACCAACGTGTTGAAACGACTGATGAAGATTGTATTATGATAATGTGAAGACTACTGGTAGGAATCAACTGCTCCTTTTCTTGGTCGACCTGCACCATTAACATCTTTGTCCAAATAAAACAAAACAAAAATAAAAGTATACAATACATTCGAATAATGTTTTAAATTAAAAAAAAAAAAATTTAAAAATTTAAATTAAAAATTAAACAAAGGCATAACCGAGTGACCTTGCACGGATGGCAATTCCCAGCGTATAAGCAAACCCTTTCTTAGAAGTTGCTTGTGTAACGAGTGTCTCTTAGGTTATGGGCCTTTTATTTTGAAAGGAGCCTCGTGTGCAATAGCTGCCTGCGCCTTCCCTTAGCCAAGGTAGAGAATTTCTATGTGCACGTACTGTATTTTCCTTATTTCAGCGGTTTTCTGTTATTCTACTGCTAAAAGTACGTCTCCACAGTGAATTCGTGTAGTGCCCGTTAGGACTGACGGTGGCAAGACGACGTGACCTTGCAAAGCTGAGGATTATAGCGAGAGAAAAGCATAGCAGGACGGTCTCTGCCAAGTAAATACACACCATCGTCTGGATTTTTAATCGCTTTAATGAAGGTAAGGGCTACAAACTGGGGGGAGGGCGTGCAATCTTGACGAGTTGGACTTTAAAGCGCTTTAACTCGGACATGCATGCTATTGCTGGGCTTCGGGCCATGCTTGCCATGTAGCGACATTTGAAATGACCTACGACCTATGGCTACGCGGTAAACAAAAGAATGTGAAGGATTGCTGTTGTTTTTTTCTGCCCGAAATATTGTAATCCAGCTTTTTAAGCTGGCAGCAAATGAATGTTTAGTGTTTAAACTCTGGCCAAACTCTGAGTGGATCCATGGCAGTATTGTCTGTGGACAGGCTCCGCTGTGCCTGTGTGTTGTTATGGCGAGTTGACTGACGTTTGAACTGTCCAATCCGCGGGTGGGTTTGTGTGAGGCGCTAGCCAATCAGCTGTACGATGGGGGGTGGGACATGTTCGGAGTATGTAGGTTTTAAGGAATGCATCACCTTTATGACATCGCCGGCCTGCCGTAGTCCGGTGGCTAGGGCGTTGGCTTACAGGGCTCAAGGACCCATCGAAGCCCCGGATCGAAACCCCGCCTCTGGCACTGGTGACTGTATATGCTAAGCCTTTGTTATTTAAAGTAGTACAAATGGGGTGACAGATGTCCTATAGCTTAGCATATGCGGAGCACAGTCATCAATCCCAGTAGGTCCCCGAGGTCCTTGAGCTTTGTGGCCGCGGCGGGTCGGTCTTTTTGTTATTGTTGTTGTTGTTGTTGTTGTTTTGCATTCAGGTTATTTGTTTGTTTGTTTGTTTGTTTGTTTGTGTAATAAGAAAACAGCCAAAAGGAGTGACCCAGAAAATACTAACAACATTTTCTCTAACATCTTTATAGACGTTGTGTGCGTTTTTGAGTTAAGGAATTCTTTTTGTTTATTTATTTATTTATTTATTTATTTTTACTGTTGATGTGAAAAGCAGTATCTGTTTTTGCCGCGTCCAGACTGTGCCACCTGAAAGAGCATGGCACAAATCTTACCTGTAGACTTTAGGCTGTTTTTCAGTTCTCTTTTTAGGAAGCAGTTTCCCACTGAGTATCAGGGAAACACTGTCCAACTCGTTCCTACAATCAGGGATAGCGTTCGTGCGCCATCTAGCGGCTACAATACCGAGTTGTAAACTATGGCACCAAACAAGATGGAAATGGCTAACATAATGGTGAGTGAGTCAGTCAAGTGACTTTGCAGTATAGCAAATAATTGGGACTTGTTTTATAATTTACTTGACATATTTGTTTCCAAAGGAAATTTTGCAGATTTTCTGGATTCATTAAACTGTATGTCTACCCATTGTTCAACCGGTATATGGCTTCAGGTGTCAATCACCTAGCAATCATAGTAAATATTTGGGACTATTTTCTTTTCTTTTTTTTTTTTTTTTTTTTTCAAATGTGCAAGCTTCTTGTTATTGACCAAGTAAATTCAATATGTGCTACCAGTGTTTAACTGGGATTTTTTCGTGTGTGTGTTATTTTCCAGTCCCACCATTTCTGTTGCGGGCCGTAACACTGAGCAGAAGGAGGGCCTGGCTATATTGGCGACACACATTTCTTTGGTGACATTCTAGTGAGTGGTCCATGCTACTAAGGTTCGTAATAATTGATTCTCCAAGGCAGCATGCCTATAGTAGTGGCATTAGTTGCTCGCCTCCTTTTGATTTTTTCAGTTTAATTGATCTCGTAATTGGCAGGACTGGAACAAAACTTTTCCTCTTTGGTAACATGGTTTGTAGGTTTTAACCGAGCTTGAACCCCTGTGGTGTAACCGGGTAACACGTTCACTGTCCAGGTGAAAGTACCAGGTTCGAGGCCTGGCGGGGGTAGCACTGATGGTTTCTGTTATTCCTCTGAGCAGTAGGTCAGACGTGGTACGTTGGTTTGTTCCGAACGAACAATTTGTAAACCAATTAGGTGAATGGTTGATCTTACGATTCGACGTTTGCTGTCTTTTGTAGAGCCATTCCCCCCACCAACGAAAAGGACCGTCCGTGAGACACAAAAGGAGCTGTCGACGGTAAGATTGGAAATTTGTTAGCGAGTGAGATTGTGAAGCACACAAGAACCAACATGTTGAAACGACTGATGAAGATTGTATTATGATAATGTGAAGACTACTGGTAGGAATCAACTGCTCCTTTTCTTGGTCGACCTGCACCATTAACATCTTTGTCCAATCCGCGGGTGGGTTTGTGTGAGGCGCTAGCCAATCAGCTGTACGATGGGGGTGGGACATGTTCGGAGTATGTAGGTTGTTGTTGTTTTGCATTGAGGTTATTTGTTTGTTTGTTTGTTTGTTTGTGTAATAAGAAAACAGCCAAAAGGAGTGACCCAGAAAACACTAAGAACATTTTCTCTAACATTTTTATAGACGTTGTGTGCGTTTTTGAGTTAATGAATTCTTTTTATTTATTTATTTATTTATTTATTTATTTATTTTTACTGTCGATGTGAAAAACAGTATCTGTTATTGCCGCGTCCAGACTGTGCCACCTGAAAGAGCATGGCACAAATCTTACCTCTAGACTTTAGGCTTTTTTTCAGTTCTCTTTTTAGGAAGCAGTTTCCCACTGAGTATCAGGGAAACACTGTCCAACTCGTTCCTACAATCAGGGATAGCGTTCGTGCGCCATCTAGCGGCTACAATACCGAGTTGTAAACTATGGCACCAAACAAGATGGAAATGGCTAACATAATGGTGAGTGAGTCAGGCAAGTGACTTTGCAGTATAGCAAGTAATTGGGACTTGTTTTATAATTTACTTGACATATTTGTTTCCAAAGAAAATTTTGCAGATTTTCTGGATTCATTAAACTGTATGTCTACCCATTGTTCAACCGGTATATGGCTTCAGGTGTCAATCACCTAGCAATCATAGTAAATATTTGGGACTATTTTCTTTTCTTTTTTTTTTTTTTTTTTTTCAAATGTGCAAGCTTCTTGTTATTGACCAAGTAAATTCAATATGTGCTACCAGTGTTTAACTGGGATTTTTTCGTGTGTGTGTTATTTTCCAGTCCCACCTTTTCTGTTGCGGGCCGTAACACTGAGCAGAAGGAGGGCCTGGCTATATTGGCGACACACATTTCTTTGGTGACATTCTAGTGAGTGGTCCATGCTACTAAGGTTCGTAATAATTGATTCTCCAAGGCAGCATGCCTATAGTAGTGGCATTAGTTGCTCGCCTCCTTTTGATTTTTTCAGTTTAATTGATCTCGTAATTGGCAGGACTGGAACAAAACTTTTCCTCTTTGGTAACATGGTTTGTAGGTTTTAACCGAGCTTGAACCCCTGTGGTGTAACCGGGTAACACGTTCACTGTCCAGGTGAAAGTACCAGGTTCGAGGCCTCGCGGGGGTAGCACTGATGGTTTCTGTTATTCCTCTGAGCAGTAGGTCAGACGTGGTACGTTGGTTTGTTCCGAACGAACAATTTGTAAACCAACTGGGTGAATGGTTGATCTTACGATTCGACGTTTGCTGTCTTTTGTAGAGCCATTCCCCCCACCAACGAAAAGGACCGTCCGTGAGACACAAAAGGAGCTGTCGACGGTAAGATTGGAAATTTGTTAGCGAGTGAGATTGTGAAGCACACAAGAACCAACGTGTTGAAACGACTGATGAAGATTGTATTATGATAATGTGAAGACTACTGGTAGGAATCAACTGCTCCTTTTCTTGGTCGACCTGCACCATTAACATCTTTGTCCAAATAAAACAAAACAAAAATAAAAGTATACAATACATTCGAATAATGTTTTAAATTAAAAAAAAAAAATTTAAAAATTTAAATTAAAAATTAAACAAAGGCATAACCGAGTGACCTTGCACGGATGGCAATTCCCAGCGTATAAGCAAACCCTTTCTTAGAAGTTGCTTGTGTAACGAGTGTCTCTTAGGTTATGGGCCTTTTATTTTGAAAGGAGCCTCGTGTGCAATAGCTGCCTGCGCCTTCCCTTAGCCAAGGTAGAGAATTTCTATGTGCACGTACTGTATTTTCCTTATTTCAGCGGTTTTCTGTTATTCTACTGCTAAAAGTACGTCTCCACAGTGAATTCGTGTAGTGCCCGTTAGGACTGACGGTGGCAAGACGACGTGACCTTGCAAAGCTGAGGATTATAGCGAGAGAAAAGCATAGCAGGACGGTCTCTGCCAAGTAAATACACACCATCGTCTGGATTTTTAATCGCTTTAATGAAGGTAAGGGCTACAAACTGGGGGGAGGGCGTGCAATCTTGACGAGTTGGACTTTAAAGCGCTTTAACTCGGACATGCATGCTATTGCTGGGCTTCGGGCCATGCTTGCCATGTAGCGACATTTGAAATGACCTACGACCTATGGCTACGCGGTAAACAAAAGAATGTGAAGGATTGCTGTTGTTTTTTTCTGCCCGAAATATTGTAATCCAGCTTTTTAAGCTGGCAGCAAATGAATGTTTAGTGTTTAAACTCTGGCCAAACTCTGAGTGGATCCATGGCAGTATTGTCTGTGGACAGGCTCCGCTGTGCCTGTGTGTTGTTATGGCGAGTTGACTGACGTTTGAACTGTCCAATCCGCGGGTGGGTTTGTGTGAGGCGCTAGCCAATCAGCTGTACGATGGGGGGTGGGACATGTTCGGAGTATGTAGGTTTTAAGGAATGCATCACCTTTATGACATCGCCGGCCTGCCGTAGTCCGGTGGCTAGGGCGTTGGCTTACAGGGCTCAAGGACCCATCGAAGCCCCGGATCGAAACCCCGCCTCTGGCACTGGTGACTGTATATGCTAAGCCTTTGTTATTTAAAGTAGTACAAATGGGGTGACAGATGTCCTATAGCTTAGCATATGCGGAGCACAGTCATCAATCCCAGTAGGTCCCCGAGGTCCTTGAGCTTTGTGGCCGCGGCGGGTCGGTCTTTTTGTTATTGTTGTTGTTGTTGTTGTTGTTTTGCATTCAGGTTATTTGTTTGTTTGTTTGTTTGTTTGTTTGTGTAATAAGAAAACAGCCAAAAGGAGTGACCCAGAAAATACTAACAACATTTTCTCTAACATCTTTATAGACGTTGTGTGCGTTTTTGAGTTAAGGAATTCTTTTTGTTTATTTATTTATTTATTTATTTATTTTTACTGTTGATGTGAAAAGCAGTATCTGTTATTGCCGCGTCCAGACTGTGCCACCTGAAAGAGCATGGCACAAATCTTACCTCTAGACTTTAGGCTGTTTTTCAGTTCTCTTTTTAGGAAGCAGTTTCCCACTGAGTATCAGGGAAACACTGTCCAACTCGTTCCTACAATCAGGGATAGCGTTCGTGCGCCATCTAGCGGCTACAATACCGAGTTGTAAACTATGGCACCAAACAAGATGGAAATGGCTAACATAATGGTGAGTGAGTCAGGCAAGTGACTTTGCAGTATAGCAAATAATTGGGACTTGTTTTATAATTTACTTGACATATTTGTTTCCAAAGAAAATTTTGCAGATTTTCTGGATTCATTAAACTGTATGTCTACCCATTGTTCAACCGGTATATGGCTTCAGGTGTCAATCACCTAGCAATCATAGTAAATATTTGGGACTATTTTCTTTTCTTTTTTTTTCTTTTTTTTTTTTCAAATGTGCAAGCTTCTTGTTATTGACCAAGTAAATTCAATATGTGCTACCAGTGTTTAACTGGGATTTTTTCGTGTGTGTGTTATTTTCCAGTCCCACCTTTTCTGTTGCGGGCCGTAACACTGAGCAGAAGGAGGGCCTGGCTATATTGGCGACACACATTTCTTTGGTGACATTCTAGTGAGTGGTCCATGCTACTAAGGTTCGTAATAATTGATTCTCCAAGGCAGCATGCCTATAGTAGTGGCATTAGTTGCTCGCCTCCTTTTGATTTTTTCAGTTTAATTGATCTCGTAATTGGCAGGACTGGAACAAAACTTTTCCTCTTTGGTAACATGGTTTGTAGGTTTTAACCGAGCTTGAACCCCTGTGGTGTAACCGGGTAACACGTTCACTGTCCAGGTGAAAGTACCAGGTTCGAGGCCTGGCGGGGGTAGCACTGATGGTTTCTGTTATTCCTCTGAGCAGTAGGTCAGACGTGGTACGTTGGTTTGTTCCGAACGAACAATTTGTAAACCAATTAGGTGAATGGTTGATCTTACGATTCGACGTTTGCTGTCTTTTGTAGAGCCATTCCCCCCACCAACGAAAAGGACCGTCCGTGAGACACAAAAGGAGCTGTCGACGGTAAGATTGGAAATTTGTTAGCGAGTGAGATTGTGAAGCACACAAGAACCAACGTGTTGAAACGACTGATGAAGATTGTATTATGATAATGTGAAGACTACTGGTAGGAATCAACTGCTCCTTTTCTTGGTCGACCTGCACCATTAACATCTTTGTCCAATCCGCGGGTGGGTTTGTGTGAGGCGCTAGCCAATCAGCTGTACGATGGGGGTGGGACATGTTCGGAGTATGTAGGTTGTTGTTGTTTTGCATTGAGGTTATTTGTTTGTTTGTTTGTTTGTTTGTGTAATAAGAAAACAGCCAAAAGGAGTGACCCAGAAAACACTAAGAACATTTTCTCTAACATTTTTATAGACGTTGTGTGCGTTTTTGAGTTAATGAATTCTTTTTATTTATTTATTTATTTATTTATTTATTTATTTTTACTGTCGATGTGAAAAACAGTATCTGTTATTGCCGCGTCCAGACTGTGCCACCTGAAAGAGCATGGCACAAATCTTACCTCTAGACTTTAGGCTTTTTTTCAGTTCTCTTTTTAGGAAGCAGTTTCCCACTGAGTATCAGGGAAACACTGTCCAACTCGTTCCTACAATCAGGGATAGCGTTCGTGCGCCATCTAGCGGCTACAATACCGAGTTGTAAACTATGGCACCAAACAAGATGGAAATGGCTAACATAATGGTGAGTGAGTCAGGCAAGTGACTTTGCAGTATAGCAAATAATTGGGACTTGTTTTATAATTTACTTGACATATTTGTTTCCAAAGAAAATTTTGCAGATTTTCTGGATTCATTAAACTGTATGTCTACCCATTGTTCAACCGGTATATGGCTTCAGGTGTCAATCACCTAGCAATCATAGTAAATATTTGGGACTATTTTCTTTTCTTTTTTTTTCTTTTTTTTTTTTCAAATGTGCAAGCTTCTTGTTATTGACCAAGTAAATTCAATATGTGCTACCAGTGTTTAACTGGGATTTTTTCGTGTGTGTGTTATTTTCCAGTCCCACCTTTTCTGTTGCGGGCCGTAACACTGAGCAGAAGGAGGGCCTGGCTATATTGGCGACACACATTTCTTTGGTGACATTCTAGTGAGTGGTCCATGCTACTAAGGTTCGTAATAATTGATTCTCCAAGGCAGCATGCCTATAGTAGTGGCATTAGTTGCTCGCCTCCTTTTGATTTTTTCAGTTTAATTGATCTCGTAATTGGCAGGACTGGAACAAAACTTTTCCTCTTTGGTAACATGGTTTGTAGGTTTTAACCGAGCTTGAACCCCTGTGGTGTAACCGGGTAACACGTTCACTGTCCAGGTGAAAGTACCAGGTTCGAGGCCTCGCGGGGGTAGCACTGATGGTTTCTGTTATTCCTCTGAGCAGTAGGTCAGACGTGGTACGTTGGTTTGTTCCGAACGAACAATTTGTAAACCAACTGGGTGAATGGTTGATCTTACGATTCGACGTTTGCTGTCTTTTGTAGAGCCATTCCCCCCACCAACGAAAAGGACCGTCCGTGAGACACAAAAGGAGCTGTCGACGGTAAGATTGGAAATTTGTTAGCGAGTGAGATTGTGAAGCACACAAGAACCAACGTGTTGAAACGACTGATGAAGATTGTATTATGATAATGTGAAGACTACTGGTAGGAATCAACTGCTCCTTTTCTTGGTCGACCTGCACCATTAACATCTTTGTCCAAATAAAACAAAACAAAAATAAAAGTATACAATACATTCGAATAATGTTTTAAATTAAAAAAAAAAAATTTAAAAATTTAAATTAAAAATTAAACAAAGGCATAACCGAGTGACCTTGCACGGATGGCAATTCCCAGCGTATAAGCAAACCCTTTCTTAGAAGTTGCTTGTGTAACGAGTGTCTCTTAGGTTATGGGCCTTTTATTTTGAAAGGAGCCTCGTGTGCAATAGCTGCCTGCGCCTTCCCTTAGCCAAGGTAGAGAATTTCTATGTGCACGTACTGTATTTTCCTTATTTCAGCGGTTTTCTGTTATTCTACTGCTAAAAGTACGTCTCCACAGTGAATTCGTGTAGTGCCCGTTAGGACTGACGGTGGCAAGACGACGTGACCTTGCAAAGCTGAGGATTATAGCGAGAGAAAAGCATAGCAGGACGGTCTCTGCCAAGTAAATACACACCATCGTCTGGATTTTTAATCGCTTTAATGAAGGTAAGGGCTACAAACTGGGGGGAGGGCGTGCAATCTTGACGAGTTGGACTTTAAAGCGCTTTAACTCGGACATGCATGCTATTGCTGGGCTTCGGGCCATGCTTGCCATGTAGCGACATTTGAAATGACCTACGACCTATGGCTACGCGGTAAACAAAAGAATGTGAAGGATTGCTGTTGTTTTTTTCTGCCCGAAATATTGTAATCCAGCTTTTTAAGCTGGCAGCAAATGAATGTTTAGTGTTTAAACTCTGGCCAAACTCTGAGTGGATCCATGGCAGTATTGTCTGTGGACAGGCTCCGCTGTGCCTGTGTGTTGTTATGGCGAGTTGACTGACGTTTGAACTGTCCAATCCGCGGGTGGGTTTGTGTGAGGCGCTAGCCAATCAGCTGTACGATGGGGGGTGGGACATGTTCGGAGTATGTAGGTTTTAAGGAATGCATCACCTTTATGACATCGCCGGCCTGCCGTAGTCCGGTGGCTAGGGCGTTGGCTTACAGGGCTCAAGGACCCATCGAAGCCCCGGATCGAAACCCCGCCTCTGGCACTGGTGACTGTATATGCTAAGCCTTTGTTATTTAAAGTAGTACAAATGGGGTGACAGATGTCCTATAGCTTAGCATATGCGGAGCACAGTCATCAATCCCAGTAGGTCCCCGAGGTCCTTGAGCTTTGTGGCCGCGGCGGGTCGGTCTTTTTGTTATTGTTGTTGTTGTTGTTGTTGTTTTGCATTCAGGTTATTTGTTTGTTTGTTTGTTTGTTTGTTTGTTTGTGTAATAAGAAAACAGCCAAAAGGAGTGACCCAGAAAATACTAACAACATTTTCTCTAACATCTTTATAGACGTTGTGTGCGTTTTTGAGTTAAGGAATTCTTTTTGTTTATTTATTTATTTATTTATTTATTTTTACTGTTGATGTGAAAAGCAGTATCTGTTATTGCCGCGTCCAGACTGTGCCACCTGAAAGAGCATGGCACAAATCTTACCTCTAGACTTTAGGCTGTTTTTCAGTTCTCTTTTTAGGAAGCAGTTTCCCACTGAGTATCAGGGAAACACTGTCCAACTCGTTCCTACAATCAGGGATAGCGTTCGTGCGCCATCTAGCGGCTACAATACCGAGTTGTAAACTATGGCACCAAACAAGATGGAAATGGCTAACATAATGGTGAGTGAGTCAGGCAAGTGACTTTGCAGTATAGCAAATAATTGGGACTTGTTTTATAATTTACTTGACATATTTGTTTCCAAAGAAAATTTTGCAGATTTTCTGGATTCATTAAACTGTATGTCTACCCATTGTTCAACCGGTATATGGCTTCAGGTGTCAATCACCTAGCAATCATAGTAAATATTTGGGACTATTTTCTTTTCTTTTTTTTTCTTTTTTTTTTTTCAAATGTGCAAGCTTCTTGTTATTGACCAAGTAAATTCAATATGTGCTACCAGTGTTTAACTGGGATTTTTTCGTGTGTGTGTTATTTTCCAGTCCCACCTTTTCTGTTGCGGGCCGTAACACTGAGCAGAAGGAGGGCCTGGCTATATTGGCGACACACATTTCTTTGGTGACATTCTAGTGAGTGGTCCATGCTACTAAGGTTCGTAATAATTGATTCTCCAAGGCAGCATGCCTATAGTAGTGGCATTAGTTGCTCGCCTCCTTTTGATTTTTTCAGTTTAATTGATCTCGTAATTGGCAGGACTGGAACAAAACTTTTCCTCTTTGGTAACATGGTTTGTAGGTTTTAACCGAGCTTGAACCCCTGTGGTGTAACCGGGTAACACGTTCACTGTCCAGGTGAAAGTACCAGGTTCGAGGCCTGGCGGGGGTAGCACTGATGGTTTCTGTTATTCCTCTGAGCAGTAGGTCAGACGTGGTACGTTGGTTTGTTCCGAACGAACAATTTGTAAACCAATTAGGTGAATGGTTGATCTTACGATTCGACGTTTGCTGTCTTTTGTAGAGCCATTCCCCCCACCAACGAAAAGGACCGTCCGTGAGACACAAAAGGAGCTGTCGACGGTAAGATTGGAAATTTGTTAGCGAGTGAGATTGTGAAGCACACAAGAACCAACGTGTTGAAACGACTGATGAAGATTGTATTATGATAATGTGAAGACTACTGGTAGGAATCAACTGCTCCTTTTCTTGGTCGACCTGCACCATTAACATCTTTGTCCAATCCGCGGGTGGGTTTGTGTGAGGCGCTAGCCAATCAGCTGTACGATGGGGGTGGGACATGTTCGGAGTATGTAGGTTGTTGTTGTTTTGCATTGAGGTTATTTGTTTGTTTGTTTGTTTGTGTAATAAGAAAACAGCCAAAAGGAGTGACCCAGAAAACACTAAGAACATTTTCTCTAACATTTTTATAGACGTTGTGTGCGTTTTTGAGTTAATGAATTCTTTTTATTTATTTATTTATTTATTTATTTATTTTTACTGTCGATGTGAAAAACAGTATCTGTTATTGCCGCGTCCAGACTGTGCCACCTGAAAGAGCATGGCACAAATCTTACCTCTAGACTTTAGGCTTTTTTCAGTTCTCTTTTTAGGAAGCAGTTTCCCACTGAGTATCAGGGAAACACTGTCCAACTCGTTCCTACAATCAGGGATAGCGTTCGTGCGCCATCTAGCGGCTACAATACCGAGTTGTAAACTATGGCACCAAACAAGATGGAAATGGCTAACATAATGGTGAGTGAGTCAGGCAAGTGACTTTGCAGTATAGCAAATAATTGGGACTTGTTTTATAATTTACTTGACATATTTGTTTCCAAAGAAAATTTTGCAGATTTTCTGGATTCATTAAACTGTATGTCTACCCATTGTTCAACCGGTATATGGCTTCAGGTGTCAATCACCTAGCAATCATAGTAAATATTTGGGACTATTTTCTTTTCTTTTTTTTTTTTTTTTTTTTTCAAATGTGCAAGCTTCTTGTTATTGACCAAGTAAATTCAATATGTGCTACCAGTGTTTAACTGGGATTTTTTCGTGTGTGTGTTATTTTCCAGTCCCACCTTTTCTGTTGCGGGCCGTAACACTGAGCAGAAGGAGGGCCTGGCTATATTGGCGACACACATTTCTTTGGTGACATTCTAGTGAGTGGTCCATGCTACTAAGGTTCGTAATAATTGATTCTCCAAGGCAGCATGCCTATAGTAGTGGCATTAGTTGCTCGCCTCCTTTTGATTTTTTCAGTTTAATTGATCTCGTAATTGGCAGGACTGGAACAAAACTTTTCCTCTTTGGTAACATGGTTTGTAGGTTTTAACCGAGCTTGAACCCCTGTGGTGTAACCGGGTAACACGTTCACTGTCCAGGTGAAAGTACCAGGTTCGAGGCCTGGCGGGGGTAGCACTGATGGTTTCTGTTATTCCTCTGAGCAGTAGGTCAGACGTGGTACGTTGGTTTGTTCCGAACGAACAATTTGTAAACCAATTAGGTGAATGGTTGATCTTACGATTCGACGTTTGCTGTCTTTTGTAGAGCCATTCCCCCCACCAACGAAAAGGACCGTCCGTGAGACACAAAAGGAGCTGTCGACGGTAAGATTGGAAATTTGTTAGCGAGTGAGATTGTGAAGCACACAAGAACCAACGTGTTGAAACGACTGATGAAGATTGTATTATGATAATGTGAAGACTACTGGTAGGAATCAACTGCTCCTTTTCTTGGTCGACCTGCACCATTAACATCTTTGTCCAATCCGCGGGTGGGTTTGTGTGAGGCGCTAGCCAATCAGCTGTACGATGGGGGTGGGACATGTTCGGAGTATGTAGGTTGTTGTTGTTTTGCATTGAGGTTATTTGTTTGTTTGTTTGTTTGTGTAATAAGAAAACAGCCAAAAGGAGTGACCCAGAAAACACTAAGAACATTTTCTCTAACATTTTTATAGACGTTGTGTGCGTTTTTGAGTTAATGAATTCTTTTTATTTATTTATTTATTTATTTATTTATTTTTACTGTCGATGTGAAAAACAGTATCTGTTATTGCCGCGTCCAGACTGTGCCACCTGAAAGAGCATGGCACAAATCTTACCTCTAGACTTTAGGCTTTTTTTCAGTTCTCTTTTTAGGAAGCAGTTTCCCACTGAGTATCAGGGAAACACTGTCCAACTCGTTCCTACAATCAGGGATAGCGTTCGTGCGCCATCTAGCGGCTACAATACCGAGTTGTAAACTATGGCACCAAACAAGATGGAAATGGCTAACATAATGGTGAGTGAGTCAGGCAAGTGACTTTGCAGTATAGCAAGTAATTGGGACTTGTTTTATAATTTACTTGACATATTTGTTTCCAAAGAAAATTTTGCAGATTTTCTGGATTCATTAAACTGTATGTCTACCCATTGTTCAACCGGTATATGGCTTCAGGTGTCAATCACCTAGCAATCATAGTAAATATTTGGGACTATTTTCTTTTCTTTTTTTTTTTTTTTTTTTTTTTCAAATGTGCAAGCTTCTTGTTATTGACCAAGTAAATTCAATATGTGCTACCAGTGTTTAACTGGGATTTTTTCGTGTGTGTGTTATTTTCCAGTCCCACCTTTTCTGTTGCGGGCCGTAACACTGAGCAGAAGGAGGGCCTGGCTATATTGGCGACACACATTTCTTTGGTGACATTCTAGTGAGTGGTCCATGCTACTAAAGTTCGTAATAATTGATTCTCCAAGGCAGCATGCCTATAGTAGTGGCATTAGTTGCTCGCCTCCTTTTGATTTTTTCAGTTTAATTGATCTCGTAATTGGCAGGACTGGAACAAAACTTTTCCTCTTTGGTAACATGGTTTGTAGGTTTTAACCGAGCTTGAACCCCTGTGGTGTAACCGGGTAACACGTTCACTGTCCAGGTGAAAGTACCAGGTTCGAGGCCTGGCGGGGGTAGCACTGATGGTTTCTGTTATTCCTCTGAGCAGTAGGTCAGACGTGGTACGTTGGTTTGTTCCGAACGAACAATTTGTAAACCAACTGGGTGAATGGTTGATCTTACGATTCGACGTTTGCTGTCTTTTGTAGAGCCATTCCCCCCACCAACGAAAATGACCGTCCGTGAGACACAAAAGGAGCTGTCGACGGTAAGATTGGAAATTTGTTAGCGAGTGAGATTGTGAAGCACACAAGAACCAACGTGTTGAAACGACTGATGAAGATTGTATTATGATAATGTGAAGACTACTGGTAGGAATCAACTGCTCCTTTTCTTGGTCGACCTGCACCATTAACATCTTTGTCCAATCCGCGGGTGGGTTTGTGTGAGGCGCTAGCCAATCAGCTGTACGATGGGGGTGGGACATGTTCGGAGTATGTAGGTTGTTGTTGTTTTGCATTGAGGTTATTTGTTTGTTTGTTTGTTTGTGTAATAAGAAAACAGCCAAAAGGAGTGACCCAGAAAACACTAAGAACATTTTCTCTAACATTTTTATAGACGTTGTGTGCGTTTTTGAGTTAATGAATTCTTTTTATTTATTTATTTATTTATTTATTTTTACTGTCGATGTGAAAAACAGTATCTGTTATTGCCGCGTCCAGACTGTGCCACCTGAAAGAGCATGGCACAAATCTTACCTCTAGACTTTAGGCTTTTTTCAGTTCTCTTTTTAGGAAGCAGTTTCCCACTGAGTATCAGGGAAACACTGTCCAACTCGTTCCTACAATCAGGGATAGCGTTCGTGCGCCATCTAGCGGCTACAATACCGAGTTGTAAACTATGGCACCAAACAAGATGGAAATGGCTAACATAATGGTGAGTGAGTCAGGCAAGTGACTTTGCAGTATAGCAAATAATTGGGACTTGTTTTATAATTTACTTGACATATTTGTTTCCAAAGAAAATTTTGCAGATTTTCTGGATTCATTAAACTGTATGTCTACCCATTGTTCAACCGGTATATGGCTTCAGGTGTCAATCACCTAGCAATCATAGTAAATATTTGGGACTATTTTCTTTTCTTTTTTTTTTTTTTTTTTTTTCAAATGTGCAAGCTTCTTGTTATTGACCAAGTAAATTCAATATGTGCTACCAGTGTTTAACTGGGATTTTTTCGTGTGTGTGTTATTTTCCAGTCCCACCTTTTCTGTTGCGGGCCGTAACACTGAGCAGAAGGAGGGCCTGGCTATATTGGCGACACACATTTCTTTGGTGACATTCTAGTGAGTGGTCCATGCTACTAAGGTTCGTAATAATTGATTCTCCAAGGCAGCATGCCTATAGTAGTGGCATTAGTTGCTCGCCTCCTTTTGATTTTTTCAGTTTAATTGATCTCGTAATTGGCAGGACTGGAACAAAACTTTTCCTCTTTGGTAACATGGTTTGTAGGTTTTAACCGAGCTTGAACCCCTGTGGTGTAACCGGGTAACACGTTCACTGTCCAGGTGAAAGTACCAGGTTCGAGGCCTGGCGGGGGTAGCACTGATGGTTTCTGTTATTCCTCTGAGCAGTAGGTCAGACGTGGTACGTTGGTTTGTTCCGAACGAACAATTTGTAAACCAATTAGGTGAATGGTTGATCTTACGATTCGACGTTTGCTGTCTTTTGTAGAGCCATTCCCCCCACCAACGAAAAGGACCGTCCGTGAGACACAAAAGGAGCTGTCGACGGTAAGATTGGAAATTTGTTAGCGAGTGAGATTGTGAAGCACACAAGAACCAACGTGTTGAAACGACTGATGAAGATTGTATTATGATAATGTGAAGACTACTGGTAGGAATCAACTGCTCCTTTTCTTGGTCGACCTGCACCATTAACATCTTTGTCCAATCCGCGGGTGGGTTTGTGTGAGGCGCTAGCCAATCAGCTGTACGATGGGGGTGGGACATGTTCGGAGTATGTAGGTTGTTGTTGTTTTGCATTGAGGTTATTTGTTTGTTTGTTTGTTTGTTTGTGTAATAAGAAAACAGCCAAAAGGAGTGACCCAGAAAACACTAAGAACATTTTCTCTAACATTTTTATAGACGTTGTGTGCGTTTTTGAGTTAATGAATTCTTTTTATTTATTTATTTATTTATTTATTTATTTTTACTGTCGATGTGAAAAACAGTATCTGTTATTGCCGCGTCCAGACTGTGCCACCTGAAAGAGCATGGCACAAATCTTACCTCTAGACTTTAGGCTTTTTTTCAGTTCTCTTTTTAGGAAGCAGTTTCCCACTGAGTATCAGGGAAACACTGTCCAACTCGTTCCTACAATCAGGGATAGCGTTCGTGCGCCATCTAGCGGCTACAATACCGAGTTGTAAACTATGGCACCAAACAAGATGGAAATGGCTAACATAATGGTGAGTGAGTCAGGCAAGTGACTTTGCAGTATAGCAAGTAATTGGGACTTGTTTTATAATTTACTTGACATATTTGTTTCCAAAGAAAATTTTGCAGATTTTCTGGATTCATTAAACTGTATGTCTACCCATTGTTCAACCGGTATATGGCTTCAGGTGTCAATCACCTAGCAATCATAGTAAATATTTGGGACTATTTTCTTTTCTTTTTTTTTTTTTTTTTTTTTTTCAAATGTGCAAGCTTCTTGTTATTGACCAAGTAAATTCAATATGTGCTACCAGTGTTTAACTGGGATTTTTTCGTGTGTGTGTTATTTTCCAGTCCCACCTTTTCTGTTGCGGGCCGTAACACTGAGCAGAAGGAGGGCCTGGCTATATTGGCGACACACATTTCTTTGGTGACATTCTAGTGAGTGGTCCATGCTACTAAAGTTCGTAATAATTGATTCTCCAAGGCAGCATGCCTATAGTAGTGGCATTAGTTGCTCGCCTCCTTTTGATTTTTTCAGTTTAATTGATCTCGTAATTGGCAGGACTGGAACAAAACTTTTCCTCTTTGGTAACATGGTTTGTAGGTTTTAACCGAGCTTGAACCCCTGTGGTGTAACCGGGTAACACGTTCACTGTCCAGGTGAAAGTACCAGGTTCGAGGCCTGGCGGGGGTAGCACTGATGGTTTCTGTTATTCCTCTGAGCAGTAGGTCAGACGTGGTACGTTGGTTTGTTCCGAACGAACAATTTGTAAACCAACTGGGTGAATGGTTGATCTTACGATTCGACGTTTGCTGTCTTTTGTAGAGCCATTCCCCCCACCAACGAAAAGGACCGTCCGTGAGACACAAAAGGAGCTGTCGACGGTAAGATTGGAAATTTGTTAGCGAGTGAGATTGTGAAGCACACAAGAACCAACGTGTTGAAACGACTGATGAAGATTGTATTATGATAATGTGAAGACTACTGGTAGGAATCAACTGCTGCTTTTCTTGGTCGACCTGCACCATTAACATCTTTGTCCAAATAAAACAAAACAAAAATAAAAGTATACAATACATTCGAATAATGTTTTAAATTAAAAAAAAAAAATTTAAAAATTTAAATTAAAAATTAAACAAAGGCATAACCGAGTGACCTTGCACGGATGGCAGTTCCCAGCGTATAAGCAAACCCTTTCTTAGAAGTTGCTTGTGTAACGAGTGTCTCTTAGGTTATGGGCCTTTTATTTTGAAAGGAGCCTCGTGTGCAATAGCTGCCTGCGCCTTCCCTTAGCCAAGGTAGAGAATTTCTATGTGCACGTACTGTATTTTCCTTATTTCAGCGGTTTTCTGTTATTCTACTGCTAAAAGTACGTCTCCACAGTGAATTCGTGTAGTGCCCGTTAGGACTGACGGTGGCAAGACGACGTGACCTTGCAAAGCTGAGGATTATAGCGAGAGAAAAGCATAGCAGGACGGTCTCTGCCAAGTAAATACACACCATCGTCTGGATTTTTAATCGCTTTAATGAAGGTAAGGGCTACAAACTGGGGGGAGGGCGTGCAATCTTGACGAGTTGGACTTTAAAGCGCTTTAACTCGGACATGCATGCTATTGCTGGGCTTCGGGCCATGCTTGCCATGTAGCGACATTTGAAATGACCTACGACCTATGGCTACGCGGTAAACAAAAGAATGTGAAGGATTGCTGTTGTTTTTTTCTGCCCGAAATATTGTAATCCAGCTTTTTAAGCTGGCAGCAAATGAATGTTTAGTGTTTAAACTCTGGCCAAACTCTGAGTGGATCCATGGCAGTATTGTCTGTGGACAGGCTCCGCTGTGCCTGTGTGTTGTTATGGCGAGTTGACTGACGTTTGAACTGTCCAATCCGCGGGTGGGTTTGTGTGAGGCGCTAGCCAATCAGCTGTACGATGGGGGGTGGGACATGTTCGGAGTATGTAGGTTTTAAGGAATGCATCACCTTTATGACATCGCCGGCCTGCCGTAGTCCGGTGGCTAGGGCGTTGGCTTACAGGGCTCAAGGACCCATCGAAGCCCCGGATCGAAACCCCGCCTCTGGCACTGGTGACTGTATATGCTAAGCCTTTGTTATTTAAAGTAGTACAAATGGGGTGACAGATGTCCTATAGCTTAGCATATGCGGAGCACAGTCATCAATCCCAGTAGGTCCCCGAGGTCCTTGAGCTTTGTGGCCGCGGCGGGTCGGTCTTTTTGTTATTGTTGTTGTTGTTGTTGTTGTTTTGCATTCAGGTTATTTGTTTGTTTGTTTGTTTGTTTGTTTGTGTAATAAGAAAACAGCCAAAAGGAGTGACCCAGAAAATACTAACAACATTTTCTCTAACATCTTTATAGACGTTGTGTGCGTTTTTGAGTTAAGGAATTCTTTTTGTTTATTTATTTATTTATTTATTTATTTATTTTTACTGTTGATGTGAAAAGCAGTATCTGTTATTGCCGCGTCCAGACTGTGCCACCTGAAAGAGCATGGCACAAATCTTACCTCTAGACTTTAGGCTGTTTTTCAGTTCTCTTTTTAGGAAGCAGTTTCCCACTGAGTATCAGGGAAACACTGTCCAACTCGTTCCTACAATCAGGGATAGCGTTCGTGCGCCATCTAGCGGCTACAATACCGAGTTGTAAACTATGGCACCAAACAAGATGGAAATGGCTAACATAATGGTGAGTGAGTCAGGCAAGTGACTTTGCAGTATAGCAAATAATTGGGACTTGTTTTATAATTTACTTGACATATTTGTTTCCAAAGAAAATTTTGCAGATTTTCTGGATTCATTAAACTGTATGTCTACCCATTGTTCAACCGGTATATGGCTTCAGGTGTCAATCACCTAGCAATCATAGTAAATATTTGGGACTATTTTCTTTTCTTTTTTTTTCTTTTTTTTTTTTCAAATGTGCAAGCTTCTTGTTATTGACCAAGTAAATTCAATATGTGCTACCAGTGTTTAACTGGGATTTTTTCGTGTGTGTGTTATTTTCCAGTCCCACCTTTTCTGTTGCGGGCCGTAACACTGAGCAGAAGGAGGGCCTGGCTATATTGGCGACACACATTTCTTTGGTGACATTCTAGTGAGTGGTCCATGCTACTAAGGTTCGTAATAATTGATTCTCCAAGGCAGCATGCCTATAGTAGTGGCATTAGTTGCTCGCCTCCTTTTGATTTTTTCAGTTTAATTGATCTCGTAATTGGCAGGACTGGAACAAAACTTTTCCTCTTTGGTAACATGGTTTGTAGGTTTTAACCGAGCTTGAACCCCTGTGGTGTAACCGGGTAACACGTTCACTGTCCAGGTGAAAGTACCAGGTTCGAGGCCTGGCGGGGGTAGCACTGATGGTTTCTGTTATTCCTCTGAGCAGTAGGTCAGACGTGGTACGCTGGTTTGTTCCGAACGAACAATTTGTAAACCAATTAGGTGAATGGTTGATCTTACGATTCGACGTTTGCTGTCTTTTGTAGAGCCATTCCCCCCACCAACGAAAAGGACCGTCCGTGAGACACAAAAGGAGCTGTCGACGGTAAGATTGGAAATTTGTTAGCGAGTGAGATTGTGAAGCACACAAGAACCAACGTGTTGAAACGACTGATGAAGATTGTATTATGATAATGTGAAGACTACTGGTAGGAATCAACTGCTCCTTTTCTTGGTCGACCTGCACCATTAACATCTTTGTCCAATCCGCGGGTGGGTTTGTGTGAGGCGCTAGCCAATCAGCTGTACGATGGGGGTGGGACATGTTCGGAGTATGTAGGTTGTTGTTGTTTTGCATTGAGGTTATTTGTTTGTTTGTTTGTTTGTTTGTGTAATAAGAAAACAGCCAAAAGGAGTGACCCAGAAAACACTAAGAACATTTTCTCTAACATTTTTATAGACGTTGTGTGCGTTTTTGAGTTAATGAATTCTTTTTATTTATTTATTTATTTATTTATTTATTTTTACTGTCGATGTGAAAAACAGTATCTGTTATTGCCGCGTCCAGACTGTGCCACCTGAAAGAGCATGGCACAAATCTTACCTCTAGACTTTAGGCTTTTTTTCAGTTCTCTTTTTAGGAAGCAGTTTCCCACTGAGTATCAGGGAAACACTGTCCAACTCGTTCCTACAATCAGGGATAGCGTTCGTGCGCCATCTAGCGGCTACAATACCGAGTTGTAAACTATGGCACCAAACAAGATGGAAATGGCTAACATAATGGTGAGTGAGTCAGGCAAGTGACTTTGCAGTATAGCAAATAATTGGGACTTGTTTTATAATTTACTTGACATATTTGTTTCCAAAGAAAATTTTGCAGATTTTCTGGATTCATTAAACTGTATGTCTACCCATTGTTCAACCGGTATATGGCTTCAGGTGTCAATCACCTAGCAATCATAGTAAATATTTGGGACTATTTTCTTTTCTTTTTTTTTCTTTTTTTTTTTTCAAATGTGCAAGCTTCTTGTTATTGACCAAGTAAATTCAATATGTGCTACCAGTGTTTAACTGGGATTTTTTCGTGTGTGTGTTATTTTCCAGTCCCACCTTTTCTGTTGCGGGCCGTAACACTGAGCAGAAGGAGGGCCTGGCTATATTGGCGACACACATTTCTTTGGTGACATTCTAGTGAGTGGTCCATGCTACTAAGGTTCGTAATAATTGATTCTCCAAGGCAGCATGCCTATAGTAGTGGCATTAGTTGCTCGCCTCCTTTTGATTTTTTCAGTTTAATTGATCTCGTAATTGGCAGGACTGGAACAAAACTTTTCCTCTTTGGTAACATGGTTTGTAGGTTTTAACCGAGCTTGAACCCCTGTGGTGTAACCGGGTAACACGTTCACTGTCCAGGTGAAAGTACCAGGTTCGAGGCCTGGCGGGGGTAGCACTGATGGTTTCTGTTATTCCTCTGAGCAGTAGGTCAGACGTGGTACGCTGGTTTGTTCCGAACGAACAATTTGTAAACCAATTAGGTGAATGGTTGATCTTACGATTCGACGTTTGCTGTCTTTTGTAGAGCCATTCCCCCCACCAACGAAAAGGACCGTCCGTGAGACACAAAAGGAGCTGTCGACGGTAAGATTGGAAATTTGTTAGCGAGTGAGATTGTGAAGCACACAAGAACCAACGTGTTGAAACGACTGATGAAGATTGTATTATGATAATGTGAAGACTACTGGTAGGAATCAACTGCTCCTTTTCTTGGTCGACCTGCACCATTAACATCTTTGTCCAATCCGCGGGTGGGTTTGTGTGAGGCGCTAGCCAATCAGCTGTACGATGGGGGTGGGACATGTTCGGAGTATGTAGGTTGTTGTTGTTTTGCATTGAGGTTATTTGTTTGTTTGTTTGTTTGTTTGTGTAATAAGAAAACAGCCAAAAGGAGTGACCCAGAAAACACTAAGAACATTTTCTCTAACATTTTTATAGACGTTGTGTGCGTTTTTGAGTTAATGAATTCTTTTTATTTATTTATTTATTTATTTATTTATTTTTACTGTCGATGTGAAAAACAGTATCTGTTATTGCCGCGTCCAGACTGTGCCACCTGAAAGAGCATGGCACAAATCTTACCTCTAGACTTTAGGCTTTTTTTCAGTTCTCTTTTTAGGAAGCAGTTTCCCACTGAGTATCAGGGAAACACTGTCCAACTCGTTCCTACAATCAGGGATAGCGTTCGTGCGCCATCTAGCGGCTACAATACCGAGTTGTAAACTATGGCACCAAACAAGATGGAAATGGCTAACATAATGGTGAGTGAGTCAGGCAAGTGACTTTGCAGTATAGCAAATAATTGGGACTTGTTTTATAATTTACTTGACATATTTGTTTCCAAAGAAAATTTTGCAGATTTTCTGGATTCATTAAACTGTATGTCTACCCATTGTTCAACCGGTATATGGCTTCAGGTGTCAATCACCTAGCAATCATAGTAAATATTTGGGACTATTTTCTTTTCTTTTTTTTTCTTTTTTTTTTTTCAAATGTGCAAGCTTCTTGTTATTGACCAAGTAAATTCAATATGTGCTACCAGTGTTTAACTGGGATTTTTTCGTGTGTGTGTTATTTTCCAGTCCCACCTTTTCTGTTGCGGGCCGTAACACTGAGCAGAAGGAGGGCCTGGCTATATTGGCGACACACATTTCTTTGGTGACATTCTAGTGAGTGGTCCATGCTACTAAGGTTCGTAATAATTGATTCTCCAAGGCAGCATGCCTATAGTAGTGGCATTAGTTGCTCGCCTCCTTTTGATTTTTTCAGTTTAATTGATCTCGTAATTGGCAGGACTGGAACAAAACTTTTCCTCTTTGGTAACATGGTTTGTAGGTTTTAACCGAGCTTGAACCCCTGTGGTGTAACCGGGTAACACGTTCACTGTCCAGGTGAAAGTACCAGGTTCGAGGCCTCGCGGGGGTAGCACTGATGGTTTCTGTTATTCCTCTGAGCAGTAGGTCAGACGTGGTACGTTGGTTTGTTCCGAACGAACAATTTGTAAACCAACTGGGTGAATGGTTGATCTTACGATTCGACGTTTGCTGTCTTTTGTAGAGCCATTCCCCCCACCAACGAAAAGGACCGTCCGTGAGACACAAAAGGAGCTGTCGACGGTAAGATTGGAAATTTGTTAGCGAGTGAGATTGTGAAGCACACAAGAACCAACGTGTTGAAACGACTGATGAAGATTGTATTATGATAATGTGAAGACTACTGGTAGGAATCAACTGCTCCTTTTCTTGGTCGACCTGCACCATTAACATCTTTGTCCAAATAAAACAAAACAAAAATAAAAGTATACAATACATTCGAATAATGTTTTAAATTAAAAAAAAAAAATTTAAAAATTTAAATTAAAAATTAAACAAAGGCATAACCGAGTGACCTTGCACGGATGGCAATTCCCAGCGTATAAGCAAACCCTTTCTTAGAAGTTGCTTGTGTAACGAGTGTCTCTTAGGTTATGGGCCTTTTATTTTGAAAGGAGCCTCGTGTGCAATAGCTGCCTGCGCCTTCCCTTAGCCAAGGTAGAGAATTTCTATGTGCACGTACTGTATTTTCCTTATTTCAGCGGTTTTCTGTTATTCTACTGCTAAAAGTACGTCTCCACAGTGAATTCGTGTAGTGCCCGTTAGGACTGACGGTGGCAAGACGACGTGACCTTGCAAAGCTGAGGATTATAGCGAGAGAAAAGCATAGCAGGACGGTCTCTGCCAAGTAAATACACACCATCGTCTGGATTTTTAATCGCTTTAATGAAGGTAAGGGCTACAAACTGGGGGGAGGGCGTGCAATCTTGACGAGTTGGACTTTAAAGCGCTTTAACTCGGACATGCATGCTATTGCTGGGCTTCGGGCCATGCTTGCCATGTAGCGACATTTGAAATGACCTACGACCTATGGCTACGCGGTAAACAAAAGAATGTGAAGGATTGCTGTTGTTTTTTTCTGCCCGAAATATTGTAATCCAGCTTTTTAAGCTGGCAGCAAATGAATGTTTAGTGTTTAAACTCTGGCCAAACTCTGAGTGGATCCATGGCAGTATTGTCTGTGGACAGGCTCCGCTGTGCCTGTGTGTTGTTATGGCGAGTTGACTGACGTTTGAACTGTCCAATCCGCGGGTGGGTTTGTGTGAGGCGCTAGCCAATCAGCTGTACGATGCGGGGTGGGACATGTTCGGAGTATGTAGGTTTTAAGGAATGCATCACCTTTATGACATCGCCGGCCTGCCGTAGTCCGGTGGCTAGGGCGTTGGCTTACAGGGCTCAAGGACCCATCGAAGCCCCGGATCGAAACCCCGCCTCTGGCACTGGTGACTGTATATGCTAAGCCTTTGTTATTTAAAGTAGTACAAATGGGGTGACAGATGTCCTATAGCTTAGCATATGCGGAGCACAGTCATCAATCCCAGTAGGTCCCCGAGGTCCTTGAGCTTTGTGGCCGCGGCGGGTCGGTCTTTTTCTTATTGTTGTTGTTGTTGTTGTTGTTTTGCATTCAGGTTATTTGTTTGTTTGTTTGTTTGTTTGTTTGTTTGTTTGTGTAATAAGAAAACAGCCAAAAGGAGTGACCCAGAAAATACTAACAACATTTTCTCTAACATCTTTATAGACGTTGTGTGCGTTTTTGAGTTAAGGAATTCTTTTTGTTTATTTATTTATTTATTTATTTATTTTTACTGTTGATGTGAAAAGCAGTATCTGTTATTGCCGCGTCCAGACTGTGCCACCTGAAAGAGCATGGCACAAATCTTACCTCTAGACTTTAGGCTGTTTTTCAGTTCTCTTTTTAGGAAGCAGTTTCCCACTGAGTATCAGGGAAACACTGTCCAACTCGTTCCTACAATCAGGGATAGCGTTCGTGCGCCATCTAGCGGCTACAATACCGAGTTGTAAACTATGGCACCAAACAAGATGGAAATGGCTAACATAATGGTGAGTGAGTCAGGCAAGTGACTTTGCAGTATAGCAAATAATTGGGACTTGTTTTATAATTTACTTGACATATTTGTTTCCAAAGAAAATTTTGCAGATTTTCTGGATTCATTAAACTGTATGTCTACCCATTGTTCAACCGGTATATGGCTTCAGGTGTCAATCACCTAGCAATCATAGTAAATATTTGGGACTATTTTCTTTTCTTTTTTTTTCTTTTTTTTTTTTCAAATGTGCAAGCTTCTTGTTATTGACCAAGTAAATTCAATATGTGCTACCAGTGTTTAACTGGGATTTTTTCGTGTGTGTGTTATTTTCCAGTCCCACCTTTTCTGTTGCGGGCCGTAACACTGAGCAGAAGGAGGGCCTGGCTATATTGGCGACACACATTTCTTTGGTGACATTCTAGTGAGTGGTCCATGCTACTAAGGTTCGTAATAATTGATTCTCCAAGGCAGCATGCCTATAGTAGTGGCATTAGTTGCTCGCCTCCTTTTGATTTTTTCAGTTTAATTGATCTCGTAATTGGCAGGACTGGAACAAAACTTTTCCTCTTTGGTAACATGGTTTGTAGGTTTTAACCGAGCTTGAACCCCTGTGGTGTAACCGGGTAACACGTTCACTGTCCAGGTGAAAGTACCAGGTTCGAGGCCTGGCGGGGGTAGCACTGATGGTTTCTGTTATTCCTCTGAGCAGTAGGTCAGACGTGGTACGTTGGTTTGTTCCGAACGAACAATTTGTAAACCAATTAGGTGAATGGTTGATCTTACGATTCGACGTTTGCTGTCTTTTGTAGAGCCATTCCCCCCACCAACGAAAAGGACCGTCCGTGAGACACAAAAGGAGCTGTCGACGGTAAGATTGGAAATTTGTTAGCGAGTGAGATTGTGAAGCACACAAGAACCAACGTGTTGAAACGACTGATGAAGATTGTATTATGATAATGTGAAGACTACTGGTAGGAATCAACTGCTCCTTTTCTTGGTCGACCTGCACCATTAACATCTTTGTCCAATCCGCGGGTGGGTTTGTGTGAGGCGCTAGCCAATCAGCTGTACGATGGGGGTGGGACATGTTCGGAGTATGTAGGTTGTTGTTGTTTTGCATTGAGGTTATTTGTTTGTTTGTTTGTTTGTGTAATAAGAAAACAGCCAAAAGGAGTGACCCAGAAAACACTAAGAACATTTTCTCTAACATTTTTATAGACGTTGTGTGCGTTTTTGAGTTAATGAATTCTTTTTATTTATTTATTTATTTATTTATTTATTTTTACTGTCGATGTGAAAAACAGTATCTGTTATTGCCGCGTCCAGACTGTGCCACCTGAAAGAGCATGGCACAAATCTTACCTCTAGACTTTAGGCTTTTTTCAGTTCTCTTTTTAGGAAGCAGTTTCCCACTGAGTATCAGGGAAACACTGTCCAACTCGTTCCTACAATCAGGGATAGCGTTCGTGCGCCATCTAGCGGCTACAATACCGAGTTGTAAACTATGGCACCAAACAAGATGGAAATGGCTAACATAATGGTGAGTGAGTCAGGCAAGTGACTTTGCAGTATAGCAAATAATTGGGACTTGTTTTATAATTTACTTGACATATTTGTTTCCAAAGAAAATTTTGCAGATTTTCTGGATTCATTAAACTGTATGTCTACCCATTGTTCAACCGGTATATGGCTTCAGGTGTCAATCACCTAGCAATCATAGTAAATATTTGGGACTATTTTCTTTTCTTTTTTTTTTTTTTTTTTTTTCAAATGTGCAAGCTTCTTGTTATTGACCAAGTAAATTCAATATGTGCTACCAGTGTTTAACTGGGATTTTTTCGTGTGTGTGTTATTTTCCAGTCCCACCTTTTCTGTTGCGGGCCGTAACACTGAGCAGAAGGAGGGCCTGGCTATATTGGCGACACACATTTCTTTGGTGACATTCTAGTGAGTGGTCCATGCTACTAAGGTTCGTAATAATTGATTCTCCAAGGCAGCATGCCTATAGTAGTGGCATTAGTTGCTCGCCTCCTTTTGATTTTTTCAGTTTAATTGATCTCGTAATTGGCAGGACTGGAACAAAACTTTTCCTCTTTGGTAACATGGTTTGTAGGTTTTAACCGAGCTTGAACCCCTGTGGTGTAACCGGGTAACACGTTCACTGTCCAGGTGAAAGTACCAGGTTCGAGGCCTGGCGGGGGTAGCACTGATGGTTTCTGTTATTCCTCTGAGCAGTAGGTCAGACGTGGTACGTTGGTTTGTTCCGAACGAACAATTTGTAAACCAATTAGGTGAATGGTTGATCTTACGATTCGACGTTTGCTGTCTTTTGTAGAGCCATTCCCCCCACCAACGAAAAGGACCGTCCGTGAGACACAAAAGGAGCTGTCGACGGTAAGATTGGAAATTTGTTAGCGAGTGAGATTGTGAAGCACACAAGAACCAACGTGTTGAAACGACTGATGAAGATTGTATTATGATAATGTGAAGACTACTGGTAGGAATCAACTGCTCCTTTTCTTGGTCGACCTGCACCATTAACATCTTTGTCCAATCCGCGGGTGGGTTTGTGTGAGGCGCTAGCCAATCAGCTGTACGATGGGGGTGGGACATGTTCGGAGTATGTAGGTTGTTGTTGTTTTGCATTGAGGTTATTTGTTTGTTTGTTTGTTTGTGTAATAAGAAAACAGCCAAAAGGAGTGACCCAGAAAACACTAAGAACATTTTCTCTAACATTTTTATAGACGTTGTGTGCGTTTTTGAGTTAATGAATTCTTTTTATTTATTTATTTATTTATTTATTTATTTTTACTGTCGATGTGAAAAACAGTATCTGTTATTGCCGCGTCCAGACTGTGCCACCTGAAAGAGCATGGCACAAATCTTACCTCTAGACTTTAGGCTTTTTTTCAGTTCTCTTTTTAGGAAGCAGTTTCCCACTGAGTATCAGGGAAACACTGTCCAACTCGTTCCTACAATCAGGGATAGCGTTCGTGCGCCATCTAGCGGCTACAATACCGAGTTGTAAACTATGGCACCAAACAAGATGGAAATGGCTAACATAATGGTGAGTGAGTCAGGCAAGTGACTTTGCAGTATAGCAAGTAATTGGGACTTGTTTTATAATTTACTTGACATATTTGTTTCCAAAGAAAATTTTGCAGATTTTCTGGATTCATTAAACTGTATGTCTACCCATTGTTCAACCGGTATATGGCTTCAGGTGTCAATCACCTAGCAATCATAGTAAATATTTGGGACTATTTTCTTTTCTTTTTTTTTTTTTTTTTTTTTTTCAAATGTGCAAGCTTCTTGTTATTGACCAAGTAAATTCAATATGTGCTACCAGTGTTTAACTGGGATTTTTTCGTGTGTGTGTTATTTTCCAGTCCCACCTTTTCTGTTGCGGGCCGTAACACTGAGCAGAAGGAGGGCCTGGCTATATTGGCGACACACATTTCTTTGGTGACATTCTAGTGAGTGGTCCATGCTACTAAAGTTCGTAATAATTGATTCTCCAAGGCAGCATGCCTATAGTAGTGGCATTAGTTGCTCGCCTCCTTTTGATTTTTTCAGTTTAATTGATCTCGTAATTGGCAGGACTGGAACAAAACTTTTCCTCTTTGGTAACATGGTTTGTAGGTTTTAACCGAGCTTGAACCCCTGTGGTGTAACCGGGTAACACGTTCACTGTCCAGGTGAAAGTACCAGGTTCGAGGCCTGGCGGGGGTAGCACTGATGGTTTCTGTTATTCCTCTGAGCAGTAGGTCAGACGTGGTACGTTGGTTTGTTCCGAACGAACAATTTGTAAACCAACTGGGTGAATGGTTGATCTTACGATTCGACGTTTGCTGTCTTTTGTAGAGCCATTCCCCCCACCAACGAAAATGACCGTCCGTGAGACACAAAAGGAGCTGTCGACGGTAAGATTGGAAATTTGTTAGCGAGTGAGATTGTGAAGCACACAAGAACCAACGTGTTGAAACGACTGATGAAGATTGTATTATGATAATGTGAAGACTACTGGTAGGAATCAACTGCTCCTTTTCTTGGTCGACCTGCACCATTAACATCTTTGTCCAATCCGCGGGTGGGTTTGTGTGAGGCGCTAGCCAATCAGCTGTACGATGGGGGTGGGACATGTTCGGAGTATGTAGGTTGTTGTTGTTTTGCATTGAGGTTATTTGTTTGTTTGTTTGTTTGTGTAATAAGAAAACAGCCAAAAGGAGTGACCCAGAAAACACTAAGAACATTTTCTCTAACATTTTTATAGACGTTGTGTGCGTTTTTGAGTTAATGAATTCTTTTTATTTATTTATTTATTTATTTATTTATTTTTACTGTCGATGTGAAAAACAGTATCTGTTATTGCCGCGTCCAGACTGTGCCACCTGAAAGAGCATGGCACAAATCTTACCTCTAGACTTTAGGCTTTTTTCAGTTCTCTTTTTAGGAAGCAGTTTCCCACTGAGTATCAGGGAAACACTGTCCAACTCGTTCCTACAATCAGGGATAGCGTTCGTGCGCCATCTAGCGGCTACAATACCGAGTTGTAAACTATGGCACCAAACAAGATGGAAATGGCTAACATAATGGTGAGTGAGTCAGGCAAGTGACTTTGCAGTATAGCAAATAATTGGGACTTGTTTTATAATTTACTTGACATATTTGTTTCCAAAGAAAATTTTGCAGATTTTCTGGATTCATTAAACTGTATGTCTACCCATTGTTCAACCGGTATATGGCTTCAGGTGTCAATCACCTAGCAATCATAGTAAATATTTGGGACTATTTTCTTTTCTTTTTTTTTTTTTTTTTTTTTCAAATGTGCAAGCTTCTTGTTATTGACCAAGTAAATTCAATATGTGCTACCAGTGTTTAACTGGGATTTTTTCGTGTGTGTGTTATTTTCCAGTCCCACCTTTTCTGTTGCGGGCCGTAACACTGAGCAGAAGGAGGGCCTGGCTATATTGGCGACACACATTTCTTTGGTGACATTCTAGTGAGTGGTCCATGCTACTAAGGTTCGTAATAATTGATTCTCCAAGGCAGCATGCCTATAGTAGTGGCATTAGTTGCTCGCCTCCTTTTGATTTTTTCAGTTTAATTGATCTCGTAATTGGCAGGACTGGAACAAAACTTTTCCTCTTTGGTAACATGGTTTGTAGGTTTTAACCGAGCTTGAACCCCTGTGGTGTAACCGGGTAACACGTTCACTGTCCAGGTGAAAGTACCAGGTTCGAGGCCTGGCGGGGGTAGCACTGATGGTTTCTGTTATTCCTCTGAGCAGTAGGTCAGACGTGGTACGTTGGTTTGTTCCGAACGAACAATTTGTAAACCAATTAGGTGAATGGTTGATCTTACGATTCGACGTTTGCTGTCTTTTGTAGAGCCATTCCCCCCACCAACGAAAAGGACCGTCCGTGAGACACAAAAGGAGCTGTCGACGGTAAGATTGGAAATTTGTTAGCGAGTGAGATTGTGAAGCACACAAGAACCAACGTGTTGAAACGACTGATGAAGATTGTATTATGATAATGTGAAGACTACTGGTAGGAATCAACTGCTCCTTTTCTTGGTCGACCTGCACCATTAACATCTTTGTCCAATCCGCGGGTGGGTTTGTGTGAGGCGCTAGCCAATCAGCTGTACGATGGGGGTGGGACATGTTCGGAGTATGTAGGTTGTTGTTGTTTTGCATTGAGGTTATTTGTTTGTTTGTTTGTTTGTTTGTGTAATAAGAAAACAGCCAAAAGGAGTGACCCAGAAAACACTAAGAACATTTTCTCTAACATTTTTATAGACGTTGTGTGCGTTTTTGAGTTAATGAATTCTTTTTATTTATTTATTTATTTATTTATTTATTTTTACTGTCGATGTGAAAAACAGTATCTGTTATTGCCGCGTCCAGACTGTGCCACCTGAAAGAGCATGGCACAAATCTTACCTCTAGACTTTAGGCTTTTTTTCAGTTCTCTTTTTAGGAAGCAGTTTCCCACTGAGTATCAGGGAAACACTGTCCAACTCGTTCCTACAATCAGGGATAGCGTTCGTGCGCCATCTAGCGGCTACAATACCGAGTTGTAAACTATGGCACCAAACAAGATGGAAATGGCTAACATAATGGTGAGTGAGTCAGGCAAGTGACTTTGCAGTATAGCAAGTAATTGGGACTTGTTTTATAATTTACTTGACATATTTGTTTCCAAAGAAAATTTTGCAGATTTTCTGGATTCATTAAACTGTATGTCTACCCATTGTTCAACCGGTATATGGCTTCAGGTGTCAATCACCTAGCAATCATAGTAAATATTTGGGACTATTTTCTTTTCTTTTTTTTTTTTTTTTTTTTTTTCAAATGTGCAAGCTTCTTGTTATTGACCAAGTAAATTCAATATGTGCTACCAGTGTTTAACTGGGATTTTTTCGTGTGTGTGTTATTTTCCAGTCCCACCTTTTCTGTTGCGGGCCGTAACACTGAGCAGAAGGAGGGCCTGGCTATATTGGCGACACACATTTCTTTGGTGACATTCTAGTGAGTGGTCCATGCTACTAAAGTTCGTAATAATTGATTCTCCAAGGCAGCATGCCTATAGTAGTGGCATTAGTTGCTCGCCTCCTTTTGATTTTTTCAGTTTAATTGATCTCGTAATTGGCAGGACTGGAACAAAACTTTTCCTCTTTGGTAACATGGTTTGTAGGTTTTAACCGAGCTTGAACCCCTGTGGTGTAACCGGGTAACACGTTCACTGTCCAGGTGAAAGTACCAGGTTCGAGGCCTGGCGGGGGTAGCACTGATGGTTTCTGTTATTCCTCTGAGCAGTAGGTCAGACGTGGTACGTTGGTTTGTTCCGAACGAACAATTTGTAAACCAACTGGGTGAATGGTTGATCTTACGATTCGACGTTTGCTGTCTTTTGTAGAGCCATTCCCCCCACCAACGAAAAGGACCGTCCGTGAGACACAAAAGGAGCTGTCGACGGTAAGATTGGAAATTTGTTAGCGAGTGAGATTGTGAAGCACACAAGAACCAACGTGTTGAAACGACTGATGAAGATTGTATTATGATAATGTGAAGACTACTGGTAGGAATCAACTGCTGCTTTTCTTGGTCGACCTGCACCATTAACATCTTTGTCCAAATAAAACAAAACAAAAATAAAAGTATACAATACATTCGAATAATGTTTTAAATTAAAAAAAAAAAATTTAAAAATTTAAATTAAAAATTAAACAAAGGCATAACCGAGTGACCTTGCACGGATGGCAGTTCCCAGCGTATAAGCAAACCCTTTCTTAGAAGTTGCTTGTGTAACGAGTGTCTCTTAGGTTATGGGCCTTTTATTTTGAAAGGAGCCTCGTGTGCAATAGCTGCCTGCGCCTTCCCTTAGCCAAGGTAGAGAATTTCTATGTGCACGTACTGTATTTTCCTTATTTCAGCGGTTTTCTGTTATTCTACTGCTAAAAGTACGTCTCCACAGTGAATTCGTGTAGTGCCCGTTAGGACTGACGGTGGCAAGACGACGTGACCTTGCAAAGCTGAGGATTATAGCGAGAGAAAAGCATAGCAGGACGGTCTCTGCCAAGTAAATACACACCATCGTCTGGATTTTTAATCGCTTTAATGAAGGTAAGGGCTACAAACTGGGGGGAGGGCGTGCAATCTTGACGAGTTGGACTTTAAAGCGCTTTAACTCGGACATGCATGCTATTGCTGGGCTTCGGGCCATGCTTGCCATGTAGCGACATTTGAAATGACCTACGACCTATGGCTACGCGGTAAACAAAAGAATGTGAAGGATTGCTGTTGTTTTTTTCTGCCCGAAATATTGTAATCCAGCTTTTTAAGCTGGCAGCAAATGAATGTTTAGTGTTTAAACTCTGGCCAAACTCTGAGTGGATCCATGGCAGTATTGTCTGTGGACAGGCTCCGCTGTGCCTGTGTGTTGTTATGGCGAGTTGACTGACGTTTGAACTGTCCAATCCGCGGGTGGGTTTGTGTGAGGCGCTAGCCAATCAGCTGTACGATGGGGGGTGGGACATGTTCGGAGTATGTAGGTTTTAAGGAATGCATCACCTTTATGACATCGCCGGCCTGCCGTAGTCCGGTGGCTAGGGCGTTGGCTTACAGGGCTCAAGGACCCATCGAAGCCCCGGATCGAAACCCCGCCTCTGGCACTGGTGACTGTATATGCTAAGCCTTTGTTATTTAAAGTAGTACAAATGGGGTGACAGATGTCCTATAGCTTAGCATATGCGGAGCACAGTCATCAATCCCAGTAGGTCCCCGAGGTCCTTGAGCTTTGTGGCCGCGGCGGGTCGGTCTTTTTGTTATTGTTGTTGTTGTTGTTGTTGTTGTTTTGCATTCAGGTTATTTGTTTGTTTGTTTGTTTGTTTGTTTGTGTAATAAGAAAACAGCCAAAAGGAGTGACCCAGAAAATACTAACAACATTTTCTCTAACATCTTTATAGACGTTGTGTGCGTTTTTGAGTTAAGGAATTCTTTTTGTTTATTTATTTATTTATTTATTTATTTTTACTGTTGATGTGAAAAGCAGTATCTGTTATTGCCGCGTCCAGACTGTGCCACCTGAAAGAGCATGGCACAAATCTTACCTCTAGACTTTAGGCTGTTTTTCAGTTCTCTTTTTAGGAAGCAGTTTCCCACTGAGTATCAGGGAAACACTGTCCAACTCGTTCCTACAATCAGGGATAGCGTTCGTGCGCCATCTAGCGGCTACAATACCGAGTTGTAAACTATGGCACCAAACAAGATGGAAATGGCTAACATAATGGTGAGTGAGTCAGGCAAGTGACTTTGCAGTATAGCAAATAATTGGGACTTGTTTTATAATTTACTTGACATATTTGTTTCCAAAGAAAATTTTGCAGATTTTCTGGATTCATTAAACTGTATGTCTACCCATTGTTCAACCGGTATATGGCTTCAGGTGTCAATCACCTAGCAATCATAGTAAATATTTGGGACTATTTTCTTTTCTTTTTTTTTCTTTTTTTTTTTTCAAATGTGCAAGCTTCTTGTTATTGACCAAGTAAATTCAATATGTGCTACCAGTGTTTAACTGGGATTTTTTCGTGTGTGTGTTATTTTCCAGTCCCACCTTTTCTGTTGCGGGCCGTAACACTGAGCAGAAGGAGGGCCTGGCTATATTGGCGACACACATTTCTTTGGTGACATTCTAGTGAGTGGTCCATGCTACTAAGGTTCGTAATAATTGATTCTCCAAGGCAGCATGCCTATAGTAGTGGCATTAGTTGCTCGCCTCCTTTTGATTTTTTCAGTTTAATTGATCTCGTAATTGGCAGGACTGGAACAAAACTTTTCCTCTTTGGTAACATGGTTTGTAGGTTTTAACCGAGCTTGAACCCCTGTGGTGTAACCGGGTAACACGTTCACTGTCCAGGTGAAAGTACCAGGTTCGAGGCCTGGCGGGGGTAGCACTGATGGTTTCTGTTATTCCTCTGAGCAGTAGGTCAGACGTGGTACGCTGGTTTGTTCCGAACGAACAATTTGTAAACCAATTAGGTGAATGGTTGATCTTACGATTCGACGTTTGCTGTCTTTTGTAGAGCCATTCCCCCCACCAACGAAAAGGACCGTCCGTGAGACACAAAAGGAGCTGTCGACGGTAAGATTGGAAATTTGTTAGCGAGTGAGATTGTGAAGCACACAAGAACCAACGTGTTGAAACGACTGATGAAGATTGTATTATGATAATGTGAAGACTACTGGTAGGAATCAACTGCTCCTTTTCTTGGTCGACCTGCACCATTAACATCTTTGTCCAATCCGCGGGTGGGTTTGTGTGAGGCGCTAGCCAATCAGCTGTACGATGGGGGTGGGACATGTTCGGAGTATGTAGGTTGTTGTTGTTTTGCATTGAGGTTATTTGTTTGTTTGTTTGTTTGTGTAATAAGAAAACAGCCAAAAGGAGTGACCCAGAAAACACTAAGAACATTTTCTCTAACATTTTTATAGACGTTGTGTGCGTTTTTGAGTTAATGAATTCTTTTTATTTATTTATTTATTTATTTATTTATTTTTACTGTCGATGTGAAAAACAGTATCTGTTATTGCCGCGTCCAGACTGTGCCACCTGAAAGAAAAGAGCATGGCACAAATCTTACCTCTAGACTTTAGGCTTTTTTTCAGTTCTCTTTTTAGGAAGCAGTTTCCCACTGAGTATCAGGGAAACACTGTCCAACTCGTTCCTACAATCAGGGATAGCGTTCGTGCGCCATCTAGCGGCTACAATACCGAGTTGTAAACTATGGCACCAAACAAGATGGAAATGGCTAACATAATGGTGAGTGAGTCAGGCAAGTGACTTTGCAGTATAGCAAATAATTGGGACTTGTTTTATAATTTACTTGACATATTTGTTTCCAAAGAAAATTTTGCAGATTTTCTGGATTCATTAAACTGTATGTCTACCCATTGTTCAACCGGTATATGGCTTCAGGTGTCAATCACCTAGCAATCATAGTAAATATTTGGGACTATTTTCTTTTCTTTTTTTTTCTTTTTTTTTTTTCAAATGTGCAAGCTTCTTGTTATTGACCAAGTAAATTCAATATGTGCTACCAGTGTTTAACTGGGATTTTTTCGTGTGTGTGTTATTTTCCAGTCCCACCTTTTCTGTTGCGGGCCGTAACACTGAGCAGAAGGAGGGCCTGGCTATATTGGCGACACACATTTCTTTGGTGACATTCTAGTGAGTGGTCCATGCTACTAAGGTTCGTAATAATTGATTCTCCAAGGCAGCATGCCTATAGTAGTGGCATTAGTTGCTCGCCTCCTTTTGATTTTTTCAGTTTAATTGATCTCGTAATTGGCAGGACTGGAACAAAACTTTTCCTCTTTGGTAACATGGTTTGTAGGTTTTAACCGAGCTTGAACCCCTGTGGTGTAACCGGGTAACACGTTCACTGTCCAGGTGAAAGTACCAGGTTCGAGGCCTGGCGGGGGTAGCACTGATGGTTTCTGTTATTCCTCTGAGCAGTAGGTCAGACGTGGTACGCTGGTTTGTTCCGAACGAACAATTTGTAAACCAATTAGGTGAATGGTTGATCTTACGATTCGACGTTTGCTGTCTTTTGTAGAGCCATTCCCCCCACCAACGAAAAGGACCGTCCGTGAGACACAAAAGGAGCTGTCGACGGTAAGATTGGAAATTTGTTAGCGAGTGAGATTGTGAAGCACACAAGAACCAACGTGTTGAAACGACTGATGAAGATTGTATTATGATAATGTGAAGACTACTGGTAGGAATCAACTGCTCCTTTTCTTGGTCGACCTGCACCATTAACATCTTTGTCCAATCCGCGGGTGGGTTTGTGTGAGGCGCTAGCCAATCAGCTGTACGATGGGGGTGGGACATGTTCGGAGTATGTAGGTTGTTGTTGTTTTGCATTGAGGTTATTTGTTTGTTTGTTTGTTTGTTTGTGTAATAAGAAAACAGCCAAAAGGAGTGACCCAGAAAACACTAAGAACATTTTCTCTAACATTTTTATAGACGTTGTGTGCGTTTTTGAGTTAATGAATTCTTTTTATTTATTTATTTATTTATTTATTTATTTTTACTGTCGATGTGAAAAACAGTATCTGTTATTGCCGCGTCCAGACTGTGCCACCTGAAAGAGCATGGCACAAATCTTACCTCTAGACTTTAGGCTTTTTTTCAGTTCTCTTTTTAGGAAGCAGTTTCCCACTGAGTATCAGGGAAACACTGTCCAACTCGTTCCTACAATCAGGGATAGCGTTCGTGCGCCATCTAGCGGCTACAATACCGAGTTGTAAACTATGGCACCAAACAAGATGGAAATGGCTAACATAATGGTGAGTGAGTCAGGCAAGTGACTTTGCAGTATAGCAAATAATTGGGACTTGTTTTATAATTTACTTGACATATTTGTTTCCAAAGAAAATTTTGCAGATTTTCTGGATTCATTAAACTGTATGTCTACCCATTGTTCAACCGGTATATGGCTTCAGGTGTCAATCACCTAGCAATCATAGTAAATATTTGGGACTATTTTCTTTTCTTTTTTTTTCTTTTTTTTTTTTCAAATGTGCAAGCTTCTTGTTATTGACCAAGTAAATTCAATATGTGCTACCAGTGTTTAACTGGGATTTTTTCGTGTGTGTGTTATTTTCCAGTCCCACCTTTTCTGTTGCGGGCCGTAACACTGAGCAGAAGGAGGGCCTGGCTATATTGGCGACACACATTTCTTTGGTGACATTCTAGTGAGTGGTCCATGCTACTAAGGTTCGTAATAATTGATTCTCCAAGGCAGCATGCCTATAGTAGTGGCATTAGTTGCTCGCCTCCTTTTGATTTTTTCAGTTTAATTGATCTCGTAATTGGCAGGACTGGAACAAAACTTTTCCTCTTTGGTAACATGGTTTGTAGGTTTTAACCGAGCTTGAACCCCTGTGGTGTAACCGGGTAACACGTTCACTGTCCAGGTGAAAGTACCAGGTTCGAGGCCTGGCGGGGGTAGCACTGATGGTTTCTGTTATTCCTCTGAGCAGTAGGTCAGACGTGGTACGTTGGTTTGTTCCGAACGAACAATTTGTAAACCAACTGGGTGAATGGTTGATCTTACGATTCGACGTTTGCTGTCTTTTGTAGAGCCATTCCCCCCACCAACGAAAAGGACCGTCCGTGAGACACAAAAGGAGCTGTCGACGGTAAGATTGGAAATTTGTTAGCGAGTGAGATTGTGAAGCACACAAGAACCAACGTGTTGAAACGACTGATGAAGATTGTATTATGATAATGTGAAGACTACTGGTAGGAATCAACTGCTCCTTTTCTTGGTCGACCTGCACCATTAACATCTTTGTCCAAATAAAACAAAACAAAAATAAAAGTATACAATACATTCGAATAATGTTTTAAATTAAAAAAAAAAAATTTAAAAATTTAAATTAAAAATTAAACAAAGGCATAACCGAGTGACCTTGCACGGATGGCAATTCCCAGCGTATAAGCAAACCCTTTCTTAGAAGTTGCTTGTGTAACGAGTGTCTCTTAGGTTATGGGCCTTTTATTTTGAAAGGAGCCTCGTGTGCAATAGCTGCCTGCGCCTTCCCTTAGCCAAGGTAGAGAATTTCTATGTGCACGTACTGTATTTTCCTTATTTCAGCGGTTTTCTGTTATTCTACTGCTAAAAGTACGTCTCCACAGTGAATTCGTGTAGTGCCCGTTAGGACTGACGGTGGCAAGACGACGTGACCTTGCAAAGCTGAGGATTATAGCGAGAGAAAAGCATAGCAGGACGGTCTCTGCCAAGTAAATACACACCATCGTCTGGATTTTTAATCGCTTTAATGAAGGTAAGGGCTACAAACTGGGGGGAGGGCGTGCAATCTTGACGAGTTGGACTTTAAAGCGCTTTAACTCGGACATGCATGCTATTGCTGGGCTTCGGGCCATGCTTGCCATGTAGCGACATTTGAAATGACCTACGACCTATGGCTACGCGGTAAACAAAAGAATGTGAAGGATTGCTGTTGTTTTTTTCTGCCCGAAATATTGTAATCCAGCTTTTTAAGCTGGCAGCAAATGAATGTTTAGTGTTTAAACTCTGGCCAAACTCTGAGTGGATCCATGGCAGTATTGTCTGTGGACAGGCTCCGCTGTGCCTGTGTGTTGTTATGGCGAGTTGACTGACGTTTGAACTGTCCAATCCGCGGGTGGGTTTGTGTGAGGCGCTAGCCAATCAGCTGTACGATGGGGGGTGGGACATGTTCGGAGTATGTAGGTTTTAAGGAATGCATCACCTTTATGACATCGCCGGCCTGCCGTAGTCCGGTGGCTAGGGCGTTGGCTTACAGGGCTCAAGGACCCATCGAAGCCCCGGATCGAAACCCCGCCTCTGGCACTGGTGACTGTATATGCTAAGCCTTTGTTATTTAAAGTAGTACAAATGGGGTGACAGATGTCCTATAGCTTAGCATATGCGGAGCACAGTCATCAATCCCAGTAGGTCCCCGAGGTCCTTGAGCTTTGTGGCCGCGGCGGGTCGGTCTTTTTGTTATTGTTGTTGTTGTTGTTGTTGTTTTGCATTCAGGTTATTTGTTTGTTTGTTTGTTTGTTTGTTTGTTTGTTTGTGTAATAAGAAAACAGCCAAAAGGAGTGACCCAGAAAATACTAACAACATTTTCTCTAACATCTTTATAGACGTTGTGTGCGTTTTTGAGTTAAGGAATTCTTTTTGTTTATTTATTTATTTATTTATTTATTTTTACTGTTGATGTGAAAAGCAGTATCTGTTATTGCCGCGTCCAGACTGTGCCACCTGAAAGAGCATGGCACAAATCTTACCTCTAGACTTTAGGCTGTTTTTCAGTTCTCTTTTTAGGAAGCAGTTTCCCACTGAGTATCAGGGAAACACTGTCCAACTCGTTCCTACAATCAGGGATAGCGTTCGTGCGCCATCTAGCGGCTACAATACCGAGTTGTAAACTATGGCACCAAACAAGATGGAAATGGCTAACATAATGGTGAGTGAGTCAGGCAAGTGACTTTGCAGTATAGCAAATAATTGGGACTTGTTTTATAATTTACTTGACATATTTGTTTCCAAAGAAAATTTTGCAGATTTTCTGGATTCATTAAACTGTATGTCTACCCATTGTTCAACCGGTATATGGCTTCAGGTGTCAATCACCTAGCAATCATAGTAAATATTTGGGACTATTTTCTTTTCTTTTTTTTTCTTTTTTTTTTTTCAAATGTGCAAGCTTCTTGTTATTGACCAAGTAAATTCAATATGTGCTACCAGTGTTTAACTGGGATTTTTTCGTGTGTGTGTTATTTTCCAGTCCCACCTTTTCTGTTGCGGGCCGTAACACTGAGCAGAAGGAGGGCCTGGCTATATTGGCGACACACATTTCTTTGGTGACATTCTAGTGAGTGGTCCATGCTACTAAGGTTCGTAATAATTGATTCTCCAAGGCAGCATGCCTATAGTAGTGGCATTAGTTGCTCGCCTCCTTTTGATTTTTTCAGTTTAATTGATCTCGTAATTGGCAGGACTGGAACAAAACTTTTCCTCTTTGGTAACATGGTTTGTAGGTTTTAACCGAGCTTGAACCCCTGTGGTGTAACCGGGTAACACGTTCACTGTCCAGGTGAAAGTACCAGGTTCGAGGCCTGGCGGGGGTAGCACTGATGGTTTCTGTTATTCCTCTGAGCAGTAGGTCAGACGTGGTACGTTGGTTTGTTCCGAACGAACAATTTGTAAACCAATTAGGTGAATGGTTGATCTTACGATTCGACGTTTGCTGTCTTTTGTAGAGCCATTCCCCCCACCAACGAAAAGGACCGTCCGTGAGACACAAAAGGAGCTGTCGACGGTAAGATTGGAAATTTGTTAGCGAGTGAGATTGTGAAGCACACAAGAACCAACGTGTTGAAACGACTGATGAAGATTGTATTATGATAATGTGAAGACTACTGGTAGGAATCAACTGCTCCTTTTCTTGGTCGACCTGCACCATTAACATCTTTGTCCAATCCGCGGGTGGGTTTGTGTGAGGCGCTAGCCAATCAGCTGTACGATGGGGGTGGGACATGTTCGGAGTATGTAGGTTGTTGTTGTTTTGCATTGAGGTTATTTGTTTGTTTGTTTGTTTGTGTAATAAGAAAACAGCCAAAAGGAGTGACCCAGAAAACACTAAGAACATTTTCTCTAACATTTTTATAGACGTTGTGTGCGTTTTTGAGTTAATGAATTCTTTTTATTTATTTATTTATTTATTTATTTATTTTTACTGTCGATGTGAAAAACAGTATCTGTTATTGCCGCGTCCAGACTGTGCCACCTGAAAGAGCATGGCACAAATCTTACCTCTAGACTTTAGGCTTTTTTCAGTTCTCTTTTTAGGAAGCAGTTTCCCACTGAGTATCAGGGAAACACTGTCCAACTCGTTCCTACAATCAGGGATAGCGTTCGTGCGCCATCTAGCGGCTACAATACCGAGTTGTAAACTATGGCACCAAACAAGATGGAAATGGCTAACATAATGGTGAGTGAGTCAGGCAAGTGACTTTGCAGTATAGCAAATAATTGGGACTTGTTTTATAATTTACTTGACATATTTGTTTCCAAAGAAAATTTTGCAGATTTTCTGGATTCATTAAACTGTATGTCTACCCATTGTTCAACCGGTATATGGCTTCAGGTGTCAATCACCTAGCAATCATAGTAAATATTTGGGACTATTTTCTTTTCTTTTTTTTTTTTTTTTTTTTTCAAATGTGCAAGCTTCTTGTTATTGACCAAGTAAATTCAATATGTGCTACCAGTGTTTAACTGGGATTTTTTCGTGTGTGTGTTATTTTCCAGTCCCACCTTTTCTGTTGCGGGCCGTAACACTGAGCAGAAGGAGGGCCTGGCTATATTGGCGACACACATTTCTTTGGTGACATTCTAGTGAGTGGTCCATGCTACTAAGGTTCGTAATAATTGATTCTCCAAGGCAGCATGCCTATAGTAGTGGCATTAGTTGCTCGCCTCCTTTTGATTTTTTCAGTTTAATTGATCTCGTAATTGGCAGGACTGGAACAAAACTTTTCCTCTTTGGTAACATGGTTTGTAGGTTTTAACCGAGCTTGAACCCCTGTGGTGTAACCGGGTAACACGTTCACTGTCCAGGTGAAAGTACCAGGTTCGAGGCCTGGCGGGGGTAGCACTGATGGTTTCTGTTATTCCTCTGAGCAGTAGGTCAGACGTGGTACGTTGGTTTGTTCCGAACGAACAATTTGTAAACCAATTAGGTGAATGGTTGATCTTACGATTCGACGTTTGCTGTCTTTTGTAGAGCCATTCCCCCCACCAACGAAAAGGACCGTCCGTGAGACACAAAAGGAGCTGTCGACGGTAAGATTGGAAATTTGTTAGCGAGTGAGATTGTGAAGCACACAAGAACCAACGTGTTGAAACGACTGATGAAGATTGTATTATGATAATGTGAAGACTACTGGTAGGAATCAACTGCTCCTTTTCTTGGTCGACCTGCACCATTAACATCTTTGTCCAATCCGCGGGTGGGTTTGTGTGAGGCGCTAGCCAATCAGCTGTACGATGGGGGTGGGACATGTTCGGAGTATGTAGGTTGTTGTTGTTTTGCATTGAGGTTATTTGTTTGTTTGTTTGTTTGTGTAATAAGAAAACAGCCAAAAGGAGTGACCCAGAAAACACTAAGAACATTTTCTCTAACATTTTTATAGACGTTGTGTGCGTTTTTGAGTTAATGAATTCTTTTTATTTATTTATTTATTTATTTATTTATTTTTACTGTCGATGTGAAAAACAGTATCTGTTATTGCCGCGTCCAGACTGTGCCACCTGAAAGAGCATGGCACAAATCTTACCTCTAGACTTTAGGCTTTTTTTCAGTTCTCTTTTTAGGAAGCAGTTTCCCACTGAGTATCAGGGAAACACTGTCCAACTCGTTCCTACAATCAGGGATAGCGTTCGTGCGCCATCTAGCGGCTACAATACCGAGTTGTAAACTATGGCACCAAACAAGATGGAAATGGCTAACATAATGGTGAGTGAGTCAGGCAAGTGACTTTGCAGTATAGCAAGTAATTGGGACTTGTTTTATAATTTACTTGACATATTTGTTTCCAAAGAAAATTTTGCAGATTTTCTGGATTCATTAAACTGTATGTCTACCCATTGTTCAACCGGTATATGGCTTCAGGTGTCAATCACCTAGCAATCATAGTAAATATTTGGGACTATTTTCTTTTCTTTTTTTTTTTTTTTTTTTTTTTCAAATGTGCAAGCTTCTTGTTATTGACCAAGTAAATTCAATATGTGCTACCAGTGTTTAACTGGGATTTTTTCGTGTGTGTGTTATTTTCCAGTCCCACCTTTTCTGTTGCGGGCCGTAACACTGAGCAGAAGGAGGGCCTGGCTATATTGGCGACACACATTTCTTTGGTGACATTCTAGTGAGTGGTCCATGCTACTAAAGTTCGTAATAATTGATTCTCCAAGGCAGCATGCCTATAGTAGTGGCATTAGTTGCTCGCCTCCTTTTGATTTTTTCAGTTTAATTGATCTCGTAATTGGCAGGACTGGAACAAAACTTTTCCTCTTTGGTAACATGGTTTGTAGGTTTTAACCGAGCTTGAACCCCTGTGGTGTAACCGGGTAACACGTTCACTGTCCAGGTGAAAGTACCAGGTTCGAGGCCTGGCGGGGGTAGCACTGATGGTTTCTGTTATTCCTCTGAGCAGTAGGTCAGACGTGGTACGTTGGTTTGTTCCGAACGAACAATTTGTAAACCAACTGGGTGAATGGTTGATCTTACGATTCGACGTTTGCTGTCTTTTGTAGAGCCATTCCCCCCACCAACGAAAATGACCGTCCGTGAGACACAAAAGGAGCTGTCGACGGTAAGATTGGAAATTTGTTAGCGAGTGAGATTGTGAAGCACACAAGAACCAACGTGTTGAAACGACTGATGAAGATTGTATTATGATAATGTGAAGACTACTGGTAGGAATCAACTGCTCCTTTTCTTGGTCGACCTGCACCATTAACATCTTTGTCCAATCCGCGGGTGGGTTTGTGTGAGGCGCTAGCCAATCAGCTGTACGATGGGGGTGGGACATGTTCGGAGTATGTAGGTTGTTGTTGTTTTGCATTGAGGTTATTTGTTTGTTTGTTTGTTTGTGTAATAAGAAAACAGCCAAAAGGAGTGACCCAGAAAACACTAAGAACATTTTCTCTAACATTTTTATAGACGTTGTGTGCGTTTTTGAGTTAATGAATTCTTTTTATTTATTTATTTATTTATTTATTTATTTTTACTGTCGATGTGAAAAACAGTATCTGTTATTGCCGCGTCCAGACTGTGCCACCTGAAAGAGCATGGCACAAATCTTACCTCTAGACTTTAGGCTTTTTTCAGTTCTCTTTTTAGGAAGCAGTTTCCCACTGAGTATCAGGGAAACACTGTCCAACTCGTTCCTACAATCAGGGATAGCGTTCGTGCGCCATCTAGCGGCTACAATACCGAGTTGTAAACTATGGCACCAAACAAGATGGAAATGGCTAACATAATGGTGAGTGAGTCAGGCAAGTGACTTTGCAGTATAGCAAATAATTGGGACTTGTTTTATAATTTACTTGACATATTTGTTTCCAAAGAAAATTTTGCAGATTTTCTGGATTCATTAAACTGTATGTCTACCCATTGTTCAACCGGTATATGGCTTCAGGTGTCAATCACCTAGCAATCATAGTAAATATTTGGGACTATTTTCTTTTCTTTTTTTTTTTTTTTTTTTTTCAAATGTGCAAGCTTCTTGTTATTGACCAAGTAAATTCAATATGTGCTACCAGTGTTTAACTGGGATTTTTTCGTGTGTGTGTTATTTTCCAGTCCCACCTTTTCTGTTGCGGGCCGTAACACTGAGCAGAAGGAGGGCCTGGCTATATTGGCGACACACATTTCTTTGGTGACATTCTAGTGAGTGGTCCATGCTACTAAGGTTCGTAATAATTGATTCTCCAAGGCAGCATGCCTATAGTAGTGGCATTAGTTGCTCGCCTCCTTTTGATTTTTTCAGTTTAATTGATCTCGTAATTGGCAGGACTGGAACAAAACTTTTCCTCTTTGGTAACATGGTTTGTAGGTTTTAACCGAGCTTGAACCCCTGTGGTGTAACCGGGTAACACGTTCACTGTCCAGGTGAAAGTACCAGGTTCGAGGCCTGGCGGGGGTAGCACTGATGGTTTCTGTTATTCCTCTGAGCAGTAGGTCAGACGTGGTACGTTGGTTTGTTCCGAACGAACAATTTGTAAACCAATTAGGTGAATGGTTGATCTTACGATTCGACGTTTGCTGTCTTTTGTAGAGCCATTCCCCCCACCAACGAAAAGGACCGTCCGTGAGACACAAAAGGAGCTGTCGACGGTAAGATTGGAAATTTGTTAGCGAGTGAGATTGTGAAGCACACAAGAACCAACGTGTTGAAACGACTGATGAAGATTGTATTATGATAATGTGAAGACTACTGGTAGGAATCAACTGCTCCTTTTCTTGGTCGACCTGCACCATTAACATCTTTGTCCAATCCGCGGGTGGGTTTGTGTGAGGCGCTAGCCAATCAGCTGTACGATGGGGGTGGGACATGTTCGGAGTATGTAGGTTGTTGTTGTTTTGCATTGAGGTTATTTGTTTGTTTGTTTGTTTGTTTGTGTAATAAGAAAACAGCCAAAAGGAGTGACCCAGAAAACACTAAGAACATTTTCTCTAACATTTTTATAGACGTTGTGTGCGTTTTTGAGTTAATGAATTCTTTTTATTTATTTATTTATTTATTTATTTATTTTTACTGTCGATGTGAAAAACAGTATCTGTTATTGCCGCGTCCAGACTGTGCCACCTGAAAGAGCATGGCACAAATCTTACCTCTAGACTTTAGGCTTTTTTTCAGTTCTCTTTTTAGGAAGCAGTTTCCCACTGAGTATCAGGGAAACACTGTCCAACTCGTTCCTACAATCAGGGATAGCGTTCGTGCGCCATCTAGCGGCTACAATACCGAGTTGTAAACTATGGCACCAAACAAGATGGAAATGGCTAACATAATGGTGAGTGAGTCAGGCAAGTGACTTTGCAGTATAGCAAGTAATTGGGACTTGTTTTATAATTTACTTGACATATTTGTTTCCAAAGAAAATTTTGCAGATTTTCTGGATTCATTAAACTGTATGTCTACCCATTGTTCAACCGGTATATGGCTTCAGGTGTCAATCACCTAGCAATCATAGTAAATATTTGGGACTATTTTCTTTTCTTTTTTTTTTTTTTTTTTTTTTTCAAATGTGCAAGCTTCTTGTTATTGACCAAGTAAATTCAATATGTGCTACCAGTGTTTAACTGGGATTTTTTCGTGTGTGTGTTATTTTCCAGTCCCACCTTTTCTGTTGCGGGCCGTAACACTGAGCAGAAGGAGGGCCTGGCTATATTGGCGACACACATTTCTTTGGTGACATTCTAGTGAGTGGTCCATGCTACTAAAGTTCGTAATAATTGATTCTCCAAGGCAGCATGCCTATAGTAGTGGCATTAGTTGCTCGCCTCCTTTTGATTTTTTCAGTTTAATTGATCTCGTAATTGGCAGGACTGGAACAAAACTTTTCCTCTTTGGTAACATGGTTTGTAGGTTTTAACCGAGCTTGAACCCCTGTGGTGTAACCGGGTAACACGTTCACTGTCCAGGTGAAAGTACCAGGTTCGAGGCCTGGCGGGGGTAGCACTGATGGTTTCTGTTATTCCTCTGAGCAGTAGGTCAGACGTGGTACGTTGGTTTGTTCCGAACGAACAATTTGTAAACCAACTGGGTGAATGGTTGATCTTACGATTCGACGTTTGCTGTCTTTTGTAGAGCCATTCCCCCCACCAACGAAAAGGACCGTCCGTGAGACACAAAAGGAGCTGTCGACGGTAAGATTGGAAATTTGTTAGCGAGTGAGATTGTGAAGCACACAAGAACCAACGTGTTGAAACGACTGATGAAGATTGTATTATGATAATGTGAAGACTACTGGTAGGAATCAACTGCTGCTTTTCTTGGTCGACCTGCACCATTAACATCTTTGTCCAAATAAAACAAAACAAAAATAAAAGTATACAATACATTCGAATAATGTTTTAAATTAAAAAAAAAAAATTTAAAAATTTAAATTAAAAATTAAACAAAGGCATAACCGAGTGACCTTGCACGGATGGCAGTTCCCAGCGTATAAGCAAACCCTTTCTTAGAAGTTGCTTGTGTAACGAGTGTCTCTTAGGTTATGGGCCTTTTATTTTGAAAGGAGCCTCGTGTGCAATAGCTGCCTGCGCCTTCCCTTAGCCAAGGTAGAGAATTTCTATGTGCACGTACTGTATTTTCCTTATTTCAGCGGTTTTCTGTTATTCTACTGCTAAAAGTACGTCTCCACAGTGAATTCGTGTAGTGCCCGTTAGGACTGACGGTGGCAAGACGACGTGACCTTGCAAAGCTGAGGATTATAGCGAGAGAAAAGCATAGCAGGACGGTCTCTGCCAAGTAAATACACACCATCGTCTGGATTTTTAATCGCTTTAATGAAGGTAAGGGCTACAAACTGGGGGGAGGGCGTGCAATCTTGACGAGTTGGACTTTAAAGCGCTTTAACTCGGACATGCATGCTATTGCTGGGCTTCGGGCCATGCTTGCCATGTAGCGACATTTGAAATGACCTACGACCTATGGCTACGCGGTAAACAAAAGAATGTGAAGGATTGCTGTTGTTTTTTTCTGCCCGAAATATTGTAATCCAGCTTTTTAAGCTGGCAGCAAATGAATGTTTAGTGTTTAAACTCTGGCCAAACTCTGAGTGGATCCATGGCAGTATTGTCTGTGGACAGGCTCCGCTGTGCCTGTGTGTTGTTATGGCGAGTTGACTGACGTTTGAACTGTCCAATCCGCGGGTGGGTTTGTGTGAGGCGCTAGCCAATCAGCTGTACGATGGGGGGTGGGACATGTTCGGAGTATGTAGGTTTTAAGGAATGCATCACCTTTATGACATCGCCGGCCTGCCGTAGTCCGGTGGCTAGGGCGTTGGCTTACAGGGCTCAAGGACCCATCGAAGCCCCGGATCGAAACCCCGCCTCTGGCACTGGTGACTGTATATGCTAAGCCTTTGTTATTTAAAGTAGTACAAATGGGGTGACAGATGTCCTATAGCTTAGCATATGCGGAGCACAGTCATCAATCCCAGTAGGTCCCCGAGGTCCTTGAGCTTTGTGGCCGCGGCGGGTCGGTCTTTTTGTTATTGTTGTTGTTGTTGTTGTTGTTGTTTTGCATTCAGGTTATTTGTTTGTTTGTTTGTTTGTTTGTTTGTGTAATAAGAAAACAGCCAAAAGGAGTGACCCAGAAAATACTAACAACATTTTCTCTAACATCTTTATAGACGTTGTGTGCGTTTTTGAGTTAAGGAATTCTTTTTGTTTATTTATTTATTTATTTATTTATTTTTACTGTTGATGTGAAAAGCAGTATCTGTTATTGCCGCGTCCAGACTGTGCCACCTGAAAGAGCATGGCACAAATCTTACCTCTAGACTTTAGGCTGTTTTTCAGTTCTCTTTTTAGGAAGCAGTTTCCCACTGAGTATCAGGGAAACACTGTCCAACTCGTTCCTACAATCAGGGATAGCGTTCGTGCGCCATCTAGCGGCTACAATACCGAGTTGTAAACTATGGCACCAAACAAGATGGAAATGGCTAACATAATGGTGAGTGAGTCAGGCAAGTGACTTTGCAGTATAGCAAATAATTGGGACTTGTTTTATAATTTACTTGACATATTTGTTTCCAAAGAAAATTTTGCAGATTTTCTGGATTCATTAAACTGTATGTCTACCCATTGTTCAACCGGTATATGGCTTCAGGTGTCAATCACCTAGCAATCATAGTAAATATTTGGGACTATTTTCTTTTCTTTTTTTTTCTTTTTTTTTTTTCAAATGTGCAAGCTTCTTGTTATTGACCAAGTAAATTCAATATGTGCTACCAGTGTTTAACTGGGATTTTTTCGTGTGTGTGTTATTTTCCAGTCCCACCTTTTCTGTTGCGGGCCGTAACACTGAGCAGAAGGAGGGCCTGGCTATATTGGCGACACACATTTCTTTGGTGACATTCTAGTGAGTGGTCCATGCTACTAAGGTTCGTAATAATTGATTCTCCAAGGCAGCATGCCTATAGTAGTGGCATTAGTTGCTCGCCTCCTTTTGATTTTTTCAGTTTAATTGATCTCGTAATTGGCAGGACTGGAACAAAACTTTTCCTCTTTGGTAACATGGTTTGTAGGTTTTAACCGAGCTTGAACCCCTGTGGTGTAACCGGGTAACACGTTCACTGTCCAGGTGAAAGTACCAGGTTCGAGGCCTGGCGGGGGTAGCACTGATGGTTTCTGTTATTCCTCTGAGCAGTAGGTCAGACGTGGTACGCTGGTTTGTTCCGAACGAACAATTTGTAAACCAATTAGGTGAATGGTTGATCTTACGATTCGACGTTTGCTGTCTTTTGTAGAGCCATTCCCCCCACCAACGAAAAGGACCGTCCGTGAGACACAAAAGGAGCTGTCGACGGTAAGATTGGAAATTTGTTAGCGAGTGAGATTGTGAAGCACACAAGAACCAACGTGTTGAAACGACTGATGAAGATTGTATTATGATAATGTGAAGACTACTGGTAGGAATCAACTGCTCCTTTTCTTGGTCGACCTGCACCATTAACATCTTTGTCCAATCCGCGGGTGGGTTTGTGTGAGGCGCTAGCCAATCAGCTGTACGATGGGGGTGGGACATGTTCGGAGTATGTAGGTTGTTGTTGTTTTGCATTGAGGTTATTTGTTTGTTTGTTTGTTTGTGTAATAAGAAAACAGCCAAAAGGAGTGACCCAGAAAACACTAAGAACATTTTCTCTAACATTTTTATAGACGTTGTGTGCGTTTTTGAGTTAATGAATTCTTTTTATTTATTTATTTATTTATTTATTTATTTTTACTGTCGATGTGAAAAACAGTATCTGTTATTGCCGCGTCCAGACTGTGCCACCTGAAAGAGCATGGCACAAATCTTACCTCTAGACTTTAGGCTTTTTTCAGTTCTCTTTTTAGGAAGCAGTTTCCCACTGAGTATCAGGGAAACACTGTCCAACTCGTTCCTACAATCAGGGATAGCGTTCGTGCGCCATCTAGCGGCTACAATACCGAGTTGTAAACTATGGCACCAAACAAGATGGAAATGGCTAACATAATGGTGAGTGAGTCAGGCAAGTGACTTTGCAGTATAGCAAATAATTGGGACTTGTTTTATAATTTACTTGACATATTTGTTTCCAAAGAAAATTTTGCAGATTTTCTGGATTCATTAAACTGTATGTCTACCCATTGTTCAACCGGTATATGGCTTCAGGTGTCAATCACCTAGCAATCATAGTAAATATTTGGGACTATTTTCTTTTCTTTTTTTTTTTTTTTTTTTTTTCAAATGTGCAAGCTTCTTGTTATTGACCAAGTAAATTCAATATGTGCTACCAGTGTTTAACTGGGATTTTTTCGTGTGTGTGTTATTTTCCAGTCCCACCTTTTCTGTTGCGGGCCGTAACACTGAGCAGAAGGAGGGCCTGGCTATATTGGCGACACACATTTCTTTGGTGACATTCTAGTGAGTGGTCCATGCTACTAAGGTTCGTAATAATTGATTCTCCAAGGCAGCATGCCTATAGTAGTGGCATTAGTTGCTCGCCTCCTTTTGATTTTTTCAGTTTAATTGATCTCGTAATTGGCAGGACTGGAACAAAACTTTTCCTCTTTGGTAACATGGTTTGTAGGTTTTAACCGAGCTTGAACCCCTGTGGTGTAACCGGGTAACACGTTCACTGTCCAGGTGAAAGTACCAGGTTCGAGGCCTGGCGGGGGTAGCACTGATGGTTTCTGTTATTCCTCTGAGCAGTAGGTCAGACGTGGTACGTTGGTTTGTTCCGAACGAACAATTTGTAAACCAATTAGGTGAATGGTTGATCTTACGATTCGACGTTTGCTGTCTTTTGTAGAGCCATTCCCCCCACCAACGAAAAGGACCGTCCGTGAGACACAAAAGGAGCTGTCGACGGTAAGATTGGAAATTTGTTAGCGAGTGAGATTGTGAAGCACACAAGAACCAACGTGTTGAAACGACTGATGAAGATTGTATTATGATAATGTGAAGACTACTGGTAGGAATCAACTGCTCCTTTTCTTGGTCGACCTGCACCATTAACATCTTTGTCCAATCCGCGGGTGGGTTTGTGTGAGGCGCTAGCCAATCAGCTGTACGATGGGGGTGGGACATGTTCGGAGTATGTAGGTTGTTGTTGTTTTGCATTGAGGTTATTTGTTTGTTTGTTTGTTTGTTTGTGTAATAAGAAAACAGCCAAAAGGAGTGACCCAGAAAACACTAAGAACATTTTCTCTAACATTTTTATAGACGTTGTGTGCGTTTTTGAGTTAATGAATTCTTTTTATTTATTTATTTATTTATTTATTTATTTTTACTGTCGATGTGAAAAACAGTATCTGTTATTGCCGCGTCCAGACTGTGCCACCTGAAAGAGCATGGCACAAATCTTACCTCTAGACTTTAGGCTTTTTTTCAGTTCTCTTTTTAGGAAGCAGTTTCCCACTGAGTATCAGGGAAACACTGTCCAACTCGTTCCTACAATCAGGGATAGCGTTCGTGCGCCATCTAGCGGCTACAATACCGAGTTGTAAACTATGGCACCAAACAAGATGGAAATGGCTAACATAATGGTGAGTGAGTCAGGCAAGTGACTTTGCAGTATAGCAAGTAATTGGGACTTGTTTTATAATTTACTTGACATATTTGTTTCCAAAGAAAATTTTGCAGATTTTCTGGATTCATTAAACTGTATGTCTACCCATTGTTCAACCGGTATATGGCTTCAGGTGTCAATCACCTAGCAATCATAGTAAATATTTGGGACTATTTTCTTTTCTTTTTTTTTTTTTTTTTTTTTTCAAATGTGCAAGCTTCTTGTTATTGACCAAGTAAATTCAATATGTGCTACCAGTGTTTAACTGGGATTTTTTCGTGTGTGTGTTATTTTCCAGTCCCACCTTTTCTGTTGCGGGCCGTAACACTGAGCAGAAGGAGGGCCTGGCTATATTGGCGACACACATTTCTTTGGTGACATTCTAGTGAGTGGTCCATGCTACTAAAGTTCGTAATAATTGATTCTCCAAGGCAGCATGCCTATAGTAGTGGCATTAGTTGCTCGCCTCCTTTTGATTTTTTCAGTTTAATTGATCTCGTAATTGGCAGGACTGGAACAAAACTTTTCCACTTTGGTAACATGGTTTGTAGGTTTTAACCGAGCTTGAACCCCTGTGGTGTAACCGGGTAACACGTTCACTGTCCAGGTGAAAGTACCAGGTTCGAGGCCTGGCGGGGGTAGCACTGATGGTTTCTGTTATTCCTCTGAGCAGTAGGTCAGACGTGGTACGTTGGTTTGTTCCGAACGAACAATTTGTAAACCAACTGGGTGAATGGTTGATCTTACGATTCGACGTTTGCTGTCTTTTGTAGAGCCATTCCCCCCACCAACGAAAAGGACCGTCCGTGAGACACAAAAGGAGCTGTCGACGGTAAGATTGGAAATTTGTTAGCGAGTGAGATTGTGAAGCACACAAGAACCAACGTGTTGAAACGACTGATGAAGATTGTATTATGATAATGTGAAGACTACTGGTAGGAATCAACTGCTCCTTTTCTTGGTCGACCTGCACCATTAACATCTTTGTCCAATCCGCGGGTGGGTTTGTGTGAGGCGCTAGCCAATCAGCTGTACGATGGGGGTGGGACATGTTCGGAGTATGTAGGTTGTTGTTGTTTTGCATTGAGGTTATTTGTTTGTTTGTTTGTTTGTGTAATAAGAAAACAGCCAAAAGGAGTGACCCAGAAAACACTAAGAACATTTTCTCTAACATTTTTATAGACGTTGTGTGCGTTTTTGAGTTAATGAATTCTTTTTATTTATTTATTTATTTATTTATTTATTTTTACTGTCGATGTGAAAAACAGTATCTGTTATTGCCGCGTCCAGACTGTGCCACCTGAAAGAGCATGGCACAAATCTTACCTCTAGACTTTAGGCTTTTTTCAGTTCTCTTTTTAGGAAGCAGTTTCCCACTGAGTATCAGGGAAACACTGTCCAACTCGTTCCTACAATCAGGGATAGCGTTCGTGCGCCATCTAGCGGCTACAATACCGAGTTGTAAACTATGGCACCAAACAAGATGGAAATGGCTAACATAATGGTGAGTGAGTCAGGCAAGTGACTTTGCAGTATAGCAAGTAATTGGGACTTGTTTTATAATTTACTTGACATATTTGTTTCCAAAGAAAATTTTGCAGATTTTCTGGATTCATTAAACTGTATGTCTACCCATTGTTCAACCGGTATATGGCTTCAGGTGTCAATCACCTAGCAATCATAGTAAATATTTGGGACTATTTTCTTTTCTTTTTTTTTTCCAAATGTGCAAGCTTCTTGTTATTGACCAAGTAAATTCAATATGTGCTACCAGTGTTTAACTGGGATTTTTTCGTGTGTGTGTTATTTTCCAGTCCCACCTTTTCTGTTGCGGGCCGTAACACTGAGCAGAAGGAGGGCCTGGCTATATTGGCGACACACATTTCTTTGGTGACATTCTAGTGAGTGGTCCATGCTACTAAGGTTCGTTATAATTGATTCTCCAAGGCAGCATGCCTATAGTAGTGGCATTAGTTGCTCGCCTCCTTTTGATTTTTTCAGTTTAATTGATCTCGTAATTGGCAGGACTGGAACAAAACTTTTCCTCTTTGGTAACATGGTTTGTAGGTTTTAACCGAGCTTGAACCCCTGTGGTGTAACCGGGTAACACGTTCACTGTCCAGGTGAAAGTACCAGGTTCGAGGCCTGGCGGGGGTAGCACTGATGGTTTCTGTTATTCCTCTGAGCAGTAGGTCAGACGTGGTACGTTGGTTTGTTCCGAACGAACAATTTGTAAACCAATTAGGTGAATGGTTGATCTTACGATTCGACGTTTGCTGTCTTTTGTAGAGCCATTCCCCCCACCAACGAAAAGGACCGTCCGTGAGACACAAAAGGAGCTGTCGACGGTAAGATTGGAAATTTGTTAGCGAGTGAGATTGTGAAGCACACAAGAACCAACGTGTTGAAACGACTGATGAAGATTGTATTATGATAATGTGAAGACTACTGGTAGGAATCAACTGCTCCTTTTCTTGGTCGACCTGCACCATTAACATCTTTGTCCAATCCGCGGGTGGGTTTGTGTGAGGCGCTAGCCAATCAGCTGTACGATGGGGGTGGGACATGTTCGGAGTATGTAGGTTGTTGTTGTTTTGCATTGAGGTTATTTGTTTGTTTGTTTGTTTGTTTGTGTAATAAGAAAACAGCCAAAAGGAGTGACCCAGAAAACACTAAGAACATTTTCTCTAACATTTTTATAGACGTTGTGTGCGTTTTTGAGTTAATGAATTCTTTTTATTTATTTATTTATTTATTTATTTATTTTTACTGTCGATGTGAAAAACAGTATCTGTTATTGCCGCGTCCAGACTGTGCCACCTGAAAGAGCATGGCACAAATCTTACCTCTAGACTTTAGGCTTTTTTTCAGTTCTCTTTTTAGGAAGCAGTTTCCCACTGAGTATCAGGGAAACACTGTCCAACTCGTTCCTACAATCAGGGATAGCGTTCGTGCGCCATCTAGCGGCTACAATACCGAGTTGTAAACTATGGCACCAAACAAGATGGAAATGGCTAACATAATGGTGAGTGAGTCAGGCAAGTGACTTTGCAGTATAGCAAGTAATTGGGACTTGTTTTATAATTTACTTGACATATTTGTTTCCAAAGAAAATTTTGCAGATTTTCTGGATTCATTAAACTGTATGTCTACCCATTGTTCAACCGGTATATGGCTTCAGGTGTCAATCACCTAGCAATCATAGTAAATATTTGGGACTATTTTCTTTTCTTTTTTTTTTTTTTTTTTTTTTTTCAAATGTGCAAGCTTCTTGTTATTGACCAAGTAAATTCAATATGTGCTACCAGTGTTTAACTGGGATTTTTTCGTGTGTGTGTTATTTTCCAGTCCCACCTTTTCTGTTGCGGGCCGTAACACTGAGCAGAAGGAGGGCCTGGCTATATTGGCGACACACATTTCTTTGGTGACATTCTAGTGAGTGGTCCATGCTACTAAAGTTCGTAATAATTGATTCTCCAAGGCAGCATGCCTATAGTAGTGGCATTAGTTGCTCGCCTCCTTTTGATTTTTTCAGTTTAATTGATCTCGTAATTGGCAGGACTGGAACAAAACTTTTCCTCTTTGGTAACATGGTTTGTAGGTTTTAACCGAGCTTGAACCCCTGTGGTGTAACCGGGTAACACGTTCACTGTCCAGGTGAAAGTACCAGGTTCGAGGCCTGGCGGGGGTAGCACTGATGGTTTCTGTTATTCCTCTGAGCAGTAGGTCAGACGTGGTACGTTGGTTTGTTCCGAACGAACAATTTGTAAACCAACTGGGTGAATGGTTGATCTTACGATTCGACGTTTGCTGTCTTTTGTAGAGCCATTCCCTCCACCAACGAAAAGGACCGTCCGTGAGACACAAAAGGAGCTGTCGACGGTAAGATTGGAAATTTGTTAGCGAGTGAGATTGTGAAGCACACAAGAACCAACGTGTTGAAACGACTGATGAAGATTGTATTATGATAATGTGAAGACTACTGGTAGGAATCAACTGCTCCTTTTCTTGGTCGACCTGCACCATTAACATCTTTGTCCAAATAAAACAAAACAAAAATAAAAGTATACAATACATTCGAATAATGTTTTAAATTAAAAAAAAAAAAATTTAAAAATTTAAATTAAAAATTAAACAAAGGCATAACCGAGTGACCTTGCACGGATGGCAGTTCCCAGCGTATAAGCAAACCCTTTCTTAGAAGTTGCTTGTGTAACGAGTGTCTCTTAGGTTATGGGCCTTTTATTTTGAAAGGAGCCTCGTGTGCAATAGCTGCCTGCGCCTTCCCTTAGCCAAGGTAGAGAATTTCTATGTGCACGTACTGTATTTTCCTTATTTCAGCGGTTTTCTGTTATTCTACTGCTAAAAGTACGTCTCCACAGTGAATTCGTGTAGTGCCCGTTAGGACTGACGGTGGCAAGACGACGTGACCTTGCAAAGCTGAGGATTATAGCGAGAGAAAAGCATAGCAGGACGGTCTCTGCCAAGTAAATACACACCATCGTCTGGATTTTTAATCGCTTTAATGAAGGTAAGGGCTACAAACTGGGGGGAGGGCGTGCAATCTTGACGAGTTGGACTTTAAAGCGCTTTAACTCGGACATGCATGCTATTGCTGGGCTTCGGGCCATGCTTGCCATGTAGCGACATTTGAAATGACCTACGACCTATGGCTACGCGGTAAACAAAAGAATGTGAAGGATTGCTGTTGTTTTTTTCTGCCCGAAATATTGTAATCCAGCTTTTTAAGCTGGCAGCAAATGAATGTTTAGTGTTTAAACTCTGGCCAAACTCTGAGTGGATCCATGGCAGTATTGTCTGTGGACAGGCTCCGCTGTGCCTGTGTGTTGTTATGGCGAGTTGACTGACGTTTGAACTGTCCAATCCGCGGGTGGGTTTGTGTGAGGCGCTAGCCAATCAGCTGTACGATGGGGGGTGGGACATGTTCGGAGTATGTAGGTTTTAAGGAATGCATCACCTTTATGACATCGCCGGCCTGCCGTAGTCCGGTGGCTAGGGCGTTGGCTTACAGGGCTCAAGGACCCATCGAAGCCCCGGATCGAAACCCCGCCTCTGGCACTGGTGACTGTATATGCTAAGCCTTTGTTATTTAAAGTAGTACAAATGGGGTGACAGATGTCCTATAGCTTAGCATATGCGGAGCACAGTCATCAATCCCAGTAGGTCCCCGAGGTCCTTGAGCTTTGTGGTCGCGGCGGGTCGGTCTTTTTGTTATTGTTGTTGTTGTTGTTGTTGTTGTTGTTGTTTTGCATTCAGGTTATTTGTTTGTTTGTTTGTTTGTGTAATAAGAAAACAGCCAAAAGGAGTGACCCAGAAAATACTAACAACATTTTCTCTAACATCTTTATAGACGTTGTGTGCGTTTTTGAGTTAAGGAATTCTTTTTGTTTATTTATTTATTTATTTATTTATTTATTTTTACTGTTGATGTGAAAAGCAGTATCTGTTATTGCCGCGTCCAGACTGTGCCACCTGAAAGAGCATGGCACAAATCTTACCTCTAGACTTTAGGCTGTTTTTCAGTTCTCTTTTTAGGAAGCAGTTTCCCACTGAGTATCAGGGAAACACTGTCCAACTCGTTCCTACAATCAGGGATAGCGTTCGTGCGCCATCTAGCGGCTACAATACCGAGTTGTAAACTATGGCACCAAACAAGATGGAAATGGCTAACATAATGGTGAGTGAGTCAGGCAAGTGACTTTGCAGTATAGCAAGTAATTGGGACTTGTTTTATAATTTACTTGACATATTTGTTTCCAAAGAAAATTTTGCAGATTTTCTGGATTCATTAAACTGTATGTCTACCCATTGTTCAACCGGTATATGGCTTCAGGTGTCAATCACCTAGCAATCATAGTAAATATTTGGGACTATTTTCTTTTCTTTTTTTTTTTTTTTTTTTTTTTTCAAATGTGCAAGCTTCTTGTTATTGACCAAGTAAATTCAATATGTGCTACCAGTGTTTAACTGGGATTTTTTCGTGTGTGTGTTATTTTCCAGTCCCACCTTTTCTGTTGCGGGCCGTAACACTGAGCAGAAGGAGGGCCTGGCTATATTGGCGACACACATTTCTTTGGTGACATTCTAGTGAGTGGTCCATGCTACTAAAGTTCGTAATAATTGATTCTCCAAGGCAGCATGCCTATAGTAGTGGCATTAGTTGCTCGCCTCCTTTTGATTTTTTCAGTTTAATTGATCTCGTAATTGGCAGGACTGGAACAAAACTTTTCCTCTTTGGTAACATGGTTTGTAGGTTTTAACCGAGCTTGAACCCCTGTGGTGTAACCGGGTAACACGTTCACTGTCCAGGTGAAAGTACCAGGTTCGAGGCCTGGCGGGGGTAGCACTGATGGTTTCTGTTATTCCTCTGAGCAGTAGGTCAGACGTGGTACGTTGGTTTGTTCCGAACGAACAATTTGTAAACCAATTAGGTGAATGGTTGATCTTACGATTCGACGTTTGCTGTCTTTTGTAGAGCCATTCCCCCCACCAACGAAAAGGACCGTCCGTGAGACACAAAAGGAGCTGTCGACGGTAAGATTGGAAATTTGTTAGCGAGTGAGATTGTGAAGCACACAAGAACCAACGTGTTGAAACGACTGATGAAGATTGTATTATGATAATGTGAAGACTACTGGTAGGAATCAACTGCTCCTTTTCTTGGTCGACCTGCACCATTAACATCTTTGTCCAATCCGCGGGTGGGTTTGTGTGAGGCGCTAGCCAATCAGCTGTACGATGGGGGTGGGACATGTTCGGAGTATGTAGGTTGTTGTTGTTTTGCATTGAGGTTATTTGTTTGTTTGTTTGTTTGTGTAATAAGAAAACAGCCAAAAGGAGTGACCCAGAAAACACTAAGAACATTTTCTCTAACATTTTTATAGACGTTGTGTGCGTTTTTGAGTTAATGAATTCTTTTTATTTATTTATTTATTTATTTATTTTTACTGTCGATGTGAAAAACAGTATCTGTTATTGCCGCGTCCAGACTGTGCCACCTGAAAGAGCATGGCACAAATCTTACCTCTAGACTTTAGGCTTTTTTCAGTTCTCTTTTTAGGAAGCAGTTTCCCACTGAGTATCAGGGAAACACTGTCCAACTCGTTCCTACAATCAGGGATAGCGTTCGTGCGCCATCTAGCGGCTACAATACCGAGTTGTAAACTATGGCACCAAACAAGATGGAAATGGCTAACATAATGGTGAGTGAGTCAGGCAAGTGACTTTGCAGTATAGCAAGTAATTGGGACTTGTTTTATAATTTACTTGACATATTTGTTTCCAAAGAAAATTTTGCAGATTTTCTGGATTCATTAAACTGTATGTCTACCCATTGTTCAACCGGTATATGGCTTCAGGTGTCAATCACCTAGCAATCATAGTAAATATTTGGGACTATTTTCTTTTCTTTTTTTTTTTTTTTTTTTTCAAATGTGCAAGCTTCTTGTTATTGACCAAGTAAATTCAATATGTGCTACCAGTGTTTAACTGGGATTTTTTCGTGTGTGTGTTATTTTCCAGTCCCACCTTTTCTGTTGCGGGCCGTAACACTGAGCAGAAGGAGGGCCTGGCTATATTGGCGACACACATTTCTTTGGTGACATTCTAGTGAGTGGTCCATGCTACTAAGGTTCGTAATAATTGATTCTCCAAGGCAGCATGCCTATAGTAGTGGCATTAGTTGCTCGCCTCCTTTTGATTTTTTCAGTTTAATTGATCTCGTAATTGGCAGGACTGGAACAAAACTTTTCCTCTTTGGTAACATGGTTTGTAGGTTTTAACCGAGCTTGAACCCCTGTGGTGTAACCGGGTAACACGTTCACTGTCCAGGTGAAAGTACCAGGTTCGAGGCCTGGCGGGGGTAGCACTGATGGTTTCTGTTATTCCTCTGAGCAGTAGGTCAGACGTGGTACGTTGGTTTGTTCCGAACGAACAATTTGTAAACCAACTGGGTGAATGGTTGATCTTACGATTCGACGTTTGCTGTCTTTTGTAGAGCCATTCCCCCCACCAACGAAAAGGACCGTCCGTGAGACACAAAAGGAGCTGTCGACGGTAAGATTGGAAATTTGTTAGCGAGTGAGATTGTGAAGCACACAAGAACCAACGTGTTGAAACGACTGATGAAGATTGTATTATGATAATGTGAAGACTACTGGTAGGAATCAACTGCTCCTTTTCTTGGTCGACCTGCACCATTAACATCTTTGTCCAATCCGCGGGTGGGTTTGTGTGAGGCGCTAGCCAATCAGCTGTACGATGGGGGTGGGACATGTTCGGAGTATGTAGGTTGTTGTTGTTTTGCATTGAGGTTATTTGTTTGTTTGTTTGTTTGTTTGTGTAATAAGAAAACAGCCAAAAGGAGTGACCCAGAAAACACTAAGAACATTTTCTCTAACATTTTTATAGACGTTGTGTGCGTTTTTGAGTTAATGAATTCTTTTTATTTATTTATTTATTTATTTATTTATTTTTACTGTCGATGTGAAAAACAGTATCTGTTATTGCCGCGTCCAGACTGTGCCACCTGAAAGAGCATGGCACAAATCTTACCTCTAGACTTTAGGCTTTTTTTCAGTTCTCTTTTTAGGAAGCAGTTTCCCACTGAGTATCAGGGAAACACTGTCCAACTCGTTCCTACAATCAGGGATAGCGTTCGTGCGCCATCTAGCGGCTACAATACCGAGTTGTAAACTATGGCACCAAACAAGATGGAAATGGCTAACATAATGGTGAGTGAGTCAGGCAAGTGACTTTGCAGTATAGCAAGTAATTGGGACTTGTTTTATAATTTACTTGACATATTTGTTTCCAAAGAAAATTTTGCAGATTTTCTGGATTCATTAAACTGTATGTCTACCCATTGTTCAACCGGTATATGGCTTCAGGTGTCAATCACCTAGCAATCATAGTAAATATTTGGGACTATTTTCTTTTCTTTTTTTTTTTTTTTTTTTTTTTCAAATGTGCAAGCTTCTTGTTATTGACCAAGTAAATTCAATATGTGCTACCAGTGTTTAACTGGGATTTTTTCGTGTGTGTGTTATTTTCCAGTCCCACCTTTTCTGTTGCGGGCCGTAACACTGAGCAGAAGGAGGGCCTGGCTATATTGGCGACACACATTTCTTTGGTGACATTCTAGTGAGTGGTCCATGCTACTAAAGTTCGTAATAATTGATTCTCCAAGGCAGCATGCCTATAGTAGTGGCATTAGTTGCTCGCCTCCTTTTGATTTTTTCAGTTTAATTGATCTCGTAATTGGCAGGACTGGAACAAAACTTTTCCTCTTTGGTAACATGGTTTGTAGGTTTTAACCGAGCTTGAACCCCTGTGGTGTAACCGGGTAACACGTTCACTGTCCAGGTGAAAGTACCAGGTTCGAGGCCTGGCGGGGGTAGCACTGATGGTTTCTGTTATTCCTCTGAGCAGTAGGTCAGACGTGGTACGTTGGTTTGTTCCGAACGAACAATTTGTAAACCAACTGGGTGAATGGTTGATCTTACGATTCGACGTTTGCTGTCTTTTGTAGAGCCATTCCCCCCACCAACGAAAAGGACCGTCCGTGAGACACAAAAGGAGCTGTCGACGGTAAGATTGGAAATTTGTTAGCGAGTGAGATTGTGAAGCACACAAGAACCAACGTGTTGAAACGACTGATGAAGATTGTATTATGATAATGTGAAGACTACTGGTAGGAATCAACTGCTGCTTTTCTTAGTCGACCTGCACCATTAACATCTTTGTCCAAATAAAACAAAACAAAAATAAAAGTATACAATACATTCGAATAATGTTTTAAATTAAAAAAAAAAAAATTTAAAAATTTAAATTAAAAATTAAACAAAGGCATAACCGAGTGACCTTGCACGGATGGCAGTTCCCAGCGTATAAGCAAACCCTTTCTTAGAAGTTGCTTGTGTAACGAGTGTCTCTTAGGTTATGGGCCTTTTATTTTGAAAGGAGCCTCGTGTGCAATAGCTGCCTGCGCCTTCCCTTAGCCAAGGTAGAGAATTTCTATGTGCACGTACTGTATTTTCCTTATTTCAGCGGTTTTCTGTTATTCTACTGCTAAAAGTACGTCTCCACAGTGAATTCGTGTAGTGCCCGTTAGGACTGACGGTGGCAAGACGACGTGACCTTGCAAAGCTGAGGATTATAGCGAGAGAAAAGCATAGCAGGACGGTCTCTGCCAAGTAAATACACACCATCGTCTGGATTTTTAATCGCTTTAATGAAGGTAAGGGCTACAAACTGGGGGGAGGGCGTGCAATCTTGACGAGTTGGACTTTAAAGCGCTTTAACTCGGACATGCATGCTATTGCTGGGCTTCGGGCCATGCTTGCCATGTAGCGACATTTGAAATGACCTACGACCTATGGCTACGCGGTAAACAAAAGAATGTGAAGGATTGCTGTTGTTTTTTTCTGCCCGAAATATTGTAATCCAGCTTTTTAAGCTGGCAGCAAATGAATGTTTAGTGTTTAAACTCTGGCCAAACTCTGAGTGGATCCATGGCAGTATTGTCTGTGGACAGGCTCCGCTGTGCCTGTGTGTTGTTATGGCGAGTTGACTGACGTTTGAACTGTCCAATCCGCGGGTGGGTTTGTGTGAGGCGCTAGCCAATCAGCTGTACGATGGGGGGTGGGACATGTTCGGAGTATGTAGGTTTTAAGGAATGCATCACCTTTATGACATCGCCGGCCTGCCGTAGTCCGGTGGCTAGGGCGTTGGCTTACAGGGCTCAAGGACCCATCGAAGCCCCGGATCGAAACCCCGCCTCTGGCACTGGTGACTGTATATGCTAAGCCTTTGTTATTTAAAGTAGTACAAATGGGGTGACAGATGTCCTATAGCTTAGCATATGCGGAGCACAGTCATCAATCCCAGTAGGTCCCCGAGGTCCTTGAGCTTTGTGGCCGCGGCGGGTCGGTCTTTTTCTTATTGTTGTTGTTGTTTTGCATTCAGGTTATTTGTTTGTTTGTTTGTTTGTTTGTTTGTGTAATAAGAAAACAGCCAAAAGGAGTGACCCAGAAAATACTAACAACATTTTCTCTAACATCTTTATAGACGTTGTGTGCGTTTTTGAGTTAAGGAATTCTTTTTGTTTATTTATTTATTTATTTATTTATTTTTACTGTTGATGTGAAAAGCAGTATCTGTTATTGCCGCGTCCAGACTGTGCCACCTGAAAGAGCATGGCACAAATCTTACCTCTAGACTTTAGGCTGTTTTTCAGTTCTCTTTTTAGGAAGCAGTTTCCCACTGAGTATCAGGGAAACACTGTCCAACTCGTTCCTACAATCAGGGATAGCGTTCGTGCGCCATCTAGCGGCTACAATACCGAGTTGTAAACTATGGCACCAAACAAGATGGAAATGGCTAACATAATGGTGAGTGAGTCAGTCAAGTGACTTTGCAGTATAGCAAATAATTGGGACTTGTTTTATAATTTACTTGACATATTTGTTTCCAAAGAAAATTTTGCAGATTTTCTGGATTCATTAAACTGTATGTCTACCCATTGTTCAACTGGCTTCAGGTGTCAATCACCTAGCAATCATAGTAAATATTTGGGACTATTTTCTTTTCTTTTTTTTTTTTTTTTTTTTTTTCAAATGTGCAAGCTTCTTGTTATTGACCAAGTAAATTCAATATGTGCTACCAGTGTTTAACTGGGATTTTTTCGTGTGTGTGTTATTTTCCAGTCCCACCTTTTCTGTTGCGGGCCGTAACACTGAGCAGAAGGAGGGCCTGGCTATATTGGCGACACACATTTCTTTGGTGACATTCTAGTGAGTGGTCCATGCTACTAAGGTTCGTAATAATTGATTCTCCAAGGCAGCATGCCTATAGTAGTGGCATTAGTTGCTCGCCTCCTTTTGATTTTTTCAGTTTAATTGATCTCGTAATTGGCAGGACTGGAACAAAACTTTTCCTCTTTGGTAACATGGTTTGTAGGTTTTAACCGAGCTTGAACCCCTGTGGTGTAACCGGGTAACACGTTCACTGTCCAGGTGAAAGTACCAGGTTCGAGGCCTGGCGGGGGTAGCACTGATGGTTTCTGTTATTCCTCTGAGCAGTAGGTCAGACGTGGTACGTTGGTTTGTTCCGAACGAACAATTTGTAAACCAATTAGGTGAATGGTTGATCTTACGATTCGACGTTTGCTGTCTTTTGTAGAGCCATTCCCCCCACCAACGAAAAGGACCGTCCGTGAGACACAAAAGGAGCTGTCGACGGTAAGATTGGAAATTTGTTAGCGAGTGAGATTGTGAAGCACACAAGAACCAACGTGTTGAAACGACTGATGAAGATTGTATTATGATAATGTGAAGACTACTGGTAGGAATCAACTGCTCCTTTTCTTGGTCGACCTGCACCATTAACATCTTTGTCCAAATAAAACAAAACAAAAATAAAAGTATACAATACATTCGAATAATGTTTTAAATTAAAAAAAAAAAAAATTTAAAAATTTAAATTAAAAATTAAACAAAGGCATAACCGAGTGACCTTGCACGGATGGCAATTCCCAGCGTATAAGCAAACCCTTTCTTAGAAGTTGCTTGTGTAACGAGTGTCTCTTAGGTTATGGGCCTTTTATTTTGAAAGGAGCCTCGTGTGCAATAGCTGCCTGCGCCTTCCCTTAGCCAAGGTAGAGAATTTCTATGTGCACGTACTGTATTTTCCTTATTTCAGCGGTTTTCTGTTATTCTACTGCTAAAAGTACGTCTCCACAGTGAATTCGTGTAGTGCCCGTTAGGACTGACGGTGGCAAGACGACGTGACCTTGCAAAGCTGAGGATTATAGCGAGAGAAAAGCATAGCAGGACGGTCTCTGCCAAGTAAATACACACCATCGTCTGGATTTTTAATCGCTTTAATGAAGGTAAGGGCTACAAACTGGGGGGAGGGCGTGCAATCTTGACGAGTTGGACTTTAAAGCGCTTTAACTCGGACATGCATGCTATTGCTGGGCTTCGGGCCATGCTTGCCATGTAGCGACATTTGAAATGACCTACGACCTATGGCTACGTGGTAAACAAAAGAATGTGAAGGATTGCTGTTGTTTTTTTCTGCCCGAAATATTGTAATCCAGCTTTTTAAGCTGGCAGCAAATGAATGTTTAGTGTTTAAACTCTGGCCAAACTCTGAGTGGATCCATGGCAGTATTGTCTGTGGACAGGCTCCGCTGTGCCTGTGTGTTGTTATGGCGAGTTGACTGACGTTTGAACTGTCCAATCCGCGGGTGGGTTTGTGTGAGGCGCTAGCCAATCAGCTGTACGATGGGGGGTGGGACATGTTCGGAGTATGTAGGTTTTAAGGAATGCATCACCTGTATGACATCGCCGGCCTGCCGTAGTCCGGTGGCTAGGGCGTTGGCTTACAGGGCTCAAGGACCCATCGAAGCTCCGGATCGAAACCCCGCCTCTGGCACTGGTGACTGTATATGCTAAGCCTTTGTTATTTAAAGTAGTACAAATGGGGTGACAGATGTCCTATAGCTTAGCATATGCGGAGCACAGTCATCAATCCCAGTAGGTCCCCGAGGTCCTTGAGCTTTGTGGCCGCGGCGGGTCGGTCTTTTTGTTATTGTTGTTGTTGTTGTTGTTGTTGTTTTGCATTCAGGTTATTTGTTTGTTTGTTTGTTTGTGTAATAAGAAAACAGCCAAAAGGAGTGACCCAGAAAATACTAACAACATTTTCTCTAACATCTTTATAGACGTTGTGTGCGTTTTTGAGTTAAGGAATTCTTTTTGTTTGTTTATTTATTTATTTATTTATTTATTTATTTTTACTGTTGATGTGAAAAGCAGTATCTGTTATTGCCGCGTCCAGACTGTGCCACCTGAAAGAGCATGGCACAAATCTTACCTCTAGACTTTAGGCTGTTTTTCAGTTCTCTTTTTAGGAAGCAGTTTCCCACTGAGTATCAGGGAAACACTGTCCAACTCGTTCCTACAATCAGGGATAGCGTTCGTGCGCCATCTAGCGGCTACAATACCGAGTTGTAAACTATGGCACCAAACAAGATGGAAATGGCTAACATAATGGTGAGTGAGTCAGTCAAGTGACTTTGCAGTATAGCAAATAATTGGGACTTGTTTTATAATTTACTTGACATATTTGTTTCCAAAGAAAATTTTGCAGATTTTCTGGATTCATTAAACTGTATGTCTACCCATTGTTCAACCGGTATATGGCTTCAGGTGTCAATCACCTAGCAATCATAGTAAATATTTGGGACTATTTTCTTTTCTTTTTTTTTTCCAAATGTGCAAGCTTCTTGTTATTGACCAAGTAAATTCAATATGTGCTACCAGTGTTTAACTGGGATTTTTTCGTGTGTGTGTTATTTTCCAGTCCCACCTTTTCTGTTGCGGGCCATAACACTGAGCAGAAGGAGGGCCTGGCTATATTGGCGACACACATTTCTTTGGTGACATTCTAGTGAGTGGTCCATGCTACTAAGGTTTGTAATAATTGATTCTCCAAGGCAGCATGCCTATAGTAGTGGCATTAGTTGCTCGCCTCCTTTTGATTTTTTCAGTTTAATTGATCTCGTAATTGGCAGGACTGGAACAAAACTTTTCCTCTTTGGTAACATGGTTTGTAGGTTTTAACCGAGCTTGAACCCCTGTGGTGTAACCGGGTAACACGTTCACTGTCCAGGTGAAAGTACCAGGTTCGAGGCCTGGCGGGGGTAGCACTGATGGTTTCTGTTATTCCTCTGAGCAGTAGGTCAGACGTGGTACGTTGGTTTGTTCCGAACGAACAATTTGTAAACCAATTAGGTGAATGGTTGATCTTACGATTCGACGTTTGCTGTCTTTTGTAGAGCCATTCCCCCCACCAACGAAAAGGACCGTCCGTGAGACACAAAAGGAGCTGTCGACGGTAAGATTGGAAATTTGTTAGCGAGTGAGATTGTGAAGCACACAAGAACCAACGTGTTGAAACGACTGATGAAGATTGTATTATGATAATGTGAAGACTACTGGTAGGAATCAACTGCTCCTTTTCTTGGTCGACCTGCACCATTAACATCTTTGTCCAATCCGCGGGTGGGTTTGTGTGAGGCGCTAGCCAATCAGCTGTACGATGGGGGTGGGACATGTTCGGAGTATGTAGGTTGTTGTTGTTTTGCATTGAGGTTATTTGTTTGTTTGTTTGTTTGTTTGTGTAATAAGAAAGCAGCCAAAAGGAGTGACCCAGAAAACACTAAGAACATTTTCTCTAACATTTTATAGACGTTGTGTGCGTTTTTGAGTTAATGAATTCTTTTTATTTATTTATTTATTTATTTATTTATTTTTACTGTCGATGTGAAAAACAGTATCTGTTATTGCCGCGTCCAGACTGTGCCACCTGAAAGAGCATGGCACAAATCTTACCTCTAGACTTTAGGCTTTTTTTCAGTTCTCTTTTTAGGAAGCAGTTTCCCACTGAGTATCAGGGAAACACTGTCCAACTCGTTCCTTCAATCAGGGATAGCGTTCGTGCGCCATCTAGCGGCTACAATACCGAGTTGTAAACTATGGCACCAAACAAGATGGAAATGGCTAACATAATGGTGAGTGAGTCAGGCAAGTGACTTTGCAGTATAGCAAATAATTGGGACTTGTTTTATAATTTACTTGACATATTTGTTTCCAAAGAAAATTTTGCAGATTTTCTGGATTCATTAAACTGTATGTCTACCCATTGTTCAACCGGTATATGGCTTCAGGTGTCAATCACCTAGCAATCATAGTAAATATTTGGGACTATTTTCTTTTCTTTTTTTTTTCCAAATGTGCAAGCTTCTTGTTATTGACCAAGTAAATTCAATATGTGCTACCAGTGTTTAACTGGGATTTTTTCGTGTGTGTGTTATTTTCCAGTCCCACCTTTTCTGTTGCGGGCCATAACACTGAGCAGAAGGAGGGCCTGGCTATATTGGCGACACACATTTCTTTGGTGACATTCTAGTGAGTGGTCCATGCTACTAAGGTTCGTAATAATTGATTCTCCAAGGCAGCATGCCTATAGTAGTGGCATTAGTTGCTCGCCTCCTTTTGATTTTTTCAGTTTAATTGATCTCGTAATTGGCAGGACTGGAACAAAACTTTTCCTCTTTGGTAACATGGTTTGTAGGTTTTAACCGAGCTTGAACCCCTGTGGTGTAACCGGGTAACACGTTCACTGTCCAGGTGAAAGTACCAGGTTCGAGGCCTCGCGGGGGTAGCACTGATGGTTTCTGTTATTCCTCTGAGCAGTAGGTCAGACGTGGTACGTTGGTTTGTTCCGAACGAACAATTTGTAAACCAATTAGGTGAATGGTTGATCTTACGATTCGACGTTTGCTGTCTTTTGTAGAGCCATTCCCCCCACCAACGAAAAGGACCGTCCGTGAGACACAAAAGGAGCTGTCGACGGTAAGATTGGAAATTTGTTAGCGAGTGAGATTGTGAAGCACACAAGAACCAACGTGTTGAAACGACTCATGAAGATTGTATTATGATAATGTGAAGACTACTGGTAGGAATCAACTGCTCCTTTTCTTGGTCGACCTGCACCATTAACATCTTTGTCCAAATAAAACAAAACAAAAATAAAAGTATACAATACATTCGAATAATGTTTTAAATAAAAAAAAAAAAATAAAAAATTTAAATTAAAAATTAAACAAAGGCATAACCGAGTGACCTTGCACGGATGGCAATTCCCAGCGTATAAGCAAACCCTTTCTTAGAAGTTGCTTGTGTAACGAGTGTCTCTTAGGTTATGGGCCTTTTATTTTGAAAGGAGCCTCGTGTGCAATAGCTGCCTGCGCCTTCCCTTAGCCAAGGTAGAGAATTTCTATGTGCACGTACTGTATTTTCCTTATTTCAGCGGTTTTCTGTTATTCTACTGCTAAAAGTACGTCTCCACAGTGAATTCGTGTAGTGCCCGTTAGGACTGACGGTGGCAAGACGACGTGACCTTGCAAAGCTGAGGATTATAGCGAGAGAAAAGCATAGCAGGACGGTCTCTGCCAAGTAAATACACACCATCGTCTGGATTTTTAATCGCTTTAATGAAGGTAAGGGCTACAAACTGGGGGGAGGGCGTGCAATCTTGACGAGTTGGACTTTAAAGCGCTTTAACTCGGACATGCATGCTATTGCTGGGCTTCGGGCCATGCTTGCCATGTAGCGACATTTGAAATGACCTACGACCTATGGCTACGCGGTAAACAAAAGAATGTGAAGGATTGCTGTTGTTTTTTTCTGCCCGAAATATTGTAATCCAGCTTTTTAAGCTGGCAGCAAATGAATGTTTAGTGTTTAAACTCTGGCCAAACTCTGAGTGGATCCATGGCAGTATTGTCTGTGGACAGGCTCCGCTGTGCCTGTGTGTTGTTATGGCGAGTTGACTGACGTTTGAACTGTCCAATCCGCGGGTGGGTTTGTGTGAGGCGCTAGCCAATCAGCTGTACGATGCGGGGTGGGACATGTTCGGAGTATGTAGGTTTTAAGGAATGCATCACCTTTATGACATCGCCGGCCTGCCGTAGTCCGGTGGCTAGGGCGTTGGCTTACAGGGCTCAAGGACCCATCGAAGCCCCGGATCGAAACCCCGCCTCTGGCACTGGTGACTGTATATGCTAAGCCTTTGTTATTTAAAGTAGTACAAATGGGGTGACAGATGTCCTATAGCTTAGCATATGCGGAGCACAGTCATCAATCCCAGTAGGTCCCCGAGGTCCTTGAGCTTTGTGGCCGCGGCGGGTCGGTCTTTTTGTTATTGTTGTTGTTGTTGTTGTTGTTGTTTTGCATTCAGGTTATTTGTTTGTTTGTTTGTTTGTGTAATAAGAAAACAGCCAAAAGGAGTGACCCAGAAAATACTAACAACATTTTCTCTAACATCTTTATAGACGTTGTGTGCGTTTTTGAGTTAAGGAATTCTTTTTGTTTGTTTATTTATTTATTTATTTATTTATTTATTTTTACTGTTGATGTGAAAAGCAGTATCTGTTATTGCCGCGTCCAGACTGTGCCACCTGAAAGAGCATGGCACAAATCTTACCTCTAGACTTTAGGCTGTTTTTCAGTTCTCTTTTTAGGAAGCAGTTTCCCACTGAGTATCAGGGAAACACTGTCCAACTCGTTCCTACAATCAGGGATAGCGTTCGTGCGCCATCTAGCGGCTACAATACCGAGTTGTAAACTATGGCACCAAACAAGATGGAAATGGCTAACATAATGGTGAGTGAGTCAGTCAAGTGACTTTGCAGTATAGCAAATAATTGGGACTTGTTTTATAATTTACTTGACATATTTGTTTCCAAAGAAAATTTTGCAGATTTTCTGGATTCATTAAACTGTATGTCTACCCATTGTTCAACCGGTATATGGCTTCAGGTGTCAATCACCTAGCAATCATAGTAAATATTTGGGACTATTTTCTTTTCTTTTTTTTTTCCAAATGTGCAAGCTTCTTGTTATTGACCAAGTAAATTCAATATGTGCTACCAGTGTTTAACTGGGATTTTTTCGTGTGTGTGTTATTTTCCAGTCCCACCTTTTCTGTTGCGGGCCATAACACTGAGCAGAAGGAGGGCCTGGCTATATTGGCGACACACATTTCTTTGGTGACATTCTAGTGAGTGGTCCATGCTACTAAGGTTTGTAATAATTGATTCTCCAAGGCAGCATGCCTATAGTAGTGGCATTAGTTGCTCGCCTCCTTTTGATTTTTTCAGTTTAATTGATCTCGTAATTGGCAGGACTGGAACAAAACTTTTCCTCTTTGGTAACATGGTTTGTAGGTTTTAACCGAGCTTGAACCCCTGTGGTGTAACCGGGTAACACGTTCACTGTCCAGGTGAAAGTACCAGGTTCGAGGCCTGGCGGGGGTAGCACTGATGGTTTCTGTTATTCCTCTGAGCAGTAGGTCAGACGTGGTACGTTGGTTTGTTCCGAACGAACAATTTGTAAACCAATTAGGTGAATGGTTGATCTTACGATTCGACGTTTGCTGTCTTTTGTAGAGCCATTCCCCCCACCAACGAAAAGGACCGTCCGTGAGACACAAAAGGAGCTGTCGACGGTAAGATTGGAAATTTGTTAGCGAGTGAGATTGTGAAGCACACAAGAACCAACGTGTTGAAACGACTGATGAAGATTGTATTATGATAATGTGAAGACTACTGGTAGGAATCAACTGCTCCTTTTCTTGGTCGACCTGCACCATTAACATCTTTGTCCAATCCGCGGGTGGGTTTGTGTGAGGCGCTAGCCAATCAGCTGTACGATGGGGGTGGGACATGTTCGGAGTATGTAGGTTGTTGTTGTTTTGCATTGAGGTTATTTGTTTGTTTGTTTGTTTGTTTGTGTAATAAGAAAGCAGCCAAAAGGAGTGACCCAGAAAACACTAAGAACATTTTCTCTAACATTTTATAGACGTTGTGTGCGTTTTTGAGTTAATGAATTCTTTTTATTTATTTATTTATTTATTTATTTATTTTTACTGTCGATGTGAAAAACAGTATCTGTTATTGCCGCGTCCAGACTGTGCCACCTGAAAGAGCATGGCACAAATCTTACCTCTAGACTTTAGGCTTTTTTTCAGTTCTCTTTTTAGGAAGCAGTTTCCCACTGAGTATCAGGGAAACACTGTCCAACTCGTTCCTTCAATCAGGGATAGCGTTCGTGCGCCATCTAGCGGCTACAATACCGAGTTGTAAACTATGGCACCAAACAAGATGGAAATGGCTAACATAATGGTGAGTGAGTCAGGCAAGTGACTTTGCAGTATAGCAAATAATTGGGACTTGTTTTATAATTTACTTGACATATTTGTTTCCAAAGAAAATTTTGCAGATTTTCTGGATTCATTAAACTGTATGTCTACCCATTGTTCAACCGGTATATGGCTTCAGGTGTCAATCACCTAGCAATCATAGTAAATATTTGGGACTATTTTCTTTTCTTTTTTTTTTCCAAATGTGCAAGCTTCTTGTTATTGACCAAGTAAATTCAATATGTGCTACCAGTGTTTAACTGGGATTTTTTCGTGTGTGTGTTATTTTCCAGTCCCACCTTTTCTGTTGCGGGCCATAACACTGAGCAGAAGGAGGGCCTGGCTATATTGGCGACACACATTTCTTTGGTGACATTCTAGTGAGTGGTCCATGCTACTAAGGTTCGTAATAATTGATTCTCCAAGGCAGCATGCCTATAGTAGTGGCATTAGTTGCTCGCCTCCTTTTGATTTTTTCAGTTTAATTGATCTCGTAATTGGCAGGACTGGAACAAAACTTTTCCTCTTTGGTAACATGGTTTGTAGGTTTTAACCGAGCTTGAACCCCTGTGGTGTAACCGGGTAACACGTTCACTGTCCAGGTGAAAGTACCAGGTTCGAGGCCTCGCGGGGGTAGCACTGATGGTTTCTGTTATTCCTCTGAGCAGTAGGTCAGACGTGGTACGTTGGTTTGTTCCGAACGAACAATTTGTAAACCAATTAGGTGAATGGTTGATCTTACGATTCGACGTTTGCTGTCTTTTGTAGAGCCATTCCCCCCACCAACGAAAAGGACCGTCCGTGAGACACAAAAGGAGCTGTCGACGGTAAGATTGGAAATTTGTTAGCGAGTGAGATTGTGAAGCACACAAGAACCAACGTGTTGAAACGACTCATGAAGATTGTATTATGATAATGTGAAGACTACTGGTAGGAATCAACTGCTCCTTTTCTTGGTCGACCTGCACCATTAACATCTTTGTCCAAATAAAACAAAACAAAAATAAAAGTATACAATACATTCGAATAATGTTTTAAATAAAAAAAAAAAAATAAAAAATTTAAATTAAAAATTAAACAAAGGCATAACCGAGTGACCTTGCACGGATGGCAATTCCCAGCGTATAAGCAAACCCTTTCTTAGAAGTTGCTTGTGTAACGAGTGTCTCTTAGGTTATGGGCCTTTTATTTTGAAAGGAGCCTCGTGTGCAATAGCTGCCTGCGCCTTCCCTTAGCCAAGGTAGAGAATTTCTATGTGCACGTACTGTATTTTCCTTATTTCAGCGGTTTTCTGTTATTCTACTGCTAAAAGTACGTCTCCACAGTGAATTCGTGTAGTGCCCGTTAGGACTGACGGTGGCAAGACGACGTGACCTTGCAAAGCTGAGGATTATAGCGAGAGAAAAGCATAGCAGGACGGTCTCTGCCAAGTAAATACACACCATCGTCTGGATTTTTAATCGCTTTAATGAAGGTAAGGGCTACAAACTGGGGGGAGGGCGTGCAATCTTGACGAGTTGGACTTTAAAGCGCTTTAACTCGGACATGCATGCTATTGCTGGGCTTCGGGCCATGCTTGCCATGTAGCGACATTTGAAATGACCTACGACCTATGGCTACGCGGTAAACAAAAGAATGTGAAGGATTGCTGTTGTTTTTTTCTGCCCGAAATATTGTAATCCAGCTTTTTAAGCTGGCAGCAAATGAATGTTTAGTGTTTAAACTCTGGCCAAACTCTGAGTGGATCCATGGCAGTATTGTCTGTGGACAGGCTCCGCTGTGCCTGTGTGTTGTTATGGCGAGTTGACTGACGTTTGAACTGTCCAATCCGCGGGTGGGTTTGTGTGAGGCGCTAGCCAATCAGCTGTACGATGCGGGGTGGGACATGTTCGGAGTATGTAGGTTTTAAGGAATGCATCACCTTTATGACATCGCCGGCCTGCCGTAGTCCGGTGGCTAGGGCGTTGGCTTACAGGGCTCAAGGACCCATCGAAGCCCCGGATCGAAACCCCGCCTCTGGCACTGGTGACTGTATATGCTAAGCCTTTGTTATTTAAAGTAGTACAAATGGGGTGACAGATGTCCTATAGCTTAGCATATGCGGAGCACAGTCATCAATCCCAGTAGGTCCCCGAGGTCCTTGAGCTTTGTGGCCGCGGCGGGTCGGTCTTTTTGTTATTGTTGTTGTTGTTGTTGTTTTGCATTCAGGTTATTTGTTTGTTTGTTTGTTTGTTTGTTTGTTTGTGTAATAAGAAAACAGCCAAAAGGAGTGACCCAGAAAATACTAACAACATTTTCTCTAACATCTTTATAGACGTTGTGTGCGTTTTTGAGTTAAGGAATTCTTTTTGTTCATTTATTTATTTATTTATTTATTTATTTTTACTGTTGATGTGAAAAGCAGTATCTGTTATTGCCGCGTCCAGACTGTGCCACCTGAAAGAGCATGGCACAAATCTTACCTCTAGACTTTAGGCTGTTTTTCAGTTCTCTTTTTAGGAAGCAGTTTCCCACTGAGTATCAGGGAAACACTGTCCAACTCGTTCCTACAATCAGGGATAGCGTTCGTGCGCCATCTAGCGGCTACAATACCGAGTTGTAAACTATGGCACCAAACAAGATGGAAATGGCTAACATAATGGTGAGTGAGTCAGTCAAGTGACTTTGCAGTATAGCAAATAATTGGGACTTGTTTTATAATTTACTTGACATATTTGTTTCCAAAGAAAATTTTGCAGATTTTCTGGATTCATTAAACTGTATGTCTACCCATTGTTCAACTGGCTTCAGGTGTCAATCACCTAGCAATCATAGTAAATATTTGGGACTATTTTCTTTTCTTTTTTTTTTTTTTTTTTTTTTTCAAATGTGCAAGCTTCTTGTTATTGACCAAGTAAATTCAATATGTGCTACCAGTGTTTAACTGGGATTTTTTCGTGTGTGTGTTATTTTCCAGTCCCACCTTTTCTGTTGCGGGCCGTAACACTGAGCAGAAGGAGGGCCTGGCTATATTGGCGACACACATTTCTTTGGTGACATTCTAGTGAGTGGTCCATGCTACTAAGGTTCGTAATAATTGATTCTCCAAGGCAGCATGCCTATAGTAGTGGCATTAGTTGCTCGCCTCCTTTTGATTTTTTCAGTTTAATTGATCTCGTAATTGGCAGGACTGGAACAAAACTTTTCCTCTTTGGTAACATGGTTTGTAGGTTTTAACCGAGCTTGAACCCCTGTGGTGTAACCGGGTAACACGTTCACTGTCCAGGTGAAAGTACCAGGTTCGAGGCCTGGCGGGGGTAGCACTGATGGTTTCTGTTATTCCTCTGAGCAGTAGGTCAGACGTGGTACGTTGGTTTGTTCCGAACGAACAATTTGTAAACCAATTAGGTGAATGGTTGATCTTACGATTCGACGTTTGCTGTCTTTTGTAGAGCCATTCCCCCCACCAACGAAAAGGACCGTCCGTGAGACACAAAAGGAGCTGTCGACGGTAAGATTGGAAATTTGTTAGCGAGTGAGATTGTGAAGCACACAAGAACCAACGTGTTGAAACGACTCATGAAGATTGTATTATGATAATGTGAAGACTACTGGTAGGAATCAACTGCTCCTTTTCTTGGTCGACCTGCACCATTAACATCTTTGTCCAAATAAAACAAAACAAAAATAAAAGTATACAATACATTCGAATAATGTTTTAAATTAAAAAAAAAAAAATTTAAAAATTTAAATTAAAAATTAAACAAAGGCATAACCGAGTGACCTTGCACGGATGGCAATTCCCAGCGTATAAGCAAACCCTTTCTTAGAAGTTGCTTGTGTAACGAGTGTCTCTTAGGTTATGGGCCTTTTATTTTGAAAGGAGCCTCGTGTGCAATAGCTGCCTGCGCCTTCCCTTAGCCAAGGTAGAGAATTTCTATGTGCACGTACTGTATTTTCCTTATTTCAGCGGTTTTCTGTTATTCTACTGCTAAAAGTACGTCTCCACAGTGAATTCGTGTAGTGCCCGTTAGGACTGACGGTGGCAAGACGACGTGACCTTGCAAAGCTGAGGATTATAGCGAGAGAAAAGCATAGCAGGACGGTCTCTGCCAAGTAAATACACACCATCGTCTGGATTTTTAATCGCTTTAATGAAGGTAAGGGCTACAAACTGGGGGGAGGGCGTGCAATCTTGACGAGTTGGACTTTAAAGCGCTTTAACTCGGACATGCATGCTATTGCTGGGCTTCGGGCCATGCTTGCCATGTAGCGACATTTGAAATGACCTACGACCTATGGCTACGCGGTAAACAAAAGAATGTGAAGGATTGCTGTTGTTTTTTTCTGCCCGAAATATTGTAATCCAGCTTTTTAAGCTGGCAGCAAATGAATGTTTAGTGTTTAAACTCTGGCCAAACTCTGAGTGGATCCATGGCAGTATTGTCTGTGGACAGGCTCCGCTGTGCCTGTGTGTTGTTATGGCGAGTTGACTGACGTTTGAACTGTCCAATCCGCGGGTGGGTTTGTGTGAGGCGCTAGCCAATCAGCTGTACGATGGGGGGTGGGACATGTTCGGAGTATGTAGGTTTTAAGGAATGCATCACCTTTATGACATCGCCGGCCTGCCGTAGTCCGGTGGCTAGGGCGTTGGCTTACAGGGCTCAAGGACCCATCGAAGCCCCGGATCGAAACCCCGCCTCTGGCACTGGTGACTGTATATGCTAAGCCTTTGTTATTTAAAGTAGTACAAATGGGGTGACAGATGTCCTATAGCTTAGCATATGCGGAGCACAGTCATCAATCCCAGTAGGTCCCCGAGGTCCTTGAGCTTTGTGGCCGCGGCGGGTCGGTCTTTTTCTTATTGTTGTTGTTGTTGTTGTTTTGCATTCAGGTTATTTGTTTGTTTGTTTGTTTGTTTGTTTGTGTAATAAGAAAACAGCCAAAAGGAGTGACCCAGAAAATACTAACAACATTTTCTCTAACATCTTTATAGACGTTGTGTGCGTTTTTGAGTTAAGGAATTCTTTTTGTTTGTTTATTTATTTATTTATTTATTTATTTTTACTGTTGATGTGAAAAGCAGTATCTGTTATTGCCGCGTCCAGACTGTGCCACCTGAAAGAGCATGGCACAAATCTTACCTCTAGACTTTAGGCTGTTTTTCAGTTCTCTTTTTAGGAAGCAGTTTCCCACTGAGTATCAGGGAAACACTGTCCAACTCGTTCCTACAATCAGGGATAGCGTTCGTGCGCCATCTAGCGGCTACAATACCGAGTTGTAAACTATGGCACCAAACAAGATGGAAATGGCTAACATAATGGTGAGTGAGTCAGTCAAGTGACTTTGCAGTATAGCAAATAATTGGGACTTGTTTTATAATTTACTTGACATATTTGTTTCCAAAGAAAATTTTGCAGATTTTCTGGATTCATTAAACTGTATGTCTACCCATTGTTCAACCGGTATATGGCTTCAGGTGTCAATCACCTAGCAATCATAGTAAATATTTGGGACTATTTTCTTTTCTTTTTTTTTTCCAAATGTGCAAGCTTCTTGTTATTGACCAAGTAAATTCAATATGTGCTACCAGTGTTTAACTGGGATTTTTTCGTGTGTGTGTTATTTTCCAGTCCCACCTTTTCTGTTGCGGGCCATAACACTGAGCAGAAGGAGGGCCTGGCTATATTGGCGACACACATTTCTTTGGTGACATTCTAGTGAGTGGTCCATGCTACTAAGGTTCGTAATAATTGATTCTCCAAGGCAGCATGCCTATAGTAGTGGCATTAGTTGCTCGCCTCCTTTTGATTTTTTCAGTTTAATTGATCTCGTAATTGGCAGGACTGGAACAAAACTTTTCCTCTTTGGTAACATGGTTTGTAGGTTTTAACCGAGCTTGAACCCCTGTGGTGTAACCGGGTAACACGTTCACTGTCCAGGTGAAAGTACCAGGTTCGAGGCCTGGCGGGGGTAGCACTGATGGTTTCTGTTATTCCTCTGAGCAGTAGGTCAGACGTGGTACGTTGGTTTGTTCCGAACGAACAATTTGTAAACCAATTAGGTGAATGGTTGATCTTACGATTCGACGTTTGCTGTCTTTTGTAGAGCCATTCCCCCCACCAACGAAAAGGACCGTCCGTGAGACACAAAAGGAGCTGTCGACGGTAAGATTGGAAATTTGTTAGCGAGTGAGATTGTGAAGCACACAAGAACCAACGTGTTGAAACGACTGATGAAGATTGTATTATGATAATGTGAAGACTACTGGTAGGAATCAACTGCTCCTTTTCTTGGTCGACCTGCACCATTAACATCTTTGTCCAATCCGCGGGTGGGTTTGTGTGAGGCGCTAGCCAATCAGCTGTACGATGGGGGTGGGACATGTTCGGAGTATGTAGGTTGTTGTTGTTTTGCATTGAGGTTATTTGTTTGTTTGTTTGTTTGTTTGTGTAATAAGAAAACAGCCAAAAGGAGTGACCCAGAAAACACTAAGAACATTTTCTCTAACATTTTATAGACGTTGTGTGCGTTTTTGAGTTAATGAATTCTTTTTATTTATTTATTTATTTATTTATTTATTTTTACTGTCGATGTGAAAAACAGTATCTGTTATTGCCGCGTCCAGACTGTGCCACCTGAAAGAGCATGGCACAAATCTTACCTCTAGACTTTAGGCTTTTTTTCAGTTCTCTTTTTAGGAAGCAGTTTCCCACTGAGTATCAGGGAAACACTGTCCAACTCGTTCCTTCAATCAGGGATAGCGTTCGTGCGCCATCTAGCGGCTACAATACCGAGTTGTAAACTATGGCACCAAACAAGATGGAAATGGCTAACATAATGGTGAGTGAGTCAGGCAAGTGACTTTGCAGTATAGCAAATAATTGGGACTTGTTTTATAATTTACTTGACATATTTGTTTCCAAAGAAAATTTTGCAGATTTTCTGGATTCATTAAACTGTATGTCTACCCATTGTTCAACCGGTATATGGCTTCAGGTGTCAATCACCTAGCAATCATAGTAAATATTTGGGACTATTTTCTTTTCTTTTTTTTTTCCAAATGTGCAAGCTTCTTGTTATTGACCAAGTAAATTCAATATGTGCTACCAGTGTTTAACTGGGATTTTTTCGTGTGTGTGTTATTTTCCAGTCCCACCTTTTCTGTTGCGGGCCATAACACTGAGCAGAAGGAGGGCCTGGCTATATTGGCGACACACATTTCTTTGGTGACATTCTAGTGAGTGGTCCATGCTACTAAGGTTCGTAATAATTGATTCTCCAAGGCAGCATGCCTATAGTAGTGGCATTAGTTGCTCGCCTCCTTTTGATTTTTTCAGTTTAATTGATCTCGTAATTGGCAGGACTGGAACAAAACTTTTCCTCTTTGGTAACATGGTTTGTAGGTTTTAACCGAGCTTGAACCCCTGTGGTGTAACCGGGTAACACGTTCACTGTCCAGGTGAAAGTACCAGGTTCGAGGCCTCGCGGGGGTAGCACTGATGGTTTCTGTTATTCCTCTGAGCAGTAGGTCAGACGTGGTACGTTGGTTTGTTCCGAACGAACAATTTGTAAACCAATTAGGTGAATGGTTGATCTTACGATTCGACGTTTGCTGTCTTTTGTAGAGCCATTCCCCCCACCAACGAAAAGGACCGTCCGTGAGACACAAAAGGAGCTGTCGACGGTAAGATTGGAAATTTGTTAGCGAGTGAGATTGTGAAGCACACAAGAACCAACGTGTTGAAACGACTCATGAAGATTGTATTATGATAATGTGAAGACTACTGGTAGGAATCAACTGCTCCTTTTCTTGGTCGACCTGCACCATTAACATCTTTGTCCAAATAAAACAAAACAAAAATAAAAGTATACAATACATTCGAATAATGTTTTAAATAAAAAAAAATAAATAAAAAATTTAAATTAAAAATTAAACAAAGGCATAACCGAGTGACCTTGCACGGATGGCAATTCCCAGCGTATAAGCAAACCCTTTCTTAGAAGTTGCTTGTGTAACGAGTGTCTCTTAGGTTATGGGCCTTTTATTTTGAAAGGAGCCTCGTGTGCAATAGCTGCCTGCGCCTTCCCTTAGCCAAGGTAGAGAATTTCTATGTGCACGTACTGTATTTTCCTTATTTCAGCGGTTTTCTGTTATTCTACTGCTAAAAGTACGTCTCCACAGTGAATTCGTGTAGTGCCCGTTAGGACTGACGGTGGCAAGACGACGTGACCTTGCAAAGCTGAGGATTATAGCGAGAGAAAAGCATAGCAGGACGGTCTCTGCCAAGTAAATACACACCATCGTCTGGATTTTTAATCGCTTTAATGAAGGTAAGGGCTACAAACTGGGGGGAGGGCGTGCAATCTTGACGAGTTGGACTTTAAAGCGCTTTAACTCGGACATGCATGCTATTGCTGGGCTTCGGGCCATGCTTGCCATGTAGCGACATTTGAAATGACCTACGACCTATGGCTACGCGGTAAACAAAAGAATGTGAAGGATTGCTGTTGTTTTTTTCTGCCCGAAATATTGTAATCCAGCTTTTTAAGCTGGCAGCAAATGAATGTTTAGTGTTTAAACTCTGGCCAAACTCTGAGTGGATCCATGGCAGTATTGTCTGTGGACAGGCTCCGCTGTGCCTGTGTGTTGTTATGGCGAGTTGACTGACGTTTGAACTGTCCAATCCGCGGGTGGGTTTGTGTGAGGCGCTAGCCAATCAGCTGTACGATGCGGGGTGGGACATGTTCGGAGTATGTAGGTTTTAAGGAATGCATCACCTTTATGACATCGCCGGCCTGCCGTAGTCCGGTGGCTAGGGCGTTGGCTTACAGGGCTCAAGGACCCATCGAAGCCCCGGATCGAAACCCCGCCTCTGGCACTGGTGACTGTATATGCTAAGCCTTTGTTATTTAAAGTAGTACAAATGGGGTGACAGATGTCCTATAGCTTAGCATATGCGGAGCACAGTCATCAATCCCAGTAGGTCCCCGAGGTCCTTGAGCTTTGTGGCCGCGGCGGGTCGGTCTTTTTGTTATTGTTGTTGTTGTTGTTGTTTTGCATTCAGGTTATTTGTTTGTTTGTTTGTTTGTTTGTTTGTGTAATAAGAAAACAGCCAAAAGGAGTGACCCAGAAAATACTAACAACATTTTCTCTAACATCTTTATAGACGTTGTGTGCGTTTTTGAGTTAAGGAATTCTTTTTGTTCATTTATTTATTTATTTATTTATTTATTTATTTATTTTTACTGTTGATGTGAAAAGCAGTATCTGTTATTGCCGCGTCCAGACTGTGCCACCTGAAAGAGCATGGCACAAATCTTACCTCTAGACTTTAGGCTGTTTTTCAGTTCTCTTTTTAGGAAGCAGTTTCCCACTGAGTATCAGGGAAACACTGTCCAACTCGTTCCTACAATCAGGGATAGCGTTCGTGCGCCATCTAGCGGCTACAATACCGAGTTGTAAACTATGGCACCAAACAAGATGGAAATGGCTAACATAATGGTGAGTGAGTCAGTCAAGTGACTTTGCAGTATAGCAAATAATTGGGACTTGTTTTATAATTTACTTGACATATTTGTTTCCAAAGAAAATTTTGCAGATTTTCTGGATTCATTAAACTGTATGTCTACCCATTGTTCAACTGGCTTCAGGTGTCAATCACCTAGCAATCATAGTAAATATTTGGGACTATTTTCTTTTCTTTTTTTTTTTTTTTTTTTTTTTCAAATGTGCAAGCTTCTTGTTATTGACCAAGTAAATTCAATATGTGCTACCAGTGTTTAACTGGGATTTTTTCGTGTGTGTGTTATTTTCCAGTCCCACCTTTTCTGTTGCGGGCCGTAACACTGAGCAGAAGGAGGGCCTGGCTATATTGGCGACACACATTTCTTTGGTGACATTCTAGTGAGTGGTCCATGCTACTAAGGTTCGTAATAATTGATTCTCCAAGGCAGCATGCCTATAGTAGTGGCATTAGTTGCTCGCCTCCTTTTGATTTTTTCAGTTTAATTGATCTCGTAATTGGCAGGACTGGAACAAAACTTTTCCTCTTTGGTAACATGGTTTGTAGGTTTTAACCGAGCTTGAACCCCTGTGGTGTAACCGGGTAACACGTTCACTGTCCAGGTGAAAGTACCAGGTTCGAGGCCTGGCGGGGGTAGCACTGATGGTTTCTGTTATTCCTCTGAGCAGTAGGTCAGACGTGGTACGTTGGTTTGTTCCGAACGAACAATTTGTAAACCAATTAGGTGAATGGTTGATCTTACGATTCGACGTTTGCTGTCTTTTGTAGAGCCATTCCCCCCACCAACGAAAAGGACCGTCCGTGAGACACAAAAGGAGCTGTCGACGGTAAGATTGGAAATTTGTTAGCGAGTGAGATTGTGAAGCACACAAGAACCAACGTGTTGAAACGACTGATGAAGATTGTATTATGATAATGTGAAGACTACTGGTAGGAATCAACTGCTCCTTTTCTTGGTCGACCTGCACCATTAACATCTTTGTCCAAATAAAACAAAACAAAAATAAAAGTATACAATACATTCGAATAATGTTTTAAATTAAAAAAAAAAAAATTTAAAAATTTAAATTAAAAATTAAACAAAGGCATAACCGAGTGACCTTGCACGGATGGCAATTCCCAGCGTATAAGCAAACCCTTTCTTAGAAGTTGCTTGTGTAACGAGTGTCTCTTAGGTTATGGGCCTTTTATTTTGAAAGGAGCCTCGTGTGCAATAGCTGCCTGCGCCTTCCCTTAGCCAAGGTAGAGAATTTCTATGTGCACGTACTGTATTTTCCTTATTTCAGCGGTTTTCTGTTATTCTACTGCTAAAAGTACGTCTCCACAGTGAATTCGTGTAGTGCCCGTTAGGACTGACGGTGGCAAGACGACGTGACCTTGCAAAGCTGAGGATTATAGCGAGAGAAAAGCATAGCAGGACGGTCTCTGCCAAGTAAATACACACCATCGTCTGGATTTTTAATCGCTTTAATGAAGGTAAGGGCTACAAACTGGGGGGAGGGCGTGCAATCTTGACGAGTTGGACTTTAAAGCGCTTTAACTCGGACATGCATGCTATTGCTGGGCTTCGGGCCATGCTTGCCATGTAGCGACATTTGAAATGACCTACGACCTATGGCTACGCGGTAAACAAAAGAATGTGAAGGATTGCTGTTGTTTTTTTCTGCCCGAAATATTGTAATCCAGCTTTTTAAGCTGGCAGCAAATGAATGTTTAGTGTTTAAACTCTGGCCAAACTCTGAGTGGATCCATGGCAGTATTGTCTGTGGACAGGCTCCGCTGTGCCTGTGTGTTGTTATGGCGAGTTGACTGACGTTTGAACTGTCCAATCCGCGGGTGGGTTTGTGTGAGGCGCTAGCCAATCAGCTGTACGATGGGGGGTGGGACATGTTCGGAGTATGTAGGTTTTAAGGAATGCATCACCTTTATGACATCGCCGGCCTGCCGTAGTCCGGTGGCTAGGGCGTTGGCTTACAGGGCTCAAGGACCCATCGAAGCCCCGGATCGAAACCCCGCCTCTGGCACTGGTGACTGTATATGCTAAGCCTTTGTTATTTAAAGTAGTACAAATGGGGTGACAGATGTCCTATAGCTTAGCATATGCGGAGCACAGTCATCAATCCCAGTAGGTCCCCGAGGTCCTTGAGCTTTGTGGCCGCGGCGGGTCGGTCTTTTTGTTATTGTTGTTGTTGTTGTTGTTTTGCATTCAGGTTATTTGTTTGTTTGTTTGTTTGTTTGTTTGTTTGTGTAATAAGAAAACAGCCAAAAGGAGTGACCCAGAAAATACTAACAACATTTTCTCTAACATCTTTATAGACGTTGTGTGCGTTTTTGAGTTAAGGAATTCTTTTTGTTCATTTATTTATTTATTTATTTATTTATTTATTTATTTATTTTTACTGTTGATGTGAAAAGCAGTATCTGTTATTGCCGCGTCCAGACTGTGCCACCTGAAAGAGCATGGCACAAATCTTACCTCTAGACTTTAGGCTGTTTTTCAGTTCTCTTTTTAGGAAGCAGTTTCCCACTGAGTATCAGGGAAACACTGTCCAACTCGTTCCTACAATCAGGGATAGCGTTCGTGCGCCATCTAGCGGCTACAATACCGAGTTGTAAACTATGGCACCAAACAAGATGGAAATGGCTAACATAATGGTGAGTGAGTCAGTCAAGTGACTTTGCAGTATAGCAAATAATTGGGACTTGTTTTATAATTTACTTGACATATTTGTTTCCAAAGAAAATTTTGCAGATTTTCTGGATTCATTAAACTGTATGTCTACCCATTGTTCAACTGGCTTCAGGTGTCAATCACCTAGCAATCATAGTAAATATTTGGGACTATTTTCTTTTCTTTTTTTTTTTTTTTTTTTTTTTCAAATGTGCAAGCTTCTTGTTATTGACCAAGTAAATTCAATATGTGCTACCAGTGTTTAACTGGGATTTTTTCGTGTGTGTGTTATTTTCCAGTCCCACCTTTTCTGTTGCGGGCCGTAACACTGAGCAGAAGGAGGGCCTGGCTATATTGGCGACACACATTTCTTTGGTGACATTCTAGTGAGTGGTCCATGCTACTAAGGTTCGTAATAATTGATTCTCCAAGGCAGCATGCCTATAGTAGTGGCATTAGTTGCTCGCCTCCTTTTGATTTTTTCAGTTTAATTGATCTCGTAATTGGCAGGACTGGAACAAAACTTTTCCTCTTTGGTAACATGGTTTGTAGGTTTTAACCGAGCTTGAACCCCTGTGGTGTAACCGGGTAACACGTTCACTGTCCAGGTGAAAGTACCAGGTTCGAGGCCTGGCGGGGGTAGCACTGATGGTTTCTGTTATTCCTCTGAGCAGTAGGTCAGACGTGGTACGTTGGTTTGTTCCGAACGAACAATTTGTAAACCAATTAGGTGAATGGTTGATCTTACGATTCGACGTTTGCTGTCTTTTGTAGAGCCATTCCCCCCACCAACGAAAAGGACCGTCCGTGAGACACAAAAGGAGCTGTCGACGGTAAGATTGGAAATTTGTTAGCGAGTGAGATTGTGAAGCACACAAGAACCAACGTGTTGAAACGACTGATGAAGATTGTATTATGATAATGTGAAGACTACTGGTAGGAATCAACTGCTCCTTTTCTTGGTCGACCTGCACCATTAACATCTTTGTCCAAATAAAACAAAACAAAAATAAAAGTATACAATACATTCGAATAATGTTTTAAATTAAAAAAAAAAAATTTAAAAATTTAAATTAAAAATTAAACAAAGGCATAACCGAGTGACCTTGCACGGATGGCAATTCCCAGCGTATAAGCAAACCCTTTCTTAGAAGTTGCTTGTGTAACGAGTGTCTCTTAGGTTATGGGCCTTTTATTTTGAAAGGAGCCTCGTGTGCAATAGCTGCCTGCGCCTTCCCTTAGCCAAGGTAGAGAATTTCTATGTGCACGTACTGTATTTTCCTTATTTCAGCGGTTTTCTGTTATTCTACTGCTAAAAGTACGTCTCCACAGTGAATTCGTGTAGTGCCCGTTAGGACTGACGGTGGCAAGACGACGTGACCTTGCAAAGCTGAGGATTATAGCGAGAGAAAAGCATAGCAGGACGGTCTCTGCCAAGTAAATACACACCATCGTCTGGATTTTTAATCGCTTTAATGAAGGTAAGGGCTACAAACTGGGGGGAGGGCGTGCAATCTTGACGAGTTGGACTTTAAAGCGCTTTAACTCGGACATGCATGCTATTGCTGGGCTTCGGGCCATGCTTGCCATGTAGCGACATTTGAAATGACCTACGACCTATGGCTACGCGGTAAACAAAAGAATGTGAAGGATTGCTGTTGTTTTTTTCTGCCCGAAATATTGTAATCCAGCTTTTTAAGCTGGCAGCAAATGAATGTTTAGTGTTTAAACTCTGGCCAAACTCTGAGTGGATCCATGGCAGTATTGTCTGTGGACAGGCTCCGCTGTGCCTGTGTGTTGTTATGGCGAGTTGACTGACGTTTGAACTGTCCAATCCGCGGGTGGGTTTGTGTGAGGCGCTAGCCAATCAGCTGTACGATGGGGGGTGGGACATGTTCGGAGTATGTAGGTTTTAAGGAATGCATCACCTTTATGACATCGCCGGCCTGCCGTAGTCCGGTGGCTAGGGCGTTGGCTTACAGGGCTCAAGGACCCATCGAAGCCCCGGATCGAAACCCCGCCTCTGGCACTGGTGACTGTATATGCTAAGCCTTTGTTATTTAAAGTAGTACAAATGGGGTGACAGATGTCCTATAGCTTAGCATATGCGGAGCACAGTCATCAATCCCAGTAGGTCCCCGAGGTCCTTGAGCTTTGTGGCCGCGGCGGGTCGGTCTTTTTGTTATTGTTGTTGTTGTTGTTGTTTTGCATTCAGGTTATTTGTTTGTTTGTTTGTTTGTTTGTTTGTTTGTGTAATAAGAAAACAGCCAAAAGGAGTGACCCAGAAAATACTAACAACATTTTCTCTAACATCTTTATAGACGTTGTGTGCGTTTTTGAGTTAAGGAATTCTTTTTGTTTATTTATTTATTTATTTATTTATTTATTTATTTTTACTGTTGATGTGAAAAGCAGTATCTGTTATTGCCGCGTCCAGACTGTGCCACCTGAAAGAGCATGGCACAAATCTTACCTCTAGACTTTAGGCTGTTTTTCAGTTCTCTTTTTAGGAAGCAGTTTCCCACTGAGTATCAGGGAAACACTGTCCAACTCGTTCCTACAATCAGGGATAGCGTTCGTGCGCCATCTAGCGGCTACAATACCGAGTTGTAAACTATGGCACCAAACAAGATGGAAATGGCTAACATAATGGTGAGTGAGTCAGTCAAGTGACTTTGCAGTATAGCAAATAATTGGGACTTGTTTTATAATTTACTTGACATATTTGTTTCCAAAGAAAATTTTGCAGATTTTCTGGATTCATTAAACTGTATGTCTACCCATTGTTCAACTGGCTTCAGGTGTCAATCACCTAGCAATCATAGTAAATATTTGGGACTATTTTCTTTTCTTTTTTTTTTTTTTTTTTTTTTTCAAATGTGCAAGCTTCTTGTTATTGACCAAGTAAATTCAATATGTGCTACCAGTGTTTAACTGGGATTTTTTCGTGTGTGTGTTATTTTCCAGTCCCACCTTTTCTGTTGCGGGCCGTAACACTGAGCAGAAGGAGGGCCTGGCTATATTGGCGACACACATTTCTTTGGTGACATTCTAGTGAGTGGTCCATGCTACTAAGGTTCGTAATAATTGATTCTCCAAGGCAGCATGCCTATAGTAGTGGCATTAGTTGCTCGCCTCCTTTTGATTTTTTCAGTTTAATTGATCTCGTAATTGGCAGGACTGGAACAAAACTTTTCCTCTTTGGTAACATGGTTTGTAGGTTTTAACCGAGCTTGAACCCCTGTGGTGTAACCGGGTAACACGTTCACTGTCCAGGTGAAAGTACCAGGTTCGAGGCCTGGCGGGGGTAGCACTGATGGTTTCTGTTATTCCTCTGAGCAGTAGGTCAGACGTGGTACGTTGGTTTGTTCCGAACGAACAATTTGTAAACCAATTAGGTGAATGGTTGATCTTACGATTCGACGTTTGCTGTCTTTTGTAGAGCCATTCCCCCCACCAACGAAAAGGACCGTCCGTGAGACACAAAAGGAGCTGTCGACGGTAAGATTGGAAATTTGTTAGCGAGTGAGATTGTGAAGCACACAAGAACCAACGTGTTGAAACGACTGATGAAGATTGTATTATGATAATGTGAAGACTACTGGTAGGAATCAACTGCTCCTTTTCTTGGTCGACCTGCACCATTAACATCTTTGTCCAAATAAAACAAAACAAAAATAAAAGTATACAATACATTCGAATAATGTTTTAAATTAAAAAAAAAAAAATTTAAAAATTTAAATTAAAAATTAAACAAAGGCATAACCGAGTGACCTTGCACGGATGGCAATTCCCAGCGTATAAGCAAACCCTTTCTTAGAAGTTGCTTGTGTAACGAGTGTCTCTTAGGTTATGGGCCTTTTATTTTGAAAGGAGCCTCGTGTGCAATAGCTGCCTGCGCCTTCCCTTAGCCAAGGTAGAGAATTTCTATGTGCACGTACTGTATTTTCCTTATTTCAGCGGTTTTCTGTTATTCTACTGCTAAAAGTACGTCTCCACAGTGAATTCGTGTAGTGCCCGTTAGGACTGACGGTGGCAAGACGACGTGACCTTGCAAAGCTGAGGATTATAGCGAGAGAAAAGCATAGCAGGACGGTCTCTGCCAAGTAAATACACACCATCGTCTGGATTTTTAATCGCTTTAATGAAGGTAAGGGCTACAAACTGGGGGGAGGGCGTGCAATCTTGACGAGTTGGACTTTAAAGCGCTTTAACTCGGACATGCATGCTATTGCTGGGCTTCGGGCCATGCTTGCCATGTAGCGACATTTGAAATGACCTACGACCTATGGCTACGCGGTAAACAAAAGAATGTGAAGGATTGCTGTTGTTTTTTTCTGCCCGAAATATTGTAATCCAGCTTTTTAAGCTGGCAGCAAATGAATGTTTAGTGTTTAAACTCTGGCCAAACTCTGAGTGGATCCATGGCAGTATTGTCTGTGGACAGGCTCCGCTGTGCCTGTGTGTTGTTATGGCGAGTTGACTGACGTTTGAACTGTCCAATCCGCGGGTGGGTTTGTGTGAGGCGCTAGCCAATCAGCTGTACGATGGGGGGTGGGACATGTTCGGAGTATGTAGGTTTTAAGGAATGCATCACCTTTATGACATCGCCGGCCTGCCGTAGTCCGGTGGCTAGGGCGTTGGCTTACAGGGCTCAAGGACCCATCGAAGCCCCGGATCAAAACCCCGCCTCTGGCACTGGTGACTGTATATGCTAAGCCTTTGTTATTTAAAGTAGTACAAATGGGGTGACAGATGTCCTATAGCTTAGCATATGCGGAGCACAGTCATCAATCCCAGTAGGTCCCCGAGGTCCTTGAGCTTTGTGGCCGCGGCGGGTCGGTCTTTTTCTTATTGTTGTTGTTGTTGTTGTTTTGCATTCAGGTTATTTGTTTGTTTGTTTGTTTGTTTGTTTGTGTAATAAGAAAACAGCCAAAAGGAGTGACCCAGAAAATACTAACAACATTTTCTCTAACATCTTTATAGACGTTGTGTGCGTTTTTGAGTTAAGGAATTCTTTTTGTTTGTTTATTTATTTATTTATTTATTTATTTATTTTTACTGTTGATGTGAAAAGCAGTATCTGTTATTGCCGCGTCCAGACTGTGCCACCTGAAAGAGCATGGCACAAATCTTACCTCTAGACTTTAGGCTGTTTTTCAGTTCTCTTTTTAGGAAGCAGTTTCCCACTGAGTATCAGGGAAACACTGTCCAACTCGTTCCTACAATCAGGGATAGCGTTCGTGCGCCATCTAGCGGCTACAATACCGAGTTGTAAACTATGGCACCAAACAAGATGGAAATGGCTAACATAATGGTGAGTGAGTCAGTCAAGTGACTTTGCAGTATAGCAAATAATTGGGACTTGTTTTATAATTTACTTGACATATTTGTTTCCAAAGAAAATTTTGCAGATTTTCTGGATTCATTAAACTGTATGTCTACCCATTGTTCAACCGGTATATGGCTTCAGGTGTCAATCACCTAGCAATCATAGTAAATATTTGGGACTATTTTCTTTTCTTTTTTTTTTCCAAATGTGCAAGCTTCTTGTTATTGACCAAGTAAATTCAATATGTGCTACCAGTGTTTAACTGGGATTTTTTCGTGTGTGTGTTATTTTCCAGTCCCACCTTTTCTGTTGCGGGCCATAACACTGAGCAGAAGGAGGGCCTGGCTATATTGGCGACACACATTTCTTTGGTGACATTCTAGTGAGTGGTCCATGCTACTAAGGTTCGTAATAATTGATTCTCCAAGGCAGCATGCCTATAGTAGTGGCATTAGTTGCTCGCCTCCTTTTGATTTTTTCAGTTTAATTGATCTCGTAATTGGCAGGACTGGAACAAAACTTTTCCTCTTTGGTAACATGGTTTGTAGGTTTTAACCGAGCTTGAACCCCTGTGGTGTAACCGGGTAACACGTTCACTGTCCAGGTGAAAGTACCAGGTTCGAGGCCTGGCGGGGGTAGCACTGATGGTTTCTGTTATTCCTCTGAGCAGTAGGTCAGACGTGGTACGTTGGTTTGTTCCGAACGAACAATTTGTAAACCAATTAGGTGAATGGTTGATCTTACGATTCGACGTTTGCTGTCTTTTGTAGAGCCATTCCCCCCACCAACGAAAAGGACCGTCCGTGAGACACAAAAGGAGCTGTCGACGGTAAGATTGGAAATTTGTTAGCGAGTGAGATTGTGAAGCACACAAGAACCAACGTGTTGAAACGACTGATGAAGATTGTATTATGATAATGTGAAGACTACTGGTAGGAATCAACTGCTCCTTTTCTTGGTCGACCTGCACCATTAACATCTTTGTCCAATCCGCGGGTGGGTTTGTGTGAGGCGCTAGCCAATCAGCTGTACGATGGGGGTGGGACATGTTCGGAGTATGTAGGTTGTTGTTGTTTTGCATTGAGGTTATTTGTTTGTTTGTTTGTTTGTTTGTGTAATAAGAAAACAGCCAAAAGGAGTGACCCAGAAAACACTAAGAACATTTTCTCTAACATTTTATAGACGTTGTGTGCGTTTTTGAGTTAATGAATTCTTTTTATTTATTTATTTATTTATTTATTTATTTTTACTGTCGATGTGAAAAACAGTATCTGTTATTGCCGCGTCCAGACTGTGCCACCTGAAAGAGCATGGCACAAATCTTACCTCTAGACTTTAGGCTTTTTTTCAGTTCTCTTTTTAGGAAGCAGTTTCCCACTGAGTATCAGGGAAACACTGTCCAACTCGTTCCTTCAATCAGGGATAGCGTTCGTGCGCCATCTAGCGGCTACAATACCGAGTTGTAAACTATGGCACCAAACAAGATGGAAATGGCTAACATAATGGTGAGTGAGTCAGGCAAGTGACTTTGCAGTATAGCAAATAATTGGGACTTGTTTTATAATTTACTTGACATATTTGTTTCCAAAGAAAATTTTGCAGATTTTCTGGATTCATTAAACTGTATGTCTACCCATTGTTCAACCGGTATATGGCTTCAGGTGTCAATCACCTAGCAATCATAGTAAATATTTGGGACTATTTTCTTTTCTTTTTTTTTTCCAAATGTGCAAGCTTCTTGTTATTGACCAAGTAAATTCAATATGTGCTACCAGTGTTTAACTGGGATTTTTTCGTGTGTGTGTTATTTTCCAGTCCCACCTTTTCTGTTGCGGGCCATAACACTGAGCAGAAGGAGGGCCTGGCTATATTGGCGACACACATTTCTTTGGTGACATTCTAGTGAGTGGTCCATGCTACTAAGGTTCGTAATAATTGATTCTCCAAGGCAGCATGCCTATAGTAGTGGCATTAGTTGCTCGCCTCCTTTTGATTTTTTCAGTTTAATTGATCTCGTAATTGGCAGGACTGGAACAAAACTTTTCCTCTTTGGTAACATGGTTTGTAGGTTTTAACCGAGCTTGAACCCCTGTGGTGTAACCGGGTAACACGTTCACTGTCCAGGTGAAAGTACCAGGTTCGAGGCCTCGCGGGGGTAGCACTGATGGTTTCTGTTATTCCTCTGAGCAGTAGGTCAGACGTGGTACGTTGGTTTGTTCCGAACGAACAATTTGTAAACCAATTAGGTGAATGGTTGATCTTACGATTCGACGTTTGCTGTCTTTTGTAGAGCCATTCCCCCCACCAACGAAAAGGACCGTCCGTGAGACACAAAAGGAGCTGTCGACGGTAAGATTGGAAATTTGTTAGCGAGTGAGATTGTGAAGCACACAAGAACCAACGTGTTGAAACGACTCATGAAGATTGTATTATGATAATGTGAAGACTACTGGTAGGAATCAACTGCTCCTTTTCTTGGTCGACCTGCACCATTAACATCTTTGTCCAAATAAAACAAAACAAAAATAAAAGTATACAATACATTCGAATAATGTTTTAAATAAAAAAAAATAAATAAAAAATTTAAATTAAAAATTAAACAAAGGCATAACCGAGTGACCTTGCACGGATGGCAATTCCCAGCGTATAAGCAAACCCTTTCTTAGAAGTTGCTTGTGTAACGAGTGTCTCTTAGGTTATGGGCCTTTTATTTTGAAAGGAGCCTCGTGTGCAATAGCTGCCTGCGCCTTCCCTTAGCCAAGGTAGAGAATTTCTATGTGCACGTACTGTATTTTCCTTATTTCAGCGGTTTTCTGTTATTCTACTGCTAAAAGTACGTCTCCACAGTGAATTCGTGTAGTGCCCGTTAGGACTGACGGTGGCAAGACGACGTGACCTTGCAAAGCTGAGGATTATAGCGAGAGAAAAGCATAGCAGGACGGTCTCTGCCAAGTAAATACACACCATCGTCTGGATTTTTAATCGCTTTAATGAAGGTAAGGGCTACAAACTGGGGGGAGGGCGTGCAATCTTGACGAGTTGGACTTTAAAGCGCTTTAACTCGGACATGCATGCTATTGCTGGGCTTCGGGCCATGCTTGCCATGTAGCGACATTTGAAATGACCTACGACCTATGGCTACGCGGTAAACAAAAGAATGTGAAGGATTGCTGTTGTTTTTTTCTGCCCGAAATATTGTAATCCAGCTTTTTAAGCTGGCAGCAAATGAATGTTTAGTGTTTAAACTCTGGCCAAACTCTGAGTGGATCCATGGCAGTATTGTCTGTGGACAGGCTCCGCTGTGCCTGTGTGTTGTTATGGCGAGTTGACTGACGTTTGAACTGTCCAATCCGCGGGTGGGTTTGTGTGAGGCGCTAGCCAATCAGCTGTACGATGCGGGGTGGGACATGTTCGGAGTATGTAGGTTTTAAGGAATGCATCACCTTTATGACATCGCCGGCCTGCCGTAGTCCGGTGGCTAGGGCGTTGGCTTACAGGGCTCAAGGACCCATCGAAGCCCCGGATCGAAACCCCGCCTCTGGCACTGGTGACTGTATATGCTAAGCCTTTGTTATTTAAAGTAGTACAAATGGGGTGACAGATGTCCTATAGCTTAGCATATGCGGAGCACAGTCATCAATCCCAGTAGGTCCCCGAGGTCCTTGAGCTTTGTGGCCGCGGCGGGTCGGTCTTTTTGTTATTGTTGTTGTTGTTGTTGTTTTGCATTCAGGTTATTTGTTTGTTTGTTTGTTTGTTTGTTTGTGTAATAAGAAAACAGCCAAAAGGAGTGACCCAGAAAATACTAACAACATTTTCTCTAACATCTTTATAGACGTTGTGTGCGTTTTTGAGTTAAGGAATTCTTTTTGTTCATTTATTTATTTATTTATTTATTTATTTATTTATTTTTACTGTTGATGTGAAAAGCAGTATCTGTTATTGCCGCGTCCAGACTGTGCCACCTGAAAGAGCATGGCACAAATCTTACCTCTAGACTTTAGGCTGTTTTTCAGTTCTCTTTTTAGGAAGCAGTTTCCCACTGAGTATCAGGGAAACACTGTCCAACTCGTTCCTACAATCAGGGATAGCGTTCGTGCGCCATCTAGCGGCTACAATACCGAGTTGTAAACTATGGCACCAAACAAGATGGAAATGGCTAACATAATGGTGAGTGAGTCAGTCAAGTGACTTTGCAGTATAGCAAATAATTGGGACTTGTTTTATAATTTACTTGACATATTTGTTTCCAAAGAAAATTTTGCAGATTTTCTGGATTCATTAAACTGTATGTCTACCCATTGTTCAACTGGCTTCAGGTGTCAATCACCTAGCAATCATAGTAAATATTTGGGACTATTTTCTTTTCTTTTTTTTTTTTTTTTTTTTTTTCAAATGTGCAAGCTTCTTGTTATTGACCAAGTAAATTCAATATGTGCTACCAGTGTTTAACTGGGATTTTTTCGTGTGTGTGTTATTTTCCAGTCCCACCTTTTCTGTTGCGGGCCGTAACACTGAGCAGAAGGAGGGCCTGGCTATATTGGCGACACACATTTCTTTGGTGACATTCTAGTGAGTGGTCCATGCTACTAAGGTTCGTAATAATTGATTCTCCAAGGCAGCATGCCTATAGTAGTGGCATTAGTTGCTCGCCTCCTTTTGATTTTTTCAGTTTAATTGATCTCGTAATTGGCAGGACTGGAACAAAACTTTTCCTCTTTGGTAACATGGTTTGTAGGTTTTAACCGAGCTTGAACCCCTGTGGTGTAACCGGGTAACACGTTCACTGTCCAGGTGAAAGTACCAGGTTCGAGGCCTGGCGGGGGTAGCACTGATGGTTTCTGTTATTCCTCTGAGCAGTAGGTCAGACATGGTACGTTGGTTTGTTCCGAACGAACAATTTGTAAACCAATTAGGTGAATGGTTGATCTTACGATTCGACGTTTGCTGTCTTTTGTAGAGCCATTCCCCCCACCAACGAAAAGGACCGTCCGTGAGACACAAAAGGAGCTGTCGACGGTAAGATTGGAAATTTGTTAGCGAGTGAGATTGTGAAGCACACAAGAACCAACGTGTTGAAACGACTGATGAAGATTGTATTATGATAATGTGAAGACTACTGGTAGGAATCAACTGCTCCTTTTCTTGGTCGACCTGCACCATTAACATCTTTGTCCAAATAAAACAAAACAAAAATAAAAGTATACAATACATTCGAATAATGTTTTAAATTAAAAAAAAAAAAATTAAAAAATTTAAATTAAAAATTAAACAAAGGCATAACCGAGTGACCTTGCACGGATGGCAATTCCCAGCGTATAAGCAAACCCTTTCTTAGAAGTTGCTTGTGTAACGAGTGTCTCTTAGGTTATGGGCCTTTTATTTTGAAAGGAGCCTCGTGTGCAATAGCTGCCTGCGCCTTCCCTTAGCCAAGGTAGAGAATTTCTATGTGCACGTACTGTATTTTCCTTATTTCAGCGGTTTTCTGTTATTCTACTGCTAAAAGTACGTCTCCACAGTGAATTCGTGTAGTGCCCGTTAGGACTGACGGTGGCAAGACGACGTGACCTTGCAAAGCTGAGGATTATAGCGAGAGAAAAGCATAGCAGGACGGTCTCTGCCAAGTAAATACACACCATCGTCTGGATTTTTAATCGCTTTAATGAAGGTAAGGGCTACAAACTGGGGGGAGGGCGTGCAATCTTGACGAGTTGGACTTTAAAGCGCTTTAACTCGGACATGCATGCTATTGCTGGGCTTCGGGCCATGCTTGCCATGTAGCGACATTTGAAATGACCTACGACCTATGGCTACGCGGTAAACAAAAGAATGTGAAGGATTGCTGTTGTTTTTTTCTGCCCGAAATATTGTAATCCAGCTTTTTAAGCTGGCAGCAAATGAATGTTTAGTGTTTAAACTCTGGCCAAACTCTGAGTGGATCCATGGCAGTATTGTCTGTGGACAGGCTCCGCTGTGCCTGTGTGTTGTTATGGCGAGTTGACTGACGTTTGAACTGTCCAATCCGCGGGTGGGTTTGTGTGAGGCGCTAGCCAATCAGCTGTACGATGGGGGGTGGGACATGTTCGGAGTATGTAGGTTTTAAGGAATGCATCACCTTTATGACATCGCCGGCCTGCCGTAGTCCGGTGGCTAGGGCGTTGGCTTACAGGGCTCAAGGACCCATCGAAGCCCCGGATCGAAACCCCGCCTCTGGCACTGGTGACTGTATATGCTAAGCCTTTGTTATTTAAAGTAGTACAAATGGGGTGACAGATGTCCTATAGCTTAGCATATGCGGAGCACAGTCATCAATCCCAGTAGGTCCCCGAGGTCCTTGAGCTTTGTGGCCGCGGCGGGTCGGTCTTTTTGTTATTGTTGTTGTTGTTGTTGTTTTGCATTCAGGTTATTTGTTTGTTTGTTTGTTTGTTTGTTTGTGTAATAAGAAAACAGCCAAAAGGAGTGACCCAGAAAATACTAACAACATTTTCTCTAACATCTTTATAGACGTTGTGTGCGTTTTTGAGTTAAGGAATTCTTTTTGTTCATTTATTTATTTATTTATTTATTTATTTATTTATTTATTTTTACTGTTGATGTGAAAAGCAGTATCTGTTATTGCCGCGTCCAGACTGTGCCACCTGAAAGAGCATGGCACAAATCTTACCTCTAGACTTTAGGCTGTTTTTCAGTTCTCTTTTTAGGAAGCAGTTTCCCACTGAGTATCAGGGAAACACTGTCCAACTCGTTCCTACAATCAGGGATAGCGTTCGTGCGCCATCTAGCGGCTACAATACCGAGTTGTAAACTATGGCACCAAACAAGATGGAAATGGCTAACATAATGGTGAGTGAGTCAGTCAAGTGACTTTGCAGTATAGCAAATAATTGGGACTTGTTTTATAATTTACTTGACATATTTGTTTCCAAAGAAAATTTTGCAGATTTTCTGGATTCATTAAACTGTATGTCTACCCATTGTTCAACCGGTATATGGCTTCAGGTGTCAATCACCTAGCAATCATAGTAAATATTTGGGACTATTTTCTTTTCTTTTTTTTTTCCAAATGTGCAAGCTTCTTGTTATTGACCAAGTAAATTCAATATGTGCTACCAGTGTTTAACTGGGATTTTTTCGTGTGTGTGTTATTTTCCAGTCCCACCTTTTCTGTTGCGGGCCATAACACTGAGCAGAAGGAGGGCCTGGCTATATTGGCGACACACATTTCTTTGGTGACATTCTAGTGAGTGGTCCATGCTACTAAGGTTCGTAATAATTGATTCTCCAAGGCAGCATGCCTATAGTAGTGGCATTAGTTGCTCGCCTCCTTTTGATTTTTTCAGTTTAATTGATCTCGTAATTGGCAGGACTGGAACAAAACTTTTCCTCTTTGGTAACATGGTTTGTAGGTTTTAACCGAGCTTGAACCCCTGTGGTGTAACCGGGTAACACGTTCACTGTCCAGGTGAAAGTACCAGGTTCGAGGCCTGGCGGGGGTAGCACTGATGGTTTCTGTTATTCCTCTGAGCAGTAGGTCAGACGTGGTACGTTGGTTTGTTCCGAACGAACAATTTGTAAACCAATTAGGTGAATGGTTGATCTTACGATTCGACGTTTGCTGTCTTTTGTAGAGCCATTCCCCCCACCAACGAAAAGGACCGTCCGTGAGACACAAAAGGAGCTGTCGACGGTAAGATTGGAAATTTGTTAGCGAGTGAGATTGTGAAGCACACAAGAACCAACGTGTTGAAACGACTGATGAAGATTGTATTATGATAATGTGAAGACTACTGGTAGGAATCAACTGCTCCTTTTCTTGGTCGACCTGCACCATTAACATCTTTGTCCAATCCGCGGGTGGGTTTGTGTGAGGCGCTAGCCAATCAGCTGTACGATGGGGGTGGGACATGTTCGGAGTATGTAGGTTGTTGTTGTTTTGCATTGAGGTTATTTGTTTGTTTGTTTGTTTGTTTGTGTAATAAGAAAACAGCCAAAAGGAGTGACCCAGAAAACACTAAGAACATTTTCTCTAACATTTTATAGACGTTGTGTGCGTTTTTGAGTTAATGAATTCTTTTTATTTATTTATTTATTTATTTATTTATTTTTACTGTCGATGTGAAAAACAGTATCTGTTATTGCCGCGTCCAGACTGTGCCACCTGAAAGAGCATGGCACAAATCTTACCTCTAGACTTTAGGCTTTTTTTCAGTTCTCTTTTTAGGAAGCAGTTTCCCACTGAGTATCAGGGAAACACTGTCCAACTCGTTCCTTCAATCAGGGATAGCGTTCGTGCGCCATCTAGCGGCTACAATACCGAGTTGTAAACTATGGCACCAAACAAGATGGAAATGGCTAACATAATGGTGAGTGAGTCAGGCAAGTGACTTTGCAGTATAGCAAATAATTGGGACTTGTTTTATAATTTACTTGACATATTTGTTTCCAAAGAAAATTTTGCAGATTTTCTGGATTCATTAAACTGTATGTCTACCCATTGTTCAACCGGTATATGGCTTCAGGTGTCAATCACCTAGCAATCATAGTAAATATTTGGGACTATTTTCTTTTCTTTTTTTTTTCCAAATGTGCAAGCTTCTTGTTATTGACCAAGTAAATTCAATATGTGCTACCAGTGTTTAACTGGGATTTTTTCGTGTGTGTGTTATTTTCCAGTCCCACCTTTTCTGTTGCGGGCCATAACACTGAGCAGAAGGAGGGCCTGGCTATATTGGCGACACACATTTCTTTGGTGACATTCTAGTGAGTGGTCCATGCTACTAAGGTTCGTAATAATTGATTCTCCAAGGCAGCATGCCTATAGTAGTGGCATTAGTTGCTCGCCTCCTTTTGATTTTTTCAGTTTAATTGATCTCGTAATTGGCAGGACTGGAACAAAACTTTTCCTCTTTGGTAACATGGTTTGTAGGTTTTAACCGAGCTTGAACCCCTGTGGTGTAACCGGGTAACACGTTCACTGTCCAGGTGAAAGTACCAGGTTCGAGGCCTCGCGGGGGTAGCACTGATGGTTTCTGTTATTCCTCTGAGCAGTAGGTCAGACGTGGTACGTTGGTTTGTTCCGAACGAACAATTTGTAAACCAATTAGGTGAATGGTTGATCTTACGATTCGACGTTTGCTGTCTTTTGTAGAGCCATTCCCCCCACCAACGAAAAGGACCGTCCGTGAGACACAAAAGGAGCTGTCGACGGTAAGATTGGAAATTTGTTAGCGAGTGAGATTGTGAAGCACACAAGAACCAACGTGTTGAAACGACTCATGAAGATTGTATTATGATAATGTGAAGACTACTGGTAGGAATCAACTGCTCCTTTTCTTGGTCGACCTGCACCATTAACATCTTTGTCCAAATAAAACAAAACAAAAATAAAAGTATACAATACATTCGAATAATGTTTTAAATAAAAAAAAATAAATTAAAAATTTAAATTAAAAATTAAACAAAGGCATAACCGAGTGACCTTGCACGGATGGCAATTCCCAGCGTATAAGCAAACCCTTTCTTAAAAGTTGCTTGTGTAACGAGTGTCTCTTAGGTTATGGGCCTTTTATTTTGAAAGGAGCCTCGTGTGCAATAGCTGCCTGCGCCTTCCCTTAGCCAAGGTAGAGAATTTCTATGTGCACGTACTGTATTTTCCTTATTTCAGCGGTTTTCTGTTATTCTACTGCTAAAAGTACGTCTCCACAGTGAATTCGTGTAGTGCCCGTTAGGACTGACGGTGGCAAGACGACGTGACCTTGCAAAGCTGAGGATTATAGCGAGAGAAAAGCATAGCAGGACGGTCTCTGCCAAGTAAATACACACCATCGTCTGGATTTTTAATCGCTTTAATGAAGGTAAGGGCTACAAACTGGGGGGAGGGCGTGCAATCTTGACGAGTTGGACTTTAAAGCGCTTTAACTCGGACATGCATGCTATTGCTGGGCTTCGGGCCATGCTTGCCATGTAGCGACATTTGAAATGACCTACGACCTATGGCTACGCGGTAAACAAAAGAATGTGAAGGATTGCTGTTGTTTTTTTCTGCCCGAAATATTGTAATCCAGCTTTTTAAGCTGGCAGCAAATGAATGTTTAGTGTTTAAACTCTGGCCAAACTCTGAGTGGATCCATGGCAGTATTGTCTGTGGACAGGCTCCGCTGTGCCTGTGTGTTGTTATGGCGAGTTGACTGACGTTTGAACTGTCCAATCCGCGGGTGGGTTTGTGTGAGGCGCTAGCCAATCAGCTGTACGATGCGGGGTGGGACATGTTCGGAGTATGTAGGTTTTAAGGAATGCATCACCTTTATGACATCGCCGGCCTGCCGTAGTCCGGTGGCTAGGGCGTTGGCTTACAGGGCTCAAGGACCCATCGAAGCCCCGGATCGAAACCCCGCCTCTGGCACTGGTGACTGTATATGCTAAGCCTTTGTTATTTAAAGTAGTACAAATGGGGTGACAGATGTCCTATAGCTTAGCATATGCGGAGCACAGTCATCAATCCCAGTAGGTCCCCGAGGTCCTTGAGCTTTGTGGCCGCGGCGGGTCGGTCTTTTTGTTATTGTTGTTGTTGTTGTTGTTTTGCATTCAGGTTATTTGTTTGTTTGTTTGTTTGTTTGTTTGTGTAATAAGAAAACAGCCAAAAGGAGTGACCCAGAAAATACTAACAACATTTTCTCTAACATCTTTATAGACGTTGTGTGCGTTTTTGAGTTAAGGAATTCTTTTTGTTCATTTATTTATTTATTTATTTATTTATTTATTTATTTTTACTGTTGATGTGAAAAGCAGTATCTGTTATTGCCGCGTCCAGACTGTGCCACCTGAAAGAGCATGGCACAAATCTTACCTCTAGACTTTAGGCTGTTTTTCAGTTCTCTTTTTAGGAAGCAGTTTCCCACTGAGTATCAGGGAAACACTGTCCAACTCGTTCCTACAATCAGGGATAGCGTTCGTGCGCCATCTAGCGGCTACAATACCGAGTTGTAAACTATGGCACCAAACAAGATGGAAATGGCTAACATAATGGTGAGTGAGTCAGTCAAGTGACTTTGCAGTATAGCAAATAATTGGGACTTGTTTTATAATTTACTTGACATATTTGTTTCCAAAGAAAATTTTGCAGATTTTCTGGATTCATTAAACTGTATGTCTACCCATTGTTCAACTGGCTTCAGGTGTCAATCACCTAGCAATCATAGTAAATATTTGGGACTATTTTCTTTTCTTTTTTTTTTTTTTTTTTTTTTTCAAATGTGCAAGCTTCTTGTTATTGACCAAGTAAATTCAATATGTGCTACCAGTGTTTAACTGGGATTTTTTCGTGTGTGTGTTATTTTCCAGTCCCACCTTTTCTGTTGCGGGCCGTAACACTGAGCAGAAGGAGGGCCTGGCTATATTGGCGACACACATTTCTTTGGTGACATTCTAGTGAGTGGTCCATGCTACTAAGGTTCGTAATAATTGATTCTCCAAGGCAGCATGCCTATAGTAGTGGCATTAGTTGCTCGCCTCCTTTTGATTTTTTCAGTTTAATTGATCTCGTAATTGGCAGGACTGGAACAAAACTTTTCCTCTTTGGTAACATGGTTTGTAGGTTTTAACCGAGCTTGAACCCCTGTGGTGTAACCGGGTAACACGTTCACTGTCCAGGTGAAAGTACCAGGTTCGAGGCCTGGCGGGGGTAGCACTGATGGTTTCTGTTATTCCTCTGAGCAGTAGGTCAGACGTGGTACGTTGGTTTGTTCCGAACGAACAATTTGTAAACCAATTAGGTGAATGGTTGATCTTACGATTCGACGTTTGCTGTCTTTTGTAGAGCCATTCCCCCCACCAACGAAAAGGACCGTCCGTGAGACACAAAAGGAGCTGTCGACGGTAAGATTGGAAATTTGTTAGCGAGTGAGATTGTGAAGCACACAAGAACCAACGTGTTGAAACGACTGATGAAGATTGTATTATGATAATGTGAAGACTACTGGTAGGAATCAACTGCTCCTTTTCTTGGTCGACCTGCACCATTAACATCTTTGTCCAAATAAAACAAAACAAAAATAAAAGTATACAATACATTCGAATAATGTTTTAAATTAAAAAAAAAAAATTTAAAAATTTAAATTAAAAATTAAACAAAGGCATAACCGAGTGACCTTGCACGGATGGCAATTCCCAGCGTATAAGCAAACCCTTTCTTAGAAGTTGCTTGTGTAACGAGTGTCTCTTAGGTTATGGGCCTTTTATTTTGAAAGGAGCCTCGTGTGCAATAGCTGCCTGCGCCTTCCCTTAGCCAAGGTAGAGAATTTCTATGTGCACGTACTGTATTTTCCTTATTTCAGCGGTTTTCTGTTATTCTACTGCTAAAAGTACGTCTCCACAGTGAATTCGTGTAGTGCCCGTTAGGACTGACGGTGGCAAGACGACGTGACCTTGCAAAGCTGAGGATTATAGCGAGAGAAAAGCATAGCAGGACGGTCTCTGCCAAGTAAATACACACCATCGTCTGGATTTTTAATCGCTTTAATGAAGGTAAGGGCTACAAACTGGGGGGAGGGCGTGCAATCTTGACGAGTTGGACTTTAAAGCGCTTTAACTCGGACATGCATGCTATTGCTGGGCTTCGGGCCATGCTTGCCATGTAGCGACATTTGAAATGACCTACGACCTATGGCTACGCGGTAAACAAAAGAATGTGAAGGATTGCTGTTGTTTTTTTCTGCCCGAAATATTGTAATCCAGCTTTTTAAGATGGCAGCAAATGAATGTTTAGTGTTTAAACTCTGGCCAAACTCTGAGTGGATCCATGGCAGTATTGTCTGTGGACAGGCTCCGCTGTGCCTGTGTGTTGTTATGGCGAGTTGACTGACGTTTGAACTGTCCAATCCGCGGGTGGGTTTGTGTGAGGCGCTAGCCAATCAGCTGTACGATGCGGGGTGGGACATGTTCGGAGTATGTAGGTTTTAAGGAATGCATCACCTTTATGACATCGCCGGCCTGCCGTAGTCCGGTGGCTAGGGCGTTGGCTTACAGGGCTCAAGGACCCATCGAAGCCCCGGATCGAAACCCCGCCTCTGGCACTGGTGACTGTATATGCTAAGCCTTTGTTATTTAAAGTAGTACAAATGGGGTGACAGATGTCGTCCTATAGCTTAGCATATGCGGAGCACAGTCATCAATCCCAGTAGGTCCCCGAGGTCCTTGAGCTTTGTGGCCGCGGCGGGTCGGTCTTTTTGTTATTGTTGTTGTTGTTGTTGTTTTGCATTCAGGTTATTTGTTTGTTTGTTTGTTTGTTTGTTTGTGTAATAAGAAAACAGCCAAAAGGAGTGACCCAGAAAATACTAACAACATTTTCTCTAACATCTTTATAGACGTTGTGTGCGTTTTTGAGTTAAGGAATTCTTTTTGTTTATTTATTTATTTATTTATTTATTTATTTATTTATTTTTACTGTTGATGTGAAAAGCAGTATCTGTTATTGCCGCGTCCAGACTGTGCCACCTGAAAGAGCATGGCACAAATCTTACCTCTAGACTTTAGGCTGTTTTTCAGTTCTCTTTTTAGGAAGCAGTTTCCCACTGAGTATCAGGGAAACACTGTCCAACTCGTTCCTACAATCAGGGATAGCGTTCGTGCGCCATCTAGCGGCTACAATACCGAGTTGTAAACTATGGCACCAAACAAGATGGAAATGGCTAACATAATGGTGAGTGAGTCAGTCAAGTGACTTTGCAGTATAGCAAATAATTGGGACTTGTTTTATAATTTACTTGACATATTTGTTTCCAAAGAAAATTTTGCAGATTTTCTGGATTCATTAAACTGTATGTCTACCCATTGTTCAACTGGCTTCAGGTGTCAATCACCTAGCAATCATAGTAAATATTTGGGACTATTTTCTTTTCTTTTTTTTTTTTTTTTTTTTTTTCAAATGTGCAAGCTTCTTGTTATTGACCAAGTAAATTCAATATGTGCTACCAGTGTTTAACTGGGATTTTTTCGTGTGTGTGTTATTTTCCAGTCCCACCTTTTCTGTTGCGGGCCGTAACACTGAGCAGAAGGACGGCCTGGCTATATTGGCGACACACATTTCTTTGGTGACATTCTAGTGAGTGGTCCATGCTACTAAGGTTCGTAATAATTGATTCTCCAAGGCAGCATGCCTATAGTAGTGGCATTAGTTGCTCGCCTCCTTTTGATTTTTTCAGTTTAATTGATCTCGTAATTGGCAGGACTGGAACAAAACTTTTCCTCTTTGGTAACATGGTTTGTAGGTTTTAACCGAGCTTGAACCCCTGTGGTGTAACCGGGTAACACGTTCACTGTCCAGGTGAAAGTACCAGGTTCGAGGCCTGGCGGGGGTAGCACTGATGGTTTCTGTTATTCCTCTGAGCAGTAGGTCAGACGTGGTACGTTGGTTTGTTCCGAACGAACAATTTGTAAACCAATTAGGTGAATGGTTGATCTTACGATTCGACGTTTGCTGTCTTTTGTAGAGCCATTCCCCCCACCAACGAAAAGGACCGTCCGTGAGACACAAAAGGAGCTGTCGACGGTAAGATTGGAAATTTGTTAGCGAGTGAGATTGTGAAGCACACAAGAACCAACGTGTTGAAACGACTGATGAAGATTGTATTATGATAATGTGAAGACTACTGGTAGGAATCAACTGCTCCTTTTCTTGGTCGACCTGCACCATTAACATCTTTGTCCAAATAAAACAAAACAAAAATAAAAGTATACAATACATTCGAATAATGTTTTAAATTAAAAAAAAAAAAATTTAAAAATTTAAATTAAAAATTAAACAAAGGCATAACCGAGTGACCTTGCACGGATGGCAATTCCCAGCGTATAAGCAAACCCTTTCTTAGAAGTTGCTTGTGTAACGAGTGTCTCTTAGGTTATGGGCCTTTTATTTTGAAAGGAGCCTCGTGTGCAATAGCTGCCTGCGCCTTCCCTTAGCCAAGGTAGAGAATTTCTATGTGCACGTACTGTATTTTCCTTATTTCAGCGGTTTTCTGTTATTCTACTGCTAAAAGTACGTCTCCACAGTGAATTCGTGTAGTGCCCGTTAGGACTGACGGTGGCAAGACGACGTGACCTTGCAAAGCTGAGGATTATAGCGAGAGAAAAGCATAGCAGGACGGTCTCTGCCAAGTAAATACACACCATCGTCTGGATTTTTAATCGCTTTAATGAAGGTAAGGGCTACAAACTGGGGGGAGGGCGTGCAATCTTGACGAGTTGGACTTTAAAGCGCTTTAACTCGGACATGCATGCTATTGCTGGGCTTCGGGCCATGCTTGCCATGTAGCGACATTTGAAATGACCTACGACCTATGGCTACGCGGTAAACAAAAGAATGTGAAGGATTGCTGTTGTTTTTTTCTGCCCGAAATATTGTAATCCAGCTTTTTAAGCTGGCAGCAAATGAATGTTTAGTGTTTAAACTCTGGCCAAACTCTGAGTGGATCCATGGCAGTATTGTCTGTGGACAGGCTCCGCTGTGCCTGTGTGTTGTTATGGCGAGTTGACTGACGTTTGAACTGTCCAATCCGCGGGTGGGTTTGTGTGAGGCGCTAGCCAATCAGCTGTACGATGGGGGGTGGGACATGTTCGGAGTATGTAGGTTTTAAGGAATGCATCACCTTTATGACATCGCCGGCCTGCCGTAGTCCGGTGGCTAGGGCGTTGGCTTACAGGGCTCAAGGACCCATCGAAGCCCCGGATCGAAACCCCGCCTCTGGCACTGGTGACTGTATATGCTAAGCCTTTGTTATTTAAAGTAGTACAAATGGGGTGACAGATGTCCTATAGCTTAGCATATGCGGAGCACAGTCATCAATCCCAGTAGGTCCCCGAGGTCCTTGAGCTTTGTGGCCGCGGCGGGTCGGTCTTTTTGTTATTGTTGTTGTTGTTGTTGTTTTGCATTCAGGTTATTTGTTTGTTTGTTTGTTTGTTTGTTTGTTTGTGTAATAAGAAAACAGCCAAAAGGAGTGACCCAGAAAATACTAACAACATTTTCTCTAACATCTTTATAGACGTTGTGTGCGTTTTTGAGTTAAGGAATTCTTTTTGTTTATTTATTTATTTATTTATTTATTTATTTATTTTTACTGTTGATGTGAAAAGCAGTATCTGTTATTGCCGCGTCCAGACTGTGCCACCTGAAAGAGCATGGCACAAATCTTACCTCTAGACTTTAGGCTGTTTTTCAGTTCTCTTTTTAGGAAGCAGTTTCCCACTGAGTATCAGGGAAACACTGTCCAACTCGTTCCTACAATCAGGGATAGCGTTCGTGCGCCATCTAGCGGCTACAATACCGAGTTGTAAACTATGGCACCAAACAAGATGGAAATGGCTAACATAATGGTGAGTGAGTCAGTCAAGTGACTTTGCAGTATAGCTAATAATTGGGACTTGTTTTATAATTTACTTGACATATTTGTTTCCAAAGAAAATTTTGCAGATTTTCTGGATTCATTAAACTGTATGTCTACCCATTGTTCAACCGGTATATGGCTTCAGGTGTCAATCACCTAGCAATCATAGTAAATATTTGGGACTATTTTCTTTTCTTTTTTTTTTCCAAATGTGCAAGCTTCTTGTTATTGACCAAGTAAATTCAATATGTGCTACCAGTGTTTAACTGGGATTTTTTCGTGTGTGTGTTATTTTCCAGTCCCACCTTTTCTGTTGCGGGCCATAACACTGAGCAGAAGGAGGGCCTGGCTATATTGGCGACACACATTTCTTTGGTGACATTCTAGTGAGTGGTCCATGCTACTAAGGTTCGTAATAATTGATTCTCCAAGGCAGCATGCCTATAGTAGTGGCATTAGTTGCTCGCCTCCTTTTGATTTTTTCAGTTTAATTGATCTCGTAATTGGCAGGACTGGAACAAAACTTTTCCTCTTTGGTAACATGGTTTGTAGGTTTTAACCGAGCTTGAACCCCTGTGGTGTAACCGGGTAACACGTTCACTGTCCAGGTGAAAGTACCAGGTTCGAGGCCTCGCGGGGGTAGCACTGATGGTTTCTGTTATTCCTCTGAGCAGTAGGTCAGACGTGGTACGTTGGTTTGTTCCGAACGAACAATTTGTAAACCAATTAGGTGAATGGTTGATCTTACGATTCGACGTTTGCTGTCTTTTGTAGAGCCATTCCCCCCACCAACGAAAAGGACCGTCCGTGAGACACAAAAGGAGCTGTCGACGGTAAGATTGGAAATTTGTTAGCGAGTGAGATTGTGAAGCACACAAGAACCAACGTGTTGAAACGACTGATGAAGATTGTATTATGATAATGTGAAGACTACTGGTAGGAATCAACTGCTCCTTTTCTTGGTCGACCTGCACCATTAACATCTTTGTCCAATCCGCGGGTGGGTTTGTGTGAGGCGCTAGCCAATCAGCTGTACGATGGGGGTGGGACATGTTCGGAGTATGTAGGTTGTTGTTGTTTTGCATTGAGGTTATTTGTTTGTTTGTTTGTTTGTTTGTGTAATAAGAAAACAGCCAAAAGGAGTGACCCAGAAAACACTAAGAACATTTTCTCTAACATTTTATAGACGTTGTGTGCGTTTTTGAGTTAATGAATTCTTTTTATTTATTTATTTATTTATTTATTTATTTTTACTGTCGATGTGAAAAACAGTATCTGTTATTGCCGCGTCCAGACTGTGCCACCTGAAAGAGCATGGCACAAATCTTACCTCTAGACTTTAGGCTTTTTTTCAGTTCTCTTTTTAGGAAGCAGTTTCCCACTGAGTATCAGGGAAACACTGTCCAACTCGTTCCTTCAATCAGGGATAGCGTTCGTGCGCCATCTAGCGGCTACAATACCGAGTTGTAAACTATGGCACCAAACAAGATGGAAATGGCTAACATAATGGTGAGTGAGTCAGGCAAGTGACTTTGCAGTATAGCAAATAATTGGGACTTGTTTTATAATTTACTTGACATATTTGTTTCCAAAGAAAATTTTGCAGATTTTCTGGATTCATTAAACTGTATGTCTACCCATTGTTCAACCGGTATATGGCTTCAGGTGTCAATCACCTAGCAATCATAGTAAATATTTGGGACTATTTTCTTTTCTTTTTTTTTTCCAAATGTGCAAGCTTCTTGTTATTGACCAAGTAAATTCAATATGTGCTACCAGTGTTTAACTGGGATTTTTTCGTGTGTGTGTTATTTTCCAGTCCCACCTTTTCTGTTGCGGGCCATAACACTGAGCAGAAGGAGGGCCTGGCTATATTGGCGACACACATTTCTTTGGTGACATTCTAGTGAGTGGTCCATGCTACTAAGGTTCGTAATAATTGATTCTCCAAGGCAGCATGCCTATAGTAGTGGCATTAGTTGCTCGCCTCCTTTTGATTTTTTCAGTTTAATTGATCTCGTAATTGGCAGGACTGGAACAAAACTTTTCCTCTTTGGTAACATGGTTTGTAGGTTTTAACCGAGCTTGAACCCCTGTGGTGTAACCGGGTAACACGTTCACTGTCCAGGTGAAAGTACCAGGTTCGAGGCCTCGCGGGGGTAGCACTGATGGTTTCTGTTATTCCTCTGAGCAGTAGGTCAGACGTGGTACGTTGGTTTGTTCCGAACGAACAATTTGTAAACCAATTAGGTGAATGGTTGATCTTACGATTCGACGTTTGCTGTCTTTTGTAGAGCCATTCCCCCCACCAACGAAAAGGACCGTCCGTGAGACACAAAAGGAGCTGTCGACGGTAAGATTGGAAATTTGTTAGCGAGTGAGATTGTGAAGCACACAAGAACCAACGTGTTGAAACGACTCATGAAGATTGTATTATGATAATGTGAAGACTACTGGTAGGAATCAACTGCTCCTTTTCTTGGTCGACCTGCACCATTAACATCTTTGTCCAAATAAAACAAAACAAAAATAAAAGTATACAATACATTCGAATAATGTTTTAAATAAAAAAAAATAAATAAAAAATTTAAATTAAAAATTAAACAAAGGCATAACCGAGTGACCTTGCACGGATGGCAATTCCCAGCGTATAAGCAAACCCTTTCTTAGAAGTTGCTTGTGTAACGAGTGTCTCTTAGGTTATGGGCCTTTTATTTTGAAAGGAGCCTCGTGTGCAATAGCTGCCTGCGCCTTCCCTTAGCCAAGGTAGAGAATTTCTATGTGCACGTACTGTATTTTCCTTATTTCAGCGGTTTTCTGTTATTCTACTGCTAAAAGTACGTCTCCACAGTGAATTCGTGTAGTGCCCGTTAGGACTGACGGTGGCAAGACGACGTGACCTTGCAAAGCTGAGGATTATAGCGAGAGAAAAGCATAGCAGGACGGTCTCTGCCAAGTAAATACACACCATCGTCTGGATTTTTAATCGCTTTAATGAAGGTAAGGGCTACAAACTGGGGGGAGGGCGTGCAATCTTGACGAGTTGGACTTTAAAGCGCTTTAACTCGGACATGCATGCTATTGCTGGGCTTCGGGCCATGCTTGCCATGTAGCGACATTTGAAATGACCTACGACCTATGGCTACGCGGTAAACAAAAGAATGTGAAGGATTGCTGTTGTTTTTTTCTGCCCGAAATATTGTAATCCAGCTTTTTAAGCTGGCAGCAAATGAATGTTTAGTGTTTAAACTCTGGCCAAACTCTGAGTGGATCCATGGCAGTATTGTCTGTGGACAGGCTCCGCTGTGCCTGTGTGTTGTTATGGCGAGTTGACTGACGTTTGAACTGTCCAATCCGCGGGTGGGTTTGTGTGAGGCGCTAGCCAATCAGCTGTACGATGCGGGGTGGGACATGTTCGGAGTATGTAGGTTTTAAGGAATGCATCACCTTTATGACATCGCCGGCCTGCCGTAGTCCGGTGGCTAGGGCGTTGGCTTACAGGGCTCAAGGACCCATCGAAGCCCCGGATCGAAACCCCGCCTCTGGCACTGGTGACTGTATATGCTAAGCCTTTGTTATTTAAAGTAGTACAAATGGGGTGACAGATGTCCTATAGCTTAGCATATGCGGAGCACAGTCATCAATCCCAGTAGGTCCCCGAGGTCCTTGAGCTTTGTGGCCGCGGCGGGTCGGTCTTTTTGTTATTGTTGTTGTTGTTGTTGTTTTGCATTCAGGTTATTTGTTTGTTTGTTTGTTTGTTTGTTTGTGTAATAAGAAAACAGCCAAAAGGAGTGACCCAGAAAATACTAACAACATTTTCTCTAACATCTTTATAGACGTTGTGTGCGTTTTTGAGTTAAGGAATTCTTTTTGTTCATTTATTTATTTATTTATTTATTTATTTATTTATTTTTACTGTTGATGTGAAAAGCAGTATCTGTTATTGCCGCGTCCAGACTGTGCCACCTGAAAGAGCATGGCACAAATCTTACCTCTAGACTTTAGGCTGTTTTTCAGTTCTCTTTTTAGGAAGCAGTTTCCCACTGAGTATCAGGGAAACACTGTCCAACTCGTTCCTACAATCAGGGATAGCGTTCGTGCGCCATCTAGCGGCTACAATACCGAGTTGTAAACTATGGCACCAAACAAGATGGAAATGGCTAACATAATGGTGAGTGAGTCAGTCAAGTGACTTTGCAGTATAGCAAATAATTGGGACTTGTTTTATAATTTACTTGACATATTTGTTTCCAAAGAAAATTTTGCAGATTTTCTGGATTCATTAAACTGTATGTCTACCCATTGTTCAACCGGTATATGGCTTCAGGTGTCAATCACCTAGCAATCATAGTAAATATTTGGGACTATTTTCTTTTCTTTTTTTTTTTTTTTTTTTTTTTCAAATGTGCAAGCTTCTTGTTATTGACCAAGTAAATTCAATATGTGCTACCAGTGTTTAACTGGGATTTTTTCGTGTGTGTGTTATTTTCCAGTCCCACCTTTTCTGTTGCGGGCCGTAACACTGAGCAGAAGGAGGGCCTGGCTATATTGGCGACACACATTTCTTTGGTGACATTCTAGTGAGTGGTCCATGCTACTAAGGTTCGTAATAATTGATTCTCCAAGGCAGCATGCCTATAGTAGTGGCATTAGTTGCTCGCCTCCTTTTGATTTTTTCAGTTTAATTGATCTCGTAATTGGCAGGACTGGAACAAAACTTTTCCTCTTTGGTAACATGGTTTGTAGGTTTTAACCGAGCTTGAACCCCTGTGGTGTAACCGGGTAACACGTTCACTGTCCAGGTGAAAGTACCAGGTTCGAGGCCTGGCGGGGGTAGCACTGATGGTTTCTGTTATTCCTCTGAGCAGTAGGTCAGACGTGGTACGTTGGTTTGTTCCGAACGAACAATTTGTAAACCAATTAGGTGAATGGTTGATCTTACGATTCGACGTTTGCTGTCTTTTGTAGAGCCATTCCCCCCACCAACGAAAAGGACCGTCCGTGAGACACAAAAGGAGCTGTCGACGGTAAGATTGGAAATTTGTTAGCGAGTGAGATTGTGAAGCACACAAGAACCAACGTGTTGAAACGACTGATGAAGATTGTATTATGATAATGTGAAGACTACTGGTAGGAATCAACTGCTCCTTTTCTTGGTCGACCTGCACCATTAACATCTTTGTCCAAATAAAACAAAACAAAAATAAAAGTATACAATACATTCGAATAATGTTTTAAATTAAAAAAAAAAAAATTTAAAAATTTAAATTAAAAATTAAACAAAGGCATAACCGAGTGACCTTGCACGGATGGCAATTCCCAGCGTATAAGCAAACCCTTTCTTAGAAGTTGCTTGTGTAACGAGTGTCTCTTAGGTTATGGGCCTTTTATTTTGAAAGGAGCCTCGTGTGCAATAGCTGCCTGCGCCTTCCCTTAGCCAAGGTAGAGAATTTCTATGTGCACGTACTGTATTTTCCTTATTTCAGCGGTTTTCTGTTATTCTACTGCTAAAAGTACGTCTCCACAGTGAATTCGTGTAGTGCCCGTTAGGACTGACGGTGGCAAGACGACGTGACCTTGCAAAGCTGAGGATTATAGCGAGAGAAAAGCATAGCAGGACGGTCTCTGCCAAGTAAATACACACCATCGTCTGGATTTTTAATCGCTTTAATGAAGGTAAGGGCTACAAACTGGGGGGAGGGCGTGCAATCTTGACGAGTTGGACTTTAAAGCGCTTTAACTCGGACATGCATGCTATTGCTGGGCTTCGGGCCATGCTTGCCATGTAGCGACATTTGAAATGACCTACGACCTATGGCTACGCGGTAAACAAAAGAATGTGAAGGATTGCTGTTGTTTTTTTCTGCCCGAAATATTGTAATCCAGCTTTTTAAGCTGGCAGCAAATGAATGTTTAGTGTTTAAACTCTGGCCAAACTCTGAGTGGATCCATGGCAGTATTGTCTGTGGACAGGCTCCGCTGTGCCTGTGTGTTGTTATGGCGAGTTGACTGACGTTTGAACTGTCCAATCCGCGGGTGGGTTTGTGTGAGGCGCTAGCCAATCAGCTGTACGATGGGGGGTGGGACATGTTCGGAGTATGTAGGTTTTAAGGAATGCATCACCTTTATGACATCGCCGGCCTGCCGTAGTCCGGTGGCTAGGGCGTTGGCTTACAGGGCTCAAGGACCCATCGAAGCCCCGGATCGAAACCCCGCCTCTGGCACTGGTGACTGTATATGCTAAGCCTTTGTTATTTAAAGTAGTACAAATGGGGTGACAGATGTCCTATAGCTTAGCATATGCGGAGCACAGTCATCAATCCCAGTAGGTCCCCGAGGTCCTTGAGCTTTGTGGCCGCGGCGGGTCGGTCTTTTTCTTATTGTTGTTGTTGTTGTTGTTTTGCATTCAGGTTATTTGTTTGTTTGTTTGTTTGTTTGTTTGTGTAATAAGAAAACAGCCAAAAGGAGTGACCCAGAAAATACTAACAACATTTTCTCTAACATCTTTATAGACGTTGTGTGCGTTTTTGAGTTAAGGAATTCTTTTTGTTTGTTTATTTATTTATTTATTTATTTATTTATTTATTTTTACTGTTGATGTGAAAAGCAGTATCTGTTATTGCCGCGTCCAGACTGTGCCACCTGAAAGAGCATGGCACAAATCTTACCTCTAGACTTTAGGCTGTTTTTCAGTTCTCTTTTTAGGAAGCAGTTTCCCACTGAGTATCAGGGAAACACTGTCCAACTCGTTCCTACAATCAGGGATAGCGTTCGTGCGCCATCTAGCGGCTACAATACCGAGTTGTAAACTATGGCACCAAACAAGATGGAAATGGCTAACATAATGGTGAGTGAGTCAGTCAAGTGACTTTGCAGTATAGCAAATAATTGGGACTTGTTTTATAATTTACTTGACATATTTGTTTCCAAAGAAAATTTTGCAGATTTTCTGGATTCATTAAACTGTATGTCTACCCATTGTTCAACCGGTATATGGCTTCAGGTGTCAATCACCTAGCAATCATAGTAAATATTTGGGACTATTTTCTTTTCTTTTTTTTTTCCAAATGTGCAAGCTTCTTGTTATTGACCAAGTAAATTCAATATGTGCTACCAGTGTTTAACTGGGATTTTTTCGTGTGTGTGTTATTTTCCAGTCCCACCTTTTCTGTTGCGGGCCATAACACTGAGCAGAAGGAGGGCCTGGCTATATTGGCGACACACATTTCTTTGGTGACATTCTAGTGAGTGGTCCATGCTACTAAGGTTCGTAATAATTGATTCTCCAAGGCAGCATGCCTATAGTAGTGGCATTAGTTGCTCGCCTCCTTTTGATTTTTTCAGTTTAATTGATCTCGTAATTGGCAGGACTGGAACAAAACTTTTCCTCTTTGGTAACATGGTTTGTAGGTTTTAACCGAGCTTGAACCCCTGTGGTGTAACCGGGTAACACGTTCACTGTCCAGGTGAAAGTACCAGGTTCGAGGCCTGGCGGGGGTAGCACTGATGGTTTCTGTTATTCCTCTGAGCAGTAGGTCAGACGTGGTACGTTGGTTTGTTCCGAACGAACAATTTGTAAACCAATTAGGTGAATGGTTGATCTTACGATTCGACGTTTGCTGTCTTTTGTAGAGCCATTCCCCCCACCAACGAAAAGGACCGTCCGTGAGACACAAAAGGAGCTGTCGACGGTAAGATTGGAAATTTGTTAGCGAGTGAGATTGTGAAGCACACAAGAACCAACGTGTTGAAACGACTGATGAAGATTGTATTATGATAATGTGAAGACTACTGGTAGGAATCAACTGCTCCTTTTCTTGGTCGACCTGCACCATTAACATCTTTGTCCAATCCGCGGGTGGGTTTGTGTGAGGCGCTAGCCAATCAGCTGTACGATGGGGGTGGGACATGTTCGGAGTATGTAGGTTGTTGTTGTTTTGCATTGAGGTTATTTGTTTGTTTGTTTGTTTGTTTGTGTAATAAGAAAACAGCCAAAAGGAGTGACCCAGAAAACACTAAGAACATTTTCTCTAACATTTTATAGACGTTGTGTGCGTTTTTGAGTTAATGAATTCTTTTTATTTATTTATTTATTTATTTATTTTTACTGTCGATGTGAAAAACAGTATCTGTTATTGCCGCGTCCAGACTGTGCCACCTGAAAGAGCATGGCACAAATCTTACCTCTAGACTTTAGGCTTTTTTTCAGTTCTCTTTTTAGGAAGCAGTTTCCCACTGAGTATCAGGGAAACACTGTCCAACTCGTTCCTTCAATCAGGGATAGCGTTCGTGCGCCATCTAGCGGCTACAATACCGAGTTGTAAACTATGGCACCAAACAAGATGGAAATGGCTAACATAATGGTGAGTGAGTCAGGCAAGTGACTTTGCAGTATAGCAAATAATTGGGACTTGTTTTATAATTTACTTGACATATTTGTTTCCAAAGAAAATTTTGCAGATTTTCTGGATTCATTAAACTGTATGTCTACCCATTGTTCAACCGGTATATGGCTTCAGGTGTCAATCACCTAGCAATCATAGTAAATATTTGGGACTATTTTCTTTTCTTTTTTTTTTTTTTTTCTCAAATGTGCAAGCTTCTTGTTATTGACCAAGTAAATTCAATATGTGCTACCAGTGTTTAACTGGGATTTTTTCGTGTGTGTGTTATTTTCCAGTCCCACCTTTTCTGTTGCGGGCCGTAACACTGAGCAGAAGGAGGGCCTGGCTATATTGGCGACACACATTTCTTTGGTGACGTTCTAGTGAGTGGTCCATGCTACTAAGGTTCGTAATAATTGATTCTCCAAGGCAGCATGCCTATAGTAGTGGCATTAGTTGCTCGCCTCCTTTTGATTTTTTCAGTTTAATTGATCTCGTAATTGGCAGGACTGGAACAAAACTTTTCCTCTTTGGTAACATGGTTTGTAGGTTTTAACCGAGCTTGAACCCCTGTGGTGTAACCGGGTAACACGTTCACTGTCCAGGTGAAAGTACCAGGTTCGAGGCCTGGCGGGGGTAGCACTGATGGTTTCTGTTATTCCTCTGAGCAGTAGGTCAGACGTGGTACGTTGGTTTGTTCCGAACGAACAATTTGTAAACCAATTAGGTGAATGGTTGATCTTACGATTCGACGTTTGCTGTCTTTTGTAGAGCCATTCCCCCCACCAACGAAAAGGACCGTCCGTGAGACACAAAAGGAGCTGTCGACGGTAAGATTGGAAATTTGTTAGCGAGTGAGATTGTGAAGCACACAAGAACCAACGTGTTGAAACGACTGATGAAGATTGTATTATGATAATGTGAAGACTACTGGTAGGAATCAACTGCTCCTTTTCTTGGTCGACCTGCACCATTAACATCTTTGTCCAAATAAAACAAAACAAAAATAAAAGTATACAATACATTCGAATAATGTTTTAAATAAAAATAAATAAATAAAAAATTTAAATTAAAAATTAAACAAAGGCATAACCGAGTGACCTTGCACGGATGGCAATTCCCAGCGTATAAGCAAACCCTTTCTTAGAAGTTGCTTGTGTAACGAGTGTCTCTTAGGTTATGGGCCTTTTATTTTGAAAGGAGCCTCGTGTGCAATAGCTGCCTGCGCCTTCCCTTAGCCAAGGTAGAGAATTTCTATGTGCACGTACTGTATTTTCCTTATTTCAGCGGTTTTCTGTTATTCTACTGCTAAAAGTACGTCTCCACAGTGAATTCGTGTAGTGCCCGTTAGGACTGACGGTGGCAAGACGACGTGACCTTGCAAAGCTGAGGATTATAGCGAGAGAAAAGCATAGCAGGACGGTCTCTGCCAAGTAAATACACACCATCGTCTGGATTTTTAATCGCTTTAATGAAGGTAAGGGCTACAAACTGGGGGGAGGGCGTGCAATCTTGACGAGTTGGACTTTAAAGCGCTTTAACTCGGACATGCATGCTATTGCTGGGCTTCGGGCCATGCTTGCCATGTAGCGACATTTGAAATGACCTACGACCTATGGCTACGCGGTAAACAAAAGAATGTGAAGGATTGCTGTTGTTTTTTTCTGCCCGAAATATTGTAATCCAGCTTTTTAAGCTGGCAGCAAATGAATGTTTAGTGTTTAAACTCTGGCCAAACTCTGAGTGGATCCATGGCAGTATTGTCTGTGGACAGGCTCCGCTGTGCCTGTGTGTTGTTATGGCGAGTTGACTGACGTTTGAACTGTCCAATCCGCGGGTGGGTTTGTGTGAGGCGCTAGCCAATCAGCTGTACGATGGGGGGTGGGACATGTTCGGAGTATGTAGGTTTTAAGGAATGCATCACCTTTATGACATCGCCGGCCTGCCGTAGTCCGGTGGCTAGGGCGTTGGCTTACAGGGCTCAAGGACCCATCGAAGCCCCGGATCGAAACCCCGCCTCTGGCACTGGTGACTGTATATGCTAAGCCTTTGTTATTTAAAGTAGTACAAATGGGGTGACAGATGTCCTATAGCTTAGCATATGCGGAGCACAGTCATCAATCCCAGTAGGTCCCCGAGGTCCTTGAGCTTTGTGGCCGCGGCGGGTCGGTCTTTTTGTTATTGTTGTTGTTTTGCATTCAGGTTATTTGTTTGTTTGTTTGTTTGTGTAATAAGAAAACAGCCAAAAGGAGTGACCCAGAAAATACTAACAACATTTTCTCTAACATCTTTATAGACGTTGTGTGCGTTTTTGAGTTAAGGAATTCTTTTTGTTTATTTATTTATTTATTTATTTATTTATTTATTTTTACTGTTGATGTGAAAAGCAGTATCTGTTATTGCCGCGTCCAGACTGTGCCACCTGAAAGAGCATGGCACAAATCTTACCTCTAGACTTTAGGCTGTTTTTCAGTTCTCTTTTTAGGAAGCAGTTTCCCACTGAGTATCAGGGAAACACTGTCCAACTCGTTCCTACAATCAGGGATAGCGTTCGTGCGCCATCTAGCGGCTACAATACCGAGTTGTAAACTATGGCACCAAACAAGATGGAAATGGCTAACATAATGGTGAGTGAGTCAGGCAAGTGACTTTGCAGTATAGCAAGTAATTGGGACTTGTTTTATAATTTACTTGACATATTTGTTTCCAAAGAAAATTTTGCAGATTTTCTGGATTCATTAAACTGTATGTCTACCCATTGTTCAACCGGTATATGGCTTCAGGTGTCAATCACCTAGCAATCATAGTAAATATTTGGGACTATTTTCTTTTCTTTTTTTTTTTTTTTTTTTTTCAAATGTGCAAGCTTCTTGTTATTGACCAAGTAAATTCAATATGTGCTACCAGTGTTTAACTGGGATTTTTTCGTGTGTGTGTTATTTTCCAGTCCCACCTTTTCTGTTGCGGGCCGTAACACTGAGCAGAAGGAGGGCCTGGCTATATTGGCGACACACATTTCTTTGGTGACATTCTAGTGAGTGGTCCATGCTACTAAGGTTCGTAATAATTGATTCTCCAAGGCAGCATGCCTATAGTAGTGGCATTAGTTGCTCGCCTCCTTTTGATTTTTTTCAGTTTAATTGATCTCGTAATTGGCAGGACTGGAACAAAACTTTTCCTCTTTGGTAACATGGTTTGTAGGTTTTAACCGAGCTTGAACCCCTGTGGTGTAACCGGGTAACACGTTCACTGTCCAGGTGAAAGTACCAGGTTCGAGGCCTGGCGGGGGTAGCACTGATGGTTTCTGTTATTCCTCTGAGCAGTAGGTCAGACGTGGTACGTTGGTTTGTTCCGAACGAACAATTTGTAAACCAATTAGGTGAATGGTTGATCTTACGATTCGACGTTTGCTGTCTTTTGTAGAGCCATTCCCCCCACCAACGAAAAGGACCGTCCGTGAGACACAAAAGGAGCTGTCGACGGTAAGATTGGAAATTTGTTAGCGAGTGAGATTGTGAAGCACACAAGAACCAACGTGTTGAAACGACTGATGAAGATTGTATTATGATAATGTGAAGACTACTGGTAGGAATCAACTGCTCCTTTTCTTGGTCGACCTGCACCATTAACATCTTTGTCCAAATAAAACAAAACAAAAATAAAAGTATACAATACATTCGAATAATGTTTTAAATTAAAAAAAAAAAATTTAAAAATTTAAATTAAAAATTAAACAAAGGCATAACCGAGTGACCTTGCACGGATGGCAATTCCCAGCGTATAAGCAAACCCTTTCTTAGAAGTTGCTTGTGTAACGAGTGTCTCTTAGGTTATGGGCCTTTTATTTTGAAAGGAGCCTCGTGTGCAATAGCTGCCTGCGCCTTCCCTTAGCCAAGGCAGAGAATTTCTATGTGCACGTACTGTATTTTCCTTATTTCAGCGGTTTTCTGTTATTCTACTGCTAAAAGTACGTCTCCACAGTGAATTCGTGTAGTGCCCGTTAGGACTGACGGTGGCAAGACGACGTGACCTTGCAAAGCTGAGGATTATAGCGAGAGAAAAGCATAGCAGGACGGTCTCTGCCAAGTAAATACACACCATCGTCTGGATTTTTAATCGCTTTAATGAAGGTAAGGGCTACAAACTGGGGGGAGGGCGTGCAATCTTGACGAGTTGGACTTTAAAGCGCTTTAACTCGGACATGCATGCTATTGCTGGGCTTCGGGCCATGCTTGCCATGTAGCGACATTTGAAATGACCTACGACCTATGGCTACGCGGTAAACAAAAGAATGTGAAGGATTGCTGTTGTTTTTTTCTGCCCGAAATATTGTAATCCAGCTTTTTAAGCTGGCAGCAAATGAATGTTTAGTGTTTAAACTCTGGCCAAACTCTGAGTGGATCCATGGCAGTATTGTCTGTGGACAGGCTCCGCTGTGCCTGTGTGTTGTTATGGCGAGTTGACTGACGTTTGAACTGTCCAATCCGCGGGTGGGTTTGTGTGAGGCGCTAGCCAATCAGCTGTACGATGGGGGGTGGGACATGTTCGGAGTATGTAGGTTTTAAGGAATGCATCACCTTTATGACATCGCCGGCCTGCCGTAGTCCGGTGGCTAGGGCGTTGGCTTACAGGGCTCAAGGACCCATCGAAGCCCCGGATCGAAACCCCGCCTCTGGCACTGGTGACTGTATATGCTAAGCCTTTGTTATTTAAAGTAGTACAAATGGGGTGACAGATGTCCTATAGCTTAGCATATGCGGAGCACAGTCATCAATCCCAGTAGGTCCCCGAGGTCCTTGAGCTTTGTGGCCGCGGCGGGTCGGTCTTTTTGTTATTGTTGTTGTTTTGCATTCAGGTTATTTGTTTGTTTGTTTGTTTGTGTAATAAGAAAACAGCCAAAAGGAGTGACCCAGAAAATACTAACAACATTTTCTCTAACATCTTTGTAGACGTTGTGTGCGTTTTTGAGTTAATGAATTCTTTTTGTTTATTTATTTATTTATTTTTACTGTTGATGTGAAAAACAGTATCTGTTATTGCCGCGTCCAGACTGTGCCACCTGAAAGAGCATGGCACAAATCTTACCTCTAGACTTTAGGCTTTTTTTCAGTTCTCTTTTTAGGAAGCAGTTTCCCACTGAGTATCAGGGAAACACTGTCCAACTCGTTCCTACAATCAGGGATAGCGTTCGTGCGCCATCTAGCGGCTACAATACCGAGTTGTAAACTATGGCACCAAACAAGATGGAAATGGCTAACATAATGGTGAGTGAGTCAGTCAAGTGACTTTGCAGTATAGCAAATAATTGGGACTTGTTTTATAATTTACTTGACATATTTGTTTCCAAAGAAAATTTTGCAGATTTTCTGGATTCATTAAACTGTATGTCTACCCATTGTTCAACCGGTATATGGCTTCAGGTGTCAATCACCTAGCAATCATAGTAAATATTTGGGACTATTTTCTTTTCTTTTTTTTTCTTTTTTTTTCCAAATGTGCAAGCTTCTTGTTATTGACCAAGTAAATTCAATATGTGCTACCAGTGTTTAACTGGGATTTTTTCGTGTGTGTGTGTTATTTTCCAGTCCCACCTTTTCTGTTGCGGGCCGTAACACTGAGCAGAAGGAGGGCCTGGCTATATTGGCGACACACATTTCTTTGGTGACATTCTAGTGAGTGGTCCATGCTACTAAGGTTCGTAATAATTGATTCTCCAAGGCAGCATGCCTATAGTAGTGGCATTAGTTGCTCGCCTCCTTTTGATTTTTTTCAGTTTAATTGATCTCGTAATTGGCAGGACTGGAACAAAACTTTTCCTCTTTGGTAACATGGTTTGTAGGTTTTAACCGAGCTTGAACCCCTGTGGTGTAACCGGGTAACACGTTCACTGTCCAGGTGAAAGTACCAGGTTCGAGGCCTGGCGGGGGTAGCACTGATGGTTTCTGTTATTCCTCTGAGCAGTAGGTCAGACGTGGTACGTTGGTTTGTTCCGAACGAACAATTTGTAAACCAATTAGGTGAATGGTTGATCTTACGATTCGACGTTTGCTGTCTTTTGTAGAGCCATTCCCCCCACCAACGAAAAGGACCGTCCGTGAGACACAAAAGGAGCTGTCGACGGTAAGATTGGAAATTTGTTAGCGAGTGAGATTGTGAAGCACACAAGAACCAACGTGTTGAAACGACTGATGAAGATTGTATTATGATAATGTGAAGACTACTGGTAGGAATCAACTGCTCCTTTTCTTGGTCGACCTGCACCATTAACATCTTTGTCCAATCCGCGGGTGGGTTTGTGTGAGGCGCTAGCCAATCAGCTGTACGATGGGGGTGGGACATGTTCGGAGTATGTAGGTTGTTGTTGTTTTGCATTGAGGTTATTTGTTTGTTTGTTTGTTTGTTTGTGTAATAAGAAAACAGCCAAAAGGAGTGACCCAGAAAACACTAAGAACATTTTCTCTAACATTTTATAGACGTTGTGTGCGTTTTTGAGTTAATGAATTCTTTTTATTTATTTATTTATTTATTTATTTTTACTGTCGATGTGAAAAACAGTATCTGTTATTGCCGCGTCCAGACTGTGCCACCTGAAAGAGCATGGCACAAATCTTACCTCTAGACTTTAGGCTTTTTTTCAGTTCTCTTTTTAGGAAGCAGTTTCCCACTGAGTATCAGGGAAACACTGTCCAACTCGTTCCTTCAATCAGGGATAGCGTTCGTGCGCCATCTAGCGGCTACAATACCGAGTTGTAAACTATGGCACCAAACAAGATGGAAATGGCTAACATAATGGTGAGTGAGTCAGGCAAGTGACTTTGCAGTATAGCAAATAATTGGGACTTGTTTTATAATTTACTTGACATATTTGTTTCCAAAGAAAATTTTGCAGATTTTCTGGATTCATTAAACTGTATGTCTACCCATTGTTCAACCGGTATATGGCTTCAGGTGTCAATCACCTAGCAATCATAGTAAATATTTGGGACTATTTTCTTTTCTTTTTTTTTTTTTTTTCTCAAATGTGCAAGCTTCTTGTTATTGACCAAGTAAATTCAATATGTGCTACCAGTGTTTAACTGGGATTTTTTCGTGTGTGTGTTATTTTCCAGTCCCACCTTTTCTGTTGCGGGCCGTAACACTGAGCAGAAGGAGGGCCTGGCTATATTGGCGACACACATTTCTTTGGTGACGTTCTAGTGAGTGGTCCATGCTACTAAGGTTCGTAATAATTGATTCTCCAAGGCAGCATGCCTATAGTAGTGGCATTAGTTGCTCGCCTCCTTTTGATTTTTTCAGTTTAATTGATCTCGTAATTGGCAGGACTGGAACAAAACTTTTCCTCTTTGGTAACATGGTTTGTAGGTTTTAACCGAGCTTGAACCCCTGTGGTGTAACCGGGTAACACGTTCACTGTCCAGGTGAAAGTACCAGGTTCGAGGCCTGGCGGGGGTAGCACTGATGGTTTCTGTTATTCCTCTGAGCAGTAGGTCAGACGTGGTACGTTGGTTTGTTCCGAACGAACAATTTGTAAACCAATTAGGTGAATGGTTGATCTTACGATTCGACGTTTGCTGTCTTTTGTAGAGCCATTCCCCCCACCAACGAAAAGGACCGTCCGTGAGACACAAAAGGAGCTGTCGACGGTAAGATTGGAAATTTGTTAGCGAGTGAGATTGTGAAGCACACAAGAACCAACGTGTTGAAACGACTGATGAAGATTGTATTATGATAATGTGAAGACTACTGGTAGGAATCAACTGCTCCTTTTCTTGGTCGACCTGCACCATTAACATCTTTGTCCAAATAAAACAAAACAAAAATAAAAGTATACAATACATTCGAATAATGTTTTAAATAAAAATAAATAAATAAAAAATTTAAATTAAAAATTAAACAAAGGCATAACCGAGTGACCTTGCACGGATGGCAATTCCCAGCGTATAAGCAAACCCTTTCTTAGAAGTTGCTTGTGTAACGAGTGTCTCTTAGGTTATGGGCCTTTTATTTTGAAAGGAGCCTCGTGTGCAATAGCTGCCTGCGCCTTCCCTTAGCCAAGGTAGAGAATTTCTATGTGCACGTACTGTATTTTCCTTATTTCAGCGGTTTTCTGTTATTCTACTGCTAAAAGTACGTCTCCACAGTGAATTCGTGTAGTGCCCGTTAGGACTGACGGTGGCAAGACGACGTGACCTTGCAAAGCTGAGGATTATAGCGAGAGAAAAGCATAGCAGGACGGTCTCTGCCAAGTAAATACACACCATCGTCTGGATTTTTAATCGCTTTAATGAAGGTAAGGGCTACAAACTGGGGGGAGGGCGTGCAATCTTGACGAGTTGGACTTTAAAGCGCTTTAACTCGGACATGCATGCTATTGCTGGGCTTCGGGCCATGCTTGCCATGTAGCGACATTTGAAATGACCTACGACCTATGGCTACGCGGTAAACAAAAGAATGTGAAGGATTGCTGTTGTTTTTTTCTGCCCGAAATATTGTAATCCAGCTTTTTAAGCTGGCAGCAAATGAATGTTTAGTGTTTAAACTCTGGCCAAACTCTGAGTGGATCCATGGCAGTATTGTCTGTGGACAGGCTCCGCTGTGCCTGTGTGTTGTTATGGCGAGTTGACTGACGTTTGAACTGTCCAATCCGCGGGTGGGTTTGTGTGAGGCGCTAGCCAATCAGCTGTACGATGGGGGGTGGGACATGTTCGGAGTATGTAGGTTTTAAGGAATGCATCACCTTTATGACATCGCCGGCCTGCCGTAGTCCGGTGGCTAGGGCGTTGGCTTACAGGGCTCAAGGACCCATCGAAGCCCCGGATCGAAACCCCGCCTCTGGCACTGGTGACTGTATATGCTAAGCCTTTGTTATTTAAAGTAGTACAAATGGGGTGACAGATGTCCTATAGCTTAGCATATGCGGAGCACAGTCATCAATCCCAGTAGGTCCCCGAGGTCCTTGAGCTTTGTGGCCGCGGCGGGTCGGTCTTTTTGTTATTGTTGTTGTTTTGCATTCAGGTTATTTGTTTGTTTGTTTGTTTGTGTAATAAGAAAACAGCCAAAAGGAGTGACCCAGAAAATACTAACAACATTTTCTCTAACATCTTTATAGACGTTGTGTGCGTTTTTGAGTTAAGGAATTCTTTTTGTTTATTTATTTATTTATTTATTTATTTATTTTTACTGTTGATGTGAAAAGCAGTATCTGTTATTGCCGCGTCCAGACTGTGCCACCTGAAAGAGCATGGCACAAATCTTACCTCTAGACTTTAGGCTGTTTTTCAGTTCTCTTTTTAGGAAGCAGTTTCCCACTGAGTATCAGGGAAACACTGTCCAACTCGTTCCTACAATCAGGGATAGCGTTCGTGCGCCATCTAGCGGCTACAATACCGAGTTGTAAACTATGGCACCAAACAAGATGGAAATGGCTAACATAATGGTGAGTGAGTCAGGCAAGTGACTTTGCAGTATAGCAAGTAATTGGGACTTGTTTTATAATTTACTTGACATATTTGTTTCCAAAGAAAATTTTGCAGATTTTCTGGATTCATTAAACTGTATGTCTACCCATTGTTCAACCGGTATATGGCTTCAGGTGTCAATCACCTAGCAATCATAGTAAATATTTGGGACTATTTTCTTTTCTTTTTTTTTTTTTTTTTTTTTTTCAAATGTGCAAGCTTCTTGTTATTGACCAAGTAAATTCAATATGTGCTACCAGTGTTTAACTGGGATTTTTTCGTGTGTGTGTTATTTTCCAGTCCCACCTTTTCTGTTGCGGGCCGTAACACTGAGCAGAAGGAGGGCCTGGCTATATTGGCGACACACATTTCTTTGGTGACATTCTAGTGAGTGGTCCATGCTACTAAGGTTCGTAATAATTGATTCTCCAAGGCAGCATGCCTATAGTAGTGGCATTAGTTGCTCGCCTCCTTTTGATTTTTTTCAGTTTAATTGATCTCGTAATTGGCAGGACTGGAACAAAACTTTTCCTCTTTGGTAACATGGTTTGTAGGTTTTAACCGAGCTTGAACCCCTGTGGTGTAACCGGGTAACACGTTCACTGTCCAGGTGAAAGTACCAGGTTCGAGGCCTGGCGGGGGTAGCACTGATGGTTTCTGTTATTCCTCTGAGCAGTAGGTCAGACGTGGTACGTTGGTTTGTTCCGAACGAACAATTTGTAAACCAATTAGGTGAATGGTTGATCTTACGATTCGACGTTTGCTGTCTTTTGTAGAGCCATTCCCCCCACCAACGAAAAGGACCGTCCGTGAGACACAAAAGGAGCTGTCGACGGTAAGATTGGAAATTTGTTAGCGAGTGAGATTGTGAAGCACACAAGAACCAACGTGTTGAAACGACTGATGAAGATTGTATTATGATAATGTGAAGACTACTGGTAGGAATCAACTGCTCCTTTTCTTGGTCGACCTGCACCATTAACATCTTTGTCCAAATAAAACAAAACAAAAATAAAAGTATACAATACATTCGAATAATGTTTTAAATTAAAAAAAAAAAATTTAAAAATTTAAATTAAAAATTAAACAAAGGCATAACCGAGTGACCTTGCACGGATGGCAATTCCCAGCGTATAAGCAAACCCTTTCTTAGAAGTTGCTTGTGTAACGAGTGTCTCTTAGGTTATGGGCCTTTTATTTTGAAAGGAGCCTCGTGTGCAATAGCTGCCTGCGCCTTCCCTTAGCCAAGGCAGAGAATTTCTATGTGCACGTACTGTATTTTCCTTATTTCAGCGGTTTTCTGTTATTCTACTGCTAAAAGTACGTCTCCACAGTGAATTCGTGTAGTGCCCGTTAGGACTGACGGTGGCAAGACGACGTGACCTTGCAAAGCTGAGGATTATAGCGAGAGAAAAGCATAGCAGGACGGTCTCTGCCAAGTAAATACACACCATCGTCTGGATTTTTAATCGCTTTAATGAAGGTAAGGGCTACAAACTGGGGGGAGGGCGTGCAATCTTGACGAGTTGGACTTTAAAGCGCTTTAACTCGGACATGCATGCTATTGCTGGGCTTCGGGCCATGCTTGCCATGTAGCGACATTTGAAATGACCTACGACCTATGGCTACGCGGTAAACAAAAGAATGTGAAGGATTGCTGTTGTTTTTTTCTGCCCGAAATATTGTAATCCAGCTTTTTAAGCTGGCAGCAAATGAATGTTTAGTGTTTAAACTCTGGCCAAACTCTGAGTGGATCCATGGCAGTATTGTCTGTGGACAGGCTCCGCTGTGCCTGTGTGTTGTTATGGCGAGTTGACTGACGTTTGAACTGTCCAATCCGCGGGTGGGTTTGTGTGAGGCGCTAGCCAATCAGCTGTACGATGGGGGGTGGGACATGTTCGGAGTATGTAGGTTTTAAGGAATGCATCACCTTTATGACATCGCCGGCCTGCCGTAGTCCGGTGGCTAGGGCGTTGGCTTACAGGGCTCAAAGGACCCATCGAAGCCCCGGATCGAAACCCCGCCTCTGGCACTGGTGACTGTATATGCTAAGCCTTTGTTATTTAAAGTAGTACAAATGGGGTGACAGATGTCCTATAGCTTAGCATATGCGGAGCACAGTCATCAATCCCAGTAGGTCCCCGAGGTCCTTGAGCTTTGTGGCCGCGGCGGGTCGGTCTTTTTGTTATTGTTGTTGTTTTGCATTCAGGTTATTTGTTTGTTTGTTTGTTTGTGTAATAAGAAAACAGCCAAAAGGAGTGACCCAGAAAATACTAAGAACATTTTCTCTAACATCTTTGTAGACGTTGTGTGCGTTTTTGAGTTAATGAATTCTTTTTGTTTATTTATTTATTTATTTTTACTGTTGATGTGAAAAACAGTATCTGTTATTGCCGCGTCCAGACTGTGCCACCTGAAAGAGCATGGCACAAATCTTACCTCTAGACTTTAGGCTTTTTTTCAGTTCTCTTTTTAGGAAGCAGTTTCCCACTGAGTATCAGGGAAACACTGTCCAACTCGTTCCTACAATCAGGGATAGCGTTCGTGCGCCATCTAGCGGCTACAATACCGAGTTGTAAACTATGGCACCAAACAAGATGGAAATGGCTAACATAATGGTGAGTGAGTCAGTCAAGTGACTTTGCAGTATAGCAAATAATTGGGACTTGTTTTATAATTTACTTGACATATTTGTTTCCAAAGAAAATTTTGCAGATTTTCTGGATTCATTAAACTGTATGTCTACCCATTGTTCAACCGGTATATGGCTTCAGGTGTCAATCACCTAGCAATCATAGTAAATATTTGGGACTATTTTCTTTTCTTTTTTTTTCTTTTTTTTTCCAAATGTGCAAGCTTCTTGTTATTGACCAAGTAAATTCAATATGTGCTACCAGTGTTTAACTGGGATTTTTTCGTGTGTGTGTGTTATTTTCCAGTCCCACCTTTTCTGTTGCGGGCCGTAACACTGAGCAGAAGGAGGGCCTGGCTATATTGGCGACACACATTTCTTTGGTGACATTCTAGTGAGTGGTCCATGCTACTAAGGTTCGTAATAATTGATTCTCCAAGGCAGCATGCCTATAGTAGTGGCATTAGTTGCTCGCCTCCTTTTGATTTTTTTCAGTTTAATTGATCTCGTAATTGGCAGGACTGGAACAAAACTTTTCCTCTTTGGTAACATGGTTTGTAGGTTTTAACCGAGCTTGAACCCCTGTGGTGTAACCGGGTAACACGTTCACTGTCCAGGTGAAAGTACCAGGTTCGAGGCCTGGCGGGGGTAGCACTGATGGTTTCTGTTATTCCTCTGAGCAGTAGGTCAGACGTGGTACGTTGGTTTGTTCCGAACGAACAATTTGTAAACCAATTAGGTGAATGGTTGATCTTACGATTCGACGTTTGCTGTCTTTTGTAGAGCCATTCCCCCCACCAACGAAAAGGACCGTCCGTGAGACACAAAAGGAGCTGTCGACGGTAAGATTGGAAATTTGTTAGCGAGTGAGATTGTGAAGCACACAAGAACCAACGTGTTGAAACGACTGATGAAGATTGTATTATGATAATGTGAAGACTACTGGTAGGAATCAACTGCTCCTTTTCTTGGTCGACCTGCACCATTAACATCTTTGTCCAATCCGCGGGTGGGTTTGTGTGAGGCGCTAGCCAATCAGCTGTACGATGGGGGTGGGACATGTTCGGAGTATGTAGGTTGTTGTTGTTTTGCATTGAGGTTATTTGTTTGTTTGTTTGTTTGTGTAATAAGAAAACAGCCAAAAGGAGTGACCCAGAAAACACTAAGAACATTTTCTCTAACATTTTTATAGACGTTGTGTGCGTTTTTGAGTTAATGAATTCTTTTTATTTATTTATTTATTTATTTATTTATTTATTTTTACTGTCGATGTGAAAAACAGTATCTGTTATTGCCGCGTCCAGACTGTGCCACCTGAAAGAGCATGGCACAAATCTTACCTCTAGACTTTAGGCTTTTTTTCAGTTCTCTTTTTAGGAAGCAGTTTCCCACTGAGTATCAGGGAAACACTGTCCAACTCGTTCCTACAATCAGGGATAGCGTTCGTGCGCCATCTAGCGGCTACAATACCGAGTTGTAAACTATGGCACCAAACAAGATGGAAATGGCTAACATAATGGTGAGTGAGTCAGGCAAGTGACTTTGCAGTATAGCAAGTAATTGGGACTTGTTTTATAATTTACTTGACATATTTGTTTCCAAAGAAAATTTTGCAGATTTTCTGGATTCATTAAACTGTATGTCTACCCATTGTTCAACCGGTATATGGCTTCAGGTGTCAATCACCTAGCAATCATAGTAAATATTTGGGACTATTTTCTTTTCTTTTTTTTTTTTTTTTTTTCAAATGTGCAAGCTTCTTGTTATTGACCAAGTAAATTCAATATGTGCTACCAGTGTTTAACTGGGATTTTTTCGTGTGTGTGTTATTTTCCAGTCCCACCTTTTCTGTTGCGGGCCGTAACACTGAGCAGAAGGAGGGCCTGGCTATATTGGCGACACACATTTCTTTGGTGACATTCTAGTGAGTGGTCCATGCTACTAAGGTTCGTAATAATTGATTCTCCAAGGCAGCATGCCTATAGTAGTGGCATTAGTTGCTCGCCTCCTTTTGATTTTTTCAGTTTAATTGATCTCGTAATTGGCAGGACTGGAACAAAACTTTTCCTCTTTGGTAACATGGTTTGTAGGTTTTAACCGAGCTTGAACCCCTGTGGTGTAACCGGGTAACACGTTCACTGTCCAGGTGAAAGTACCAGGTTCGAGGCCTGGCGGGGGTAGCACTGATGGTTTCTGTTATTCCTCTGAGCAGTAGGTCAGACGTGGTACGTTGGTTTGTTCCGAACGAACAATTTGTAAACCGATTAGGTGAATGGTTGATCTTACGATTCGACGTTTGCTGTCTTTTGTAGAGCCATTCCCCCCACCAACGAAAAGGACCGTCCGTGAGACACAAAAGGAGCTGTCGACGGTAAGATTGGAAATTTGTTAGCGAGTGAGATTGTGAAGCACACAAGAACCAACGTGTTGAAACGACTGATGAAGATTGTATTATGATAATGTGAAGACTACTGGTAGGAATCAACTGCTCCTTTTCTTGGTCGACCTGCACCATTAACATCTTTGTCCAATCCGCGGGTGGGTTTGTGTGAGGCGCTAGCCAATCAGCTGTACGATGGGGGTGGGACATGTTCGGAGTATGTAGGTTGTTGTTGTTTTGCATTGAGGTTATTTGTTTGTTTGTTTGTTTGTTTGTGTAATAAGAAAACAGCCAAAAGGAGTGACCCAGAAAACACTAAGAACATTTTCTCTAACATTTTTATAGACGTTGTGTGCGTTTTTGAGTTAATGAATTCTTTTTATTTATTTATTTATTTATTTATTTATTTTTACTGTCGATGTGAAAAACAGTATCTGTTATTGCCGCGTCCAGACTGTGCCACCTGAAAGAGCATGGCACAAATCTTACCTCTAGACTTTAGGCTTTTTTTCAGTTCTCTTTTTAGGAAGCAGTTTCCCACTGAGTATCAGGGAAACACTGTCCAACTCGTTCCTACAATCAGGGATAGCGTTCGTGCGCCATCTAGCGGCTACAATACCGAGTTGTAAACTATGGCACCAAACAAGATGGAAATGGCTAACATAATGGTGAGTGAGTCAGTCAAGTGACTTTGCAGTATAGCAAATAATTGGGACTTGTTTTATAATTTACTTGACATATTTGTTTCCAAAGAAAATTTTGCAGATTTTCTGGATTCATTAAACTGTATGTCTACCCATTGTTCAACCGGTATATGGCTTCAGGTGTCAATCACCTAGCAATCATAGTAAATATTTGGGACTATTTTCTTTTCTTTTTTTTTTTTTTTTTTTCAAATGTGCAAGCTTCTTGTTATTGACCAAGTAAATTCAATATGTGCTACCAGTGTTTAACTGGGATTTTTTCGTGTGTGTGTTATTTTCCAGTCCCACCTTTTCTGTTGCGGGCCGTAACACTGAGCAGAAGGAGGGCCTGGCTATATTGGCGACACACATTTCTTTGGTGACATTCTAGTGAGTGGTCCATGCTACTAAAGTTCGTAATAATTGATTCTCCAAGGCAGCATGCCTATAGTAGTGGCATTAGTTGCTCGCCTCCTTTTGATTTTTTCAGTTTAATTGATCTCGTAATTGGCAGGACTGGAACAAAACTTTTCCTCTTTGGTAACATGGTTTGTAGGTTTTAACCGAGCTTGAACCCCTGTGGTGTAACCGGGTAACACGTTCACTGTCCAGGTGAAAGTACCAGGTTCGAGGCCTGGCGGGGGTAGCACTGATGGTTTCTGTTATTCCTCTGAGCAGTAGGTCAGACGTGGTACGTTGGTTTGTTCCGAACGAACAATTTGTAAACCAACTGGGTGAATGGTTGATCTTACGATTCGACGTTTGCTGTCTTTTGTAGAGCCATTCCCCCCACCAACGAAAAGGACCGTCCGTGAGACACAAAAGGAGCTGTCGACGGTAAGATTGGAAATTTGTTAGCGAGTGAGATTGTGAAGCACACAAGAACCAACGTGTTGAAACGACTGATGAAGATTGTATTATGATAATGTGAAGACTACTGGTAGGAATCAACTGCTCCTTTTCTTGGTCGACCTGCACCATTAACATCTTTGTCCAAATAAAACAAAACAAAAATAAAAGTATACAATACATTCGAATAATGTTTTAAATTAAAAAAAAAAAATTTAAAAATTTAAATTAAAAATTAAACAAAGGCATAACCGAGTGACCTTGCACGGATGGCAATTCCCAGCGTATAAGCAAACCCTTTCTTAGAAGTTGCTTGTGTAACGAGTGTCTCTTAGGTTATGGGCCTTTTATTTTGAAAGGAGCCTCGTGTGCAATAGCTGCCTGCGCCTTCCCTTAGCCAAGGTAGAGAATTTCTATGTGCACGTACTGTATTTTCCTTATTTCAGCGGTTTTCTGTTATTCTACTGCTAAAAGTACGTCTCCACAGTGAATTCGTGTAGTGCCCGTTAGGACTGACGGTGGCAAGACGACGTGACCTTGCAAAGCTGAGGATTATAGCGAGAGAAAAGCATAGCAGGACGGTCTCTGCCAAGTAAATACACACCATCGTCTGGATTTTTAATCGCTTTAATGAAGGTAAGGGCTACAAACTGGGGGGAGGGCGTGCAATCTTGACGAGTTGGACTTTAAAGCGCTTTAACTCGGACATGCATGCTATTGCTGGGCTTCGGGCCATGCTTGCCATGTAGCGACATTTGAAATGACCTACGACCTATGGCTACGCGGTAAACAAAAGAATGTGAAGGATTGCTGTTGTTTTTTTCTGCCCGAAATATTGTAATCCAGCTTTTTAAGCTGGCAGCAAATGAATGTTTAGTGTTTAAACTCTGGCCAAACTCTGAGTGGATCCATGGCAGTATTGTCTGTGGACAGGCTCCGCTGTGCCTGTGTGTTGTTATGGCGAGTTGACTGACGTTTGAACTGTCCAATCCGCGGGTGGGTTTGTGTGAGGCGCTAGCCAATCAGCTGTACGATGGGGGGTGGGACATGTTCGGAGTATGTAGGTTTTAAGGAATGCATCACCTTTATGACATCGCCGGCCTGCCGTAGTCCGGTGGCTAGGGCGTTGGCTTACAGGGCTCAAAGGACCCATCGAAGCCCCGGATCGAAACCCCGCCTCTGGCACTGGTGACTGTATATGCTAAGCCTTTGTTATTTAAAGTAGTACAAATGGGGTGACAGATGTCCTATAGTTTAGCATATGCGGAGCACAGTCATCAATCCCAGTAGGTCCCCGAGGTCCTTGAGCTTTGTGGCCGCGGCGGGTCGGTCTTTTTGTTATTGTTGTTGTTGTTGTTTTGCATTCAGGTTATTTGTTTGTTTGTTTGTTTGTTTGTGTAATAAGAAAACAGCCAAAAGGAGTGACCCAGAAAATACTAACAACATTTTCTCTAACATCTTTATAGACGTTGTGTGCGTTTTTGAGTTAAGGAATTCTTTTTGTTTATTTATTTATTTATTTATTTTTACTGTTGATGTGAAAAGCAGTATCTGTTATTGCCGCGTCCAGACTGTGCCACCTGAAAGAGCATGGCACAAATCTTACCTCTAGACTTTAGGCTGTTTTTCAGTTCTCTTTTTAGGAAGCAGTTTCCCACTGAGTATCAGGGAAACACTGTCCAACTCGTTCCTACAATCAGGGATAGCGTTCGTGCGCCATCTAGCGGCTACAATACCGAGTTGTAAACTATGGCACCAAACAAGATGGAAATGGCTAACATAATGGTGAGTGAGTCAGGCAAGTGACTTTGCAGTATAGCAAATAATTGGGACTTGTTTTATAATTTACTTGACATATTTGTTTCCAAAGAAAATTTTGCAGATTTTCTGGATTCATTAAACTGTATGTCTACCCATTGTTCAACCGGTATATGGCTTCAGGTGTCAATCACCTAGCAATCATAGTAAATATTTGGGACTATTTTCTTTTCTTTTTTTTTTTTTTTTTTTTTTCAAATGTGCAAGCTTCTTGTTATTGACCAAGTAAATTCAATATGTGCTACCAGTGTTTAACTGGGATTTTTTCGTGTGTGTGTTATTTTCCAGTCCCACCTTTTCTGTTGCGGGCCGTAACACTGAGCAGAAGGAGGGCCTGGCTATATTGGCGACACACATTTCTTTGGTGACATTCTAGTGAGTGGTCCATGCTACTAAGGTTCGTAATAATTGATTCTCCAAGGCAGCATGCCTATAGTAGTGGCATTAGTTGCTCGCCTCCTTTTGATTTTTTCAGTTTAATTGATCTCGTAATTGGCAGGACTGGAACAAAACTTTTCCTCTTTGGTAACATGGTTTGTAGGTTTTAACCGAGCTTGAACCCCTGTGGTGTAACCGGGTAACACGTTCACTGTCCAGGTGAAAGTACCAGGTTCGAGGCCTGGCGGGGGTAGCACTGATGGTTTCTGTTATTCCTCTGAGCAGTAGGTCAGACGTGGTACGTTGGTTTGTTCCGAACGAACAATTTGTAAACCAATTAGGTGAATGGTTGATCTTACGATTCGACGTTTGCTGTCTTTTGTAGAGCCATTCCCCCCACCAACGAAAAGGACCGTCCGTGAGACACAAAAGGAGCTGTCGACGGTAAGATTGGAAATTTGTTAGCGAGTGAGATTGTGAAGCACACAAGAACCAACGTGTTGAAACGACTGATGAAGATTGTATTATGATAATGTGAAGACTACTGGTAGGAATCAACTGCTCCTTTTCTTGGTCGACCTGCACCATTAACATCTTTGTCCAATCCGCGGGTGGGTTTGTGTGAGGCGCTAGCCAATCAGCTGTACGATGGGGGTGGGACATGTTCGGAGTATGTAGGTTGTTGTTGTTTTGCATTGAGGTTATTTGTTTGTTTGTTTGTTTGTTTGTGTAATAAGAAAACAGCCAAAAGGAGTGACCCAGAAAACACTAAGAACATTTTCTCTAACATTTTTATAGACGTTGTGTGCGTTTTGAGTTAATGAATTCTTTTTATTTATTTATTTATTTATTTATTTATTTTTACTGTCGATGTGAAAAACAGTATCTGTTATTGCCGCGTCCAGACTGTGCCACCTGAAAGAGCATGGCACAAATCTTACCTCTAGACTTTAGGCTTTTTTTCAGTTCTCTTTTTAGGAAGCAGTTTCCCACTGAGTATCAGGGAAACACTGTCCAACTCGTTCCTACAATCAGGGATAGCGTTCGTGCGCCATCTAGCGGCTACAATACCGAGTTGTAAACTATGGCACCAAACAAGATGGAAATGGCTAACATAATGGTGAGTGAGTCAGGCAAGTGACTTTGCAGTATAGCAAATAATTGGGACTTGTTTTATAATTTACTTGACATATTTGTTTCCAAAGAAAATTTTGCAGATTTTCTGGATTCATTAAACTGTATGTCTACCCATTGTTCAACCGGTATATGGCTTCAGGTGTCAATCACCTAGCAATCATAGTAAATATTTGGGACTATTTTCTTTTCTTTTTTTTTCCAAATGTGCAAGCTTCTTGTTATTGACCAAGTAAATTCAATATGTGCTACCAGTGTTTAACTGGGATTTTTTCGTGTGTGTGTTATTTTCCAGTCCCACCTTTTCTGTTGCGGGCCATAACACTGAGCAGAAGGAGGGCCTGGCTATATTGGCGACACACATTTCTTTGGTGACATTCTAGTGAGTGGTCCATGCTACTAAGGTTCGTAATAATTGATTCTCCAAGGCAGCATGCCTATAGTAGTGGCATTAGTTGCTCGCCTCCTTTTGATTTTTTCAGTTTAATTGATCTCGTAATTGGCAGGACTGGAACAAAACTTTTCCTCTTTGGTAACATGGTTTGTAGGTTTTAATCGAGCTTGAACCCCTGTGGTGTAACCGGGTAACACGCTCACTGTCCAGGTGAAAGTACCAGGTTCGAGGCCTCGCGGGGGTAGCACTGATGGTTTCTGTTATTCCTCTGAGCAGTAGGTCAGACGTGGTACGTTGGTTTGTTCCGAACGAACAATTTGTAAACCAATTAGGTGAATGGTTGATCTTACGATTCGACGTTTGCTGTCTTTTGTAGAGCCATTCCCCCCACCAACGAAAAGGACCGTCCGTGAGACACAAAAGGAGCTGTCGACGGTAAGATTGGAAATTTGTTAGCGAGTGAGATTGTGAAGCACACAAGAACCAACGTGTTGAAACGACTGATGAAGATTGTATTATGATAATGTGAAGACTACTGGTAGGAATCAACTGCTCCTTTTCTTGGTCGACCTGCACCATTAACATCTTTGTCCAAATAAAACAAAACAAAAATAAAAGTATACAATACATTCGAATAATGTTTTAAATAAAAAAAAAAAAATTAAAAATTTAAATTAAAAATTAAACAAAGGCATAACCGAGTGACCTTGCACGGATGGCAATTCCCAGCGTATAAGCAAACCCTTTCTTAGAAGTTGCTTGTGTAACGAGTGTCTCTTAGGTTATGGGCCTTTTATTTTGAAAGGAGCCTCGTGTGCAATAGCTGCCTGCGCCTTCCCTTAGCCAAGGTAGAGAATTTCTATGTGCACGTACTGTATTTTCCTTATTTCAGCGGTTTTCTGTTATTCTACTGCTAAAAGTACGTCTCCACAGTGAATTCGTGTAGTGCCCGTTAGGACTGACGGTGGCAAGACGACGTGACCTTGCAAAGCTGAGGATTATAGCGAGAGAAAAGCATAGCAGGACGGTCTCTGCCAAGTAAATACACACCATCGTCTGGATTTTTAATCGCTTTAATGAAGGTAAGGGCTACAAACTGGGGGGAGGGCGTGCAATCTTGACGAGTTGGACTTTAAAGCGCTTTAACTCGGACATGCATGCTATTGCTGGGCTTCGGGCCATGCTTGCCATGTAGCGACATTTGAAATGACCTACGACCTATGGCTACGCGGTAAACAAAAGAATGTGAAGGATTGCTGTTGTTTTTTTCTGCCCGAAATATTGTAATCCAGCTTTTTAAGCTGGCAGCAAATGAATGTTTAGTGTTTAAACTCTGGCCAAACTCTGAGTGGATCCATGGCAGTATTGTCTGTGGACAGGCTCCGCTGTGCCTGTGTGTTGTTATGGCGAGTTGACTGACGTTTGAACTGTCCAATCCGCGGGTGGGTTTGTGTGAGGCGCTAGCCAATCAGCTGTACGATGGGGGGTGGGACATGTTCGGAGTATGTAGGTTTTAAGGAATGCATCACCTTTATGACATCGCCGGCCTGCCGTAGTCCGGTGGCTAGGGCGTTGGCTTACAGGGCTCAAGGACCCATCGAAGCCCCGGATCGAAACCCCGCCTCTGGCACTGGTGACTGTATATGCTAAGCCTTTGTTATTTAAAGTAGTACAAATGGGGTGACAGATGTCCTATAGCTTAGCATATGCGGAGCACAGTCATCAATCCCAGTAGGTCCCCGAGGTCCTTGAGCTTTGTGGCCGCGGCGGGTCGGTCTTTTTGTTATTGTTGTTGTTTTGCATTCAGGTTATTTGTTTGTTTGTTTGTTTGTGTAATAAGAAAACAGCCAAAAGGAGTGACCCAGAAAATACTAAGAACATTTTCTCTAACATCTTTGTAGACGTTGTGTGCGTTTTTGAGTTAATGAATTCTTTTTGTTTATTTATTTATTTATTTTTACTGTTGATGTGAAAAACAGTATCTGTTATTGCCGCGTCCAGACTGTGCCACCTGAAAGAGCATGGCACAAATCTTACCTCTAGACTTTAGGCTGTTTTTCAGTTCTCTTTTTAGGAAGCAGTTTCCCACTGAGTATCAGGGAAACACTGTCCAACTCGTTCCTACAATCAGGGATAGCGTTCGTGCGCCATCTAGCGGCTACAATACCGAGTTGTAAACTATGGCACCAAACAAGATGGAAATGGCTAACATAATGGTGAGTGAGTCAGGCAAGTGACTTTGCAGTATAGCAAATAATTGGGACTTGTTTTATAATTTACTTGACATATTTGTTTCCAAAGAAAATTTTGCAGATTTTCTGGATTCATTAAACTGTATGTCTACCCATTGTTCAACCGGTATATGGCTTCAGGTGTCAATCACCTAGCAATCATAGTAAATATTTGGGACTATTTTCTTTTCTTTTTTTTTTTTTTTTTTTTTTCAAATGTGCAAGCTTCTTGTTATTGACCAAGTAAATTCAATATGTGCTACCAGTGTTTAACTGGGATTTTTTCGTGTGTGTGTTATTTTCCAGTCCCACCTTTTCTGTTGCGGGCCGTAACACTGAGCAGAAGGAGGGCCTGGCTATATTGGCGACACACATTTCTTTGGTGACATTCTAGTGAGTGGTCCATGCTACTAAGGTTCGTAATAATTGATTCTCCAAGGCAGCATGCCTATAGTAGTGGCATTAGTTGCTCGCCTCCTTTTGATTTTTTCAGTTTAATTGATCTCGTAATTGGCAGGGCTGGAACAAAACTTTTCCTCTTTGGTAACATGGTTTGTAGGTTTTAACCGAGCTTGAACCCCTGTGGTGTAACCGGGTAACACGTTCACTGTCCAGGTGAAAGTACCAGGTTCGAGGCCTGGCGGGGGTAGCACTGATGGTTTCTGTTATTCCTCTGAGCAGTAGGTCAGACGTGGTACGTTGGTTTGTTCCGAACGAACAATTTGTAAACCAATTAGGTGAATGGTTGATCTTACGATTCGACGTTTGCTGTCTTTTGTAGAGCCATTCCCCCCACCAACGAAAAGGACCGTCCGTGAGACACAAAAGGAGCTGTCGACGGTAAGATTGGAAATTTGTTAGCGAGTGAGATTGTGAAGCACACAAGAACCAACGTGTTGAAACGACTGATGAAGATTGTATTATGATAATGTGAAGACTACTGGTAGGAATCAACTGCTCCTTTTCTTGGTCGACCTGCACCATTAACATCTTTGTCCAATCCGCGGGTGGGTTTGTGTGAGGCGCTAGCCAATCAGCTGTACGATGGGGGTGGGACATGTTCGGAGTATGTAGGTTGTTGTTGTTTTGCATTGAGGTTATTTGTTTGTTTGTTTGTTTGTTTGTGTAATAAGAAAACAGCCAAAAGGAGTGACCCAGAAAACACTAAGAACATTTTCTCTAACATTTTTATAGACGTTGTGTGCGTTTTGAGTTAATGAATTCTTTTTATTTATTTATTTATTTATTTATTTATTTTTACTGTCGATGTGAAAAACAGTATCTGTTATTGCCGCGTCCAGACTGTGCCACCTGAAAGAGCATGGCACAAATCTTACCTCTAGACTTTAGGCTTTTTTTCAGTTCTCTTTTTAGGAAGCAGTTTCCCACTGAGTATCAGGGAAACACTGTCCAACTCGTTCCTACAATCAGGGATAGCGTTCGTGCGCCATCTAGCGGCTACAATACCGAGTTGTAAACTATGGCACCAAACAAGATGGAAATGGCTAACATAATGGTGAGTGAGTCAGTCAAGTGACTTTGCAGTATAGCAAATAATTGGGACTTGTTTTATAATTTACTTGACATATTTGTTTCCAAAGAAAATTTTGCAGATTTTCTGGATTCATTAAACTGTATGTCTACCCATTGTTCAACCGGTATATGGCTTCAGGTGTCAATCACCTAGCAATCATAGTAAATATTTGGGACTATTTTCTTTTCTTTTTTTTTCCAAATGTGCAAGCTTCTTGTTATTGACCAAGTAAATTCAATATGTGCTACCAGTGTTTAACTGGGATTTTTTCGTGTGTGTGTTATTTTCCAGTCCCACCTTTTCTGTTGCGGGCCGTAACACTGAGCAGAAGGAGGGCCTGGCTATATTGGCGACACACATTTCTTTGGTGACATTCTAGTGAGTGGTCCATGCTACTAAGGTTCGTAATAATTGATTCTCCAAGGCAGCATGCCTATAGTAGTGGCATTAGTTGCTCGCCTCCTTTTGATTTTTTCAGTTTAATTGATCTCGTAATTGGCAGGACTGGAACAAAACTTTTCCTCTTTGGTAACATGGTTTGTAGGTTTTAATCGAGCTTGAACCCCTGTGGTGTAACCGGGTAACACGCTCACTGTCCAGGTGAAAGTACCAGGTTCGAGGCCTCGCGGGGGTAGCACTGATGGTTTCTGTTATTCCTCTGAGCAGTAGGTCAGACGTGGTACGTTGGTTTGTTCCGAACGAACAATTTGTAAACCAATTAGGTGAATGGTTGATCTTACGATTCGACGTTTGCTGTCTTTTGTAGAGCCATTCCCCCCACCAACGAAAAGGACCGTCCGTGAGACACAAAAGGAGCTGTCGACGGTAAGATTGGAAATTTGTTAGCGAGTGAGATTGTGAAGCACACAAGAACCAACGTGTTGAAACGACTGATGAAGATTGTATTATGATAATGTGAAGACTACTGGTAGGAATCAACTGCTCCTTTTCTTGGTCGACCTGCACCATTAACATCTTTGTCCAAATAAAACAAAACAAAAATAAAAGTATACAATACATTCGAATAATGTTTTAAATAAAAAAAAAAAAATTAAAAATTTAAATTAAAAATTAAACAAAGGCATAACCGAGTGACCTTGCACGGATGGCAATTCCCAGCGTATAAGCAAACCCTTTCTTAGAAGTTGCTTGTGTAACGAGTGTCTCTTAGGTTATGGGCCTTTTATTTTGAAAGGAGCCTCGTGTGCAATAGCTGCCTGCGCCTTCCCTTAGCCAAGGTAGAGAATTTCTATGTGCACGTACTGTATTTTCCTTATTTCAGCGGTTTTCTGTTATTCTACTGCTAAAAGTACGTCTCCACAGTGAATTCGTGTAGTGCCCGTTAGGACTGACGGTGGCAAGACGACGTGACCTTGCAAAGCTGAGGATTATAGCGAGAGAAAAGCATAGCAGGACGGTCTCTGCCAAGTAAATACACACCATCGTCTGGATTTTTAATCGCTTTAATGAAGGTAAGGGCTACAAACTGGGGGGAGGGCGTGCAATCTTGACGAGTTGGACTTTAAAGCGCTTTAACTCGGACATGCATGCTATTGCTGGGCTTCGGGCCATGCTTGCCATGTAGCGACATTTGAAATGACCTACGACCTATGGCTACGCGGTAAACAAAAGAATGTGAAGGATTGCTGTTGTTTTTTTCTGCCCGAAATATTGTAATCCAGCTTTTTAAGCTGGCAGCAAATGAATGTTTAGTGTTTAAACTCTGGCCAAACTCTGAGTGGATCCATGGCAGTATTGTCTGTGGACAGGCTCCGCTGTGCCTGTGTGTTGTTATGGCGAGTTGACTGACGTTTGAACTGTCCAATCCGCGGGTGGGTTTGTGTGAGGCGCTAGCCAATCAGCTGTACGATGGGGGGTGGGACATGTTCGGAGTATGTAGGTTTTAAGGAATGCATCACCTTTATGACATCGCCGGCCTGCCGTAGTCCGGTGGCTAGGGCGTTGGCTTACAGGGCTCAAAGGACCCATCGAAGCCCCGGATCGAAACCCCGCCTCTGGCACTGGTGACTGTATATGCTAAGCCTTTGTTATTTAAAGTAGTACAAATGGGGTGACAGATGTCCTATAGTTTAGCATATGCGGAGCACAGTCATCAATCCCAGTAGGTCCCCGAGGTCCTTGAGCTTTGTGGCCGCGGCGGGTCGGTCTTTTTGTTATTGTTGTTGTTGTTGTTTTGCATTCAGGTTATTTGTTTGTTTGTTTGTTTGTTTGTGTAATAAGAAAACAGCCAAAAGGAGTGACCCAGAAAATACTAACAACATTTTCTCTAACATCTTTATAGACGTTGTGTGCGTTTTTGAGTTAAGGAATTCTTTTTGTTTATTTATTTATTTATTTATTTTTACTGTTGATGTGAAAAGCAGTATCTGTTATTGCCGCGTCCAGACTGTGCCACCTGAAAGAGCATGGCACAAATCTTACCTCTAGACTTTAGGCTTTTTTTCAGTTCTCTTTTTAGGAAGCAGTTTCCCACTGAGTATCAGGGAAACACTGTCCAACTCGTTCCTACAATCAGGGATAGCGTTCGTGCGCCATCTAGCGGCTACAATACCGAGTTGTAAACTATGGCACCAAACAAGATGGAAATGGCTAACATAATGGTGAGTGAGTCAGGCAAGTGACTTTGCAGTATAGCAAATAATTGGGACTTGTTTTATAATTTACTTGACATATTTGTTTCCAAAGAAAATTTTGCAGATTTTCTGGATTCATTAAACTGTATGTCTACCCATTGTTCAACCGGTATATGGCTTCAGGTGTCAATCACCTAGCAATCATAGTAAATATTTGGGACTATTTTCTTTTCTTTTTTTTTTTTTTTTTTTTTTCAAATGTGCAAGCTTCTTGTTATTGACCAAGTAAATTCAATATGTGCTACCAGTGTTTAACTGGGATTTTTTCGTGTGTGTGTTATTTTCCAGTCCCACCTTTTCTGTTGCGGGCCGTAACACTGAGCAGAAGGAGGGCCTGGCTATATTGGCGACACACATTTCTTTGGTGACATTCTAGTGAGTGGTCCATGCTACTAAGGTTCGTAATAATTGATTCTCCAAGGCAGCATGCCTATAGTAGTGGCATTAGTTGCTCGCCTCCTTTTGATTTTTTCAGTTTAATTGATCTCGTAATTGGCAGGACTGGAACAAAACTTTTCCTCTTTGGTAACATGGTTTGTAGGTTTTAACCGAGCTTGAACCCCTGTGGTGTAACCGGGTAACACGTTCACTGTCCAGGTGAAAGTACCAGGTTCGAGGCCTGGCGGGGGTAGCACTGATGGTTTCTGTTATTCCTCTGAGCAGTAGGTCAGACGTGGTACGTTGGTTTGTTCCGAACGAACAATTTGTAAACCAATTAGGTGAATGGTTGATCTTACGATTCGACGTTTGCTGTCTTTTGTAGAGCCATTCCCCCCACCAACGAAAAGGACCGTCCGTGAGACACAAAAGGAGCTGTCGACGGTAAGATTGGAAATTTGTTAGCGAGTGAGATTGTGAAGCACACAAGAACCAACGTGTTGAAACGACTGATGAAGATTGTATTATGATAATGTGAAGACTACTGGTAGGAATCAACTGCTCCTTTTCTTGGTCGACCTGCACCATTAACATCTTTGTCCAATCCGCGGGTGGGTTTGTGTGAGGCGCTAGCCAATCAGCTGTACGATGGGGGTGGGACATGTTCGGAGTATGTAGGTTGTTGTTGTTTTGCATTGAGGTTATTTGTTTGTTTGTTTGTTTGTTTGTGTAATAAGAAAACAGCCAAAAGGAGTGACCCAGAAAACACTAAGAACATTTTCTCTAACATTTTTATAGACGTTGTGTGCGTTTTGAGTTAATGAATTCTTTTTATTTATTTATTTATTTATTTATTTATTTTTACTGTCGATGTGAAAAACAGTATCTGTTATTGCCGCGTCCAGACTGTGCCACCTGAAAGAGCATGGCACAAATCTTACCTCTAGACTTTAGGCTTTTTTTCAGTTCTCTTTTTAGGAAGCAGTTTCCCACTGAGTATCAGGGAAACACTGTCCAACTCGTTCCTACAATCAGGGATAGCGTTCGTGCGCCATCTAGCGGCTACAATACCGAGTTGTAAACTATGGCACCAAACAAGATGGAAATGGCTAACATAATGGTGAGTGAGTCAGGCAAGTGACTTTGCAGTATAGCAAATAATTGGGACTTGTTTTATAATTTACTTGACATATTTGTTTCCAAAGAAAATTTTGCAGATTTTCTGGATTCATTAAACTGTATGTCTACCCATTGTTCAACCGGTATATGGCTTCAGGTGTCAATCACCTAGCAATCATAGTAAATATTTGGGACTATTTTCTTTTCTTTTTTTTTCCAAATGTGCAAGCTTCTTGTTATTGACCAAGTAAATTCAATATGTGCTACCAGTGTTTAACTGGGATTTTTTCGTGTGTGTGTTATTTTCCAGTCCCACCTTTTCTGTTGCGGGCCATAACACTGAGCAGAAGGAGGGCCTGGCTATATTGGCGACACACATTTCTTTGGTGACATTCTAGTGAGTGGTCCATGCTACTAAGGTTCGTAATAATTGATTCTCCAAGGCAGCATGCCTATAGTAGTGGCATTAGTTGCTCGCCTCCTTTTGATTTTTTCAGTTTAATTGATCTCGTAATTGGCAGGACTGGAACAAAACTTTTCCTCTTTGGTAACATGGTTTGTAGGTTTTAATCGAGCTTGAACCCCTGTGGTGTAACCGGGTAACACGCTCACTGTCCAGGTGAAAGTACCAGGTTCGAGGCCTCGCGGGGGTAGCACTGATGGTTTCTGTTATTCCTCTGAGCAGTAGGTCAGACGTGGTACGTTGGTTTGTTCCGAACGAACAATTTGTAAACCAATTAGGTGAATGGTTGATCTTACGATTCGACGTTTGCTGTCTTTTGTAGAGCCATTCCCCCCACCAACGAAAAGGACCGTCCGTGAGACACAAAAGGAGCTGTCGACGGTAAGATTGGAAATTTGTTAGCGAGTGAGATTGTGAAGCACACAAGAACCAACGTGTTGAAACGACTGATGAAGATTGTATTATGATAATGTGAAGACTACTGGTAGGAATCAACTGCTCCTTTTCTTGGTCGACCTGCACCATTAACATCTTTGTCCAAATAAAACAAAACAAAAATAAAAGTATACAATACATTCGAATAATGTTTTAAATAAAAAAAAAAAAATTAAAAATTTAAATTAAAAATTAAACAAAGGCATAACCGAGTGACCTTGCACGGATGGCAATTCCCAGCGTATAAGCAAACCCTTTCTTAGAAGTTGCTTGTGTAACGAGTGTCTCTTAGGTTATGGGCCTTTTATTTTGAAAGGAGCCTCGTGTGCAATAGCTGCCTGCGCCTTCCCTTAGCCAAGGTAGAGAATTTCTATGTGCACGTACTGTATTTTCCTTATTTCAGCGGTTTTCTGTTATTCTACTGCTAAAAGTACGTCTCCACAGTGAATTCGTGTAGTGCCCGTTAGGACTGACGGTGGCAAGACGACGTGACCTTGCAAAGCTGAGGATTATAGCGAGAGAAAAGCATAGCAGGACGGTCTCTGCCAAGTAAATACACACCATCGTCTGGATTTTTAATCGCTTTAATGAAGGTAAGGGCTACAAACTGGGGGGAGGGCGTGCAATCTTGACGAGTTGGACTTTAAAGCGCTTTAACTCGGACATGCATGCTATTGCTGGGCTTCGGGCCATGCTTGCCATGTAGCGACATTTGAAATGACCTACGACCTATGGCTACGCGGTAAACAAAAGAATGTGAAGGATTGCTGTTGTTTTTTTCTGCCCGAAATATTGTAATCCAGCTTTTTAAGCTGGCAGCAAATGAATGTTTAGTGTTTAAACTCTGGCCAAACTCTGAGTGGATCCATGGCAGTATTGTCTGTGGACAGGCTCCGCTGTGCCTGTGTGTTGTTATGGCGAGTTGACTGACGTTTGAACTGTCCAATCCGCGGGTGGGTTTGTGTGAGGCGCTAGCCAATCAGCTGTACGATGGGGGGTGGGACATGTTCGGAGTATGTAGGTTTTAAGGAATGCATCACCTTTATGACATCGCCGGCCTGCCGTAGTCCGGTGGCTAGGGCGTTGGCTTACAGGGCTCAAGGACCCATCGAAGCCCCGGATCGAAACCCCGCCTCTGGCACTGGTGACTGTATATGCTAAGCCTTTGTTATTTAAAGTAGTACAAATGGGGTGACAGATGTCCTATAGTTTAGCATATGCGGAGCACAGTCATCAATCCCAGTAGGTCCCCGAGGTCCTTGAGCTTTGTGGCCGCGGCGGGTCGGTCTTTTTGTTATTGTTGTTGTTGTTGTTTTGCATTCAGGTTATTTGTTTGTTTGTTTGTTTGTTTGTGTAATAAGAAAACAGCCAAAAGGAGTGACCCAGAAAATACTAACAACATTTTCTCTAACATCTTTATAGACGTTGTGTGCGTTTTTGAGTTAAGGAATTCTTTTTGTTTATTTATTTATTTATTTATTTTTACTGTTGATGTGAAAAGCAGTATCTGTTATTGCCGCGTCCAGACTGTGCCACCTGAAAGAGCATGGCACAAATCTTACCTCTAGACTTTAGGCTGTTTTTCAGTTCTCTTTTTAGGAAGCAGTTTCCCACTGAGTATCAGGGAAACACTGTCCAACTCGTTCCTACAATCAGGGATAGCGTTCGTGCGCCATCTAGCGGCTACAATACCGAGTTGTAAACTATGGCACCAAACAAGATGGAAATGGCTAACATAATGGTGAGTGAGTCAGGCAAGTGACTTTGCAGTATAGCAAATAATTGGGACTTGTTTTATAATTTACTTGACATATTTGTTTCCAAAGAAAATTTTGCAGATTTTCTGGATTCATTAAACTGTATGTCTACCCATTGTTCAACCGGTATATGGCTTCAGGTGTCAATCACCTAGCAATCATAGTAAATATTTGGGACTATTTTCTTTTCTTTTTTTTTTTTTTTTTTTTTTCAAATGTGCAAGCTTCTTGTTATTGACCAAGTAAATTCAATATGTGCTACCAGTGTTTAACTGGGATTTTTTCGTGTGTGTGTTATTTTCCAGTCCCACCTTTTCTGTTGCGGGCCGTAACACTGAGCAGAAGGAGGGCCTGGCTATATTGGCGACACACATTTCTTTGGTGACATTCTAGTGAGTGGTCCATGCTACTAAGGTTCGTAATAATTGATTCTCCAAGGCAGCATGCCTATAGTAGTGGCATTAGTTGCTCGCCTCCTTTTGATTTTTTCAGTTTAATTGATCTCGTAATTGGCAGGACTGGAACAAAACTTTTCCTCTTTGGTAACATGGTTTGTAGGTTTTAACCGAGCTTGAACCCCTGTGGTGTAACCGGGTAACACGTTCACTGTCCAGGTGAAAGTACCAGGTTCGAGGCCTGGCGGGGGTAGCACTGATGGTTTCTGTTATTCCTCTGAGCAGTAGGTCAGACGTGGTACGTTGGTTTGTTCCGAACGAACAATTTGTAAACCAATTAGGTGAATGGTTGATCTTACGATTCGACGTTTGCTGTCTTTTGTAGAGCCATTCCCCCCACCAACGAAAAGGACCGTCCGTGAGACACAAAAGGAGCTGTCGACGGTAAGATTGGAAATTTGTTAGCGAGTGAGATTGTGAAGCACACAAGAACCAACGTGTTGAAACGACTGATGAAGATTGTATTATGATAATGTGAAGACTACTGGTAGGAATCAACTGCTCCTTTTCTTGGTCGACCTGCACCATTAACATCTTTGTCCAATCCGCGGGTGGGTTTGTGTGAGGCGCTAGCCAATCAGCTGTACGATGGGGGTGGGACATGTTCGGAGTATGTAGGTTGTTGTTGTTTTGCATTGAGGTTATTTGTTTGTTTGTTTGTTTGTTTGTGTAATAAGAAAACAGCCAAAAGGAGTGACCCAGAAAACACTAAGAACATTTTCTCTAACATTTTTATAGACGTTGTGTGCGTTTTGAGTTAATGAATTCTTTTTATTTATTTATTTATTTATTTATTTATTTTTACTGTCGATGTGAAAAACAGTATCTGTTATTGCCGCGTCCAGACTGTGCCACCTGAAAGAGCATGGCACAAATCTTACCTCTAGACTTTAGGCTTTTTTTCAGTTCTCTTTTTAGGAAGCAGTTTCCCACTGAGTATCAGGGAAACACTGTCCAACTCGTTCCTACAATCAGGGATAGCGTTCGTGCGCCATCTAGCGGCTACAATACCGAGTTGTAAACTATGGCACCAAACAAGATGGAAATGGCTAACATAATGGTGAGTGAGTCAGGCAAGTGACTTTGCAGTATAGCAAATAATTGGGACTTGTTTTATAATTTACTTGACATATTTGTTTCCAAAGAAAATTTTGCAGATTTTCTGGATTCATTAAACTGTATGTCTACCCATTGTTCAACCGGTATATGGCTTCAGGTGTCAATCACCTAGCAATCATAGTAAATATTTGGGACTATTTTCTTTTCTTTTTTTTTCCAAATGTGCAAGCTTCTTGTTATTGACCAAGTAAATTCAATATGTGCTACCAGTGTTTAACTGGGATTTTTTCGTGTGTGTGTTATTTTCCAGTCCCACCTTTTCTGTTGCGGGCCATAACACTGAGCAGAAGGAGGGCCTGGCTATATTGGCGACACACATTTCTTTGGTGACATTCTAGTGAGTGGTCCATGCTACTAAGGTTCGTAATAATTGATTCTCCAAGGCAGCATGCCTATAGTAGTGGCATTAGTTGCTCGCCTCCTTTTGATTTTTTCAGTTTAATTGATCTCGTAATTGGCAGGACTGGAACAAAACTTTTCCTCTTTGGTAACATGGTTTGTAGGTTTTAATCGAGCTTGAACCCCTGTGGTGTAACCGGGTAACACGCTCACTGTCCAGGTGAAAGTACCAGGTTCGAGGCCTCGCGGGGGTAGCACTGATGGTTTCTGTTATTCCTCTGAGCAGTAGGTCAGACGTGGTACGTTGGTTTGTTCCGAACGAACAATTTGTAAACCAATTAGGTGAATGGTTGATCTTACGATTCGACGTTTGCTGTCTTTTGTAGAGCCATTCCCCCCACCAACGAAAAGGACCGTCCGTGAGACACAAAAGGAGCTGTCGACGGTAAGATTGGAAATTTGTTAGCGAGTGAGATTGTGAAGCACACAAGAACCAACGTGTTGAAACGACTGATGAAGATTGTATTATGATAATGTGAAGACTACTGGTAGGAATCAACTGCTCCTTTTCTTGGTCGACCTGCACCATTAACATCTTTGTCCAAATAAAACAAAACAAAAATAAAAGTATACAATACATTCGAATAATGTTTTAAATAAAAAAAAAAAATTAAAAATTTAAATTAAAAATTAAACAAAGGCATAACCGAGTGACCTTGCACGGATGGCAATTCCCAGCGTATAAGCAAACCCTTTCTTAGAAGTTGCTTGTGTAACGAGTGTCTCTTAGGTTATGGGCCTTTTATTTTGAAAGGAGCCTCGTGTGCAATAGCTGCCTGCGCCTTCCCTTAGCCAAGGTAGAGAATTTCTATGTGCACGTACTGTATTTTCCTTATTTCAGCGGTTTTCTGTTATTCTACTGCTAAAAGTACGTCTCCACAGTGAATTCGTGTAGTGCCCGTTAGGACTGACGGTGGCAAGACGACGTGACCTTGCAAAGCTGAGGATTATAGCGAGAGAAAAGCATAGCAGGACGGTCTCTGCCAAGTAAATACACACCATCGTCTGGATTTTTAATCGCTTTAATGAAGGTAAGGGCTACAAACTGGGGGGAGGGCGTGCAATCTTGACGAGTTGGACTTTAAAGCGCTTTAACTCGGACATGCATGCTATTGCTGGGCTTCGGGCCATGCTTGCCATGTAGCGACATTTGAAATGACCTACGACCTATGGCTACGCGGTAAACAAAAGAATGTGAAGGATTGCTGTTGTTTTTTTCTGCCCGAAATATTGTAATCCAGCTTTTTAAGCTGGCAGCAAATGAATGTTTAGTGTTTAAACTCTGGCCAAACTCTGAGTGGATCCATGGCAGTATTGTCTGTGGACAGGCTCCGCTGTGCCTGTGTGTTGTTATGGCGAGTTGACTGACGTTTGAACTGTCCAATCCGCGGGTGGGTTTGTGTGAGGCGCTAGCCAATCAGCTGTACGATGGGGGGTGGGACATGTTCGGAGTATGTAGGTTTTAAGGAATGCATCACCTTTATGACATCGCCGGCCTGCCGTAGTCCGGTGGCTAGGGCGTTGGCTTACAGGGCTCAAGGACCCATCGAAGCCCCGGATCGAAACCCCGCCTCTGGCACTGGTGACTGTATATGCTAAGCCTTTGTTATTTAAAGTAGTACAAATGGGGTGACAGATGTCCTATAGTTTAGCATATGCGGAGCACAGTCATCAATCCCAGTAGGTCCCCGAGGTCCTTGAGCTTTGTGGCCGCGGCGGGTCGGTCTTTTTGTTATTGTTGTTGTTGTTGTTTTGCATTCAGGTTATTTGTTTGTTTGTTTGTTTGTTTGTGTAATAAGAAAACAGCCAAAAGGAGTGACCCAGAAAATACTAACAACATTTTCTCTAACATCTTTATAGACGTTGTGTGCGTTTTTGAGTTAAGGAATTCTTTTTGTTTATTTATTTATTTATTTATTTTTACTGTTGATGTGAAAAGCAGTATCTGTTATTGCCGCGTCCAGACTGTGCCACCTGAAAGAGCATGGCACAAATCTTACCTCTAGACTTTAGGCTGTTTTTCAGTTCTCTTTTTAGGAAGCAGTTTCCCACTGAGTATCAGGGAAACACTGTCCAACTCGTTCCTACAATCAGGGATAGCGTTCGTGCGCCATCTAGCGGCTACAATACCGAGTTGTAAACTATGGCACCAAACAAGATGGAAATGGCTAACATAATGGTGAGTGAGTCAGGCAAGTGACTTTGCAGTATAGCAAATAATTGGGACTTGTTTTATAATTTACTTGACATATTTGTTTCCAAAGAAAATTTTGCAGATTTTCTGGATTCATTAAACTGTATGTCTACCCATTGTTCAACCGGTATATGGCTTCAGGTGTCAATCACCTAGCAATCATAGTAAATATTTGGGACTATTTTCTTTTCTTTTTTTTTTTTTTTTTTTTTTCAAATGTGCAAGCTTCTTGTTATTGACCAAGTAAATTCAATATGTGCTACCAGTGTTTAACTGGGATTTTTTCGTGTGTGTGTTATTTTCCAGTCCCACCTTTTCTGTTGCGGGCCGTAACACTGAGCAGAAGGAGGGCCTGGCTATATTGGCGACACACATTTCTTTGGTGACATTCTAGTGAGTGGTCCATGCTACTAAGGTTCGTAATAATTGATTCTCCAAGGCAGCATGCCTATAGTAGTGGCATTAGTTGCTCGCCTCCTTTTGATTTTTTCAGTTTAATTGATCTCGTAATTGGCAGGACTGGAACAAAACTTTTCCTCTTTGGTAACATGGTTTGTAGGTTTTAACCGAGCTTGAACCCCTGTGGTGTAACCGGGTAACACGTTCACTGTCCAGGTGAAAGTACCAGGTTCGAGGCCTGGCGGGGGTAGCACTGATGGTTTCTGTTATTCCTCTGAGCAGTAGGTCAGACGTGGTACGTTGGTTTGTTCCGAACGAACAATTTGTAAACCAATTAGGTGAATGGTTGATCTTACGATTCGACGTTTGCTGTCTTTTGTAGAGCCATTCCCCCCACCAACGAAAAGGACCGTCCGTGAGACACAAAAGGAGCTGTCGACGGTAAGATTGGAAATTTGTTAGCGAGTGAGATTGTGAAGCACACAAGAACCAACGTGTTGAAACGACTGATGAAGATTGTATTATGATAATGTGAAGACTACTGGTAGGAATCAACTGCTCCTTTTCTTGGTCGACCTGCACCATTAACATCTTTGTCCAAATAAAACAAAACAAAAATAAAAGTATACAATACATTCGAATAATGTTTTAAATTAAAAAAAAAAAATTAAAAAATTTAAATTAAAAATTAAACAAAGGCATAACCGAGTGACCTTGCACGGATGGCAATTCCCAGCGTATAAGCAAACCCTTTCTTAGAAGTTGCTTGTGTAACGAGTATCTCTTAGGTTATGGGCCTTTTATTTTGAAAGGAGCCTCGTGTGCAATAGCTGCCTGCGCCTTCCCTTAGCCAAGGTAGAGAATTTCTATGTGCACGTACTGTATTTTCCTTATTTCAGCGGTTTTCTGTTATTCTACTGCTAAAAGTACGTCTCCACAGTGAATTCGTGTAGTGCCCGTTAGGACTGACGGTGGCAAGACGACGTGACCTTGCAAAGCTGAGGATTATAGCGAGAGAAAAGCATAGCAGGACGGTCTCTGCCAAGTAAATACACACCATCGTCTGGATTTTTAATCGCTTTAATGAAGGTAAGGGCTACAAACTGGGGGGAGGGCGTGCAATCTTGACGAGTTGGACTTTAAAGCGCTTTAACTCGGACATGCATGCTATTGCTGGGCTTCGGGCCATGCTTGCCATGTAGCGACATTTGAAATGACCTACGACCTATGGCTACGCGGTAAACAAAAGAATGTGAAGGATTGCTGTTGTTTTTTTCTGCCCGAAATATTGTAATCCAGCTTTTTAAGCTGGCAGCAAATGAATGTTTAGTGTTTAAACTCTGGCCAAACTCTGAGTGGATCCATGGCAGTATTGTCTGTGGACAGGCTCCGCTGTGCCTGTGTGTTGTTATGGCGAGTTGACTGACGTTTGAACTGTCCAATCCGCGGGTGGGTTTGTGTGAGGCGCTAGCCAATCAGCTGTACGATGGGGGTGGGACATGTTCGGAGTATGTAGGTTTTAAGGAATGCATCACCTTTATGACATCGCCGGCCTGCCGTAGTCCGGTGGCTAGGGCGTTGGCTTACAGGGCTCAAGGACCCATCGAAGCCCCGGATCGAAACCCCGCCTCTGGCACTGGTGACTGTATATGCTAAGCCTTTGTTATTTAAAGTAGTACAAATGGGGTGACAGATGTCCTATAGCTTAGCATATGCGGAGCACAGTCATCAATCCCAGTAGGTCCCCGAGGTCCTTGAGCTTTGTGGCCGCGGCGGGTCGGTCTTTTTGTTATTGTTGTTGTTGTTGTTGTTTTGCATTCAGGTTATTTGTTTGTTTGTTTGTGTAATAAGAAAACAGCCAAAAGGAGTGACCCAGAAAATACTAAGAACATTTTCTCTAACATCTTTATAGACGTTGTGTGCGTTTTTGAGTTAATGAATTCTTTTTATTTATTTATTTATTTATTTATTTATTTATTTTTACTGTTGATGTGAAAAACAGTATCTGTTATTGCCGCGTCCAGACTGTGCCACCTGAAAGAGCATGGCACAAATCTTACCTCTAGACTTTAGGCTTTTTTTCAGTTCTCTTTTTAGGAAGCAGTTTCCCACTGAGTATCAGGGAAACACTGTCCAACTCGTTCCTACAATCAGGGATAGCGTTCGTGCGCCATCTAGCGGCTACAATACCGAGTTGTAAACTATGGCACCAAACAAGATGGAAATGGCTAACATAATGGTGAGTGAGTCAGGCAAGTGACTTTGCAGTATAGCAAATAATTGGGACTTGTTTTATAATTTACTTGACATATTTGTTTCCAAAGAAAATTTTGCAGATTTTCTGGATTCATTAAACTGTATGTCTACCCATTGTTCAACCGGTATATGGCTTCAGGTGTCAATCACCTAGCAATCATAGTAAATATTTGGGACTATTTTCTTTTCTTTTTTTTTTTTTTTTTTTTTTTTTTCAAATGTGCAAGCTTCTTGTTATTGACCAAGTAAATTCAATATGTGCTACCAGTGTTTAACTGGGATTTTTTCGTGTGTGTGTTATTTTCCAGTCCCACCTTTTCTGTTGCGGGCCGTAACACTGAGCAGAAGGAGGGCCTGGCTATATTGGCGACACACATTTCTTTGGTGACATTCTAGTGAGTGGTCCATGCTACTAAAGTTCGTAATAATTGATTCTCCAAGGCAGCATGCCTATAGTAGTGGCATTAGTTGCTCGCCTCCTTTTGATTTTTTCAGTTTAATTGATCTCGTAATTGGCAGGACTGGAACAAAACTTTTCCTCTTTGGTAACATGGTTTGTAGGTTTTAACCGAGCTTGAACCCCTGTGGTGTAACCGGGTAACACGTTCACTGTCCAGGTGAAAGTACCAGGTTCGAGGCCTGGCGGGGGTAGCACTGATGGTTTCTGTTATTCCTCTGAGCAGTAGGTCAGACGTGGTACGTTGGTTTGTTCCGAACGAACAATTTGTAAACCAATTAGGTGAATGGTTGATCTTACGATTCGACGTTTGCTGTCTTTTGTAGAGCCATTCCCCCCACCAACGAAAAGGACCGTCCGTGAGACACAAAAGGAGCTGTCGACGGTAAGATTGGAAATTTGTTAGCGAGTGAGATTGTGAAGCACACAAGAACCAACGTGTTGAAACGACTGATGAAGATTGTATTATGATAATGTGAAGACTACTGGTAGGAATCAACTGCTCCTTTTCTTGGTCGACCTGCACCATTAACATCTTTGTCCAAATAAAACAAAACAAAAATAAAAGTATACAATACATTCGAATAATGTTTTAAATTAAAAAAAAAAAAATTAAAAAATTTAAATTAAAAATTAAACAAAGGCATAACCGAGTGACCTTGCACGGATGGCAATTCCCAGCGTATAAGCAAACCCTTTCTTAGAAGTTGCTTGTGTAACGAGTGTCTCTTAGGTTATGGGCCTTTTATTTTGAAAGGAGCCTCGTGTGCAATAGCTGCCTGCGCCTTCCCTTAGCCAAGGTAGAGAATTTCTATGTGCACGTACTGTATTTTCCTTATTTCAGCGGTTTTCTGTTATTCTACTGCTAAAAGTACGTCTCCACAGTGAATTCGTGTAGTGCCCGTTAGGACTGACGGTGGCAAGACGACGTGACCTTGCAAAGCTGAGGATTATAGCGAGAGAAAAGCATAGCAGGACGGTCTCTGCCAAGTAAATACACACCATCGTCTGGATTTTTAATCGCTTTAATGAAGGTAAGGGCTACAAACTGGGGGGAGGGCGTGCAATCTTGACGAGTTGGACTTTAAAGCGCTTTAACTCGGACATGCATGCTATTGCTGGGCTTCGGGCCATGCTTGCCATGTAGCGACATTTGAAATGACCTACGACCTATGGCTACGCGGTAAACAAAAGAATGTGAAGGATTGCTGTTGTTTTTTTCTGCCCGAAATATTGTAATCCAGCTTTTTAAGCTGGCAGCAAATGAATGTTTAGTGTTTAAACTCTGGCCAAACTCTGAGTGGATCCATGGCAGTATTGTCTGTGGACAGGCTCCGCTGTGCCTGTGTGTTGTTATGGCGAGTTGACTGACGTTTGAACTGTCCAATCCGCGGGTGGGTTTGTGTGAGGCGCTAGCCAATCAGCTGTACGATGGGGGTGGGACATGTTCGGAGTATGTAGGTTTTAAGGAATGCATCACCTTTATGACATCGCCGGCCTGCCGTAGTCCGGTGGCTAGGGCGTTGGCTTACAGGGCTCAAGGACCCATCGAAGCCCCGGATCGAAACCCCGCCTCTGGCACTGGTGACTGTATATGCTAAGCCTTTGTTATTTAAAGTAGTACAAATGGGGTGACAGATGTCCTATAGCTTAGCATATGCGGAGCACAGTCATCAATCCCAGTAGGTCCCCGAGGTCCTTGAGCTTTGTGGCCGCGGCGGGTCGGTCTTTTTGTTATTGTTGTTGTTGTTGTTGTTGTTGTTTTGCATTCAGGTTATTTGTTTGTTTGTTTGTGTAATAAGAAAACAGCCAAAAGGAGTGACCCAGAAAATACTAAGAACATTTTCTCTAACATCTTTATAGACGTTGTGTGCGTTTTTGAGTTAATGAATTCTTTTTATTTATTTATTTATTTATTTATTTATTTATTTTTACTGTTGATGTGAAAAACAGTATCTGTTATTGCCGCGTCCAGACTGTGCCACCTGAAAGAGCATGGCACAAATCTTACCTCTAGACTTTAGGCTTTTTTTCAGTTCTCTTTTTAGGAAGCAGTTTCCCACTGAGTATCAGGGAAACACTGTCCAACTCGTTCCTACAATCAGGGATAGCGTTCGTGCGCCATCTAGCGGCTACAATACCGAGTTGTAAACTATGGCACCAAACAAGATGGAAATGGCTAACATAATGGTGAGTGAGTCAGGCAAGTGACTTTGCAGTATAGCAAATAATTGGGACTTGTTTTATAATTTACTTGACATATTTGTTTCCAAAGAAAATTTTGCAGATTTTCTGGATTCATTAAACTGTATGTCTACCCATTGTTCAACCGGTATATGGCTTCAGGTGTCAATCACCTAGCAATCATAGTAAATATTTGGGACTATTTTCTTTTCTTTTTTTTTTTTTTTTTTTTTTTTTTCAAATGTGCAAGCTTCTTGTTATTGACCAAGTAAATTCAATATGTGCTACCAGTGTTTAACTGGGATTTTTTCGTGTGTGTGTTATTTTCCAGTCCCACCTTTTCTGTTGCGGGCCGTAACACTGAGCAGAAGGAGGGCCTGGCTATATTGGCGACACACATTTCTTTGGTGACATTCTAGTGAGTGGTCCATGCTACTAAAGTTCGTAATAATTGATTCTCCAAGGCAGCATGCCTATAGTAGTGGCATTAGTTGCTCGCCTCCTTTTGATTTTTTCAGTTTAATTGATCTCGTAATTGGCAGGACTGGAACAAAACTTTTCCTCTTTGGTAACATGGTTTGTAGGTTTTAACCGAGCTTGAACCCCTGTGGTGTAACCGGGTAACACGTTCACTGTCCAGGTGAAAGTACCAGGTTCGAGGCCTGGCGGGGGTAGCACTGATGGTTTCTGTTATTCCTCTGAGCAGTAGGTCAGACGTGGTACGTTGGTTTGTTCCGAACGAACAATTTGTAAACCAATTAGGTGAATGGTTGATCTTACGATTCGACGTTTGCTGTCTTTTGTAGAGCCATTCCCCCCACCAACGAAAAGGACCGTCCGTGAGACACAAAAGGAGCTGTCGACGGTAAGATTGGAAATTTGTTAGCGAGTGAGATTGTGAAGCACACAAGAACCAACGTGTTGAAACGACTGATGAAGATTGTATTATGATAATGTGAAGACTACTGGTAGGAATCAACTGCTCCTTTTCTTGGTCGACCTGCACCATTAACATCTTTGTCCAAATAAAACAAAACAAAAATAAAAGTATACAATACATTCGAATAATGTTTTAAATTAAAAAAAAAAAAATTAAAAAATTTAAATTAAAAATTAAACAAAGGCATAACCGAGTGACCTTGCACGGATGGCAATTCCCAGCGTATAAGCAAACCCTTTCTTAGAAGTTGCTTGTGTAACGAGTGTCTCTTAGGTTATGGGCCTTTTATTTTGAAAGGAGCCTCGTGTGCAATAGCTGCCTGCGCCTTCCCTTAGCCAAGGTAGAGAATTTCTATGTGCACGTACTGTATTTTCCTTATTTCAGCGGTTTTCTGTTATTCTACTGCTAAAAGTACGTCTCCACAGTGAATTCGTGTAGTGCCCGTTAGGACTGACGGTGGCAAGACGACGTGACCTTGCAAAGCTGAGGATTATAGCGAGAGAAAAGCATAGCAGGACGGTCTCTGCCAAGTAAATACACACCATCGTCTGGATTTTTAATCGCTTTAATGAAGGTAAGGGCTACAAACTGGGGGGAGGGCGTGCAATCTTGACGAGTTGGACTTTAAAGCGCTTTAACTCGGACATGCATGCTATTGCTGGGCTTCGGGCCATGCTTGCCATGTAGCGACATTTGAAATGACCTACGACCTATGGCTACGCGGTAAACAAAAGAATGTGAAGGATTGCTGTTGTTTTTTTCTGCCCGAAATATTGTAATCCAGCTTTTTAAGCTGGCAGCAAATGAATGTTTAGTGTTTAAACTCTGGCCAAACTCTGAGTGGATCCATGGCAGTATTGTCTGTGGACAGGCTCCGCTGTGCCTGTGTGTTGTTATGGCGAGTTGACTGACGTTTGAACTGTCCAATCCGCGGGTGGGTTTGTGTGAGGCGCTAGCCAATCAGCTGTACGATGGGGGGTGGGACATGTTCGGAGTATGTAGGTTTTAAGGAATGCATCACCTTTATGACATCGCCGGCCTGCCGTAGTCCGGTGGCTAGGGCGTTGGCTTACAGGGCTCAAGGACCCATCGAAGCCCCGGATCGAAACCCCGCCTCTGGCACTGGTGACTGTATATGCTAAGCCTTTGTTATTTAAAGTAGTACAAATGGGGTGACAGATGTCCTATAGCTTAGCATATGCGGAGCACAGTCATCAATCCCAGTAGGTCCCCGAGGTCCTTGAGCTTTGTGGCCGCGGCGGGTCGGTCTTTTTGTTATTGTTGTTGTTGTTGTTGTTGTTGTTGTTTTGCATTCAGGTTATTTGTTTGTTTGTTTGTGTAATAAGAAAACAGCCAAAAGGAGTGACCCAGAAAATACTAAGAACATTTTCTCTAACATCTTTATAGACGTTGTGTGCGTTTTTGAGTTAATGAATTCTTTTTATTTATTTATTTATTTATTTATTTATTTATTTTTACTGTTGATGTGAAAAACAGTATCTGTTATTGCCGCGTCCAGACTGTGCCACCTGAAAGAGCATGGCACAAATCTTACCTCTAGACTTTAGGCTTTTTTTCAGTTCTCTTTTTAGGAAGCAGTTTCCCACTGAGTATCAGGGAAACACTGTCCAACTCGTTCCTACAATCAGGGATAGCGTTCGTGCGCCATCTAGCGGCTACAATACCGAGTTGTAAACTATGGCACCAAACAAGATGGAAATGGCTAACATAATGGTGAGTGAGTCAGGCAAGTGACTTTGCAGTATAGCAAATAATTGGGACTTGTTTTATAATTTACTTGACATATTTGTTTCCAAAGAAAATTTTGCAGATTTTCTGGATTCATTAAACTGTATGTCTACCCATTGTTCAACCGGTATATGGCTTCAGGTGTCAATCACCTAGCAATCATAGTAAATATTTGGGACTATTTTCTTTTCTTTTTTTTTTTTTTTTTTTCAAATGTGCAAGCTTCTTGTTATTGACCAAGTAAATTCAATATGTGCTACCAGTGTTTAACTGGGATTTTTTCGTGTGTGTGTTATTTTCCAGTCCCACCTTTTCTGTTGCGGGCCGTAACACTGAGCAGAAGGAGGGCCTGGCTATATTGGCGACACACATTTCTTTGGTGACATTCTAGTGAGTGGTCCATGCTACTAAGGTTCGTAATAATTGATTCTCCAAGGCAGCATGCCTATAGTAGTGGCATTAGTTGCTCGCCTCCTTTTGATTTTTTCAGATTAATTGATCTCGTAATTGGCAGGACTGGAACAAAACTTTTCCTCTTTGGTAACATGGTTTGTAGGTTTTAACCGAGCTTGAACCCCTGTGGTGTAACCGGGTAACACGTTCACTGTCCAGGTGAAAGTACCAGGTTCGAGGCCTGGCGGGAGATTGTGAAGCACACAAGAACCAACGTGTTGAAACGACTGATGAAGATTGTATTATGATAATGTGAAGACTACTGGTAGGAATCAACTGCTCCTTTTCTTGGTCGACCTGCACCATTAACATCTTTGTCCAATCCGCGGGTGGGTTTGTGTGAGGCGCTAGCCAATCAGCTGTACGATGGGGGTGGGACATGTTCGGAGTATGTAGGTTGTTGTTGTTTTGCATTGAGGTTATTTGTTTGTTTGTTTGTTTGTGTAATAAGAAAACAGCCAAAAGGAGTGACCCAGAAAACACTAAGAACATTTTCTCTAACATTTTTATAGACGTTGTGTGCGTTTTTGAGTCAATGAATTCTTTTTATTTATTTATTTATTTATTTATTTTTACTGTCGATGTGAAAAACAGTATCTGTTATTGCCGCGTCCAGACTGTGCCACCTGAAAGAGCATGGCACAAATCTTACCTCTAGACTTTAGGCTTTTTTTCAGTTCTCTTTTTAGGAAGCAGTTTCCCACTGAGTATCAGGGAAACACTGTCCAACTCGTTCCTACAATCAGGGATAGCGTTCGTGCGCCATCTAGCGGCTACAATACCGAGTTGTAAACTATGGCACCAAACAAGATGGAAATGGCTAACATAATGGTGAGTGAGTCAGGCAAGTGACTTTGCAGTATAGCAAATAATTGGGACTTGTTTTATAATTTACTTGACATATTTGTTTCCAAAGAAAATTTTGCAGATTTTCTGGATTCATTAAACTGTATGTCTACCCATTGTTCAACCGGTATATGGCTTCAGGTGTCAATCACCTAGCAATCATAGTAAATATTTGGGACTATTTTCTTTTCTTTTTTTTTTTTTTTTTTTTTTTTTCAAATGTGTAAGCTTCTTGTTATTGACCAAGTAAATTCAATATGTGCTACCAGTGTTTAACTGGGATTTTTTCGTGTGTGTGTTATTTTCCAGTCCCACCTTTTCTGTTGCGGGCCGTAACACTGAGCAGAAGGAGGGCCTGGCTATATTGGCGACACACATTTCTTTGGTGACATTCTAGTGAGTGGTCCATGCTACTAAGGTTCGTAATAATTGATTCTCCAAGGCAGCATGCCTATAGTAGTGGCATTAGTTGCTCGCCTCCTTTTGATTTTTTCAGTTTAATTGATCTCGTAATTGGCAGGACTGGAACAAAACTTTTCCTCTTTGGTAACATGGTTTGTAGGTTTTAACCGAGCTTGAACCCCTGTGGTGTAACCGGGTAACACGTTCACTGTCCAGGTGAAAGTACCAGGTTCGAGGCCTGGCGGGGGTAGCACTGATGGTTTCTGTTATTCCTCTGAGCAGTAGGTCAGACGTGGTACGTTGGTTTGTTCCGAACGAACAATTTGTAAACCAATTAGGTGAATGGTTGATCTTACGATTCGACGTTTGCTGTCTTTTGTAGAGCCATTCCCCCCACCAACGAAAAGGACCGTCCGTGAGACACAAAAGGAGCTGTCGACGGTAAGATTGGAAATTTGTTAGCGAGTGAGATTGTGAAGCACACAAGAACCAACGTGTTGAAACGACTGATGAAGATTGTATTATGATAATGTGAAGACTACTGGTAGGAATCAACTGCTCCTTTTCTTGGTCGACCTGCACCATTAACATCTTTGTCCAATCCGTGGGTGGGTTTGTGTGAGGCGCTAGTCAATCAGCTGTACGATGGGGGTGGGACATGTTCGGAGTATGTAGGTTGTTGTTGTTTTGCATTGAGGTTATTTGTTTGTTTGTTTGTTTGTTTGTGTAATAAGAAAACAGCCAAAAGGAGTGACCCAGAAAATACTAAGAACATTTTCTCTAACATTTTTATAGACGTTGTGTGCGTTTTTGAGTTAATGAATTCTTTTTATTTATTTATTTTTGCTGTCGATGTGAAAAACAGTATCTGTTATTGCCGCGTCCAGACTGTGCCACCTGAAAGAGCATGGCACAAATCTTACCTCTAGACTTTAGGCTTTTTTTCAGTTCTCTTTTTAGGAAGCAGTTTCCCACTGAGTATCAGGGAAACACTGTCCAACTCGTTCCTACAATCAGGGATAGCGTTCGTGCGCCATCTAGCGGCTACAATACCGAGTTGTAAACTATGGCACCAAACAAGATGGAAATGGCTAACATAATGGTGAGTGAGTCAGGCAAGTGACTTTGCAGTATAGCAAATAATTGGGACTTGTTTTATAATTTACTTGACATATTTGTTTCCAAAGAAAATTTTGCAGATTTTCTGGATTCATTAAACTGTATGTCTACCCATTGTTCAACCGGTATATGGCTTCAGGTGTCAATCACCTAGCAATCATAGTAAATATTTGGGACTATTTTCTTTTCTTTTTTTTTTTTTTTTTTTTTTTTCAAATGTGCAAGCTTCTTGTTATTGACCAAGTAAATTCAATATGTGCTACCAGTGTTTAACTGGGATTTTTTCGTGTGTGTGTTATTTTCCAGTCCCACCTTTTCTGTTGCGGGCCGTAACACTGAGCAGAAGGAGGGCCTGGCTATATTGGCGACACACATTTCTTTGGTGACATTCTAGTGAGTGGTCCATGCTACTAAGGTTCGTAATAATTGATTCTCCAAGGCAGCATGCCTATAGTAGTGGCATTAGTTGCTCGCCTCCTTTTGATTTTTTCAGTTTAATTGATCTCGTAATTGGCAGGACTGGAACAAAACTTTTCCTCTTTGGTAACATGGTTTGTAGGTTTTAACCGAGCTTGAACCCCTGTGGTGTAACCGGGTAACACGTTCACTGTCCAGGTGAAAGTACCAGGTTCGAGGCCTGGCGGGGGTAGCACTGATGGTTTCTGTTATTCCTCTGAGCAGTAGGTCAGACGTGGTATGTTGGTTTGTTCCGAACGAACAATTTGTAAACCAATTAGGTGAATGGTTGATCTTACGATTCGACGTTTGCTGTCTTTTGTAGAGCCATTCCCCCCACCAACGAAAAGGACCGTCCGTGAGACACAAAAGGAGCTGTCGACGGTAAGATTGGAAATTTGTTAGCGAGTGAGATTGTGAAGCACACAAGAACCAACGTGTTGAAACGACTGATGAAGATTGTATTATGATAATGTGAAGACTACTGGTAGGAATCAACTGCTCCTTTTCTTGGTCGACCTGCACCATTAACATCTTTGTCCAAATAAAACAAAACAAAAATAAAAGTATACAATACACTCGAATAATGTTTTAAATTAAAAAAAAAATTAAAAATTAAAATTAAAAATTAAACAAAGGCGTGACCGAGTACGCAATTCCCAGCGTATAAGCAAACCCTTTTTTAGAAGTTGCTTGTGTAACGAGTGTCTCTTAGGTTATGAGCCTTTTATTTTGAAAGGAGCCTCGTGTGCAATAGCTGCCTGCGCCTTCCCTTAGCCAAGGTAGAGAATTTCTATGTGCACGTACTGTATTTTCCTTATTTCAGCGGTTTTCTGTTATTCTACTGCTAAAAGAACATCTCCACAGTGCTCAGCTTGTTGTTGTTTTGCATTGAGGTCATTTGTTTGTTTGTTTAATAAGAAAATAGCCAAAAGGAGTGACCCAGAAAATACTAAGAACATTTTCTCTAACATTTCTATAAAAGTTGTGTGCGTTTTTCAGTTAATGAATTCTATCTATCTATCGATCTATCTATCTATTTATTTGTTTATTTATTCATTTATGTCAGTTTCCCGACAGGTCGACAAGATAGCGGACCAGGTGCCTTACATGTTTTCAGCTCTCCAGGCTTGTCCCAAATTTTTTGTAAATAATTCGCCATTAATTATCACCAAAATTTGCTCCTTTTGAAATAACAATTATCAGATAATTGTAGAACACCGAAAATGCACTAGCACCCTGACAACTAAAAAGAATCTTGCTTTTTTTTTTTTTATTAATGCAAGACAAGAATACAGAGTTGACATTAGATGCTTATACATAATACACAAAGTATCAGAAATATACATTATGTCAACTGAAATCAAAGAAGTATTAAAGATTACAAGAGAAAAAGTAGGAAAAAAATAAAGAACAGAACTTGAGGGTACGGACATTTAACCATCAATTACAGTATACAAATTAAAGTCATTGCGAAATGAAATAGTTGTTCTTGCTTTCTTATTTTCTGACAATGAGATGGTATTTAGATAATTTTTAAATTCTTTCAAAAAAACAATAAAATGCGGTTTGTTGTCAGTAAATTTACATTTGTGAATATAAAATTTACAAAGAAAAAAAATTAAGTTTATAACAAAACAAGCATTGCTTTTAGTAGAGTCAGATTCGTAATGTCCTAAAATAATTCCTTTGAAAGTAATGGATACATCTTGCTGGATATTCTTATTAATAAATGAACCAATATTTTTCCAGAGTTGTTCAGTATAATGACAAGTCCAGAATAAATGAAAGACAGTTTCGGTACAAAATTGACAAAATCAACATTTAGTATCAATGTTATAAAAGCCTTATACTTCTTCATAAAATGTTTAACAGGGTAAAATTTATTAATTAATTTAAAAGATACTTCTTTAACTTTATTAGTGAAGAAATATTTCTGTTGCAAAGACCATATTTTTTTCCAATTCAAATTTCTAAATAAACTATTCCAGTAAGAAATTACAGGCGATAAAGAAGCAACTTTTTCAATAAAAAGAGATCTAACTTTGTAATTTCTATATTTTACCTATAATGGTATGTATTGGTTCAGGAAAAGGTTTTTTAAGTGGGGAGTAATTGCTATTTTTGAAAAGCATAGTAATTCCTGATGTTATTGCTCCCATAACAATGGCGAATTCCTTTGAACTAACTGGTATGTTATATTCTGAAATAAATTCTATATAAGTCATTAATAAACCTCTGCTGTTAAATAACTGACTTACTAAAAACAAACCATTATTAACCCACTGACTAAAAAACAAAGATCTATTTTTATACAAAATGTTTTGATTATTCCAAATAAAAAATTTATGGAGGGTAAAATTGTGTTTATATATTAACGCCCAGGCCAAAAGTACCTGTTGATGGAAATTTGAAAGCTTAACAGGTATTTTGGATATGTTATAATTGCAAATCAACAGAAATTTAATACCTCCAACAAATGAAAATACTTGTTGCGGAAAAATATACCAGATTGACTGTTGATTTTTCAAAGCCAATTAAGCCAATTTATTTTAAAGGCATAATTTAAAGAATCGAAATCAATAAAATTTAGGCCACCGTTGTTATAGGAATTTAGTATAACAGACTTTTTCCATATAATGGCATTTGTTTTTCCAGACAAAGTCTACTCAAGTTCTATCAGTCAGTTTACATGTTAGCTTATCTACATAGAGAGATTGGGCTGCATAAGAGAGACGAGATAACCCCTCAGCTTTAGTGAGCAAAATTCTTCCTTTTAGAGATAAATCTCTTTGTAGCCAGCCATTCAATCTTTTCGTTTTTATTCTTAGTTATATTAATGCCAAGTATGTTACTGTGTTTTTAACAGCTACACCACAGATTGAGGAAACACAACAATTTTTAATGGGCAGTAATTCGCATTTATCTATATTAAGATTTAGACCAGAAGCTTTGGAAAATGCTTGGAGAGTATTTAAAGCTGCCGAGACTTGAGAGGAGTCTTTTAAAAACAATGTCATCAGCTAGTTGACTGATAATTAATTCTACATTTCCAATTGTAATGCCTTTTATATTACTCCTTTTAACATACAAATTAAGAAATTGCACTGCAATTAAAAACAAATAAGGAGACACAGGACATCCCTGCCTAACTCCACAGTTTAAAAAAAAACCTTGGAGAGGTACCACTGCTTAACTTAATTGAGCTATTTGCATTTTTATATAACATTTTAACCATTTTACAGAAAATAGCACCAAAGCCGATTTCTTTAAGGGCTTGAAATAAAAAAACATGTTCTAAAGTGTCAAAGGCTTTATAATAGTCCAAAAAAAAGATGAAACCATATTCATTAATTATATCAGAATAATCCAAAATGTCTAATATTAATCTTATATTATTAGATATGTGTCTATTTTGCATAAAGCCCAATTGTGTTTCATCAATGACAGAGTGTAATATCCCTTTTAATCTTTTGGCTAATACTAGAGCAATTATTTTATAATCATTGTTTAACAACGTTATTGGACGCCAATTATCTAATAAAGTAGGATTTTTATTTGGCTTGGGAATTAAAGTAATCAAACCCTGGCATAAAGTAGGTGGAAGAAAAGATTTACTTATACTTTCCTTATAAACTCTTAGCAAGAAGGGAGCTATATTTTTACTGAACATATGAGCTTGATCAGTATTACTCAATTTATTTATGTAAGATAATGATTCAAAAAAATCAAGAGCACGTTGTTTATTAAATTTAGATGTATATAAATCATTATAAAATTTGGCACATAAATTGGCAATGATTTTCTGGTCTTCACAGAGACTTTCATCAATCATAAGCTTTCCAATCAGATTTTTTTTTATTTGTTGCTTTTCCAATCTAAAAAAATAAGAAGAATTCTGCTCACCTTCTTCCATCCATCTTTTCCATGATCTAACAAATGCACCCTCAGCTTTTTGTTTGTAAAACTCATCTAATATATTTTGGTAATGGGCAAGTTCAATTTTTTCAGCTTCAGATAACACAGATTTAGATAGAAGATCTGAAATTTTGTATATTATAATACTTTCATCATTTTTTTTCTTTTTCGCCAGTTTACAGCTAAATGTTTGTAAAAGTTTACCGATTTCATATTTTGCTAACTCCCAGTTATTTTCTTTATTTGCTTTTTTCCAATAACTGCAAATTATAAAATCTATTTTTTCCCTTTACTTCTTTATAATTAAGCAGTGAAACATTTAGTTTCCAATAGGACGTAGTTCTATGCGAATAAGCAGTATCTGAAAAAGGAATAAATATAGAGATGCATTTGTGATCAGAAAGTGGTGATGGAATAATGTCAGACATAGTATTACTTAAATCTCTAGAGATAAGCCACAAGTCGATTCGAAACTGCTTTGAAAGAGAATTATTGCACCATATAAAATGTTTTTGAGAAGGATGAGTCTCTCTCCAGCTGTCAACTAAAGAAAATCGTTCCATGAACGTCTTTAAATAAAAGATTTGAATTATCAGGTGACTTTGGAGGCCATCTGTCTAAGATGTTATCCAAAGCCACATTAAAGTCCCCTCCAAAAATTAAAAAAGAATTTGGGTATTTGGTTAGTAAATTCAAAACGTGTTTTTCCACTTGATCAATAAGTTTTTCGTTCTTTTTTTGTTGATTAAAACCATAAATATTAACAATAATACACATTAAATTTGAAATTTCTATTACAAGGCAAATATAACGGCCATTTGGGTCACAATCAGAGCATACAATCTTCCCATTAAACTGATTTTTAAGGATGCAAACACCAGCTGAATTACTTGTTCCATGAGCCATCCATAAATCTAACCCCCACTGAGATCTCCAAAAATTACAATCATCTTTGGTGGAATGACATTCTTGCAAGAAACAAAAGTCAGTTTTAAAATGTTTAAGATACAAAAAAATTGCTTTCCTTTTTGTAAGGTTTCTTAACCCTCTTGTATTAAAAGAAATTATAGATAGAGGCATGAAAATAGAAATAAATCTCTAATATGAAAGTAGATAGAACAGATCTCCAAAAAAGTATTTGCAAAAATACACTCAGAACGATGAGAACAACAAACTCTATACCATTATAAATTATGTAGTGCAAATCAAAGTGCATATACACTATATTACCAAAAGTATTCGGTCACCTGCCTTGACTCACATATGAACTTAAGTGCCTTCCCATTCCTAACCCATAGGGTTCAATATGATGTCGGTCCACCTTTTGCAGCTATTACAGCTTCAACTCTTCTGGGAAGGCTGTCCACAAGGTTGAGGAGTGTGTTTATAGGAATTTTTGACCATTCTTCCAAAAGCGCATTGGTGAGGTCACACACTGATGTTGGTCGAGAAGGCCTGGCTCTCAGTCTCCGCTCTAATTCATCCCAAAGGTGTTCTATCGGGTTCAGGTCAGGACTCTGTGCAGGCCAGTCAAGTTCATCCACACCAGACTCTGTCATCCATGTCTTTATGGACCTTGCTTTCTGCACTGGTGCACAGTCATGTTGGAAGAGGAAGGGGCCCGCTCCAAACTGTTCCCACAAGGTTGGGAGCATGGAATTGTCCAAAATGTTTTGGTATCCTGAAGCATTCAAAGTTCCTTTCACTGGAACTAAGGGGCCAAGCCCAACTCCTGAAAAACAACCCCACACCATAATTCCTCCTCCACCAAATTTCACACTCGGCACAATGCAGTCCGAAATGTACCGTTCTCCTGACAACCTCCAAACCCAGACTCGTCCATCAGATTGCCAGATGGAAAAGCGTGATTCATCACTCCAGAGAACGCGTTTCCACTGCTCTAGAGTCCAGTGGCGGCGCTTTACACCACTGCATCCGACGCTTTGCATTGCACTTGGTGATGTGTGGCTTGGATGCAGCTGCTCGGCCATGGAAACCCATTCCATGAAGCTCTCTGTGTACTGTACTTGGGCTAATCTGAAGGTCACATGAAGTTTGGAGCTCTGTAGCAATTGACTGTGAAGAAAGTCGACGACCTCTTTGCACTATGCGCTTCAGCATCCGCTGACCCCTCTCCGTCAGTTTACGTGGCCTACCACTTCGTGGCTGAGTTGCTGTTGTTCCCAAACTCTTCCATTTTGTTATGATAAAGCTGACAGTTGACTGTGGAATATTTAGGAGCGAGGAAATTTCACGACTGGATTTGTTGCACAGGTGGCATCCTATGACAGTTCCACGCTGGAATTCACTGAGCTCCTGAGAGCGGCCCATTCTTTCACAAATGTTTGTAAAAACAGTCTGCATGCCTAAGTGCTTGATTTTATACACCTGTGGCCAGGCCAAGTGATTAGGACACCTGATTCTGATCATTTGGATGGGTGACCGAATACTTTTGGTAATATAGTGTATCTACACCATGGAACAGCCATTTTTCAGAACATAAATAAACGACTCCTTATTTTGTAATGCAGATTCAATTATTAAAATAATACAGTTATCAAACTGACCTTCATTTTTCCATAGAAAACAATACCTCTAAAGAAACAAAGATCTTTTTCTTTTTTTTAAGAACAACAGGCCTTTCAAGAAATGTTCCAGGTGTCAAAATATCAAAAAGGTCAAAATCAAAAGTCAAATTAAAATTAAGGTGGCATTAATTTGTGTTCATTTTACCTTAGACTACCAGCTTTATTTCATAAAATAAAATAAAACTTAAAAAATTAAATTAAAAATATGAATTCAATTTTAAATATCCTGAAAAAGCCACCAATCTCTAATTTAAACAGACTCTTGTTAGCCTACTGTCTCAGTACATATTGAAATAAGCTTCTCACAGAGCTTATAGAGTATAAAGTCTCAGGCTGGAGGGAATATTTCGATTCCTTCTACAAAAGCCCTACCTCCAATAAAGTAGGCACGTTTGTTATCTTTTCTTGCTTTCTCCACTGCTGGCCATAGTTTATTTCTTCTTTCTTTATCCGCAAGAGACAAGTCCTCTGACATTTTCATGTTATTTTCCCGTAGAAAGGTAGACTCCTTTGCTGCACGCCATACAGCGTCACGGTGGAAACGGGAAGCAAACTGCAGAATAATTCCTCTGGTTTTGTTCGGCTGTTTGCGACCTAACCGATGTACAGTGTTAATGGCATTTGGTAGTTTGTCCTTGTCCTCTGGTAAGAGATGCTGACAAACCTCGATGACCCTTCCGCGAACATCTTCTCTTTCTCTTTCTGGAATACCATAGAGTCTTAAATTCCACCGTCGCGAGTAACTTTCCAGCTGTGACAGCCTTCTGTCTTGCTCCATGGTAGTCTGCTCCATTTTGCCCAGCGTAGATTCCACCACTCCGTACTTGGCTTTCAGACTGTTAACTTCAGCACTCATGAATTCGATAGCTTCCTTCACACTTGTAATTTGCCTGGTATTTTCATTGATTACCTCCTTCATGCCAGTAATCGCTCGTGTATTTTCTCCGATCATGTTTTCCAGAGAATCAGACCGAGTGTTTATTAACTGCGAAAGAGCTCCGAGTTGAGAGAGAATAGCAACATCCGAACGCTCAGTTTTCCGTTGTTTGGCAGCAGAAGACTTGCACGGAGTGTCGAGAAGTGCAAGGAATTCCTCCTCATATAACAAATTCGTAAATTTTCTGTCACAAGACTGCCGGAAACTTGCGGCAGGATTAGCTAGCAGGATTAGCCTTCACCTGAGACACGCTGGTCTTGTTCTTTCTTTTTTCGGATTTGCCCATTGTGTCACACTCACGTAACGGGGCAGTTATTATCTAAATAATATTCTAAGTTAAGACCGAGTGGGGAAAGTTGTTTCTCAAATGCACTACAAGCAATTTATGCTATTTGAGTTTGCGGAGCACACCGATTCACATGTCGCTAGAGCGCCATCTTGAACCGCCCCCCAAGAATCTTGCTTTATCCCGCTGCAACGACGCTACTGATTGTCATGACTATGCGACGAAGATGGAAGATTCCACCGAGAAATGTAAAAGAAAAGACCCTTTGTCGCCGTTAAAGAACACACCAACAGCTAAAAGGAAGGATACAGGGTCAGAAGGGAAAAGAGGTATGAATGCGGTCTTGGAAGCAATTAAGCAGCTAACTGATAAGGTGGATACACTCGGCACTCAGATACAGCAGAACTCCATCATGTTAACTAACATAGCCAAGGTAGTCGAGTTCAACACGGCAGAAATCAAAGACTGCAAAACTCAGTTACAGTCAGGGGCGGACTGGCCATCGGGAGCACCGGGACATTTCCCGGTGGCCTGACGTTCATTCTGGCCTGCCGGCTGTGAAGTCGATCAGCCTGACCTGCGATAGGCTGGTATGCAACTGCGAATTAATTGACAGACCTCTCAATCTACGAATCAGGCAATCGCGAAGTGAAAATGACACCACCACATGACCCAACATCAGCGACGAACTGCCTAATTGGCTATATCCAGAGGCAGGCTATATTTTAGAAAATCGTGCAAAAAATGGAGCGTAAACGCAAAGGAGGAGCAGAGAGGGAACGTATAAAAAGGAGAAAAGCCCTGGCCACAGATGCAGCAAGTTGCGGCAAAATCCCAGCCATGTTCGCCAGTAAGGTAGCAGGTCGGTCAGAATTACATTTACATTATATTTACGTAATCATTTGGCAGACAGACGCTTTCATCCAAAACGACTTACAATAGATAAAATCTATTCTAAAAAAATATTATATATATGTAATGATAGAAGTTTTAAAAGAACATGTTGCAACATCTTAATGACAAACTAGCACACTGTTTTACAGATGGGGATACAGTATTTTTTAGTGCCAAATTTGACCAGAAATTTTGATTTTCCATTTCAATATGTAGTCTACAATGTTTATTTATTTATTTTGAAAAGGTAACGAAGGAAGCAACAGTAGCACTAGTGCTGCAAGTGCTCCTGCTGTTGAACTATAGGGGGTGGACAGTTCAGCTTTTGAGTCAGAGCAGGAACCTTCAGGTAAAGTTTAAGCTAAGCAAAACTAAACATGCAGGCTATACTAATATGTGCTTTTATGATTTATAAGATCATCAGTAGTAGGACATACAATTGATGGCTGCACAATTAATATAAGTATAGATTATTGAACGTGCTTATTAAATATTGCAGAGCAACTAGATGTGCAGAGTGAGAGAGAGGGATTCAGGGAAAGATGATGAGACAGTGAAAGCCAGAGGTGGCCTGGGGTGGAGTCAAATTCCCGGACTGATTTACTGTCCCAGTCCGCCACTGGTTACAGTCTTCTGTTCACTAAGTATCGGGTTTAAAGAAAGACAACGCAGAGTTAATGGAACGTGTCTTAGAGCTTGAGCGATACAAACGCCGGTGGAATCTTAGGATTCGTGGATGGAAAGAAAAGGAAGGTGAAGACATACATGAGGCAGTTGCTGAACTACTGGTGAAAATTTCCCCATCGTGGTGCTCAAGCATCAATCACATCGTGAACTCAGTTCATCGAATAGGCCGACGTGAAGAAAACAAAACAAGGCATGACATCGTTCAGTTCACTCAGAGAATACACAGTGATGCGCTGTGGAGAAAGACCAAGGACCACGCGATCTGCAAAGATCTTCATATCAGCTTTATCGAAGACCTCTGTAAAGCTGACAGGGAGACCCAAGCTGCACTATGGCCTAAGATAAAAGAAGCAAGGGATGCTGGAAAACGGGCGTACTACAGAGATGGTGCTGGATACATTAACGGACAGAAAATTACTTAAGCGCATACAAGGTATATGTTCAAGCCAAAGGCCTTGATGTTTAAGGTTTGAAAAGACCTTTTCCACTTTAAATTTGTAGATGATAAGAACTGATTGGATGGTTTATCTGTATTAAGTTCATATTGAAGGGATATTGCCTGTTTGGGTTTTCTTTTCTTAATTCTCTTCAGAGTTTAGTCTGTTGGACCGTTTGTAATATTTGCTGGCATTTGCTAATTTGTTTGTTATGAATCCTTTTTTTTCTTGTATTTCACTTAATGCTAGGGGCTTAAGAGAGATCACTAAGAGGAAATCATTATTTTTGTTTGGCAAGGGCGAAAAAGCACACTTTATTTTTTTGCAAGAAACACACTCAGAACAAGAAGATGAAAAATTTTGGGTAAACCAGTGGGGAGACAAAATTATCTTTGATCATGGGTCCACTAGATCAGCAGGTGTGGCTATCTTGTTTTGTAACTCACCTGGTAAATTAGTGACATCTAGATTTAGTAATAATGGTCACTGGCTAATTTGTGTCCTGAATATGGATGATCAGTACTATATTCTGGTCAATGTCTATGGTTTTAATAATGTAATTCAAAACAGTCAGTTGATCTCAGATGTTTCCAATGGCATCGGAAGCCTTAAACTTATGGTTAGTGATGAATGGCTTGATAGATATCCTTCCAGGTGTTATCACAGTTCTTACAACCCTGTGTTAATAGACTTTTGTCGTACTCACAATTTATTAGATCCCTGGCGATTTAAATATCCTAACACTAAACAATATTCCTGGTTTAAACCAAACAATGTAGTGAGGTCCAGAATAGATTTTTGGTTAATTTCAGTCTCTGTTATGAATTTTGTTGATGACTGTTTTATGTCAGCAGCTCCTCTCACAGATCACATTGTTATTAAATTGAGTTTTAAACCTCCTGATGTTAGCCGACGGAATAAAGGGTACTGGAAATTCAATTCTAGTTTATTAAAATGCCAATCTTTTAATGAGGGGATTAGGGCCATGGTCTCTAAGGTGATGTCTGATGAATCCATTATATCCTATATTTCTAAATGGGAGTTCCTTAAATTTAAAATGAGGGAATATTCAATACATTATGGAAAAACGCTCAGTAGATAGATTATCTGAAATTAATATTATTAAAGAAATAAATATCTATTATAATAAAACACCACCTACTGATAATGATAAACAGAAACTACAAAATCTTCTAAACAAACTTGATAAGATTTATCTTTGTAAAGCTGAAGGGGCTTTTATCAGGTCCAGGGCTAAATGGATTGAGGAGGGAGAAAGAAGTACCTCATACTTCTGTCGATTAGTTAGAGAAAAGAAGGCAAGAGAGACTTTCAATCAAAGCCTTGTTGATCCAGGGCCAGCTAATTACAGATCCAGCTCTGATCATAAAGGAAGTACAATAACTTATATTGCTCAACCTTTTCCTTGGATGATGCAACATCCTTTTTCAATCATATTAAAGATCTGATTCCCTATATAGATGATGAATTTGTAGTGCTCTGTGATGCTGATATTACTTCTTATGAGTTGGATAAAACAGTAGGTAGTTTGTCTCTAGACAAATCTCTAGGGAGTGATGGCCTTACTGCCAATTTTTATAAACACTTTTGGTCCTTACTAAAGGAGCCGTTTCTGCTTATGTTAAAAGAAGCAACTGAGACTATGACATTCCCTCCCACTATGAAACAAGGTATATTAACTTTAATTCCCAAACCTGATAAGGACCCCAAAATTTTGGATAACTTTAGGCCAATCACATTATTAAACACTGATTATAAAATTGTAACCCTTATATATGCTAATAGATTAAAAATGTTTTTACATAAAATTATAAGCGATTCCCAATCCGGTTTTATGAAGGGGAGATCTATACACAACAATATTCATTTAGTGTTTGATCTTCTGGATTACGGACATCTAATGGAAGACGATGGTTTTATTCTCTTCATGGACTTCTTGAGGCGCATGTAGATAATGTAAGCAGGTTAGCATTTTTCCACCTCAGAAATATTGCTAAGATTAGAAATATACTTTCGCTAAGTGATGCTGAAAAACTAGTCCATGCATTTATCACGTCCAGATTAGATTACTGTAATGCTTTACTATCTGGATGCTCATCTAGATGCATAAATAAGCTTCAGATAGTTCAGAACGCAGCAGCGAGGGTCCTGACTAGGACTAGGAAGTATGAGCATATCACGCCAGTCTTATCTACATTACACTGGCTCCCAGTAAGATTCCGCATCGATTTTAAAATATTACTCCTAACCTATAAAGCATTAAACGGTCTCGCTCCGCAGTATTTAAGCGATATGTTAGTACCTTACGTTCCGCCGCGCCTACTTCGCTCTAAGGATGCAGGCTGTCTATCAGTACCACGCGTTGCCAAAACCACGGCAGGGGGCAGAGCTTTCTCTTACCAAGCCCCAAAATTATGGAATAGTCTCCCAGTTAATGTACGTGAAGCAGACACGGTCTCAGTGTTTAAGTCGAGGTTGAAGACTTATTTATTTAACCTAGCATTTAGCGACTAGTGTTTTTATCAAAGGAGTAGATCTGGGGGACTCGTGGATGTTGAGTTTTATCTCCACACGGTGACTGTGAGTGTACCTAACCACTTTCCTTCTCCTTCTGCCGAGCTACACTCCTGAGCTGCCGGTGATCCAGACCTCCCCCCCTTCACTCTGGACCTGTCCACCGGCAATGCTTCATACTGCCACGAAAACGCTTCAGCTGTTTTCCATGGACTACACCAACACACATTGTGCTCACACACACGCACACTACAGTGTAAACCCATATGAGGATGGGTTCTCTGTTGAGCCTGGTTCCTCTCAAGGTTTCTTCCTATCACCATCTCAGGGAGTTTTTCCTTGCCACCGTCGCCCTGCTTGCTCATCAGAGACGGCACACACACACACTTCACTTTACTTTTGTTTGTGTAAAGCTGCTTTGAGACAATGACCTTTGTAAAAAGCGCTATACAAATAAAAATGAATTGAATTGAATTGAACTATAAAGCATTTGATTCAATAGAACACCTCTTTATTTTTGATTGTTTAAAATTGTTTGGTTTTGGAGATAAATTTTGAAACATTATAAAATCTCTTTTTTATACCAGTTTCTTTACCAGGAGGTACATCACCTAGATTTCCCATCAATCGCGGCATTAAACAGGGTTGCCCTATTTCCCCATTTCTTTTTATTATAACCACAGAAATGCTTTCTATTTTCATAAAAATTTAAATATAGCCCCATTAGATGCATTTGGCTTGCCAATAATCATTCATTTTGCAGATGATACTACCATCTTTATGAAGCAGCTAACGGAGGTCCCCAAACTATTACAAACAATTCACATCTTCTCTAAAGCCTCTGGTTTAAAATTAAATTTGAGCAAGTGTGAATTAATGCCAATTCATCAATGTCACTTAACCGAGGCTTATAATATCCCTATAAAATCCAAAGTTAAATACTTAGGAATACTTATCTCAAAAGATTCCATCGAAAACGAATATGTGAATGTGTTGAGATAAGATAAATGTCAAATTAAACTTAACTCTTGGTTATTACGTGATATAAGCTTATTAGGTAGAGTATTTTTGACTAAGATGGAAGGCATTTCAAGATTAATATATCCTGCACACACAATAGCCATTTCAAATAGAGCCATAAAAAAAATCAACCAGGTTAACTTTGGTTACATATGGAAAAAGAAAACCCATTACATGAAAAGAGTAGAGATGACAAAAGATTTTAAAGATGGAGGTTTACAAGACATTGACTTTTATTCTATAAATGGAACTCTAAAAATAAAATGGTTGAACTCCTTTGTAAACAATAACAATTTTTGGTTTCATATTCCCAGAGAATTATTTAAGAAATGAGTCAGATTCAGCGAATTATGGTTGAACAGCGAGGAGAGAGTGAGGACGTTAGAGTCCAAACATGGCGTCCGCGTGAGGGTGGTGAGAGAACACGAGTGGCTCGAGATGAAAAAATCTTGCGATCGTGTCAAAGAGTTTCTCCGTACGTTTAATCCTCCGGAGCCTCTGGTCCCTCGCGCCGCTCTTTACGGAGGTCGAACGAGCGCTCTTAAGCTGAGACACACAGCGGGGCCTGGGGAAAAGGTGCTCTACGATGACGTCACCTCTCTATATCCATACGTTAACAGCGCATGCTCTTATCCCTTAGATCACCCTACTATCATATACAAAGATTTCGGAGACCCTAGAAATTACTTTGGTCTCATCAGAGCCACAGTCTACCCGCCTCGTGGGCTCTTTTTCCCTGTTTTACCGTACAAAAGCAAGAGCGGTAAATTGCTCTTTCCTCTGTGTCACACATGTGCAGAATCATGTATGCAGAGAGACCCTTGCTCGCATGACGATGACGCCCGAGCATTGACGGGTGTGTGGGTCACTGTAGAATTTAACAAAGCCTTGGAGATGGGCTACAGAGTGGCTAAAATCACGGAGGTATGGGACTTCGATAAAAGCAGTGACTCTGTGTTCACAGGGTACGTACACATGTTTTTAAAAGGAAAGCAGGAAGCGTCCGGTTACCCGCCCGAAGCTAAGGATCTGGTCAGCAGGGAGAGGTACGTCAGTGAGTATCTGGAGCGTCAGGGGGTCCGATTAGACCATGAAAAGATAGAGGCGAATCCGGCCAAGAGACAGGTGGCTAAACTCTGTCTCAATAGTCTTTGGGGGAAGTTTGCTCAGAGAGACGATCTGCTCCGCACCAAGATAGTATCGGACCCTGAAAAGTTTTTCAGCTATCTGTTTTCCGGTAAATACGTGATCGATTACTTTGATGTTCTGGACGACCAGAGAGCATTGATCAGGTGGAGATTCAGCGACCGTTGCATTCAACCCCCAGGCAGAAGGAGTATTGTGTTCATAGCCGCATTCACCACAGCCCATGCGCGTCTCAAACTGTACAGCTACCTGGAAAGGTTGAGGGACAGAGTTCTTTACAAAGACACGGATAGTTTAATTTATGTGGTGAAGGAGGGGGAGACTCCTTTAGAATTGGGTAATTACGTAG